>NC_087369.1:34036209-34636709 GCF_030014295.1 Loxodonta africana | reverse complement strand
GTTCTTTGGTTAACCTCCCTGTATTTTCAACCTCTAATTTTCTAATAACTATTGCTTATTCAGGAAATAGCTAAAGCATAATCTCCCAAATGTTGCTTTCACATTGGCATTTAATTGCTATCACTGAGTTTGCACCCCTGACCCACTAGAAAGTGGGAAACTGGTGAATTAGGGCATTGTTCCAAGTAATTAGACAGGATCGAAAAAGCTCTAAGAGCCACTGCGCTGTATAGGTTGTAAGAGCACTGTTAAATATGGTTCTTGCCCTCACAGGGGAACCGAAGGTAGTATGAAGTAATAGAAACATTAAATACTTAACTGTGTCGGTCCTGTAAGTTGGAATGGACTCCGCCGCAGTGGGTTTGGGTTTGGCCTTGGCTTTTTGGTGGGTGCTAGGAGAGATCCTCTTGCTAATTAATGACTTGATCCCTTTTTACTGGCCTTGTGTCTTCTTATACAGATTCCTCGGACCCCTGCACAATTGAGAGAAAAGCCCGAAGAATTAGTGTGACCTCCAAAGTACAGGCAGACGTTCATGACACCCAGGCAACAGCTGCAGATGGTTTGTACTTGCGTATCCAGAGTTTGTGTAGCGTGTCCAGAGACATGTGTTAGCCCACATAGAGTTATCATAACCAAAGCCAACCCTTAATTTTGTTCTTTCAAGAATTGTTCTCTTTATTAAGTTTCTAAGGCTGCACTGTCCAGTAGAGATACAATGTAAGCCTCATACGTAATTATAAATTTTCTAGTAGCCACATTAAATAAGTAAAAAGAAAACAGGTCAAATTATTTTATTATATTTTATTCAGCCCAGTGCAACCTTTCTGTTAGCAGCCGAACACTTAACCCATTGCACCACCAGGGCTTCTTCACACAGAATATTACCATTTCAACATGCAGTGAATATAAAATTATTAGTGAGCTATTTGACATTCATTACTTCATACTAAATCCTCAGAATCTGGCATGTGCTTTACACTTAAAACTCTGAATTCAGACTGACCACTGTCAAACCCTTCCTTCTTTACCACTGGCATATTTCCCATTTTTGGAAAAAATAACTACTGTCCTATGAATTTTTCAATTTATCTTTGAAACTTGAAGAAAATACATGTAGGATTTTTTTTTTAAATTTCAGTTGCATCTTTGAGCAGTTTTTCTTCTGTATCCTACTAACAATATAAACAATATAGGTGAAATAAGTAAGTTTATTTGTGAGAATTTTAATTTTTGTGGAAATGTAGCCTATTAGAATGAATCCGTTTAAAAATAATTAGTATTAAAGGAGAAACCTATTTAATTCAAGTCTTATTTGTTGATAAATATGCATATTCCTTTGCAGTTTATTTTTTATGAGGCCTCAAATATTTTAACTTGTTAAATGTTATTCTGTAAAAGATTGCACACCTGTAAATCAAATAAGAACAGACCTCTAACATGCCTTTTGGGTTTTAGATGCTTCTAATCAACAGTACTGCTCTGTGATGAAATGAGCAGTATCTTTTTTTAGGACCAAAAATAATTCTAAATTAGATCCCTTTTAAATATATTTTTTGGTAAGTAGCTTTAGAGTGATTGATCATTCTAAATTAAATCCTCATGGCACTAAGCAGTATTGAGAGTCTTCAGGTACCTGGGATTAGTTAGGTTAAAAGGGGCTTTTCAATTATTTAAGAAAAAAAAGGAGAGTTTGACAAAAACCTTTTCATATTAAACACGTGCACTGCCACAATCTAAAATTGAAGCCTGCACTTTGAATCAGCATATGAAGACAATGTAACAGCTTAAGGACTTAATATCTTAAATTTCCTAACTTTGTAATAAATATTTCATGAAATAAAAAGTCGCCTGCTCTAGAAAAGTATAAAATATAGTTTTTAGAGCCTGTCCGTTAAAACCAAAAGAAATAAGGTAGGATTTTTTTGTTTGTGTCCGGTGTTTGGGGCGTACTGCCCTTTTAAAAAGTAAAGACTCCTATATGAGAACAGGACCTTTTCTAGAAATGGCATAGTGAGCATTTTCCCTCTAACGAAGGCTTTGACAGTGTGCTTTTTATTCCTCTACCCACTAACCACTGCCGTCTTTTATTCCTCTATATGAGACAAAAAAAGAAAACCATCAGATGTGCATGTTTGGGAATCACGAGCCAAAAAACACAAGGTGAGTGATAAAGGCAGTTAACAGCAGCAGTTGAGGCAAGAGAAGCAAGCCCATCTCTTTTGAATATACTCGGGAATAGGCCGAATTTTCTGTGATATTATAAAGCTAAGATCATCTTCCCGACTGAGGCCAAGCCTTATCATACCTTGGGGTAAGGTTCAGGGTCTAAAACTCAGTTCTCTTTACTTCTGGGGGAATGATTCACATCAGCCATTTGTCACGACAGACAGACTTATAAACCAGAAGTCAGCTAATAAATTTCCACTGGAAGATATGCCTAACCCAAAATGGTAACAGATCACACTTCCCTAAATCTGTTTCTTTTATTACCTAGTTAGGAAGGTTGCTTACCTTACATCTTAATCTCACTTTCAATTCACTGAGGATTGCCAGTGCTTTGCAGGTGGGTTATCTCAGCCTCCTAACCTTGCTCCAGATTCCAGGGTGAATTCCACCTAGAGACCTTTAGCCTTTTATTTACTGAGCCAACTTCCAGTAGGTACTGTTCCCAAAAGGTAGGATTTACAAATTAACTCTAGAATCTGAGAGCCTCTTTTTTAAAAAAATTATTTAGTTGTTGAAAATGTACACAGCAGAACATATACCAATTCTTCAGTTTCTACACGTACAGTTCATCAATTTCTACAGTTCATCAGTTTCTACAAGCAACCTTCCTAACTAGGTAGCAAAAGCAACAGATTTAGGGGGAAGTGTGATCTGTTACCATTTTGGGTTAGGCATATCTTCCAGTGGAAATTTATTAGCTGACTTCCGGTTTATAAATCTGTCTGTTGTGACAAATGGCTGATGTGAATCATTCCCCAAGAAGTAAAGAGAATTGAGTTTTAGACCCTGAACCTTACCCCAAGGTATGATAAGGCTTGGCCTCAATCGGGAAGGTGATCTTAGCTTTACAATATCACAGAAAATTCGGCCTATTCCTGAGTATACAAAAGAGATGGGCTTGCTTCTCTTGCCTCAACTGCTGCTGTTAACTGCCTTTATCACTTACCTTGTGTTTTTTGGCTCAGTGACATTGATTACATTATTTAAGTTGTGCAGCCATTCTCACCCTCCTTATCCAAATTGTTCCTCCCCCATTGACATAAACTCTCCCCTGAGCTTCTTATCTAACCTTTCAAGTTGCCATTATCAGTTTGATCCCATGTAGACAATTCGAAAAGAACCCTTTGAGCACAAGGCCAGAGAGAGTGAGGATCTAGGAGGAATACAGAATCGTCTCGAATTTTTGATAAAAAGCCCAGGGCCAGTGTAAGGTTGCCAGCATTTTATATTGCCAAGTACAGATACTTTTAAAAACTAATATCCAATAGTACAGATAGTGCTCTAGGGAGGAAAACCCAAGATGGGCTGAAGTTGCCAGGTAGGACTTATGGAGGAGACAGACTTAATTTAAGATGCTATATAACATTTCTGATTTTTTTCATTTGGCTAGAATATAGCCTAACTATCTACTGTCTATGACTAAAGAACTGAGAAGGTAATCTGTGCTGGACTTCTATCCATCTTCTTAATTAGAGTAAAAAAAACAAAAGTAAGTTGTTTAGAACAAAGTAGACTATATGTCATCAACTTTCTGTTCAGTTATACATTTCCAGTAGACATGTTTGCTAATTGGGGGACACAGTGCTAGGAAATTACCTCCCTTGCTTTTTGGGTAGCTTTTAATTTCAACATGGATTATAATTGAAAAACAAATTCACCTGTTTTCTCTCTCTCTTTTTTTAATCCTGACTCCCCTCAGAGCACCTAACTGGCTCCAAGCCGAGTCCTCGGACACAACCACGAGATGAAGACTATGAAGGGGCACCCTGGAATTGTGATAGCTGCACCTTTCTGAATCACCCTGCACTAAACCGCTGTGAGCAGTGTGAGATGCCGCGGTACACTTGAATTCAGAAGAGGCTGCACCAGGTTGTGAGTGACATTTTGAGCACCCATCCTAAGAAAAGGAAGCTTCGGGAATCTGTCCATCAGCCCAGCCTTTTCATTTCAGTTCACACGGGGAGGAAGAGTGACACTGGATCCACTTGTGCTCACTAAAGGAAAAATGGGGATTTTTTTTTCCCCCTTTCTTAACTCATTGCAGAGTGAGAGATAGAAAGGGATACTTGAAACCGGGAAAGCATTCACTCCTGAAAGAATGTACACAGATCAGTCAGGATTTCTTCTGTGGAGTCCCTATTGTTAAAGTTACTGCTGAGTGGCCCTTATTTTTTAAACTAGAACTTTGATTCATGGTGTAAAATGTTACAGTTTATGCAGACAAACTGTGAATTGCCAGAGCAGACTTCTCTGGTCACAGCACTCTGGAAAACAAAGGCTCCCCATGCTTCTTCCAGTTGCTTCCTGCTGAAGAGGAAGACAGGAAAAAGCACCCAGAATATGATTTCTTTTCTTTTCTTGAGAGGGGGCAAAATAATAAGGGTATTTGTAATTGCTGCTTTTTTCAGGGGTAATTTCCAACACACATACATGTACACAAGCAAGATGTTTGAAAATGTGATTTGTAGCAGTCAGGAATTAGGCATATCATGCCCTTTGTTCTAAAGTACAATCAGGTGGTGAGATCCCTTTTGCTTGTACAATAATGATTCATCAAACCGTATCAACACTGGTAACTAAAACCTAATTATGCCACTGTATAACAGATATGTTTTTTAAGTTACTGCATGCTTTGACAAGGCCATTGGTTTTCAAACAAGCAGGCAAGTCCTTATAAAGTAGGACTTTTAATAAATGACATTCTTGTAAAACTGCGCTTTGCTAATAGCACAGTGAATCTGTGCCAAATGTAAACCCATTCCAAAATCCATTTGGAAATCTGGAGCTCAGCTGTGGGTCTATAAGACATGTTTGCAGGCCATAGGGCTTTCTTTTTTTCCCCTCCTTCCAGTTTTGTGAAGAATTCCTAATGTTTACAGCACAGATAAAACTTTGTGCCATGATCCTAATTTCGCAGAAGAATGATCAACATTAGCTGTTCGATAAAGATTTATTTGCACGTATGTTAATGTACCAGTGTGAGGAAAATTACAGTTGGCCAATATCATAAAGTTGCATACTGCCTTATTCGGGGAAGAAGACTAGTCAAGAAATGTGACTGAGAAAGATAAATACAGAGTACTTTGAAACTAAGAACTTTTTAAATTGAACAGACCGTATCCAGAGATAATACTGAGGTGGTTCACGGAGCTCAGATAATACTAAAGCACCCCTTATTTAGGAAACCAGAACTTTAGGGTGTGGGTAACTGAACAGATATAAAATCATGTGAGTCACTAGGATACATCACTAGAAAATTAATACTAGCACATTTAATTAAGGTTTCTGCCATCGTTGGATTTCCTTCCTAGCTCAGAATTGGATTTTGTAGTTTCCCCTCATTTTGGTGAAGATAAACAGCAATAAAGCTGGTAGGTTTTCCAGTCGTAAAGGATTTCACCTGAGGTTATAACCTTAGGAGTATTCACTGTCCCGTACCATGTGCCCCCTACACAGACACACACTCACTCCCTCACACTCTCTCCCTTCAAGCTGTCATTCTGTTGTAATTTAGCAGTAATCTCTGACAGACCTGCAAAAACAAGCTGCACTTAACAGCATAATGAAACCAAAGGCATAATAACTCATCATACTTTTCCATCAAAACCATGATTTCACACTCCACCTACAGCTTTGAAAACAGGTTTTCATACATGGAAAATTCCCTAAAATACATCCACTTGTCTCACAAAGTCAGCGTGGTTATGTAATTACACTGATAAAACATCTCTCGTACAACTGGCAAAACTGTGAAAATGATGAGAAGGCAGATGAGCTTAAAAGCGTTGTTCTGAAAGCAGCGGTCTTTAACGGCTTTGTAACAACACTGCTATCTGTTAGTCCTGTATCCTCAGTAACAGTCTGTCAGTCCTATCGTTCTGTAATATGCCAACGCCTTTGCCTTTGTATGGTTTCCTATCTCTAGTGATGGTCAACCCCACTTGGTTTTAAGTACCAATATAGGGAAAAAATACATATACTGCTTGGTGTTCTAGCTGAAGTATTCCTAGTGATATGCTGAAGTGGCAGCAGTTAACTTGGCAGTTGTCAGTTGAGAATGAAAGTAGCATGTATGAAAACAGTTTGATGCTTTATTAACACCATGTAGATGACTTTAAAACTAGTGCATGAAAATACATCAAGGTTAATAAGCTGTTATCATACAGTAGATGCATGGTTTCAGTCCTTTGGTAATATACCTAGTCAATCATTGTTTTCACCTGCCAGGAAAAATGAGAAAAGAGTCTATTGGATAGGTGTGGGGGGTGGGGTATGAGACATCAGAGATTGATTTTAAGGAAGTTTTGCATGTGGTAATTTCTGATCGTGCACAAGTTTCATATGCCAACCTAGGCTGTGTTCAGTTTGTAAAATAAGCAAAATTGTTTGACATTGATCAATTTGATATATTTAACTGTGTCCCATATGTAGACTGCTTCTTGCCAGTTTGAACAAGGATTCACCCAGCTTTCAAGGTGCCTTTTCAAAAGCATCTACTAGTCAGATTGGTATGTACAGGTAATTGGCGTACAAGTGGTAGGATAAAAATTGGATGATGTCTGGCTGCTGAAGGTGTCGATGTTCTTTTAATCAGTCGGCACACTTCTTGTTTCTAGTCAGTTTTCTCTGAAAATACAAATAGTGTGATAGTAACAGATAGACCTGACTGTACATTTTATATTATTTCACTGTTTTATAAACTGGGTTTTTAGAAAGCACAGTTGCCGTTCTGTTAAAGTATATTGCCCCTTAAATTATGACATAGTTCTTCAAAGTTTAAAGTGGGAATAGAGGAGCCAGAAACGTTCTAAGCGTTGTAAAACGTTTGAATTTATATCGACCTTGTATGGGAGAGAGTAGAGGCAGGGGGTTTTAAAGAAATGCCTTGTAAAAATGTAGTTTTAGAGCAGATTAATGATGGTGGGGAAAGTGTTGCTAATTTGTTTATTTCCCTGAGAGAAATGGGAAGTGTGATGAGCAGTTAAGTAATTTTTTAAGGAGCTGGTCTCAATTTTAGTACTTATTAATTATTAAAAGAAATCAATGTTTCCTTAAACTTTGTCGTTGCTTTGTCACAGTTATCTAGGATTCATATCCAACTTTCTGTGGCAACTCAATCTTATATAGTACTTTAAGAGGTAATTGTAATGTCTTTTTGACAATATAAATGAAAAGCAAGAATATAAGGCATAGAAATGTCCTTTAAAAATATCAATGATGTATCCTGGAATGTGAAAATGGCCCTTTATAGTTAAAAATGGAATTATTTTAATGTTGTACCATTGTTCTGACCTTGAATGAGTCCATGTTGCAGTGTGTGTCTATATATCCTTAGAGGAAGAAAAACAGCAATTGAAATGTTACTTTAAAAAATCAGAATACGTTGGGCACTGTCTGTGTTGCACCACTACTGTATCTTTTTGAAAGAATTAACAGTATTTTCGTCTTGTAAAAGTTAATTCTGATGATGTTTTCACGTGCACCAAACATGCATTTTTTTTTCCTGTACTATTTGCATCCCCAAGTATTTAATACAAGTAGATTTTGCATGGCTTGGGCAATCAGAGATAATAGAATGATGACTCAATTTTAATTTCTAAAGCCATGACAAGTTGCTTTGAGACTGAACAATTCTGAATTTTTATTTATAACGACATCTAATGTCCATGTTTCCCTACTGTAAAAGAATTGATCAGTTTCTTCATTAAAACAGCAAGAACTTATTAAATCTTGTAAATATCATGTCTCTCTTAGATCTCTGTGTATGCTGTGAATGAAATTATTTTGAGATGAAATTGTACAAAGGCATTTTAAAAAGCTATGCATGCATCGTACCTCCAAACAGTACATATTCGGAGAGTCAAAGATTCCTGCAAAATAAATTAATAAACTAAAAGCAAACACTACATTCTGCATTTTTTCTGTGTAGCTGGAAATAATTTAAAGTATCAGACTAGTTCTGCTACCGGCACTCATGTATTTCTGGACTGAAAGATGCTGTCACAAACCTAATCTTCCATCACGTTTCTGTTCCATAATGTTAGATTTGAGGTGAGTACTAAGTGCACATTAATTTAAAATTTTAGTAAAAGCATATATAAGTAGGTTTTGTATAAACATTGGAGTGAATATATTAAGACTATATTTTTCATCCTACTTCAATATGGAAACCCTGGTGGCATAGCGGTAAGTGGCTACTAACCAAAAGGTCGGCAGTTCAGATCCACCAGGCGCTCCTTGGAAACTATGGGGCAGTTGTACTCTGCCCTATAGGGTTGCTATGAGTTGGAATTGACTCGGAGGCAGTGGGTTTGGTTGGGTTTTTTTTTTTTTTTTACTTCAATCTATTATTTATAGAGAATATTTTCTTATATTTATGTCTCTTATAACTAGATTTCAAAACCAAACCCGTTGCCATCAAGTCGATTTCAACTCATAGCGACCCTGTACAACAGAGTAGAATTCCCCCATAGTTTCCAAGGAGCGACTGGTGGATTCGAACTGCCAACATTTAGGTTAACAACCATAGCTCGCCATAGCTCTTAACCACTGCGTCACCAGGGCAAAGACTAATAATAGTCTCAGAGGGCCCTGACTTTCATCTTGTTAGGGACTGTGGCCAAACCTTCCCAAATTTTGTACAGAAGCCACCACAGATGAATTATAGTAGGTAACCTTTTCAGTAATCAAGTACATTTTAACTCAAATTACTTCCACTAGACTTTTTTAATATATGAAAAATTGCAAGCACAAAAGTACAGAATTGTGTGATCATCTCCCATTTATTCATTACCCAGATCCCGAAATTATAAGCAATCTTATTTACCTATATTCTCATCTCCCCACCCTGGATTATTTTGAAGCAAATCCCAGACATTTTACTTCATCTGTAAATTTTGAAAAACCCAAGTAGGGTATACCCATATTACACCTTAATATTGTTTAATATCAAATATTCAGCGTTAAATTTCCCCAATAGTCTCAGGGTTTTTTTTTTAGAAGCTTGTCCAAATTAGGATCTAAACAGGTATACTTGTAAAAAATCGACAAGTTTCCCAAATCTTTATTCTCATATATTCTCTCTCCCCCTTCTTCCCTCCCTCCCTCTCTTTGTCAGAGATCCGGTCATTTATTAACTGGAATAATCTTACAAAGCAACTTCGCCCCATTAGTGACTTGGTTACTCTCCGCCAGATGTTACAGTAATGTAATGCATAGAAAGAATATTACAAATAAATTTAGAAATAGGCTTGAAATGTATATATTTTTTATTCCCCTCCCCTTTGTTCGTCATTACCATATCCTGGGTTGTGCCTTTTAAGTAATTGATTTTGAAATAGAAAATTATTTTAAATCTGTTTGGTTACCATGATAGTGATTTACAATTGAGCTCATTTTCATAATTACTGAGACATCATAACCCACGGAAACTCTACTGAGGCATCATAATCATAGAACTGCATTATTTGTAGTCCCCACCAAACCAAACCCATTGCTGTCAAGTAGGTACCAACTCGCAGCGACCCTGAAGGATAGAGTAGAACCGTCCCTTGTGGTTTCCAAGGTTGTAATTTTCATGCAAGCAGACTGCCACAACTTCCACGTAGTGGCTGGTGGATTTGAACAGCTGACCTTTCGGTTAGCAGCCGAGCACATAACCGCTGTGCCACCAGGGTTCCTTTTGTAGTTCCACTACCCATATAACGATTTTGTATAAAAAACTGACCAGCTCAGTTTTTTGTTACAGAAGTCTGGGGGGACTGTTGGTGTCTGAGGGATGCGCAGTGTTTGCCACCTGTGTTTCTCCAAAGACTTACTGACTTGATACCGTCCTGTTGCCTTTTCTTCTAGAACATTGGCTGGGTAATGTTTCATGTTGAAAGTTCCAAAGGTATCAATAGGATATGTAATATGTGAATGTGATTTCATTCCGTTGCCAGTTCAAGATTTTCAGAGCAGTTCAAACTGTCTCAATTGTCCTGCCTCTTGAACATTGGTGGGTGTGCCTTTGAACAGCCACCCCTCTCGTGACATCACTGTGCTAAGAATAGTGAAGTAAGAGTCAATTGATGCAGCCTAGCTTCCTAGGGTTTTGCATGGCAGTTTAGGAATAAAACACTACTCACTATATTACTTCCATATCCCTTTGCCTGCTCTTGCCATGTACTCCTTTGGGGACCTTCAGGGGAGGGGACTGAGGCAGTTTATAGGTAATTCTGATCCCTTGAGCAAGAACCACTAACATCGTTAGGCATTTGTAAACCCCATCCCCCAATTCTGCTGCTTTTAGATTACTAATAGCTGTCTGTTTGAGATGTGTATGATCTAAAAAAGATCTTTATTTGAAAGACATTTGGGTTTGGGAGGAGAAGAAAATTAGGTTAGCATAGAGAGTTGGCATTCCCTGTGTACTTTATGTGACAATGAATCAAAGGGTCCTACGTGGCAGGGGAGACTCCTATCTCAAGATTGCAATTTGAGATCTTCTGCCAAAATTCCAAGGAAAATAAGTTATGAAAAAAAAATCACGAAGGGTTCCCTCAGGGTGGAAATGATGGGATGCAGATGGGGATGAATTGAGGGCAGCAGCAACCAGGGTCAGCCCACCGTCAGTGAAGGTCAATCTGCAAAGCAGGTCTCTGGAACACCCCAGCAGCGTCCAGGAAGACCCACGCTCTGAGCAACAGGCAAATTGAAGGTATATGTTGGACAGGCAGCATGTCAATTGCAGCACCTGCTCTCTAATTTCTCTCTAATTTGACAACACAGTCCACTAAATGAGGAAGGAAAAGGGGTGAGATCCACCAAATACCTTCAGGCTACCACAATAGATGTGGAGGAAAAATTTGCATGGCCCAGTCAAGGGTTCCAGGGAGCAGTTTTCAGCCCACAATAAATACCTAAAACAGCACCCGCAGCTGTCTGTTTATGCAGTGGCTAAAAACAAATGCTTAGCTAAAGCATGGAACTTCGATATAGTCCCTACACTTGCTCAGTTAATCTAGAAAAAAAAAACTACAGCAAGTAACAAGCTTTCCTTTTTGTCAGGGCTTGAGTGGTGTGACCCACATAACCTTTAAAATGGTTCTTTAAAAATCAGTGAACATAGGGAAAGATTTAGCATTTTGAAAGAAGGACCTCACTCCACAGAATCAGCACAAGAGAAAACTTCAACTTCTAATTTTAATTCCAAACAACATTTATAAGGATGTGGCATCAAAAAGGAACAATTGAATCAGGAAAAGCTGCTTTCAAATGAAAACTAGTTTTACTGAGTTCTAATGCACAAACGTAGTCCCTGGGCGTTTGCAAATGGTTAAGCACTTGACTACCAACCAAAAGGCTGGCAGTTCAAACTCACCTAGAGGTGTCTCAGGAAACAGACTTGGCAACCTGCTTCTGAAAGGTCACGGCCATGAAAACCCTATGGAGCAGGTCTACTTTGCACACATGGAGTGGCCATGAGTCAGAATTGACTCAGTGACAACTAACAACAACATACAAAGATAGCAAAACTTCAGAAAACTGGATCAACAGAGAAATTATTCAGAGGAAAGAGATGAAGAGCTAAGAAGAAATGAGAAATATAGATGTAGGAGCTACAATAAGGAATACCAGACAGAACGACCAAAGCAGACAGGAGAGAAGCAACAAATAAAGATAAAAGAAACACTGGGCTGGGCGGGAGGGATGCGGAAAATGGGTTGAAAAAAAGTATTACCTACAACGGTAAAAATAAAGTCGACAATGGGATTCCCAAATCTTTGTGTAAAATTTGAACATAACTCTGTTTTGACCTGCAAAATAGACAAAATAAGTGAATATCATAATCTCCTTGGTTAAATCTACATGTAATAAAACTTTGTACCTCAGAAGAATTAAATGTTCTTTCAAATGTCCACCAAACACTTCGCCCCCCTCCCCAAAAAAGAACGTCAAACAAACTTTAATTTCTAAAACAAATTATACAGACCGCATTTTTCTGACTTCAAGGCATTAAATCTACAAATTATTTAAGAAAGGAAAAAAAAAGCCATCTGCGAAGTTAAAAAAAAAAAAAGCTCAATTCTTGGATAAAAACATACTAAAAATAAAGTCATCTTTAGTTCAGGCAAATCCTGAACAAAGGTCATTAATAAAGACATCTGAAACCAAAAAAGCTTCCAACTCCCAAAAAACGGCAGAATAACACAATGTAATATCCCAGTGACATTTTAGAGACCGCATCTGCTAAACTATTTCTGGATGCAAATAAACTGTCCACACCTGTAACACAGAACAAGTTGCACAAAGAAATGATAATTCAGAACTGAAGCTGACTCACGGAAAATACATTTCCAGCACAAAATATTTTTGTGCAAACTCTAACAGTGAAATGGAAACGTGGAAAATCACAGCCAAATTATAGTCTGAACAAATACCGTAAGTCTAGTAAGACCAGTATCGAGAATCCTTACAAGCTGGAGAGCTCCAGGCAAGAACTGGAGCAGAGAGAGGCATGCCACACCGATGTGCAACACGTGTGGGGAAGTGGTTTCAGGTGCCAGCAGGTGGAGGAGGCACGTGACAACACATAAAGGAATAAAACCTTATGCCTGCCACACGTGGAAAGACATTTACCCAGTGTAATCCTCTGAAAACTCATGTAAGAACTCATACAGGTGAGAAGACATACAAATATGAATTATGTGATAAAGGCTTTCTCAGAAATGTCAGATAGTCGTCCACAGTTGCACGCATTGAGGTGAAGAAAAACCCTCTAAGTGTGATGTATGTGATTTACAATCTGCAACTTCTAGCAATCTCAAGATTCATGCAAGGTGTTGACAGAGATTTGCCCAAGCCAGCATGTCGATCCATCGTGTTCTCAGGCACGTTTGGAGAAAAGCTGTATGTTTCAGACCTAGGAGAAGCGGGACATGCTGAACCATATAACATGTACAGTACCAGTTGCTGACTAGTTGACTCCAGATCATGGTTACCCTGTATGTGTATCAGAGATGAACTGAGCTTCATAGGGTTTTCAATGGCAGATTTTTCAGAAGTAGATTGCCAGGCCTTTCTTCCAGGGTACCTCTGGGTCAACTGGAACTTCCATCCTTTTGGTTAGCAGCCAAGCGTGTTAACCATTTGGACCACCCAGGAACATATGACATATACACATATGATATTTCCACATACGTAGCTATCACCCTGGTCCCAGATGTTGTTAATTAGCACTTGGCTTCTTTTCCAGCATCCTTTATATGTTCCATTCCTCCTTCTTTTGCCAGGGCTGGAGAGTTGAAAACTTTAAACCCTTGATAGCCTTCCATGAGGCCACTGGATGCAACTTAAGTTCTGCCCATTAGGTCAATTCATGTGTGATTTAGATGGCTGAAGAGAGGCAAATCGTTCTGCAGCAAGGGTGACCGGCAGATGCTGACAAATGCGAATTTTTGCAGTGGCCAGATTCCACACACCACTGTCTATTCATCAGCTTTGCAGGGGGAAGGGGATGGGTTTCCTGGAGTTTCCTGATTTCTGGATCTAAATCGCATCAGTGTGACCTGAAAGATTATGGCAAACCCCCCAGGTTTCTGCTCCTCCAGCCCTTCCAATGATTGTGTAATTCCCTACATTAAATACCTTTCTGTTTTTGGCATAACTAGAGTGGTCTCTGTTTCCAATTGCACTGGTACAATTTCTGAAATACCCGTTTCAGTTTCTTTAAACTTGTATCATCTAGCACTTCTTCCTTTCCTGGTAAATTCAGGTTATTAAGTCTAGTAATAAGAAGTCCTGGTGATGCAGTGGTTAAGCACTCAGCTGTTACCTGAAAGGTCAGCAGTTCAAACCCACCAGCCCACTCCAGGGAGAAAGATGTGGCAGTCTGCTTTCGTAGAGATTACAGCCTTGAAAACCCTATGGGGCAGTTCTACTGTGTCCTATAGAGTCTCAATGAGTCGGAATCCGCTCAACACCAACGGGTTTGGTTTTAGTTTTGTTTATCCTTTAAAACATATTTTTTTCTTGAACAAGGCTATTTGCTGAGGCCCAGCCAAATGTGCTGGTACACCACTGTCCACAAGATGCCGAGAACTGGCTCAGTGCAAACCCACCATGTAAGGGCTGTTTCTCTAAGATCCGTTTGGAATTATCAAACCTTGTGTTGTATATAAAAAGGTAAAGTAAATGATAGACTCTGATTTGGGGACTTTGCAGAATATTACGCTTTTTTTTTTCTCCTCTTGAAACAGAGATGCATGGACCATACTGACACGTTTAAAGGTTCAGTTATGGAAAATGTTTTGCTTTAAAAAGTACACGATATGCTTCTGTAGGACCAGGTGTTTGATCGGGTTAGCTCTCTTGGTCTTGGCCTTGGTGGTTCTCAGCTCCTGCTCTACTGGTCCATATCACTGAGGGCTCGACATGCCCAGAAGGCAAATTTAGGATGCCTTCCAGAATAGATTATAAACCTAAAGTAAGATTCTGGAAATCTTAGCTCTGTTTATCCATCCAGGTGGATGGGCTGCTTTGCCAAAATATTTATACATATTTCAATTAAGCAGATATCAAATTGTGAATATAATCACTTATGTCAAAATATTACCGTGTGGGAGTATTATTAGATTTTAAATTGCCATATTGTCTCTTAGAATAGCACGATGTATTCTACAGAATTGAATGTATTACGATGTGACTTAAAGATTGTCACATTAATTATAGGCAAATGAATATAGAAGATTTTCAACTAAAATTTTGAGGATATCTGTATTTGGAGAGAATCAAGGGTTGATCAGCTAACAAATAGGCACTATGTTAAATTTAAAGCAGATGAAGCTTAGGCAAAACACATTCTAACTAATGCAGGGTTCTCTAGCATACATGAATTACCACCTCTTGTATGATTAAGGAAGCAGCCCTGGTGGCACAATGAGTAAGCACTCAGCTGCTAACCGAAAGGCCAGCATTTTGAACCCACCTAACTGCTCCGCAGGAGAAGGACCTGGTGATCTGCTCCTGTAAAGACTTTAGCCTAGGAATTCCTATGGGGCAGTTCTACTCTGTCCTATAGGTTTGCTATGACTAGGACTCAACTTGATGGCACACGACAACAACTTATGACTAAGGAGGGCGGTGGAGGTTCAGTGGTAGAATTCTCACCTTCCATGTAGGAGACCCAGGTTCAGTTCCTGGCCAATGCGCCCCATGCGCAGCCACAACCCATCTGTCTGTCAGTGGAGGCTCGTGTGTTGCGATGGTGCTGAACAGGCTTCCGTGGAACTTCAAGACTAAGACCAAATAGGGAAAAAGGCCTTGCAATATACTTCCAAAAATCAGCCAGTGAAAACCCCATGGACCACAACAGTCTAATCCACAACCAATCATGGGGGTGGTACAGGACTGGGTAGGGTTGTGTTCCACTGTGCATGGGATCGTCATGAATCCAGGCTGACTCAACCGCGGCTAACAACACCAACAATATATGATTAAAGGTTATTTATTCTAAAAGAAAAGCATGCCCTAAGGAGGCTGCACATGCCATCCCTCTGCAGCAAAGCCCTGAAAAACTAAGTAAAACAGACACAAATATCAATCCTGGGACCTTAAGCATCAAATGAAGAGATAAAGAACTAGATTAAACACCGAATGGAAGAAGAAACTGATGGAAAACAAAGAACGAGGAGAGATACGGAGTGGAAGTCCCTTGCCAACTATCACAACACAGCGTTGCCATCTTGGAAAATAGCCAGCAACAACCCCAGACGGGGAGTACAGGAAAGCAACATCACAGAGCTCCCAACAGGAGACAGAGCACCCAGTAATCAGAGAAGCACGCTTTCCTATTCCTCACCCTTCTGGTAAGTGGCAGCAAGAACTCCTTCAGCCCAGCAATCCCTACCACCAGGGTCCACAATACTAGTCCCCCTGCCCCACCCCACCCCTCCCACTTTATAGCCTTTTTCCCCCTCTTTCTTCCTTTTTTCCTCCCTCCCACCTAGCCCTGTACACCACCTCACCCACTTCCCAAAGGCTTGTGCCTCACTCCTGTGACCAGAGAGCCACCAGCCCACCAACAACCTGGGTCTGCCCCACCCCCACCCGCTGGCTCCCACTGTGCTGCCATTTTTTTTTTTGCTTGTTTTCTTTTTCTCACTTTTCTTTCTCCCTCCCATCTAGTCCTGTACACTGCCTCCTGCCACCTCCTGCTGAATCCCTGCCATGCTGCAGCAGCTAGAGAATCACCAACCTACCACCACCCCAGGTCTGCACCACCTCTACATGCTGGCTCCTGCCAGGCCACCATTTTTTTCTTTCCTCTTCTGTCTTTTCTTTTTCCCTCCAACCTAGCCCCATACATCACCTCCTCTCCCTTCCCACTGGTCCCCAAGTCCACCCCGTGCCTACCCCCCGTACACCATCTCTCTCCACTTCCCGCCAGCCCCCAGGTCCACCCCACCCCCCGCCCACTGGCTACTGCTGCTCTGCCCTCCTTTTTTTCTTTCTCTCTCTCTCTTTTTTTTTTATTTCTCATTCTCACCTAGCCCTATATGTCACCTCTCCCCACCTTCCTGCTGGCCCCTGCTGTGCCACCACAGCTAGCGTGTCCCCGGTGCTCAGGCCTGCCCCTGCACTGAATCTGCACTTCCCCTCCCATCCTGCCATTGGACCAGCTGCTGAACAGCGGGAAGCGAGCCTGCACCACTTCCCGTCTGACACCACCACCCATCTGGCAAGGGGCTGTGAATGCTCCCACACCACTGGTCCAACATTAGTAGGCAGACAGCACCTGCCCACTCTGCCCTCAGCTACCTCACTAAACCAGTGAAGAGTGAAGCAGACTTGCCCTCCTGCTGCTGTCCTGCCCACTTGGACAAGGTGGTGAGAGCAGTTGTGCCCACAGACATACAAGCAGCAAAGCACACACAGCTTGCCCACCCTAACATCTCAAAACAAAATAAAAAAGCAAGATGAAAAAAAAAAGAATATATAATCGATCAGTAGAGAAAATAATACCTCAAAGTCTCAGAGACAGCAGACAATATCAAAACATAAAAAAAGCGGGACAACATGGCTCCAGCAAGTGACCAAAACAAAGAATCAGATAACCTTTCAATAGAAGAAAAGGCAGTGGAACTACTTGATAGAGAATTCAAATGAGAAATGTTTAGGGCTATCCAAGAGATTAGGAAAGAGATGAAGGAGTACACAGATAAAACCAAGGAAAAAATAGATAAAATCATGGAAAACACAGACAAAGCAACAGGAGAATTCAGGAAAATAACACAAGAACAAAATGTCAAAATAAACAAACAATTGAAAATCATACAAAAACAGAAACTAGAAATCCAAAAGATAAACAACAAAATTTCAGAAATGGGCAGTTCAACAGAAGCTTTTAGGAGCAAATTTGGAACAATGGAAGACAGAATCAGCAAGATTAAAGACAAATCCATGGATATCACTTTGAGAAAAAAATCAGAGAAAAGAATAAAGAAAATCTAAGAATTATGTAGGACACAATCAAGAGCAAAAATTTGTCCATGATCAGAGTTCCCAAATGAGGGGGAGGGGGAAGGGGAGAAAATGAAAAACACAGAGAAGATTGTTGAAGATTTGCTGGGAGAAAACTTCTCAAAAATCTTGAAAGTAAAAAAGCTGACCATCCAGGAAGCTCAACAAAAACCGTATAGGATAGACGCCAAAAGAAAGCCAACAAGACATACAATTACGCTTGCCAAAACCAAACACAAAGAAAGGATCTTGAGAGCAGCTCAAGAACAATGCAGAGTCACATACAAAGAGGAAATAATAAGACCAAGCTCAGATTATTTGGCAGAAACTATGAAGGCGGGAAGGCAATAGGGTGACATCATACATAAAACCTTGAAAGAAAAAAAAACTGCCAACCAAGAATAACATATCCTGCAAAACTCTCTCTCAAATACGATGGCAAAATTAGGACATTTCCAGATCAACAGAAATTAAGGGAATTTGTAAAAACCAAACCAAACTTCCAAGAAATATTAAATGGAGTCCTTCTGTTAGAGAACCAACAATATCAGACAACAATTGGAGTCTAGGCCACAAGACGGCATCAACCAGATACCAACCTAGGTAAAGAACTCTCAATAATAAAACAAAGCTAAAAGACTTAAAACAGGGAAACAGAAACACCGATCTGCAAAAGATGACAATGTCAAAACAAAAAAAAAGGGGGACTGTCTTAGTCATCTAGTGCTGCTATAACAGAAATGCCACAAGTGAATGGCTTTAACAAACACAATTTTATTCACTCATAGTCTAGTAGGCTAGAAGTTCAAATTCAGGGTGTCAGCTCCAGGGGAAGGCTTTCTCTGTTGGCTCTGGAGGAAGGTTCTTGTCATCAATCTTCCCCTGGACTAGGAGCTTCTCGGCACAGGAACCCCGGGTCCAAAGGACATGCTGTGCTCCCGGCACTGCTTTCTTGGTGGTATGAGGTTCCCCCCACCCCCGACCCCCACTCACTTCCCTTTCCTTTTTTTTTTTTTTTTTGTAGTCCGATGAGTTTTTTTTTTTTTTTTTAAATTTTTATTAAGCTTCAAGTGAACATTTACCATTCCAATCAGTCTGTCACATGTAGGTTTACATACATCTTACTCCCTTCTCCCACTTGCTCTCCCCCTATTGAGTCAGCCCTTACAGTCTCTCGTTTCGTGCCAATTTTACCTTCTTCCCTCTCTCTCTATCTTCCCATCCCCCCTCCAGTCAAGAGTTGCCAACACACTCTCCTGTGTCCACCTGATTTAATTAGCTCACTCTTCATCAGTATCTCTCTCCCCCCCACTGACCAGTCCTTTTCATGCCTGATGATTTGTCTTCGGGGATGGTTCCTGTCCTGTGCCATCAGAAGTTCTGGGGAGCATTGTCTCTGGGATTCCTCTAGTCGCAATCATACCATTAGGTGTGGTCTTTTAATGAGAATTTGGGGTCTGCATCCCATTGGTCTCCTGCTCCCTCAGGAGTTGTCTGTTGTGTTCCCTGACAGGGCAGACATCGATTGTGGCCGGGCACCAACTAGTTCTTCTGGTCTCAGGATATTGTAGGTCTCTGGTTGAAGTGGCCCTTTCTGTCTCTTGGGTTCTTAGTTGTCGTGTGACCTTGGTGTTCTTCCTTTGCCTTTGCTCCCAGTGGGTTGAGACCAATTAATGTATTTTAGATGGCTGCTTGTTGGCATTTAGGACCCCAGGTGCCACAATTCAAAGTGGGATGCAGAGTGTTTTCATAATAGAATTGTTTTGCCCATTGATTTAGAAGTCCTCTCAAACCAAGTTCCCCAGACCCCAGCCCCTGCTTCGCTATCCTTTGAAGCTTTCATTTTATCTCGGAAACCTCTTTACTTTTAATCCTGTCCAATTAGGCTGACCTTCCATGTTTTGAGTGTTGTCTTTCCCTTCACCCAAAGCAGTTCCCATCTACAGGTTGATCAATAAAAAGCCCTCTCCCTCCCTCCCTCCCTCCCTCCCCCCTTTGTAACCACAAAAGTATGTGTTCTTTTCCGTTTTTTCTATTTCTCAAGATCTTATAATAGTGGTCTTATACAATATTTGTCCTTTTGCAACTGACTCATTTCGTTCAGCATAATGCCTTCCAGATCCCTCCATGTTATGAAGTGTTTCAGAGATTCGTCACTGTTCTTTATCGATGCGTAGTATTCCATTGTGTGAATATACCACAATTTATTTACCCATTCGTCCGTTGATGGACATCTTGGTTGCTTCCAGCTTTTTGCTATTGTAAACAGAGCTGCAATAAACATGGGTGTGCATATATCTGTTTGTGTGAAGGGTCTTGTATTTTTAGGGTATATTCCGAGGAGTGGGATTTCTGGGTTGTATGGTAGTTCTATTTCTAACTGTTTAAGATAACGCCAGATGGATTTCCAAAGTGGTTGTACCATTTTACAACCCCACCAGCAGTGTATGAGAGTTCCAGTCTCTCCGCAGCCTCTCCAACATTTATTATTTTGTGTTTTTTGAATTAATGCCAGTCTAGTTGGTGTCAGATGGAATCTCATCGTAGTTTTAATTTGCATTTCTCTAATGACTAATGATCGAGAGCATTTTCTCATGTATCTGTTGGCTGCCTGAATATCTTCCTTAGTGAAATGTGTGTTCATGTCCTTTGCCCACTTCTTGATTGGGTTGTTTGTCTTTTTGTGGTTGAGTTTTGACAGAATCATGTAGATTTTAGAGATCAGGCGCTGGTCTGAGATGTCATAGCTGAATATTCTTTCCCAGTCTGTAGGTGGTCTTTTTACTCTTTTGGTGAAGTCTTTAGATGAGCATAGGTGTTTGATTTTTAGGAGCTCCCAGTTATCTGGTTTATCTTCATCATTTTTGGCAATGTTTTGTATTCTGTTTATGCCCTGTATTAGGGCTCCTAGGGTAGATCCTATTTTTTCTTCCATGATTTTTATCGTTTTAGTCTTTATGTTTAGGTCTTTGATCCACTTGGAGTTAGTTTTTGTGCATGGTGTGAGGTATGGGTCCTGTTTCATTCTTTTGCAAATGGATATCCAGGTATGCCAGCACCATTTGTTAAAAAGACTATTATTTCCCCAGTTGACTGACACTGGTCCTTTGTCAAATATCAGCTGCTCATAAATGGATGGATTTATATCTGGATTCTCAATTCTGTTCCATTGGTCTATGTGCCTGTTGTTGTACCAGTACCAGGCTGTTTTGACTACTGTAGCTATATAATAGGTTCTGAAATCAGGTAGGGTGAGGCCTCCCACTTTCTTCTTCTTTTTCAGTAATGTTTTGCTTATCCGGGGGTTCTTTCCTTTCCATATGAAATTAGTGATTTGTTTCTCTATTCCCTTAAAGTATGACATTGGTATTTGGATTGGAAGTGCGTTGTATGTATAAATGGCTTTTGGTAGAATAGACATTTTTACTATGTTAAGTCTTCTTATCCATGAGCAGGGTATGTTTTTCCATTTAAGTGTGTCCTTTTGAATTTCTTGTAGCAGAGTTTTATAGTTTTCTTTGTATAGGTCTTTTACATCCTTGGTAAGATTTATTCCTAAGTATTTTATCTTCTTGGGGGCTACTGTGAATGGTATTGATTTGGTTATTTCCTCTTCGGTGTTCTTTTTGTTGATGTAGAGGAATCCAAGTGTTTTTTGTATGTTTATTTTATATCCTGAGACTCTTCCAAACTCTTCTATTAGTTTCAGTAGTTTTCTGGAGGATTTCTTAGGGTTTTCCATGTGTACGATCATGTCATCTGCAAATAGTGATAGCTTTACTTCCTCCTTGCCAATCTGGATACCCTTTATTTCTTTGTCTAGCCTAATTGCTCTGGCTAGGACTTCAAGTACGATGTTGAATAAGAGTGGTGATAAAGGGCATCCTTGTCTGGTTCCCGTTCTCAAGGGAAATGCTTTCAGGTTCTCTCCATTTAGAGTGATATTGGCCGTCGGCTTTGCATATATGCCCTTTATTATGTTGAGGAATTTTCCTTCAATTCCTATTTTGGTGAGAGTTTTTATCATAAATGGGTGTTGGACTTTGTCAAATGCCTTTTCTGCATCAATTGATAAGATCATGTGGTTTTTGTCTTTTGTTTTATTTATGTGATGGATTACATTAATGGTTTTTCTGATATTAAACCAGCCTTGCATACCTGGTATAAATCCCACTTGGTCAGGGTGAATTATTTTTTTGATGTGTTGTTGGATTCTATTGGCTAGAATTTTATTAAGGATTTTTGCATCTATGTTCATGAGGGATATAGGTCTAAAATTTTCTTTTTTTGTAATGTCTTTACCTGGTTTTGGTATCAGGGAGATGGTAGCTTCATAGAATGAGTTGGGTAGTATTCCGTCTTTTTCTATACTTTGAAATACCTTCAATAGTAATGGTGTTAAGTCTTCTCTGAAGGTTTGGTAGAACTCTGCAGTGAAGCCATCTGGGCCAGGACTTTTTTTTGTTGGGAGTTTTTTGATTACCGTTTCAATCTCTTTTTTTGTTATGGGTCTATTTAGTTGTTCTACTTCTGAATGTGTTAGTTTAGGTAAGTAGTATTGTTCCAAGAATTTATCCATTTCTTCTAGGTTTTCAAATTTGTTAGAGTACAATTTTATGTAGTAATCTGATATGATTCTTTTGATTTCATTTGGTTCTGTTGTGATGTGGTCCTTCTCGTTTCTTATTCGGGTTATTTGTTTCCTTTCCTGTTTTTCTTTAGTCAGTCTAGCCAATGGTTTATCAATTTTGTTAATTTTTTCAAAGAACCAGCTTTTGGCTTTGTTAATTCTTTCAATTGTTTTTCTGTTCTCTAATTCATTTAGTTCAGCTCTAATTTTTATTATTTGTTTTCTTCGGGTGCCTGATGGATTCTTTTGTTGCTCACTTTCTATTTGCTCAAGTTGTCGGGACAGTTCTCTGATTTTGTCTCTTTCTTCTTTTTGTATGTGTGCCTTTATCGATATAAATTGGCCTCTGAGCACTGCTTTTGCTGTGTCCCAGAGGTTTTGATAGGAAGTATTTTCATTCTCGTTGCTTTCTAAGAATTTCCTTATTCCCTCCTTGATGTCTTCTATAACCCAGTCTTTTTTCAGGAGGGTATTGTTCATTTTCCAAGTATTTGATTTCTTTTCCCTAGTTTTTCTGTTATTGATTTCTAGCTTCATTGCCTTGTGGTCTGAGAAGATGCTTTGTAATATTTCGATGTTTTGGATTCTGGAAAGATTTGTTTTATGCCCTAATATGTGGTCTATTCTAGAGAATGTTCCATGTGCGCTAGAAAAAAAAGTATATTTTGCAGCAGTTGGGTGGAGAGTTCTGTATAAGTCAATGAGGTCAAGTTGGTTGATTGTTGTAAGTAGGTCTTCCGTGTCTCTATTGAGCTTCTTACTGGATGTCCTGTCCTTCTCCGAAAGTGGTGTGTTGAAGTCTCCTACTATATATGTGGAGGTGTCTATCTCACTTTTTAATTCTGTTAAAATTTGATTTATGTATCTTGCAGCCCTGTCATTAGGTGCGTAAATATTTAATATGGTTATGTCTTCCTGATCAATTGTCCCTTTTATCATTATATAGTGTCCTTCTTTATCCTTTGTGGCGGATTTAAGTCTAAAGTCTATTTTGTCAGAAATTAATATTGCTACTCCTCTTCTTTTTTGCTTATTGTTTGCTTGATATATTTTTTTCCATCCTTTGAGTTTTAGTTTGTTTGTGTCTCTAAGTCTAAGGTGTGTCTCTTGTAGGCAGCATATAGATGGATCGTGTTTTTTTATCCAGTCCGTGACTCTCTGTCTCTTTATTGGTGCATTTAGTCCATTTACATTCAGCGTAATTATAGATAAGTAAGTTTTTAGTGCTGTCATTTTGATGCCTTTTCATGTGTGTTGTTGGCCATTTCATTTTTCCACATGCTTTTTTGTGCTGAGACGTTTTTCTTAGTAGCTTGTGAGATCCTCATTTTCATAATGTTTAACTTTGTGTTTATTGAGTCGTTACGTTTTTCTTGGCTTTTTTCTTGAGTTATGGGATTGATATTCCTTTTTGTGGTTACCTTTTTATTTACCCCTATTTTTCTAAGTAAAAACCTAACTTGTATCCTTCTATTTCGCCTTGTATCACTCTCCATCTGGCAGTTCAATGCCTCCTATATTTAGTCCCTCTTTTTGATTATTTTGATCGTTTATCTATTGATTTCCATGATTTCCTGTTGTGTGTATTATTTTGTTTATTTATTTTTTAGAATTAGTCTTAATTTGTTTGTTTTTGTGCTTTCCCTGTTTGAGTTGCGTTGATATCAGGACGTTCTGTTTTGTGACCTTGTATTGTGCTGGTACCTGATATTATTGGTCATCCGGCCAAACAATCTCCTTTAGCATTTCTTGCAGTCTTGGTTTAGTTTTTGCAAATTCTCTAAACTTGTGTTTATCTGTAAATATCTTAATTTCTCCTTCATATTTCAGAGAGAGTTTTGCTGGATATATGATCCTTGGTTGGCAGTTTTTCTCGTTTAGTGCTCTGTATATGTCGTCCCATTCCCTTCTTGCCTGCATGGTTTCTGCTGAGTAGTCTGAACTTATTCTTATTGATTCTCCCTTGAAGGAAACCTTTCTTTTCTCCCTGGCTGCTTTTAAAATTTTCTGTTTGTCTTTGGTTTTGGCAAGTTTGATGATGATGTGTCTTGGTGTTTTTCTTTTTGGATCAATCTTAAATGGGGTTCGATGAGCATCTTGGATAGATATCCTTTCTTCTTTCATGATGTCAGGGAAGTTTTGTGTCAGGAGTTCTTCAACTATTTTCTCTGTGTTTTCTGTCCCCCCTCCCTGTTCTGGGACTCCAATTACTCGCAAGTTATCCTTCTTGATAGAGTCCCACATGGTTCTTAGGGTTTCTTCATTTTTTTTAATTCTTTTATCTGATTTTTTTTCAGCTATGTTGGTGTTGTTTCCCTGGTCCTCCAGAAGTCCCAGTCTACATTCTAATTGCTCGAGTCTGCTCCTCTGACTTTCTATTGCGTTGTCAAATTCTGTAATTTTATTGTTAATCTTTTGGATTTCTACATGCTGGCTCTCTATGGATTCTTGCAACTTGTTAATTTTTCCACTATGTTCTTGAATAATCTTTTTGAGTTCTTCAACAGTTTTATCAGTGTGTTCCTTGGCTTTTTCTGCATTTATCCTAATTTCATTTGTGATATCTTTAAGCATTCTGTAAATTAGTTTTTTATATTCTGTATCTGATAATTCCAGGATTGTATCTTCATTTGGGAAAGAGTTTGATTCTTTTGTTTGGGGGGTTGGAGAAGCTGTCATGGTCTGTTTCTTTATGTGGTTTGATATGGACTGCTGTCTCCGAGCCATCACTGGGAAACTAGATTTTCCAAGTAGTCAGCTGGTGCGCTGGCTCCTAGTTCTGAAAACAGTCGCTGTCTGCCCGTATTTGTTCATTTTCCGTCTCTAAGTCTGTGCTTGTTGTTCAGAGTTCGTAGATTGTTATGTATGTGATCGATTCCCTTGTTTTTCCGAGTCTTTGTTGCAAGAGGGATCCGCGGTAGCGTCCACCTAGTCCGCCATCTTGGCCCCCGCTCCCTTTCCTTTTATCCCTTGTAAGATAAAAGGTGGTGCAGGCCACGTCCCAGGGAAACTCCCTTTACATTGGGTCAGGGATGTGACCTTAGTAAGGGTGTTACCATCCCACCCTAATCCTCTTTAACATAAAATTACAATCACAAAATAGAGGACAACCACACAATACTGGGAATCATGGCCTAACCAAGTTCACATGAGTTTTTTGGGGACACAATTCAATCCATGACAGGGACTAAACAGTCTAGGGATAGAACTTTCAAATAGAGAAGAAGCCAAGGCAATATCAAGTAATAAAAGACTGGTTCAAACTTTAAAAAAGATAAGGGTAAATTTCAAGGTAACCACAAAGAAGTTAACAAACCTACTCATCAAAATAAAAAAGAATAAAACCAAAGACTCAGCAAACACAAAACCTATAATAATGAAAGAAAAGAAAATCCACAAACAAAAGAAACTCACCACAGGAAAGTGAGAGGAACAAAGAAAATGTCAGCACCACACACACACACACACACACACACACACACACACAAAAGCACAACAATATGATAGCAATAAGCTGAAACCTATCGATAATGACACTGAATGTAAATGACTTAAATGCACTTGTAAAGAGACAGAGAGTGGTAGAATGGATTAAAAAAATAAGACTCATCAATATGCTAGCTACAAGAGACACACTGTAGACACAAAGACATAATTATACTAAAAATCAAAGGATGGAAAAAATATATCAAGCAAACAGTAACCATAAAAGAGCAGGAGTGGCAATATTAATCTGAGACAAAATAGACTTTAAGGCAAAATCAACCATAAAGGACAAGAAAGGACATTATATAATGATTACACGGACAATCCACCAAGAAGGCATAGCCCTGATAAATATCTACACACCCAACAACCGGGCTCCAAAACAAACTCTAAAAGTGCTGAAAAGAGAAATTGTTCCACAATAATAGCAGGAAACTTCAACAAATTACTCTCGGTAAAGGACAGAACATCTAGAAAGAAGTTCAACAAAGATACAGAAGATCTAAAGGCCACAATAAACCAACTTGACTTCATAGGCATATATAGAACACTCCAACCAACAGCAGAAAAGTATACTTCTTTTCCAACGAACATGGAACAGTCTCCAGAATAAACCACATTTTGGGCCACAAAGTAACCCTCAGTAAAATCCAAAACACCAAAATAATACAAAGTATTCTCTCTGATCACAACAATGTAAAAGTAGAAATCAATTACAGCAAGAGCAAGCAAAAAAATCAAATACATGGAAACTGAATAACACCTTGCTTAAAAATAACAGGGTAATAGAAGAAATCAAAGAGGGAATAAAAAAATTCCTTGAATCAAATGAGAATGAAAACACATCATACCAAAGCCCTCGGGACACAACAAAAGCAGTACTCAGAGGTCAATTTATAGCAATAAACACACACATCAAAAAAACAATGGGCCAAAATCAAAACATTTAGCCCTACAACTTGAACAAATAGAGAGCAGCAAAAGAAGCCCACAGGCACCAGAAGAAAGAAAATAAAAGGATTAGAACAGAAGTAAATGAAATAGAGAACAGAAAAATAATAGAAAGAATCAACAAGACCAAAAGTTGGTTCTTTGAAAAGATCAACAAAGTCGACAAATCAATGACCAAACTGACAAAAGAAAAATAAAAGAGGAAGCAAATAACATAAATAAGAAACGAGATGGGAAACATTACAAAAAGACTCAACTGAAATGCAAAGGATCATAGCAGAATACTATGAAAAATTGTACTCCAACAAATTTGAGAACCTAGAGGAAATGGACAAATTTCTGGAAACACACTACCTACCTAAACTAACACAAACTGAGATAGAAAATCTGAACAGACCTCAAAGAAGAGAGGAGACCCAAGAATTAATTAAAAAAACAAAAAAACCTAGGCCTGAACGGCCTCAGTGGAGAATTCCACCAAACAGAGAACAGCTCATACCAATCAATACTACTCAAATTATTTCAGAGCATAGAAAAAGAAGGAATACTCCCAAATTCTTTCTATGAAGACAGCATAACCCTGATATCAAAGTCAGGCAATGATAGAGCAAAAACAGAAAATTATAAATCAATGCCTCTCATGAATATAGATGAACATAGATGCAAAAATTCTCAACAAAGTCCTAGCCAATAAAATTCAGCATCATGTAAAAAAAAAAAAATACACCACAACCAAAAGGGATTCATGCCAAGTATGCAAGGATGATTCAACATTAGAAAATCGACCAGTGTAATCCACCACATAGAGTAAAAGAAAAAAATCATATGATCATTTCAATTGGCACAGAAAAGGCATTTGATAAAGTCCAACACCCATTCCCGACAAAAACGTTCAATAAAATACAAATAGAAGGGAAATTCCTCAACATAATAAAGGGCATTTTTTTATACAAAACCAAGAGCTAACATCATTCTCAACCGAGAGAGGCTGAAAGCATTCCACCTGAAAACAGAAGCAAGGCAAGGATGCCCTTTATGACATCCTTATTTAACATTGTGCTGAAATTCCTAGCTAGAGTGATAAGGCAAAAAAAAAAAAAAAGGAAAGAAAATGAAGGGCATCCAAATTGGAAAGGAAGAAGTAAAACTATCCATATGTGCAGATGATATGATACTATACATTGTGTTAGGTGCCATCGAATTGGTTCTGACTCATAGCGACCCTGTGTACAACAGAACGAAACACTGCCTGGTCCTGCATTATCCTCACAATCCTTGTTATGCTCGAGCTCATTGTTGCAGCTGCGGTGTCAATCCATCTCATTGAAGGTCTTCCTCTTTTTCGATGACTCTCTACTATGCACGATGTCTTCTCCAGGGACTGGTACCTTCTGATAGCATGTCCAAAGTAAGTGAGATGCAATCTCATCATCCTTGCTGCCAGGGAGCACTCTGGCTGTACTTCTTCCATGACAGACTTGTTCATTCTTCTGGGTAAAAAAAAAAAATTTTTTTTTTTTTTTTACCTGGGAGTCCATGGTATATTCAATATTCTTGGCCAACACCATAATTCAAAGACATCAATTCCTCTTCGGTCTTCTTTATTCATTGTACACCTTTTGCATCCATATAGGCAATTGAAAATATCATGGCTTGGGTCAGGGGCACCTTAGTCCTCAAGGTGACATCTTTGCTCGCTAACACTTTAAAGAGTTAAAAGTTTTGTAGCAGGTTTGCCCAATGCAATGTGTTCTTTAATTTCCTGACTGCTGCTTCCATGGGTGTTGATTGTGGATACATTTAAAACGAAATCCTTGACAATGTCAATCTTTTCTCTATTTATCATGATATTGCTTATTTTCCAGTTGTGAGAATTTTTGTTTTCTTTATGTTGAGGTGTAATCCATACTGAAGGCTGTAGTGCTTGGTCTTCATCAGTAAGCGCTTCAAGTCTTCTTCACTTTCAGCAAGCAAGGTTGTGCCATCTGCATATTGCAGGTTGTTAATGAGTCTTCCACCAATCCTGACGCCACATTCTTCTTCATATAGTCCAGCTTCTCAGATTATTTGTTCAGCATAAAGACTGCATAAGTATGCTGAAAGGATACAACCCTGACGCACACCTTTCTTGATTTTAAGCCACTCAGTATCCCCTTCCTCTCTTCCAATGACTTCCTCTTGATGTATGTATAGGTTTCACAGAGCACAATTAAGTGTTCTGGTATTCCCATTCTTAATTTGAAACGTTATCTGTAAATTGTTGTGATCCACACATTCAAAATGACTTTGCATAGCCAATAAAACACATGTAAGCGTCTTTCTAGTATTCTCTGCTTCCAGTCAAGATCCATCAGACATCAGCAATGATAGCCCTCGTTCCATGTCCTTTTCTGAATCCAGCTTGAACTTCTGGAAGCTCCCTGTTGATGTACTTCTGCAACCGATTTTGAATGATCTTCAGCAAAATTTTACTTGTGTGTGATTTTAATGATATTGTTTGATAATTTCAGCCTTTTGTTAGATTGCCTTTCTTTAGAATGGGCACAAATATGGTTCTCTTCCAGTCAGTTGGCCAGGTAGCTGTCTTTCAAATCTCTTGGCATAGATGAATGAGCGCTTCCAGCGTTGCATCCATTTGTTGAAACATCTTAATTGATGTTCTGTTAATTCCTGGAGCCTTGTTTTTCACTGGTGCCTTCAGTGCAGCTTGGACTTCTTCCTTCAATACCATCTGTTCTTGATCATATTCTACCTCCTGAAATGGCTAACTGTCGACAAGTTCTTTTTGGTACAGTGACTCTGTGCATTCCTTCCATCTTCTTTTGATGCTTCCTGTGTTGTTCAATATTTTGGCCATAGAATCCTTCAAAATTGCAACTCAAGGCTTGAATTTTTTCTTCAGTTCTTTCAGCTTGAGAAATGCTGAGGGTATTCTTCCCTTTTGGTTTTCTAACTTCAGGTATTTACACATGTCATTATAATATTTTACTTTGTCTTCTCGAGCTGCCCTTTGAAATCTTCTGTTCAGTTCTTTTACTTCATCATTCTTCCATTTGCTTTAGCTATTCTATGTTCAAGAGCAAGTTTCAGAGTCTCTTCTGACATCCATTTTGGTCTTTTCTTTCTTTACTATATTTGTAAGCTGAATAAAATTAAAACAAGTCCATGAGAGCCAAAATACCACCCTGAGTATATCCCAACTGAATTAGGAGACCATCTCAAGAATAGATTTGATGCATTGAACACTAATGACTGAAGACCAGACAAGTTGTGGGATGACATCAAGGACAGCATACATGAAGAAAGCAAAAGATCATATAAAAGACAGGAAAGAAAGAAAAGTCCAAAATGTATGTCAGAAAGGACTCTGATACTATACATAGAGAACCTCAAAGATTCCACAAGAAAACTATTGGAACTAACAGAAAGATTCAGCTGAGTGGCAGTATACAAGATCAACATAAAAAAATCAGTTGGATTCCTATGCACCAACAAAAAGAACTTTGAAAAGGAAATTGGGAAAACAATACCCTTTACAATACCCCCTAAAAAGATAATATACTTAGCAATACATCTAACCAGTGATGTAAGAGTCATTTACAAACAAAACTACAAAACACTATTATAAGAAACCTGCATAAATGGAAACACATACCATGCTCATTGATAGGAAAGCTCAACATTGTGAAAATGTCAATTCTACCCAATGTGATCTACAGATATAATGCAATCTTGATCCAAATACCAGGAGCATTCTTTAACGAGATGGAAAAACTGATCATCAACTTTATATGGAAAAGAAAGAGGCCCCAGATAAGCAAAGCATTATTGGAAAAAAAAAAAAAGAACATAATAGGAGGCCTCACACTACCTGATCTCAGAACCTACTATACAGCCACAGTAGTCAGAATAGTCTGGTACCAGTACAATGACAGACACATAGACCAATGGGACTGAATTAAGAACCCAAATTTAAATTCAACCATGTATGGTCAGCTGATTTTTGACAAAGGACCAAAGTCCATTAAATGAGGAAAAGACAGTCTTTTTAACAAATGGTGCTGGCAAAACTGGATGCTCATCTGTAAAAATATATGAAACAGGATCCATACCTCACACCATACAAAAAAACTAACTCAAAATGGATCAAAGTACTAAATATAAAACCTAAAATGATAAAGATCATAGAAGAAAAAATAGTGACAATTCTACACACTAACCCACTGCCATCGAGTCGATTCCAACTCACAGTGACCCTATAGGACAGAGTAGAACTGCCAGATAGAGTTTCCAAGGAACACCTGGCAAATTCAAATTGCCCACCTCTTGGTTAGCAGCCGTAGTACTTAGCCACTATGCCATCAGGGTTTCTATGACAATTCTAGGGGCCCTAATATATGGCATAAATAGAATACAAACCATAACAATGCACAAACACCAGAAAATAAACCAGATAACTGGAACCTCCTAAATTTAAACAGTTATGCTCATCAACAGACTTGACCAAAAGAGTAGAAAGAGAACCTATAGACTGGGAAAAAATTTTGGCTGCGACATATCCATTAAGGGTTAATCTCTAAAATCTACAAGACACTGCAACATCTCAACAACAAAAAGGCAAGTAATCCAATTATAAAATGGGCAAACAATATGAACAGACACTTCACTACAGAAGACGTTCAGCTGGCTAAAAGACACATGAGGAAATGCTCACCATCATTAGCCATTAGAGAAATGCAAATCAAAACTACAATGAGATACCATCTCACCCTGACATTACTGGCACAAATTAAAAAACAAACAAACAAAAAAAAGAAAATAACAAACGTTGGAGAGGTTGTGGGAAGATTGGAATTCTTATGCACTGGTGGTGGGAATGTAAAATGGTAAAGCCACTATGGAAAATGATACGCCTCCTCCTTAAAAATATAGAAATAAAAATACCATATGATCCAGCAATCCCACTCCTAGGAATATATCCTGGAGACATAAGAGACATCACACAAATAGACATATGCACACCCATGTTCATTGCAGCATTATTCACAATAGCAAAAAGATGTAAACAACCTAAATGCCCATCAACAGATGAATGGATAAGCAAACTATGGTACATACACACAATGGAACACTATGCAACGATAAAGAACAATGATGAATCCGTGAAACATCTCACAACATGAATGAATCTGGAGAGCATTATGCTGAGTGAAATAAGTCAATCACAAAATGACAAATATTGTATGAGACCACTATCATAAAAACCCAAGAAAAGGTTTACACACACACAAACACACAAAACAATCTTTGATGGTTATGAGGAAGTGAAGGGGTGGGGAGGGATCACTAATTAGATAGTAGACAAGTGGTAACTTCAGTGAAGGGAAAGACAAACACAATATAGGGGAAATCAGCACAGCTTGACCAAGACAAAGTCATAGAAGCTTATTGGACACATACAAACACCTTGAAGGATCGAGTTACTGGGGACCATGGCCTCAGGGGACATCCAGATCAATTGAAATAACATAGTTCACAAATAAAATGTTTTACATCTTACTTTGGTGCGCAGCATCCAGGACCTTAAAAGCTCGCAAGTGTCCTTCTAAGACACATCTATTGGTCCCATCCCATCTGGAGCAAAGGAGAATGAAGAAAATCAAAGACACAAGGAAAATATTAGTCCAAATACTAATGGATCACATGAACCACTGCCTCTACCATACGCAGCCTAGAAGAACTAGATAGTGCCTGGTTACCATCACCAACCACTCTGATAGGGATCACAATAGAGGGTCCTGGACAGAGCAGGAGAAAAATGTAGAACAAAATTCAAATTCACAATAAATAAATAAATAAAGACCAGACTTGCTGGTCTGAGACACACTGGAGGAACCTCCAAAAAAAAGACGAGAAAGCAGGAGGGGATAGGAAAACTGGAACAAATAAATACGGGGAACCTGGAGTGGAAAGGGAAAGGGGTAGAGTGCTGACACAATCTGGGTATTGCAACCAATGTTACAAAACAATTTGTGTACAAATTTTTGAATAAGAGGAGGCGGAGCCAAGATGGTGGAATAGACAGACATTTCCGGTGAGCCCTTTTACAACAAAGACCCTTAAAAACAAGTGAAACAAGTATATTTATGACAAGCTAGGAGCCCTGAACATCACAGGAAAGCTTAGAAAATTAACTGAAAGGCAGGAGGAGAAAGAGACAGTTCAGAAGCAGAAAGGAGTTACCAGATCTGAATTGCTGCAAGCCCTCAGGCACCATTCCCGGAGTAGCGGCAGCGGGCTGGTACTAGCGTTCAGCTGCAGTTTCTTCAGGGAGAAGCAGCCAGCCACACAGCCTACTCACACCTCGAGAACCAGAGAAGAACGGCATTCTCTGCAAAAGCTAAGTACTTGCGTATATTTTACCACACCTACTCCTCCCCCTCCAAGCTGGCTTCACCAGCTGATTTCCCTGGGCCTGAGATAGGCCCTGATGAAGGCCTAGAGTCATCCGCCCAGCCTTGGAGAAGGAATAAATTTGCAACTGGGGGAAAAGATAATTTGCCAGCTCCACTCATAGGGGGAGCTCAGGACAGAAGCAGCTCCTGTCCAGGCCTAAATGGTCCTGTGGACTTTGAGTACCTTTCCCCTCTGCATGGACCTCTGTGGGCCTATTTCAGCAGAATAGGCCCTTGTTGGCAGACTGCAACTCTTTCAGCTGTGTGGTGGAGAGGTGGGTGTTTGATGTTTGACATTGCTTTGCCTATTAAACAGGGTCCTCACCTACACACATCAGGGGCCTAAAGACTGGTGGCTCCACTCAGGTCAACCAGGCACCCGTGACAGGGGTCCAAGGATAACTGGTACCTTGCAATCCTTACAACCAAAAACATTGGGTGCCCATGGTCCGTCTGCAGAACCCACCCACCTGTATGCTCTAGGGAACAGGGACGTGCTTTCCTCAGAGACATGTGGGGGATGAGTCTCAGCCCCCTGTCTTGTTCAGAGTATGACCGCCTGCTGCCACCAGATACCGGTACCTACACCAATCACCCCTGCCCCCTCTAAGACTGTAGGACAGAGCCCATACCACACACTTGATGATCAGCTACCTGGACATCTAAGCTGAAGTCATACAAGAAAAGTGAATGGACTCCTAGATTGATTGATATACCTGATGACAGCTCTAGCCATCTGGGGATAGGACATCAGAGCTCCAAAGAAGAAAATCATCAAGCTAGCTCACTCAAGTAACGCATTTGGGCATATCAAAACAAAACAAAGCAAGAAGCTATGACACAGTAAGCAAACACAAAATAAACTAATACAATAACTTATAGATGGCTCAGAGACAATAGTCAATATCAAGTCACATAAAGAAACAGAACATGATCACCTCAACAAGCTCTCAAAACAAAGAATCAAGGGATCTTCTAAATGAACGTGCCTTCTGGGAATTACCAGAGGCAGAATACAAAAGGTTAATATACAGAACTCTTCAAGACATCAAGAAGGAAATGAGACAATATGCAGAACAAGCCAAGGAACACACAGATAAAGCAACTGAAGAAATTAGAAATATTATTCAGAAACATAATAAAAAATTTAACAAGCTGGAAAAATCCATAGACAGACAGCAATCAGAAATTCAGAAGATTAACAATAAAATTACAGAATTAGACAACTCAATAGAAAGTCAGAGGAGCAGAATTGAGCAAGTGGAAAGCAGAATTTCTGAACTTGAAGATAAAGCACTTGGGACTAATATATTTGAAGAAAAATCAGATAAAAGAATTTTAAAAAATGAAGAAACTATAAGAATCATGTGGGACTTTATCGAGAGAAATAACCTACAAGTGATTGGAGTACCAGAACGGGGAGGGATAACAGAAAATACAGAGAGAATTGTTGAAGATTTCTTGAGAGAAAACTTCCCTGATATTGTGAAACATGATATCTATCCAAGATGCTCATCAAACTCCACATAAGGTAGATGTTAAAAGAAAGTCACCAAACTTGCCAAAGCCAAAGATAAAGAGAGAATTATAAGAGCAGTGAGAGGTAAACGAAAAGTCACCTACAAAGTAGAGCCAATAAGAATAAGCTCAGACTACTTGGCAGAAACCATGCAGTTAACAGTTAAGAAGGCAATGGGATGACATATTTAAAAAATTGAAGGAAAAAAATTGCCTGCCGAGAATCATGTATCCATCAAAACTGTCTTAAACATGAAGGTGAATTAAAACATTTCCAGATAAACATGAGTTGAGGGAATTTGTAAAAACCAAACCAAAACTACAAGAAATACTAAAGGGAGTTCTTTGGTTAGAAAATCAATAGTATCAGGTATCGACCCAAGACTAGAACACTGGGCAGAGCAACCAGAAGTCAACCCAGACAGGGAAATCCAAAAAAAAAAAGCAAGATTAAAAAAAAAAAAAAGCCCAATACAGGGTAACGGCGATGTTATTATATAAAAGAAGACAACATTAAAGTAATAAAGAGGGACTTTTTTTTTAAGAAATGTAATCATACACCTCCCATATGGAGAGGAAGATATGGTGATACAAAGAAATAAAAGTTAGTCTTAAATTTAGAAAAATAGGGTAAATAATAAGGTAACCACAAAGGAGACAAACTATCCTACTCATCAAAATAAAACACAAGGGAAAAATACAGACTCAGTAGAAACAAAATCAACGACAACAAATATGAGGAAAGGACAATATATAAAGAAAATCTACCCAGCACATAAAATCAACTGGGAAAAAGAAGCTTTCAACACACAAAAAAAGACATCAAAATGATACCACTAAATTCATACCTATCCATAATTACCCTGAATGTAAATGGACTAAATGCACCCATAAAGAGGCAGAGAGTGGCACAATGGATTAAAAAACAGGATCCATCTATATGCCGTCTACAGGAGACACACCTTAGAATTAGAGACACAAACAAACTAAAACTCCTTAGAATTAGAGACACAAACAAACTAAAACTCAAAGCAAACAACAATCAAAAAAGAGCAGGAGTGGCAATATTAATTTCTGACAAAATAGACTTTAAAGTTAAATCCATCAGAAAGGATAAGGAAGAACACTATATAATGATTAAAGGGACAATACACCAAGAAGATATAACCATATTAAATATTTATGCATCCAGTGACAGGGCTGCAAGATACATAAAACAAACTCTATCAGCATTGAAAAGTGAGATAGACAGCTCCACAATAATAGTAAGAGACTTCAACACACCACTTTCCGTGAAGCACAGGACATTCACAAAGAAGCTTAATAAAGAGATGGAAGATCTAAATGCCACAGTCAACCAACTTGACCTCGTAGACTTATACAGAACACTCCACCCAACAGCAACCAACTATACTTTCTTTTCTAGTGTGCATGGAACCTTCTTCAGAATAGACCACATATTAGGTCATAAAGCAAGCCTTAGCAGAATCCAAAACATTGAAATATTACAAAGCATCTTCTCTGACCATAAACCCACAAAAACCCCAGTGCTGTTGAGTTGATTCTGACTCATAGAGACCCAATAGGACAGAGTAGAACTGCCCCATAGAGTTTCCAAGGAGCGCCTGGTGGATTCGAACTGTCAACTCTTTGGTTAGCAGCCGTAGCACTTAACCACTACGCTACCAGGGTTTTCTCTCTGACCATAAGGCCATAAAAGTGGAAATCAATAACAGGAAAAGCAGGGAAAAGAAATCAAACACTTGGAAACTGAACAATACCCTGCTCAAAAAAGACTGGATTATAGAAGACATTAAGGATGGAATAAAGAAATTCATAGAATCCAATGAGAATGAAAACGCTTCCTATCAGAACCTTTGGGACACAGCAAAAGTGGTGCTCAGAGGCCAATTTATATCAGTAAATGCACACATCCAAAAAGAAGACAGGGCCAAAATCAAAGAACTATCCCTACAACTTGAACAAATAGAAAGAGGGCAACAAAAGAAACCCACAGGCACCAAAAGAAAACAAATAATAAAAATTAGAGCTGAACTAAATGAATAGAAAACAGAAAACCAATTGAAAGAATTTACAAGACCAAAGCTGGTTTTTTTTAAAAACTCAACAAAATTTATACCACTGGCCAAACTGACAAAAGAAAAACAGGAGAGGAAGCAAATAACCTGAATAAGAAATGAGATGGGTGATATTACAACAGACCCAACTGAAATTAAAAGAATCATATCAGATTACTATGAAAAACTATACTCGAACAAATTTGAAAATCTAGAAGAAATGGATGAATTCCTAGAAATATACTACCTACCTAAACTAACACAAACAGAGGTAGAACAACGAAATAGGCCCATAACAAAAGAAGAGATTGAAAAGGTAATCAAAAAACTCCCAACAGAAAACAGCCCTGGTCAAGATGGCTTCACCGCAGAGTTCTACCAAACTTTCAGAGGAGAGTTAACACCACTACTACTAAAGGTGTTTCAGAGCATAGAAAATGACGGAATACTACCAAACTCATTCTATGAAGCCACCGCATCCCCGATACCAAAACCAGGTAAACACACCACAAGAAAAGAAAATTATAGACCTATATCCCTCATGAATGTAGATGCAAAGATCCTCAACAAAATTCTAGTCAATAGAATTCAACAACATATCAAAAAATAATTCACCATGACCAAGTGGGATTCATACCAGGTATGCATTTTTTTATGCAGGGATGGTTCAACATTAGAAAAACAATTAATGTAATCCACCACATAAATAAAACAAAAGACAAGAATCACATGATTTTATCAATTGATGCAGAAAAGGCACTTGACAAAGTTCAACACTCATTCATGATAAAAACTCTCAGCAAAACAGGAATAGAAGGAAAATTTCTCAACATAATAAAGGGCATTTATATAAAGCCAACAGCCAACATCACCCTAAATGGAGAGAGCCTGAAAACATTCGCCTTGAGATGGGGAACCAGACAAGGATGCCCTTTATCACCACTCTTATGCAACATTGTGCTGGAAGTCCTAGCCAGAGCAATTAGGCTAGATAAGGAAATAAAGGGCATCCAGACGAGCAAGGAAGAAGTAAAAGTATCTCTATTTGCAGATGACATGATCTTATACACAGAAAACCCTAAGGAACCCTCCAGAAAACTACTGAAACTAATAGAAGAGTTCACCAGAGTATCGGGATACAAGATAAACATACAAAAATCAGTTGGATTCCTCTACACCAACAAAAAGAACATCGAAGAGGAAATCACCAAATCAATGCCATCTACAGCAGCCTCCAAGAAGATAAAATACTTAGGAATAAATCTTACCAGAGATGTAAAAGACTTATACAAAGAAAACTACAGTACACTTCTGCAAGAAACCAAAAGAGACTTACACAAGTGGAAGAACATACCTTGCTCATGGATAGCAAGACTTAACATTATAAAAATGTCTATTCTACCAAAAGCATTCTATTCTACCAAATTGCATTAATGCAATTGCTATCCAAATCCCAACAACATTCTTTAAGGAGATGGAGAAACAAATCACCAATTTCATATGGAAGGGAAAGAGGCCCCAGACAAATAAGGCTTTACCGAAAAAGATCAAAGTGGGAGGCCTTACTTTACCTGATTTTAGAACCTATTATACCGCCACAGTAGTCAAAACAGTCTGGTACTGGTACAACAACAGGTACATGGACCAATGGAACACAATTGAGAATCCAGACATAAATCCATCCACATATGAGCAGCTGATATTTGACAAAGGCCCCAAAACAGTTAAACGGGGAAAAGACAGTCTTTTTTAACAAGTGGTGCTGGCATAACTGGATATCCATCTGCAAAAAAATGAAACAAGACTCATACCTCACTCCATGCACAAAAACTAACTCAAAATGGATCAAAGACCTAAATATAATATCTAATACAATAAAGATCATGGAAGAAAAAAATAGGGACAATGTGAGGAGCCCTAATACATGGCATAAACAGTATACAAAACATTATAAAAAATGTAGAACAAAAACTAGATAACTGGGAGCTCCTAAAAATCAAACACTTATGCTCATCCAAAGACTTCACCAAAAGAGTAAAAAGACTACCTACAGACTGGGAAAAAGTTTTTAGCTGCAACATTTCTGATCAGTGCCTGATCTCTAAAATCTACATGATACTGCATAAACTCAACTGGAAAAAGAGAAATAACCCAATTAAAGATTGGGCAAAAGATATGAATAGACACTTCACTAAAGACATTCAGGTAGCTAATAGATACATGAGGAAATGTTCACGATTATTAGCCATTAGAGAAATGCAGATCAAAACTACAATGAGATTTCACCTCACTCCAATAAGGATGGCATTAATCCAAAACACACAAACTAATAAATGTTGGAGAGGCTGTGGAGAGATTGGAACACTTCTACACTGCTGGTGGGAATGTCAAATGGTACAACCATGTTGGAAATCCATTTGGCGCTTCCTTAAAAAGCTAGAAATAGAGCTACCATACGATCCAGCAATTCCACTCTTTGGAATATATCCTAGAGAAATAAGAGCCTTTACAGAACAGATATATGCACACCCATGTTTATTGCAGCTCTGTTTACAATAGCAAAAACATGGAAGCCACCAAGGTGCCCATCAACGGATGAATGGATAAATAAATTACGGTATATTCACACAATAGAATACTACACATCGATAAAGAACAGTGAGGAATCTGTGAAACATTTCATAACATGGAGGAACCTGGAAGGCATTATGCTGAGTGAAATTAGTCAGTTGCAAAAGGACAAATACTGTACAAGACCACTATTATAAGAACTTGAGAAATAGTTTAAACTAAGAAAACATTCTTTTGTGGTTATGAGGCGGGGAGGGAGGGAGGGAGGAGGTATTCACTAATTAGATAGTAGATAGGAACTACTTTAGGTGAAGGGAAAGACAGCACACAATACAGGGCAGGTCAGCACAACTGGACTAAACCAAAAGCAAAGAAGTTTCCTGAATAAACTGAATGTTTCGAAGGCTAGCGTAGCAGGGGCAGGTGTTTGGGGACCATGGTTTCAGAGGACATCTAAGTCAATTGGCATAATAAAATCTATTAAGAAAACATTCTGCGTCCCACTTTGAAGAGTGGCGTCTGGGGTCTTAAAAGCTATCAAGCAGCCATCTAAGATGCATCAATTGGTCTCAACCCACCTGGATCAAAAGAGAATGAAGAACACCAAGGACACAAGGCGATTATGAGCCCAAGAGACAGAAAGGGCCACATGAACCAGAGACTACATCATCCTGAGACCAGAAGAACTAGATGGTGCCCGGCTACAACCAATGACTGCCCTGACAGGGAAAACAACAGAGAACCTCTGAGGGAGCAGGAGAGCAGTGGGATAAAAAAAAAAAAAAACAGACCCCAAATTCTCATAAAAAGACCAGACTTAATGGTCTGACTCAGACTGGAAGGACCCCGGTGGTCATGGCCCACAGACCTTCTGTTGGCCCAGGACAGGAAACATTCCCGAAGCCAACTCTTCAGACATGGATTGTACTTGGACAATGGGTTGGAGAGGGATGCTGGTGAGGTGTGAGCTTCTTGGATCAGGTGGACACGAGACTATGTTGGCATCTCCTGCCTGGAGGGGAGATGAGAGGTTGGAGGGGGTAGAAGCTGGCGAAATGGACAGGAAAAGAAAGGGTGGAAGGAGGGAGTGGGCTGTCTCACTAGGGGGAGAGCAATTCGGAGTATGTAGCAAGGTGTATATAGGTTTTTGTGTGAGAGATTGACTTGATTTGTAAACTTTCACTTAAAGCACAATAAAAATTATTCAAAAAATTGAACAGTAAAAGAAAATTTAAGACAAAAAGTAAAAGGTAAAGAAAGGGAAAAATATTTGCACTCAAACAAAATTTTGAAAATATTACAGACATAAAATTTCACAATTATGAACTATATTAATATTTATTTCCTTGGCCAAATTGACCTTGTAGAGAAAAGAAATTATTAAGTACTCTTCACAATGATGGAAACCCTGGTGGCATAGTGGTTAAGACCTACGTCTGCTAACCAAAAAAAAGTCGGCAGTTTGAATCCACCAGCTGCTCCTTGGAAACTCTTTAGGACAGTTCTACTCTGTCCCATAGGGTCACCGTGAGTTGGAATCGACTCGACGGCAACGGGTTTGTGTGTTTGTTTTTTTCAGAATGATCAGGAAAACTTTCGTGTTTAATTTCTAGTTTATAGTAGGTAATGCGACCACCAGGCTTATCATCCGAATATTACACAAGGCATAGAGGGAAAATTGTCCCTACCTCCCTGGTTCCCTAGTTGTACAGCTCTTCTCCCCAGTGACCTTAGTTACCTAGTAGTGTAGTAACAAAAACATGCCACAAGTGGGCAGCTTTACAGAATAGGAATTCATTATCTTACAGTTTTGGAGGCTAGAAGCCCAGATCAGGGCACAGGCTGTAGGAGAGGGTCCTTCCTTGTCAGTAATCTTGGGAGCTCCTTGGCATTCCTTGACATCTGTCTTCCCCCTGTGTGTGTCTCTCTGTCTATTCTGCTGTTTTATAAGACAGCACTTAGAAGTGATTAGGTTTAGGGCTTGTTCTACTCTGGGATGATATCATTAACATGACACAAGAAAACCCCTATTTCCACAGAGGGTCCTATTTACAGGTACAACGGCTAGGACTTCAATACATATTTTAGGGGGGACACAATTCAATCCATAACATAAACCCTGCTACCAGTTTTGGGAGGAGCAGTGGATTTTAAAGGTACTGAAATAAAATAACATGAATCATCTATGACTAAGATCTACAGTCCTTGGTGAATAAGTTAATGACATGCCTGCTCTTGGGGTAACTACTGTTTTACATGATACTTTTAGCAGTATTCCTCACACAACGGCATCACTTCTTACCCACCTCCTTCATTTTTGAGGAAGAAGCCTTTTCCTCCTTCCCAAAGCCAATCATTTTGCCTGTGCTTTGGAGCCTGTCCCCACCCACTTTCTCCAGGATCCCATGCTTTCAATTATCTTCCCTAATTCTGCTTCTCCGCTGGCATCTTTCTCCTCAAAGATGCTCATGTCTTCCTCACCCTGAAATACCACAATCTCTGCACAAATAACTTATTACTTACAAAGGAAAAAAATAATAGCTTCGATTGTGGAGAAACCTGGCAGATACCACCTTTAACAAGTGATCAAAGCTAACATCACCAGTAACAGGATCGGCTAACATCTGCGGCTCCTCATAGGACACCCTGAGAAGAAAACAACATCACTCATGTGATATTCCTGCCAAAAGTGTTGTGTTGTGTGCTGCTGAGTCAATTCTGACTCGTAGCGACCCTGTACGACAAAGTAGAACTGCCTCATGGGGTTTCCTAGGCTGTAATCTCTATGGAAGCAGATCACCAGGTCTTTTCTTCAATGGATCTTTGGGTTAGTCTCAACTTTTAAAGCTTTTATTCTTTCTAATTACCAATCCACATTGGGTTAGAGAGAAGGAGGCTACAGATAAGACCTAACTGGGTGAGCCATGGTGACAGTTAAACATAAAGCTTTTGTCTAGAAGCTACATCTCCAATAAAATCAAACACAAGGACAATATTTGAATGTCTTACATGGAAGAACTAACGTCTAAAATGAAAAGAAGCCAAACTCCACGTCAACTACAAAATGTTTTTTTAAAAAATACTTCTTATTCTTGGATGGAAACAATCCAGAAAAGATATCAGCTCCATTCAATCTTGTACCCCATTAAAAAAAACCAAACCCATTGCTGTTGAGTCGATTCCAACTCATAGTGACCCTATAAGACAGAGTAGAACTGCCCCCTCGAGTTTCCAAGGGGCACCTGGTAGATTCGAACTGCCGACTTTTTGGTTAGCAAGCGTAGCTCTTAACCACTGTGCTACCAGGGTTTCCCTTCAATTTTGTATACTGCAGGGCAAATTCCTTAGGCTGTGCCTCATTATCCCTATCTGTATAAAGGGGATAACAACAGTATCTATATCATAGGGTTATTATGAGTATTAAATGAAATATTTTAATTAGATCACTGTCTGGCATATAAAAATTGCCCCCAAACCATTAACTATTATTATTATTATTATCTAGGCAAAAAAGTTTTTTGCCTTTTGCTCAAGATGACATGTTTCCTATGTAAGTCTACTAATTTCTGAGCCTTGGTGAAGAATATTGAATATACTGTGGACTTCTAGAAGAACGAACGAGTATTAGAAGAAATACAACCAGAAGGCTCCTTAGATGTGAGAATGGCGAGACTTCAGCTTGCTTACTTTGGACATGCATCAGGAAATACCAATTGCTGAAAACGGCACCATGTTTAGCAAAACCGTTGCCGTCGAGTCGATTCCGACCTGTAGCGACCCTATAGGACAGAGTAGAACTGTCCCATAGAGTTTCCAAGGAGTGCCTGACGGATTCGAACTGCTGACCTTTTGGTTAGCAGCTGTAGGACTTAACCACTACACCACCAGAGTTTCCTCATTATTACTACAATTACTATTTTAGCTACCTTCTGAGATGTATTACCACAAAGATGCAACAATGGACTCAAACACATCAATGATCATGAAGATGGCACAGGACCGGGCAACATTTTGTTCTGTTATATGTAAGGTTGCCATGAGTTAGAGCTGACTTAATGGCAACTAACAACAACAATTTTTGAGTAATTTTCAGGCTGTTGTTGTTGCTGTTAGGTGCTGTCAAGTCGGTTCTGACTCATAATGACCCTAAGTACCACAGAACGAAACACTGCCTGGTCCTGCGCCATCCTCACAATCGTTGCTATGCTTGAGCCCATTGTTGCAGCCACTGTGTCAATCCATCTTATTGAGGGTCTTCCTCTTTTTCACTTACCGATATCATTGTCAGTTCGTAACTTTACTTTGGAGAAACCATCCATTAAAGCAGTATCCCTGACCTTTCTCTGTTCCTTTACTGAGAGAGGTGACTTCTCTGTTGGTGAATCTAGGCGAAGAAACTTGGTCAATCTAATACAATTTCTCCTCCCTGTCCTCAGACATTGCCTGCCTACAAAAGGTCTACACTTTTTCTCTGCTCCTCCATGCTCTAAGTTTCACAGGGGCTTGTCTCCACAGACAATGGCCTGAAGTTGTTTGATTCACCCAGTGGTTGGTGGGTATACAAATTTCAAATTGCAGCACTTCATAGGGTTTTCAAAGGCTGCTTTTTTTTGGATGTAGATTGCCAGGCCTTTCTTCTGAGGCGCCTCTGGGTGGACTCGAAACTCTAACCCTTTGGTTACCAGCTGAGGGTGTTAACTGTTTGCACCACCCAGGGACTCCATCAGGTTCATCGTCTAGGCCATTTCCTCCAGCCCAGGCCTAGCCATTAATAACTGCCTGCCACCCCTTGCCATCAAGAGGATTTCGACTCATAACGACCCCACAGGGTTTCCAAGGCTGTAATCCTTATGGAAGCAGACTGTCACATCTTTCTACCGAGGAGCAGCTGGTGGATTCAATTAGCAGCTGAACACTTAACCAATTTGTGCCACCAAGGTCTTCTGAGCCAGTGATAACAATGATAGTTTATTCTCTTTCGGCCTAATCCTGGGTCTGTCTCCTTAATTGGTTCTAAAACTTGAGTGGGAGAGTGTAGGGAAGGAGGTTATTATTGACTCCCCTCAAACCCCAATACACATCTATTTTGCTACTCCTAAGAATGTTTAAATGGTCTTTTCAGGGTCATTTATATGATTTTAAGGCTCACTGAATTACAAAAGAGTAAGCATGAGGAAAGGGAAAGAAGAAAGAAAGAAGAAAAATACACGGTTCTTGTTAGGTGCCGTCCAGTCGGTTCTGACTCATAGTGACCCTGTGTACAACAGAACAAAACACTGCCCGGTCCTGCACCACCCTCACAATTGTTGCTATCTTCGAGCCCATTGTTACAGTCACTGTGTCAATCTATATCGCTGAGGGTCTTCCTCTTTTTCGCTGACCCTTTACTTTACCAAGCGTGATGTCCTTCTTCAGGGACTGATAATATGTCCAAAGTATGCGGGTCAGAAAGTTGGGCTGGATTCAACAGGGAAGTTCTGCTGATCATGGCTGGGTTCACTTATGTGTCTGTGGTCAGCTGCCAAGTTGGCTGGGGGCTGGTTGGTCTTGGGGGGCCTCAGCTAGGACAGTTTACCTCTGCCCCATTTGGTCTCTTAACTAATATCTCATGTAGCCAGGCCAGATTCAAGGGGTGAGGAAATAGACTTCACCTCTTGGTGGGAAGAGCTGCAAAGCTCTGTGAGCATTTTTGCAATGTACCACAAAAGCACAATAGAATAAAAACAAATTTGCAGAAATATGGAAAATTACTGGTGTAACATAAAGCTGTCTGGACTAAAATTTAGCTAGACTTAACAGTATTCATTTAGTACTGTGGAAGTATATACACTAATAATCAAAAAGTTACCCTTATATTTTGGTAAACAATGCAGTGAGAAAATATTTTTAAAGAAAAGAAGTTATTTTCTGTATTTTGAAATAGAAACCTCCTATATAAATCTAGGGACAGGCGTCAGACTCAACAGCAGAGAATCCATGAAAATCTTAGTCCCTCATATAACTTTGGGTTAGTTATATGGGTTGAAAGTGAGACATTCTATAACAATACAAATGATATGGGAGATGAATGTCTAAAATAATATTTTGATGTATAATAAATGTAATACACAAAAATTAATTGATTAAAAAATGTATTCAACAAGTTGTTATAATCATAAAATTGAGTCATTATTCTATGGGAAAGAAAATGATACTGGTGAAGAGTGAGCTTCTTGGATCAAGTAGACACATGAGACTATATGGGCAGCTCCTGTCTGGAGGGGAGATGAGAGGGCAGAGGTGTCAGAAGCTGGCCGAATGGACATGAAAATAGAGGGTGGAGGGAAGGAGTGTGTTGTCTCATTAGGAGGAGAGCAACTAGGAGTATATAGCAAGGTGTATATAAATTTTTGTATGAGAGACTGACTTGATTTGTAATCTTTCACTTAAAGCACAATAAAATTTTTTTAATAATTTTTATTGTGCTTTAAGTGAAAGTTTACAAATCAAGTCAGTCTCTCACACAAAAACCCATAGACGCCTTGCTGCACACTCCCAATTACTCTCCCCCTAATGAGACAGCCCGCTCTCTCCCTCCACTCTCTCGTTTCGCATCTATTTCGCCAGCTTCTAACCCCCTCCACCCTCTCATCTCCCCTCCAGGCAGGAGATGCCAACATAGTCTCAAGTGTCCACCTGGTCCAAGAAGCTCACTCCTCACCAGCATGCCTCTCCAACCCATTGTCCAAGTCCAATCCATGTCTGAAGAGTTGGCTTCAGGAATGGTTCCTGTCCTGGGCCAACAGAAGGTCTTGGGGCCCTGACCACCAGGGTCCTTCTAGTTTCAGTCAGACCATTAAGTCTGGTCTTTTTATGAGAATTTGGGGTCTGCATCCCACTGCTCTCCTGCTCCCTCAGGGGTTCTCTGTTGTGTTCCCTGTCAGGGCAGTCATCGGTTGTAGCTGGGCACCATCTAGTTCTTCTGGTCTCAGGATGATGTAGTCTCTGGTTCATGTGGCCCTTTCTGTCTCTTGGGCTCATAATCGCCTTGTGTCCTTGGTGTTCTTCATTCTCTTTTGATCCAGGTGGGTTGAGACCAATTGATGCATCTTAGATGGCTGCTTGATAGCTTTTAAGACCCCAGACGCCACTCTTCAAAGTGGGACGCAGAATGTTTTCTTAATAGATTTTATTATGCCAATTGACTTAGATGTCCTCTGAAACCATGGTCCCCAAACACCTGCCCCTGCTACGCTAGCCTTCGAAACATTCAGTTTATTCAGGAAACTTCTTTGCTTTTGGTTTAGTCCAGTTGTGCTGACCTGCCCTGTATTGTGTGCTGTCTTTCCCTTCACCTAAAGTAGTTCCTATCTACTATCTAATTAGTGAATGTCCCTCTCCTACCCTCCCTCCCTCCCCCCTCTCATAACCACAAAAGAATGTTTTCTTCTCAATTTAAACTATTTCTCAAGTTCTTATAATAGTGGTCTTATACAGTATTTGTCCTTTTGCAACTGACTGATTTCACTCAGCATAATGCCTTCCAGGTTCCTCCATGTTATGAAATGTTTCACAGATTCCTCACTGTTCTTTATCGATGTGTAGTATTCCATTGTGTGAATATACCATAATTTATTTATCCATTCATCCGTTGATGGGCACCTTGGTGGCTTCCGTGTTTTTGCTATTGTAAACAGAGCTGCAATAAACATGGGTGTGCATATATCTGTTCGTGTAAAGGCTCTTATTTCTCTAGGATATATTCCAAGGAGTGGGATTGCTGGGTCGTATGGTAGTTCTATTTCTAGCTTTTTAAGGAAGCGCCAAATCGATTTCCAAAGTGGTTGTACCATTTGACATTCCCACCAGCAGTGTAGAAGTGTTCCAATCTCTCCACAGCCTCTCCAACATTTATTGTTTTGTGTTTTTCGATTAATGCCAGGCTTGCTGGAGTGAGATGAAATCTCATTGTAGTTTTGATCTGCATTTCTCTAATGGCTAATGATCGTGAACATTTCCTCATGTATCTGTTGTCTTCTTTAGTGAAGTGTCTATTCATATCTTTTGCCTATTTTTTAATAGGGTTATTTGTCTTTTTGTAGCTGAGTTTTTGCAGTATCATGTAGATTTTAGAGATCAGGCACTAATCAGGAATGTCATACCTAAAAACTTGTTCCCAGTCTTTTTACTCTTTTGATGAAGTCTTTGGATGAGCATAGGTGTTTGATTTTTAGGAGCTCCCAGTTATCTAGTTTTTCTTCTACATTCTTAATAATGTTTTATATACTGTTTATGCCATGTATTAGGGCTCCTAAGGTTGTTCCTATTTTTTCTTCCATGATCTTTATCGTTTTAGATTTTGTATTTAGGTCTTTAATCCATTTTGAGTTAGTATTTGTGCACAGAATGAGGCATGGGTCTTGTTTCATTTTTTTCAGATGGATATCCAGTTATGCCAGCACCATTTGTTTAAAAAGGCTGTCTTTTCCTCATTTAACTGTTTTGGGACCTTTGTCAAATATCAGCTGCTCATATGTGGATAGATTTATGTCTGGATTCTCAATTCTGTTCCATTGGTCCATGTATCTGTTGTTGTACCAGTACCAGGCTGTTTTGACTACTGTGGTGGTATAATAGGTTCCAAAATCAGGTAAAGTAAGGCCTCTCCCTTTGTTCTTCTTTTTCAGTAATGCCTTATTTATCCGGGGCCTCTTTCCCTTCCATATGAAATTGGTGATTTGTTTCTCCATCTCATTAAAGAATGTTGTTGGGATTTGGATCGGAATTGCATTAAATGTATAGATCGCTTTTGGTAGAATAGACATTTTTATAATGTTAAGTCTTCCTATGCATGAGCAAGGTATGTTTTTCCACTTACGTAGGTCCCTTTTAGTTTCTTGCGCTAGTACTTTGCAGTTTTCTTTGTATAAGTCTTTTACATCTTTGGTAAGATTTATTCCTAAGTATTTTATCTTCCTGGGGGTGACTGTAAATGGTATTGATTTGGTGATTTCCTCTTCGATGTTCTTTTTGTTGATGTAGAGGAATCCAATTGATTTTTGTATGTTTATCTTGTATCCCGATACTCTGCTGAACTCTTCTATTAGTTTCAGTAGTTTTCTGGAGGATTCCTTAGGGTTTTCTGTGTATAAGATCATGTCATCTGCAAATAGAGATACTTTTACTTCTTCCTTGCCAACCTGGGTGCCCTTTATTTCTTTATCTAGCCTAATTGCTCTGGCTAGGACTTCCAGCACAATGTTGAATAAGAGTGGTGATAAAGGGCATCTTTGTCTGGTACCCGATCTCAGTTGGAATGTTTTCAGGCTCTCTCCATTTAGGGTGATGTTGGCTGTTGGCTTTGTATAAATGCCCTTTATTATGTTGAGGAATTTTCCTTCAATTCTTATTTTGGTGAGAGTTTTTATCATAAATGGGTGTTAGACTTTGTCAAATGCCTTTTCTGCATCAATTGATAAAATCATGTGATTCTTGTCTTTTGTCTTATTTATGTGGTAAAAAAAAGAAAAAAAATTCTATTTATGTGGTAGATTACATTAATTGTTTTTCTAGTGTTGAACCATCCCTGCATACCTGGTATGAATCCCACTTGGTCATGGTGAATTGTCTTTTGATATGTTGTTGAATTCTATTGTCTAGAATTTTGTTGAGGATTTTTGCATCTACATTCATGAGGGATATAGGTCTATAATTTTCTTTTCTTGTGGTGTGTTCACCTGGTTTTGATATCAGGGATATGGTTGCATCATAGAATTAGTTTGGCAGTATTTCATCCTTTTCTATGCTCTGAAATACCTTCAGTAATAGTGGTGTTAACTCTTCTCTGAAAGTTTGTTAGAACTCTGCAGTGAAGCCGTCAGGAATAGCGCTTTTTTTTTGCTGGGAGTTTTTTGATTACCTTTTCAATCTCTTTTTTTGTTATGGGTCTATTTAGTTGTTCTACCTCTGTTGGTGTTAGCTTAGGTAGGTAGTGTGTTTCCAGGAATTCATCCATTTCTTCTAGGTTTTCAAATTTGTTTGAGTATAGTTTTTCATAGTAATCTGATATGATTCTTTCAATTTCAGTTGGGTCTGTTGTAATATCGGCCATCTCATTTCTTATTTGGGTTACACAATAAAAAATTTTTTAAAAATCATTCTGTCTTAAAAGATGATTTTTTTTCTAAATAATTTATTTTTTAGAAAGAACAACCTCTATTTAACTTGTCACTCCCCCTTAAAACATTATGAACTTGTTACCTTCCTTTTTGGTCTCTGTTTCATCAACTCCTTATAATTAAAAATTGAAAAATTGTTCCAAGATGCCATATTGTCATTAATTCATTAGTGAGCAACAGCTTAATTCTTAATTCTATTTTTATATTTTGATTTCCTGACATTACCATCTGTCCCATTAATGACCCGGATTATGAGATTTTGATTAATTTTCCTCCAACTCAGATTTACCCCTAGTTTTCTAAAAACCTCTCTGGTCCATTGGCTACATAAAATGATCTTACTGACCTGACCATTGCTGTTGAGTCGATTCTGACTCAGAGCCACCCTGTATGACAGAGTGGAACTGCCCCATAGGGTTTTCAAGGCTGTAATCTTTATGGAAGCAGATCACCAGGTCTTTACTCCTGTGGAGCCCCTGGTGGGTTCAAACAGTCGACCTTTTGGTTAGCAGCGAAGTGCTTAACCATTGCACCACCAGGGCTCCTTACGTAAAACGAATCTTCCCTAAAAATTTGGTCAAGTGCTTCACTGTTATGCAGGGTAGTTTTGCCTTCCGAGGGTAAATAAAAGAGAGTAAGAAATAAAATACCTGAGGAAAAACAGTGATTCTGAATTGGGTGCAATTGAATAAGTTTTGATTAGCACATAAAAAAATAGCACATAGCTTCTAAATATTTCTGCTGTGATCTGAGAGAGTATTTATTTGTTTTTGAGATTGTCACAGCAACTTATTTTTTTTCAGCTGAACTAGAAATATTCTGTTTGGCCTAATTAGAACTGAACCCTTTGGTTTTCATCAAATATCAGATGACATTGCTGTTCAGTGTTTTCCAACTTTAAGTTTTTAAAATCACCTATGATTTTTCTGTTGGCTCACATCTCTGAGGAAACAAAATAAAACAAAAACCTTCAGCTTTTATTGAGGCACATCTCAGTTGACTGTGTGTTATTATTTTGGGGGGCAGCAGGGGGGCAAAGTACAATATTTTTCATTCCCCAGAAAAGCTGTATTCCCAAATCCAGTGCTTCTCCGGTGAGCTGTTTTGGCCCATGCAGGGTTTCCTACACCTGACCTGTTGGAATCTAAAATGTCCAAGTTTGAGGAACGAACCCTAGTGGCAGGAATGCTATAATACAGAGTATAATTATGGCCACGCCTGCTTCTAGAAGTGAGGCCCAGATCATAACGCAATGGAGACAAGAAAGACTGGCATCTTCAATCCTGCCCACTAATAATGCAATTCTGTGTGTTATTTTTGAGGTCACTCAAGCAAAATACCTACCATTCATTGATCATGGGTATCAATGTTTGCTCAAGAGAATAACTAGATTAGTCTCAATAAATTTTAGTTAAATTAATGACTGAATAAGTGACATATAAAATGGAACACAGAATAAAGAAACAGGTTTATAGACTAGTAAAAATAACCAAAACCAAACCTGTTGCCGTCGAGTCTGACTCATAATGACCCTATAGGACAGAGTAGAACTGCCCCGTAGAGTCCCCAAAGAGCAGCTGGTGGATTTGAACTGCTGACCTTTTGGTTTGCAGCCAAAAGCTTAACCGCTGCACCACCAGGGCCCTGTACTAGTAAAAACATATGAATTAAGACAACTGAGTTTAAGATGGAAACCCTGGTGGCATAGTGGTTAAGTGCTATGGCTACTAACCAAAAGGTCAGCAGTTGGAATGCACCAGGCGCTCCTTGGAAACTCTATGCGGCAGTTCTACTCTGTCCTATACGGTCACTATAAGTTGGAATCGACTCAATGGCAACAGGATTTTTTTTTTTTTAGTTCAAGACTCAATTCTTCTATTAACTGTATATATGACTTTAGTCACAAATCTAAAAGATACTCTAAAGATCATCGTATTGGTTAAAATGAATTTGGCTTTAAAATAATAGAACACCAAACTAGAAGTCTCTAAGACTTCCTAAAGGTTTATGGCCTTATTGTCGTAATGTGGCTGCCACAGCTGCAGACATTATGTCCTCAAAAGATGTTCCAAAGTGGAAAAGAAAAAGGTGAACTTCTTACATGCTTTGCTCCTTTCATGGGGGAGAGGACATCTTTCCCAGACACCTCCTAGCATTCCCCTTCTGTCTCATTGGCCAGAACTGGGTCAGATGGCCAACTCTGACTGCAAAGGAGGCTGGATAAGTTAGTGTTTGGCATTTCAACCTCTATAGGGAAAAAGGATTCCTGGTGTGGCACGGTGGTTAAGAGCTTGGCTGCTGATCAAAAGGTCCACAGTTCGAATCCACCAGTTGCTCCTTGGAGACCCTATGGGACAGTTCTACTCTGTCCTATGGTTGCTATGGGTCAGAAGCGGCTCAATGGGGTCTTTTTTTTAAAATAGGGAAAAAGCAGGAGGAAGGAGGATGGGAATGATGGTTAGGTAGACAATCAACAGAGACTGCCACAATCTTCTTATCCAACTCTCTGGTTTTACAAATGAAGAAGGGCTCAAAGAAGGGAAGTGACTTGTAGCCACTGAGTTTCGGCCAGAATCAGAGCTAGAACCTATACTGTCTCGCTGTGCAGTTCTCAGCATCCTCCACTAGCCACAGCGTTTCTCCAAAGGTACTGTTGCTTCACCTCTGAGATGAGAAAGTTGGCTAAAAACAAACAAACCCCTTGTGGTTGAGTCAAGTCCTACTCATACCGGCCCTATAGGGGAACTGCCCCATAGAGTTTCCAGGTGGATTCGAACTGCTGACCCTTTAGTTAGCAACCATAGCACTTAATCACTACACCACCAAAGTTTCTGGGAGATGGCTAAAAAAAAAAAGCTAGATGCAATTAATTCACCAATTTATAAACAGGCATTAACTGAGCACCTAATATATACAATGCACTGAGCGAGGTGCTGGAGACAGGAAGATGAATAAGAAATGGTTTCTTCTCCCAAAATCTGGATGACCTCTATGTTCCAGATTCAAAAACAATATGCTTGTAAAATAATTTTAAAAAACAATACAATGAATAAAGTACCCATTCCAAAAAAAAAAAAAGGTTTAGAGTGTACATGCATATCAGAAAACATTACTTTACTACCTAAGACAAAGATCAGCAAACTAAAGTCCATGGGCTAAATCCAGTGCATCCACCCATGTTGTTGTAAATAAAGTTTTATTGGAACACAGCCAAGCCTGTTTGTTTATGTATAGTCTATGGCTGCTTTCCTACTACAAGTGCAGAGCTGAGTAGTTGTGACAGAAATCGTATGGCCCACAAAGCCTAAAATACGTACTATCTGACCCTTTACAGAAAAAGTTTGCTAACCCTAGATCTAAGGGGAAAAGAAGAACGCTTTTAAATAAAATATAGACGACAGTTATTTATTTCATCAGGTCCTTCCAAATGTTTTACCTGCATTTGACTCTGGTTTTTTGCTTCCTGCAAATTCAGCAGGCAGTAAATCGACATCAGCAATAAAAGCTCTTGATTACTTGGGCCACTGTTAACCTCAAAAAAAAATTTGTTTAATGCGTTAACTAACAGCTGAGTTATTCTTGGTTCAGAGAGGATTAACTCACTGTTTAAGGAGATGAAGATTTGACCTGGATGGGTTAGATTAAATTTTTAGATAAAATTTCTAGAATTCAAATTGATACACATGGTTTTACTTAGAACTAGGGGTCCCCGGGTGGTGCAAAGAGTTAATGCACTTGGCTGCTAACTGAAAGGTTGGAGGTTGAAATCCACTCAGAGGTGCCTTGGAAGAAAGGCCTGGCAATCTGGTTCTGAAAGGTCACAGTCATGAAAACCTTATGGAGCACAGTTCTACTCTGACACACATTGGGTTGCCATGAGTTGAAATGGACTTGACAGCAAAATAAATAAACGAACTTAGAAATAAAATTCAATTTGTTTAATAAGAATATGCCAGTGAGTGGTATGAGGCAAGTCAATTGTAGCTGACCCCAATCTCATTTCTGGCCTCTTCTGAAACTCTCTGTGGTCGCGGTTCCTCCAGCGGCTAAACATCCATACTTGAATGAGTTTGTTGGTCAAGACTATTCAGTCACGGCCTGCAAGGCCTGGCCTCCCTCTCCAACTCCATTTCTACCTACCTCATTGCAGGGCCTTTGCACTTACTGTTCCGTTGGCCTGGACCGAAGATATTTTCAAGAGTAATGTTGACTCTACATGGTTGAGCCTCATGGGCTGACTTTAAAACCCAACCAATGTATGTCACTCCACTGTGCTGGACACACACCTCACCCCATTTGCTCTGTCATAACTCTACCCACTCTTAAAACCCAGCTCCAGTGCCAACTCCTGACCAAGTCTCTTCTGAGTGCCAACCAGAGATCAATCTCTTCCCATGGACTATGATCAAAAAGCATTCTTTCCTATCAGAGAGACCACGTTGAGATCTATGTAGCACCCGCACTATTTTTTTCTCTCCCCTCTCTCTCTTGCTAAGTATATTTAGTTGAATTTTTTTTTTATGACTTATGACTTGGCCTCTTTGTGTTTTCTTATTGGGGTCATGTATATCTCTTTCATTTGTTTGAAAGCTGGCAGGAATTGGTGGCCATTGGCATATGACAGGTTCACAGGTTTGGTCACTGTATCAGTTAGCTTCCGCTGCATAACAAACCACCCCAAAGCTGAGTGGCTTAAAACACTCACTGTTTATTGTTTCTCACCATTCTGTGCCCAGCTGAGCAGGCGTGGGCTGGGCTGACTCATGTGGTCTCTGCAGTCAGCTGGAGGTGCTGCCAACACTGGATGGTCTCAGGTGGCCTCACTCACCTGCTGGCAGTTGTCAGGCTGGTTCATCTAGTGGGCTTCAGCTAGGATGGCTCATCTCTCCAATAAGCTTCTCCACATGGTATTGCATCCTCCAAGAGGCTAGCTCAGGCTTCTTCACATGGTAGACTTGGGGTTCCAAAGAGCAGCAAGAGAGGAAAAACCTCAATGCCAGGCACTTTTTAAGCCTGTGCTTGTGTCCTCTTTGTTACTGTCCCATTGGACACAGCAAGTCACATGTCCAAGCCCAGAGTCAGCATGAATAAAAAGGTATGGATAGAAGGAGATGTATTTCTTTGGGGGTCTTTATTGCAACAATCTAGCCCAGCCACTTACTGGTCATGTGACATTGGGCAAGTCACTTACCTCACTGAGCTTGCTTTTCTTTATCTGTCAAACACAGATACAACTTATATCATAAGGTTCTTATAAAGATGGATAAGTATATTTTAAATTATTTATATGTACTTACATGTTAATTCTTTATATCTCTTGCAGGGCTCAGCATTGTGCCTTACCCTTAAAATCCTTGTTATCTTCCCTTCCTAGGAACTCTGCAAGATACAAAAGACGCCAGTAAATGTCTGCTGTTTATAAAAATGAAATAAATGATTGCCTTGAGAAATGGGCTGGCTTTAATATGGCCTTTACTCTAGATGTTTTCATTTTAATGTCCTTTTCTTCCTCCTGATTTTGAAATATGTTCATGGTAGGAAAATATAGGAAGGTGCAAAAAGGAAAATAAAATGAACTAAAATCCCACGGTGAGAGATAACCACTTTTCATATCTTAGCAGGTTTCTTTTCACCTTTTTTCTCCTATGGATTTCAGTCTTGTTAATAGCTTACTGAGAAGTCCTGGTGGCCCAATGATTAAGTGCTTGGCTGCTAGCCTGCTAACCTAAATGTCAGCAGTTTAAATCCATCCAGCAGCTCTGCGGGAGAAAGACCTGGTGAACCGGCCCCATAAAGACTCCAGCCTTGAGACAATTCTGCCCTATCACATGGGGTTGCTATGAGTTGGAACTGACTCAACGGCACCTAACAACAACAACAACTTAAAAGCAAAGTCAAAACCTCTGAAAGGAGCAAATGGATTGAACTATTCCCCACTTTTAAAACTTATTAAAAACATACTCATTTGCTTGTTTGGCAGCAAAGACGGAAACACAGCCATAAAACTCATGATTACTGACAAGTTATAAATGAATATGCCCGATTTTCTTTCTTCTTTTTTTCTTCACATAATCAAAATCATTTCCTTGACTTATTATAAGGGCCTTTGCCAAGGGTACCTCCTCCATGCAAGAGTGAAACCAGATGCTCAAGGGATGTTTTACCTTTTTTAAAGAGCTTTCCCTGGATGCCACAAATGCTTTTGGGTACTAACCGAAAGGTCGGAGATTCAAGTCCACCCGGGGCACCTCTGAAGAAAGGCCTGGTGATCTACTTCCAAAAAATCAGCCATTGAAAACCCCATGGAGCCTAGTTCTACTCTGACACACGTGGAGTTGCCAGGAGTCAGAATCAAGTCTGCAACACCTGGCTGTTTTCTGCACAGTGAACATTCTATTCTTTCAGCAGCTTTTGGTTTTTCGTGTGCCCCCTTTTCAGGTCTGGGCTGTCCTGGTCAATTTCTACTTGTTTTTCTAGTAGAACTTTTAGCAAATGTATTGGTGTGTCATTGGGGTGTTCTGTTCTCTTCCTTATTCAAAATTCTTACAAGTATACACGGGCCACGTGAAGGCAGTTTAAATTGCCTCAATTTATAAGCTTTCAACTTCATTACTGAGACTTTACACATGGTTAAAAAAGTAATATGGGCAAATGGAAAGAACTTTACCCTAATTATAAACCCATCATTGATGTAGTGACCTGCTACTAACCTTACAAGGATGATTACAGAGGCATTAAATTTCTTACTAACTTGTTGGAAGGAGGGAGGGAAGGAAGGAAGGGAGAGATGAGGGAAAAAGGAAGGGAGGGAGAATGGGAAGTAGGAAGGAAGGAAAGAGGTAGGACTACTAAATGGATTCTAACTCTCTTACAGTGAAGACTTGGATGGTCTTTCTGTGTCTACGTAAATGTCTGGAGTCCCTGGGTGGTGCAAACGGTTAATGTGCTTGGCTGCTAACTGAAAGGCTGGCAGTTCAAGTCCACCTAGAGGTGCCTCGGAAGAAAAGCCTGGTGATCTACTTCTGAAAAATCAGCTGCTGAAAACCCTATGGAGCACAGTTCTACTCCGACACACATGGGGTCGCTATGAGTCAGAATCGACTCACTGTCAACTGGTATATAAATGTGTATCTTTTTTTGAATGAATTTTCCAAGGTAACCCAACAAGCAGCTTCAGTATTATGGTGGAATGGGTTCAGGGAGGCAACAACTGAAGGGGTGGCATCATAAACTAGGCTTGATTTTAGGAGAAAGGGAAGGATTTTTATTTTTTGGCCAACGGTTAGAACAAGGTTGGCCACATACATTTGTAATAAAGAGACATCTGCTGAGTAGTTACCAAATCTCTGCTTCACATTAATCAATTTCCCTCATTCAGCAGTCTGAGAACAAGTGAGGAGCATTGCCTAAAGTTTTTGTGCATTTTTGAAAATAAAGTCATTTGAAACTAAAAACCATAAAAATGGTAAAGTCACTCTATGCCAATCCCTTTTTCCAGGTTCTAAATGACTCTTTGGTTCACTCTTTAGAACCTTTAGGTAGTTGTTTTTTGTATTTTGTTCAGGATTTTTGGTTCTCTGCCACAGGGTCACTTTAATAGAAACTTCCTTAGCCACAGCAGAATTGAAGGCCTCTGCCGAGCTACATTTTGATCTATGAGCATGATCTGTGTGATACTGATCCTTTGGAACATGTAGACATTTGTTTTATGGACCAGTTTTTGTAAATCGTGTGTTTGAAAAGAATACATATTTTTACCATTATTGGGTGCAGTATTTCTATTAGATAAAATGTAATTAACTTTGTAGTTCAAATTGTCTAGAGTCTTACTGATTTTTACCTTCTTGATGTATAAAACCAGAAGAATATGTTAAAATCTCCCACTATGATTGTGGATTTGACTATTTATCCTTGTATTTCTGTCAGTTTTTGCTGTATATATTTGGAGTCCATTTTATTAAGTGCATAAAAATTTATAATTGTTATGACTTGGAAACCTGAAACTTTTATCATAATATAGTGGGCATTCTTTATCTTTGATAACACTTTTTGCATTGTATTATGCTCTCCGTTTCGATATCTTGGCTCACAACTGGCTTACAGGCTGTGTTTGGAGGACATTTATTATCTATCTCTCCAAAACAATGATTTCCTTCTATAGGGAACTGCTCCTCCATCAACTCATCCATGTGGTTCTGGAACTGCCAACCCTTGTCCACAGTAAGTAGTCTGAGGGGTGGACACCTAGCCCCAATTGCGCCAAAGTTCTTCCCCAGACTTTTCTGGGTTGCAGCCGGAGAGTTTCCCTTCCTCTTTGGCCATAACACTGTAGAGATGGATGCCTAGAGCCTTTATGGTGCTGTACCCTCTCTGTGGAAAATTCTGTCATGGGAAAAAACAGGGCCAGCAGATAGAGCTAAGCAAAGATGATGTATTGTGTGTTGGTGGGGTGGTGGTGAGGAACATCACTATTGCCTTTGTGTCCAAGAATCTAACTCTATTACTGGTTGGTTGTATGAGCTGATGAATTTCTGCCCTACTTTTTTCCCCCTTGGAGCCCTGGTTGCACAGTGGTTAAGAGCTACGCCTGCTAAACAAAAAGGTTGGCAGCTTGAATCTACCAGCCACTCCTTGGAAACCCTGTGGGGCAGTTCTACTCTGTCCTATAGGATTGGAATCGACTCGATGGCAAAGGGTTTTTTTGTTTTGTTTTTCCTCTAAGGTGGCTTGATCTCTCAGTTGTAGTGAATGCCACAATTAACGCATTCCTACTTTATGTGGTGCCCTGGCGTTCTGGCCATGGAAGGTAGTGTGCCAGCCATTAGCTGTCCTCACCAGAGTAATTTTTTCTAAACCATTATTTGGAGGGAAAGGAGTGCTTTTCTGTTTAATAGCAAAGGTATTCATGCTTACAAGAATAAAGTTGTAAATTTTTTTTTAATTTAATATACCCAAACATGTGAATACATGTAATTGGTACTTTTGGAATATACTGGGCAATGAACTGAGGAAAAAAATATATTGATTTGAACAAGAAGACAGTTATAAGCTAATTACTAAAGTAATATTTATATGCTTTTATGTAGGTGGTAAAGCAATGCTGTCGTTTTTAAACACAAAAGCAACATAAAAATAGAAAAACCACAGTCTGGAAGCAATAAAGCCTCGTTAATATGAAACAACTTGTCATAAGTAAACTCAGTAATCAGTGTATCAACAAAGAGGCCAAAGGTGAATTTACTGTTACTATAATAATGTACACAAATAAAAATTATAATAATGCCCCTCAAAACAAAATTGCCTGTTTTAAAAAGGACAAATTTATTGAGTGGAATCAGATTCATTCATTTTCAACCAAGCTCAAAGGCAGCAGATGCCAATAAATACTTTTCACATAATAAATATTGTGAGTAGTCAAATACTATTTTATGCAAAACACCTGTTCAGCACATTATTAAATAAGCTCCATAGCATGTTATGATTTTTAATACTAATGAGATTTATTTATCTCTTTCAGCACACAATATTTAATTCAAGAATAGTTTGCCAAAGGAAAAGAACAAAGAACACTTCTTGGTAAATTTAGGATAAAGATATATCATTCTATTTTCCTGTTTCTGTCTATGGTCATGGTGCATGACTAAATATTTATGAGCCCAGATTTGATATTCTAATGATTCTTGCTTATAATCACATTCTCTCTGCCCTTTATTTTTGGCTTCTATTGTATCTCAAAGAAAGAGAGATAAAGAGAAGCAAATTGCTAGACAAGAGCTACACTGGAGTATTGCTCTGAAATTATCAGTCAAATGCCTGACCTTCCATCCATTCAGTTTTCTCCATAGAAAAAATATTAGGAAAACTGGAACCACTAAAAAGATATATATCTACAATTTCCTCTTTATAATCTGCATTAAGTGAATGCCTCAATAATGCACAGGGTTGAGCTTACTTACTAAGGGCCTCACTCTACCTGGTAAGGAGACACATGGATTAATTAGAGTGTTGATTCAGTAGGGAAGTTTTTGGTTGTAAGCAGCAGAAACTAGTATTAAGTTACACCTGCATTAGTTACTCATAACTTGATTGCGTGAAATGATTCAAGCTTTTGACAGTGGTTTTTTTTTGCGTGCAGCTTTCGAACACTATGTTTTATATTAGTAGGCAAGAATATGCTCTAAAAGTAATAATCTTTAACCAACAAGCAAATTAATTTCCTAGAAGACATCATTTTTAGCTGTTTCTAGCTAGCTCCTAGTATCCTCAATAAAGCAAGCTTTGACATAAAACCCCAAAACCCACTGCCATTGAGTCGATTCCAACTCATAGTGACCCTATAAGACAGAGTAGAAGTGCCCCATAGAGTTTCCAAGGAGTGCCTGGCAGATTTGAACTGCTGACCTCTTGGTTAGCAGCTATAACACTTAAACACTACCCCACCAGGGTTACCAGCTTTGATACAGAGGACAACTATTTTTTCAGTGTAAATTCTCTTTTCCAAAAATTTCTGCTTATAGAAGGATAAGATCTACAAAGGCCATGAACATCAGGTAATTCTATCATCTAAGATAGGTTAGGTTATGCTACTGTGACAAACAACTCCCAAAACTCAGTGACTAAACATATCAAATGTTTTCTTCTGGCCTCTGCTCAAAATAGTCACCTCAGGGGCCCAGTGTGAAGGAGGCTCTATCATGACACTTGGTTCTACAGTCGCTGCAGCAGGGAGAAGAGAGTGCTGCAGAATCTCCCACTGACCATTAAGTGTAGCTTGTAAAATCTGGACGGGTCTGGTAGCCATAGTTTTTACCCTACGAATTACAAACGGATCTGCAATAAGAGAGAAGAATGATCTTAGATTACAGAGAGATGAAAGAGTGACAGGAGCCTCATGGTGGTCCAGTTCTTGGCTACAATATATCCCTGAAATACAGCTACCTTCCTGTCCTGGGAGTCAAAGGTATAGCTTAAGGTCCATCCAATAAATTTACTTTTTTCTTTGGCTAGAGATAGTTTCTGTTGCTTACAACCAAAGGCTTTCCCACTGAATCAATACTCAGTTTAGTCAAGTTATCTCCTTATTAGGTAGAGTGAGCCCCCTTACTAGGTAGCTCCTTATTAGGTAATCTTAACCCTGTGCATCACTGTGGCATTCCCTGTCATATCACTTCAAAGGAAATAAATCATGTAGAGATGCGGACAACTTCTCTTACGAAGAGTCTTAATACATATTCTGATAGACTATAGCATCGCTGTGAGTCAGAACTGACTTGATGGCGACAGGTTTTTTGTTTGTAAGTTTCATAAACTGTAAGGTTTTTTCCCCTCATTCAATTTCAGAGATCAAAGATTCCTTTAGGAATTCTGGGAAGATGGCAGCATAAACAAACCATCATTTGGATCCTCCCTCACAAATGCAATAAGAAATACAACAAGGAAATGGTGCTCAGCTTTGAGGGATTTTGAATTGGGGAGCAGAGGAAAGCAGTGGGGAACTGCAGACAGGCAAGAATAAACAAATCAATGAGTTGCATATGGTAGGAAAAATGCTTCTCCCACTGTTCTTGCCCAGAAAAAGAGCCTGTTTCCCTAACCACTACAGTCCCTGCCTGTACAAAGAGATAGTACTCCAAACTTCTGCCCTAAAATTGACAAGGCAGACCTCCCCAGGGGTCAGTTTGAAGTGTACCAGCACCTGCCTGCAGACACTGCCAGCTACAAGCCTACCACAAATTGCTACAGAAGGCCCATGCAGTGGATCTGACCCCATAGTCAGCACCCTTCCTGCTTCCCTGCACGCCCCATAGCTCAGTCTTCTGGAACCAACAGAACAGACCTCCCAGGGAGTCAATTCTTTTCTGTCTCCTCTCCCTTTCAGTCAGTGCTGAGGACTGCTCACTGAGTCTGTTGTGTGCCAAGAAGCAGACATCTTTAAGTGGAGGCTATACCTACAGCCAACATACTACAGGGAGGGCTCTGATAGCAACAAGGTAGATCTTCCCGGAGGTCCGTTTGGAGCATGACAGCTCCTCCTCCACCCAGACACTGTCACCTGAAAGCCTACTGTGAATTGCTACTGAAAGGCCCTGCAGTGGAGCCTGTTCCCACAGTCAGCACTCTATCTTCCTCCCTGCACACCCCATAGCTCTGGCCTCTGAAGCCAACAGGACAAACCTCCCTGGGGGTCAATTGGAGTCAGTCTGTCCCCACTTCCAGTTGGCACTGAGGACTACTGACTGAGGCTGCTGTGTCTAGGAAGCAGGAGTCTTAAGTGCACATTGAACTTGTAGCCAACAATCTACTGGGGAGAGGGGACTCTGATAGCAACAAGGCAGACCTCCCTGGGAGTCTGTTCAGAGTGTGCCACCCTTCCCCCAACTAGTAGTAACTGTCAGCTGCTGATTCCCTACAGTGGAATCAGGAAGTGGGCCACCTAAGCAAAAATTGCTCCCTCAACCACCACAGGGCCACTGGGGCTCTGAAACCAACCAGATAGATCTCTCTGAGGTTCTTCTGGGGAGTGCCAGTTCTCTCCTCCTCCTGAAATGGAGGAAAGTCTGCCTGCGCTCGCCCTGAATGCCAGCTCAGATATAAGCAGCCCCCACAGAGCAGAGAAGGAAATCTTAGGCAAAACCAGAGGGCAACACCAGAAGGGGGCTCACCAGATGTGGGTCTTCAGACTAAAAATGTGATTGCAGAAACAGAAGAGAAGGGAGTAATAACCAGAGAGAGGAGACTGCGCCCTCTGGTGGACAGGTTGGTTACTACATGATATCTTGCTGAGTGGTGGTGCCCACTGGTAGAACAGATTGACCACAGCATGTTCTCTGGTGTGTGTGAGAGAGATTGAAAGTTCAAAACTGAGATCTGGAACTTTCAAATTCTAATTAAACCAGGGAGGGAGAAGGAGCTATCACAGAGAGGGAGAGGAAACAATAAGCCCCCTAACAGTTTTTTACAGAAAGTAGTGAGGGCAAAAACACCAAATACTAGGGAAAACTCAGAAAGTTAACACCCTCAAAAATTCCAGTGCCACAACAAAAAATCATGAGACACACAAACAACAGAGAAAGAATGGCCCATCTGCATGAACATGACAAAAGGGAGTGAAAGCACATTTAAGGATGACCAAATAATGAAAAAAAAATGGAAGAATATAGTACAACAACATTAAACATAATTAAAGAGCTAAGGGAAAACATAGACAAAGAAGCTACAAGAAATAAGGAAAACAATGCAAGAACAAAATGAGGATTAAAAAAAGAGATATTGCAACTGAAAGGGACAATAACTGAAATGAGAAACACAATAGAAGGACTTATCAACAGATATAATCAGCCAGAAGAAAGAATCAGCAAATTAGAGGATAAGATAGTTAAAATTACGAACACTGAAGAGCAACAACAAAGGAGGCTCAAGAAAGCTGAGCACGGTTTAATGGAATTATGGGACAACAACAAGAGACCTAATATATCATGGAAATTCCTTAAGAAGATGAGAAATAGAAAGGGACAGAAAGAATGTTTGAAGAAATAATGACAGAAAATTTCCCCAACCTAACCAAGGACGTGAATCTTCAAATCCAAGAAGCTCAAAGGATGTCAAGCAGGATAAATCCAAAGAGATCTATACCAAGACACACCATAGTTAGGCTCTCAAAAATTAAAGATAAAGAGAGAATCCTGAAAGCAGTGAGAGAGAAGCAGTCACATACAAAGAGTCTTCAATAAGAAGAAGTGCCAGTTTTTCCTTAGAAGCATTGGAGGCTGAAAGAAACTGTAACCCTGATATCCAAACTAGACAAAGACAGCACAAGAAAACTACAAGTCAATATCTCTTATGAATATAAATGCAAAAATCCTCAACAAAATACTAGCAAATGGAATCTAACAGTATATTAAAAGAGTCATAGACCAGGACCAAGTGGGATTTACTCCAGGAATTCAGGGATGGTTCAACATTAGAAAATCAATTAACATAAAACACCACATCAACAGAACAAAGGAAAAGAACCACATGATCATCTCTATGGATGTAGAAAAAGCATTTGATAAAATCCAACACCCTCCTTGATGAAAACCCTAAAAAAGATCGGAATAGAAGGGAAATTTATCAGTATGATTCAGGGCATATATGAGAAGCCAACAGCCAAAATTATGCTTAGTGGGGAAAGACCAAGAGATTTCCCCTTGAAACTGGGAACAAGACAAGGATGCTCGCTCTCACCACTTCTATTCACTATTGTATTAGAAGTCCTACCCAGAGCAATAAGACAAGAAAAAGAAATAAAATGTGTCCATATTGGAAAAGAAGAAGTAGAATTATCTCTATTCGCAGATGATATGATCCTATATATAGAGAACCCCAAAGAATCCACAAGAAAACTTCTAGAACTAGTCAAGGAATTTAGCAAAGTTGCAGGGTACAAGGTCAACAAGCAAAAATCAGTTGGGTTTCCACACATCAGCTATGAGAAATCTAAAGGGGGAATTAGGGAAACAATTCAATTTACAATAACATCTAAGAGAATAAACTACCCAGGAATAAATCTAACCAGGGACATAAAGGACTTACACAATGGAAACTATAAAATACTGCTGAAAGTGATTGAAGAAGACTTAAATAAATGGAAAGATGTTCCATGTTCATGGATTGGAAGACTTAATATTCTTAAGATGTCAGTACTACCCAAAGTGCTCCATAGGTTAAATGCAATCCCAACCAAAATTCCAACAGCCTTCTTTACAGAAATAGAAAAACCAATTCTCATCTTTATATAGAATAGCAAGAGGTCCCAAATAGCTAGAAATGTTGAAAGAGAAGAAGAACAAAGGAGGAGGACTCACACCTCCTGATTTTAAAACATACTAAAAAAAATTTTTTTTTACAGCTACAGAAAACCCTGGTGGCATAGTGGTTAAGAGCTACAGAGGTTCAAATCCACCAGGCACTCCTTAGAAACTCTATGGGTCAGTTCTACTCTGTCCTACAGGGTTGCTATGAGTCAGAATTGACTCAGTGGCAATGGGTTTGTTTTTTTTTTAATTTTATATAGCTTCAGTGATCAAAACAGAGCTATCCAAGAGTTGAAGCAAAAAGCAGACAAAAATGAGGAAAAAATAGACAAATTCATGGAAAAGGCAGACAAATTCATGGAAAATGCAGACAAAAAAATGGAAGAATTCATGGAAAATGCAGACAAAAAAATGGAAGAATTCAGGAAAATAGTTACAGGAACAAAATGCCAAAATAAATTCACAACTAGAAATCATACAAAAACAACAATTAGAAATCCAAAACATAGACAGGATTTCAGAAATGGACAGTGTCATAGAAGGGCTGAGGAGCAGGTTTGAAACAATGGAAGACAGGATCAGCGAAATTGAAGACAAACACTAGGTACAACTCTGTTTGAGGAAAAATAAGAAAAAAGAATGAAGAAAAATGAAGAAACCCTGAGAACTATGTGGGATACAATCAAAAGCAAAAACTTATGAGTGATTGGAGTTCCAGAACAGGGGGAGAAAATAGAAAACACAGAGAGGATCACTGAAGAATTGCTGACAGAAAACTTCCCTAATATCATGAAAGATGAAAAGCTGACCATCCAAGAAGCTCAACGAACCCCAGATAGGATAGACCCCAAAAGAAAATCACCAAGGCATATCATAATTACACTCACTAAAACCAAAGACAAAGAAAGAATTCTGGGAGCGGCTTGAGAAAAATGAAAAGTCACAAGCAGAGGGAAAACAACTAAGCTATGATTATTTGGCAGAAACCACGCAGGCAAGAAGGCAAGGGAACAACATATATAAAACCTTGAAAGAAAAAAACTGCCAAGAATAATATATACTGCAAAACTCTCATTCAAATATGATAGTGAAATTAGGACATTTCCAGATAAACAGAAATTAAGGGAATATGTAAAAACTAAACCAAACTTACAAGAATTATTTAAGGGAGTCCTTCAGTTTGAGAACAAGCAACATCAGACCACAGCCTGAATCTAGGATGCAAGATCACACCGGCCAAATACTAACCTAGGAAATGAACTCTCAAAGACTATCAAAACCAAAAGATTTACAACACGGAACCAGACAGATTAACCTGTAAATGACAACAATGTCAGAACAACAAAAGAGGCAATAAACAGTGTAGGTATAGAGCTTTCTCATGGAGAGGAAGGCAAGGTGATACCAATTAATAACAGACCGGTTCAAACCTAGCAAGATAAAGGTAAATTTCAAGGTAACCACAAAGAAAGTTAACAAACCTACTCATCAAAACAAAGAAGAAAAACATAAAGTCTCAGTAAAAACAAAATCTACAAAAAGAAAAGAAATGGAAAAAAAAAAACCCACAAACAAAAGGAATTCTGCACAGGAGAGTAACAAAGAAAACATCACCACTACAAAATGACAGCAATAAAACTCATAGCTATCAATAATTACACTGAACATAAATGGCCTAAATGAACCCATAAGGAGACAGAGAGTGACAGAATGGATAAACAAACAGTATCCATCAATATGCTGTCTACAAGAGACATACCTTAGAAACAAAGAAGTAAATTTATTAAAAAAATCAAAGGATGGAAAAAATATATCAACCAAACAGCTACCAAAAAAGAGCGGGAGTGGCAATACTAGTCTCAGATAATATAGAATTTAAAACAAAATTCACCATAAAAGACAAAGAAGGGCACTATGTAATGATTAAAGGGATGATCCATCATGAAGTCTTAACCACAATAAACATCTACGCACCCAATGATAGGGCTCCAAAATACCTAAAACGAAGTCTAACAGCAGAGAAAAGAGAAATTGACTGTTCCACAATAATAGTAGGATACTTCAACACACCACTCTCTGTAAAACACAGAACATCTAGAAAGAAACCCAACAAAGAACAGAAGTTCTAAAGGGCACAATCAGCCAACTTGACCTCAGACATATATAGAACACTCCATCCAACAGCTGCAAAGTACACATTCTTTTCCAATGCACATGGAACATTCTCCAGAATAGCCCACATCTTAGGCCACAGAGCAACCCTCAACAAAATCCAAAACACTGAGATAATACCAAGTATCTTCTCTGACCACAATGCCATCAAAGTAGAAAGTAACTACAGGAAGAAATAGGAACCTTAAGGGGGCCGTGAGCCTATGTTAATGAGGGAGGAACAACTTGGAAAAGGAGAGTGAGAATAGTTGTACAACTCGACGAATGTCATCAATGTCACTAATTTTACACATAGAAATTGTTGAATTGGTGTATGTTTTCCTGTGTATATTCTCAATAATACCAAAATAAATAAAATTCAGAAAAAAAGACTGTTTTAGCAAATGCCCTAATTAGAACAGTAGCTAGAATTGAGTATCTACTATGCTTCAGGCATTGTGCTAAGTACCTTATAGTTGAAGAAACTATAGCTTAGCAAGTTAAATACAATGCCCAAGGTCACACAACTAGAAATCTGCATAGGTGATTTTCAATATTATCTGTCTAACTTAGGAGCCCTATGCTTTTCCTCTTGTGGTCCTCTAACTCTCAACCTAATTTAATTGTCTACATCTCAAAACTAACCATGAAGACAGATATATTTACATTTTCCCTGTGTAAGGGCTTTTAAAATAGAGGTGCCCGGTGTATCTGAAAAGGCTGATTCAAGAGAGGGCCCGACTACGTTTTATTATTTCTGCTTTTACTCGAGCAACAGCTAACTTTTGCACAGACTGAATCATGAAGCTAAGGAAATGTTTTTCTAAGCTAAAGATGTAGAAACAATGTCTCTGAGAAAAGACCTTGGCGCAGACCCTTATCTAAATCTCTTACGAAAATACCCACAGGAAAGTTTTCCCCTGAGCAAGCTGTTTCTAAGGAAAGAATGTCCTGCAAATACCTTGTAACTGTCCAGTAACTCACCCCCTTTTTGTTACATACTCTTGCAATTATCACTGTGTAACCAATTTAAGAAAGACACATATGTACTTTAAACCAATCTCTTTCAAGCCCCTGCTTTGAGTAATCCCGCCTCACCACTGATCTAAGTTTGTAACTTCCAATCAAAATAATGTACCTGAAGTTCTTTGTTCTCACTCTATAAATACATTTCTACAGCTTTGCCTCCTTCAAGCACTGGATTTCATTTTGTGAGATCTAATGTGTCCCCAGCTCAAGTTGTCTTTACTTCCAATAATTCTCTCTCTTACTTTTCATTTTACTTTTAACACCCCCAAAAGAATTGTTTCTATTAAGAAGAAATTATAAAAGTACACATTCTTTGAAATGCTCACATAGTTATTCATTAGGGTATATTACTAATTTAAGTTTTGGTTTTACATCCTAAGACAGTCCTTGGAAGCATAATACATTAACAAAAAAAGTTTGTGGGGTCCATGCACTGATGGGCTAATGGCTCCTGTAGCTAATATGTTGATCGCCTTTCATGAAAAACCAAACCAGACTCATGACCACCACTGAGGGTTGAAGTTGCTTTCATGATATTCTCAGGCAGTACCTGGACTACTGGATAGGGAAAATTTGAAGGGTCTTTCCAACAGATTGTTTCTTTTTTCTGTAGTCATGCAGAAACATGTGTCAACATTTAAGTCTTTATTGCTTACTAGCTACGTGAGCCTTTAAAATAGCTTTACCTCAGAAGGTGGTGAGTTTTATTTTGCATAGACTTTCAAGTCTTTGCTTCTGGTTGTTCCTGAGACTCAGGTGTATTCTGTCTTTTAATTCACTTTGTTCAGCCTCAAAACACACAGAATGGTGCCCGGCTATAACAGATGACTGCCCTGACAGGGAACACAACAGAGCACCCCTGAGGAAGCAAGAGAGCAGTGGGATGCAGACCCCAAATTCTCGTAAAAAGACCAGATTTAATGATCTGACAGAGACTAGAAGGACCCCGGTGGTCATGGTCCCCAGACCTTCTGTTAGCCCAAGATGGGAACCATTCCCAAAGCCAACGCTTCAGATAGGGGCTGGACTGGACAATGGGATAGAAAACGATACTGGTGAAGAATGAGCTTCTTGGATCAAGTAGACACACGAGACTATGTTGGCATCTCCTGTCTGGAGGTGAGATGAGAGGGCAGAGGGGGTCAGAAGCTGGCCGAATAGATGAAAATAGAGAGCGGAGGGAAGGAGTGTGCTGTCTCATTAGGGGGAGAGGAATTAGGAGTATATAGCAAGGTGTACATAAATTTTTGTATGAGAGACTGACTTGATTTGTAAACTTTCACTTAAAGCACGATAAAAAAAAAAAAAAAAACACAACCACAGAAGTCTTCCAAAGAACCTTCCTTTCTAGCTTAAGCTATGTAGGAGTCCCTGGGTGGTTCAGATGATTAACGCACTTGGCTGCTAACCAAAAGGTTGGAGGCTTGAGTCCATCCAGATGTGCCTCAGAAGAAAGGCCTGGTGGCCTACTTCTAAGAGATCATAACCATTGAAAACCCCATGGAGCACAGTTCTACTCTTTCACTCATTGGGTCGCCATGAGTTGCAGTCGACTCGATGGCAACTGGTTGTTTTCTGTTTCTTATGTAGCAGTTAGTTTTTACTGTAACACGCTACCTCAAAATTCTGTGGTTTAGGCATTTATTTCACTCATGATATTGTGGGTCAGCTGGATGATTCTAGACTCGGCTGCTGTGGATGATTGTACCTGGGTTCACTCGTGTGTCTGTGGTCAGTAGGCAGCTCCATGACCTAGAGGATGACCTCATTTATAATTCTGGCAATCGGATGGCTGTTATTTGGGATGGTCTGTCCATGTAGTTTCTCGTCTCCAGCAGGCTAGCTCAGGCTTCCTCACGTGGCAACTTCAGGATTACATGAGCTGCAAGAGAAGGCAAACCTCCATGTGTGAGCCCTTATGCAACCTCTGAGTGCGCCACATTTGTTAACATACCATTGGCCAAAGCAAGTCACATGGTCAACCCAGATTCAAGGGGTAGAGAAATAGACTTCACCTTGTGAAGGGATGAGAAGGATTTTGGCCATGTCTGCCCTCTTCCACATCTAGTTCAAATTGGCTATCACCTGTGACCAAGTACTGCTAGAAACTATTTTCAATTTTTAAAAAGTGTTAATGTGGAATAATGTTTATAATAACGTTTCATTGGCACAGCGATCACTTATAACTAATCAGGAAAGCTTTAAAGAAATATATTTCAAAATTATAAACCAATAAAAACTTCAAGGCAATCTTTGAATTCTACTGGCATTTTAACAGGGCAACCCAATTTTCAAGGATTTTGAATAGAGCATTTAATGAATAACCTCAGAGACACACAGTATATATATTTTTTCTTTGTTACTGAAACCACTTCCTTTGCAAATCTGATCAGTAATGGTCCAAAGTGCTTTTCTGCTAATAGGCAAAGAGACACAGTTCCATACATTGTTGGTTTTGAAAAAACAATAACAGCTCATTCATCCTGTTGGAACAGAGAGGAGTTTTGATGACTTTGTCACACTTCATGTGAGTTTTACCAGAAATGCTGGAGGCATAAACTTAAAATCCTTCCAAAAATGGTAGAAGTGGCTCAGCACATATTATTTAATCTTCCAGCTCAATAAAAGATTCCCATTTCCTCAAGCACTGATGACGTCATCTGGAGCCCATAATGACCAGAGAATGGGCAACATCGGTTACTATTGCATCTTCTCAAGGAACATTAACTAAAATTCCCTTTTAAAGTAAAGCATCTGGACCTACTTAGCACTGTTTAACAATGTGCAGGGGTTTGCATCCTAAGCAGAGTACTGCACTAAGATGCTGAGTATGCTTCAAAAAAAAAAAAATTCAACAACTGGAGAAAAGACTGCCAACATTTCTCCTGCCCTAATACTTAAAGCTATCCATCAGTATCATGTGTGTGTGGCAAAAAATCCCTGAGCCCTGCTTGCATATTTTAGAATCTTAGAATTTTCAAAATAAGGTTAGAACTTGCCCCCAGATTAGACTATGGAAAGATTTGCAATTTCTTGGACATTAAGCCTCTCCCTAACCCTACTGAAACACACACAGACACAGACTCTCACACTCTCACTCTCATACATATACTCACACACGAATTCACACTCTCTAACAGCCTCACACACTCACACACACACACACACACTTCTCACATTCTCACTCTCACACATGAACTCACACATACATACACAGATCCTACCAAAATCTGAATGAATCGTGTCTTCTCTTCTGAGAGGCCTCCTCACCCAGCCTCTAGCCCCTCAGAGTTGATCATTCTTCCTTAGGCCACTACTGAATCTTGAAGGGTTTTTAACAGTGGAGTGACATAATGAGATATATATTCTGAAAACTCTATTAGAGCAACAAGATTGGGCAGTTAGTTTTTGAGGTGTAAAACAGCCATCATTTTATAGCTCACGATTCTTTGAGCAAACCAAGGCACATGGCCAAGCCCTGAGTCAGTACACATGCGGACCGTTCAAAGGTGTGGATATAGGAAGGTGTGACCAGATTGCCAATGATTACTGCAGGGAAAAAAAAATCGGGTTTTATCACTTAACCTGTGAGTTACATCAAAACTTGCGAGTGGATTTCCTATGGCCCCAGGGATTTTTTTTTTTTTTACATTTGTGTACATTTGAGAAATAATGAGGCTTTAAACAAGGTTATGTTGGTCAATAAGGAGGATGATCAGGTGACAGGTCAGTATGTATGTTCTATTTTGATTTAGGACAAATGGACTTCAGTTTATGCTCATTCCCTACTAGGAAGAGTTTGGTATTGTACAAACCTGTTAAGTAACTACGATCGCAAGGTATCATCCCCACAGAATTTTATTACTATTTACAGATCTAGAACCAGAGAAGTACCCATTTAAATTTGTTTCCAAATTAGTTTCACATCTATAAAAAAGAAATGACTTAAAAAAAAATCATGGTTATTTCGAGTATAAAGGAAACAAATTCTTGTTCTATTTTGGTCCATGTTTTTATTTATCCCTTCAAAATCCTCTACTTAGATTAGTAATTAATTCCAAAAATATTTGTTTAGTTTATTTTGTGCAAGGAAAAATGATAAATGCCACGTAAGATATAGTTTACCCATTTGCTATCCTCTCCCCATCCCAGGCTTATTCATTCAGTAAATATCTATTGAGGATATTTTATATGCCAAATACAGTTGTAACTCTGTGTATTAAAGTCATTCGTTCAATCAACAACTATATATTGAATGTCAGTTTTGTGCCAGGCACTACGCTAGATATTAGGGCTCTATGGTGAGCAATGCTCAACATTTTTGCTTTCTAGAGTTTATAGTCTAGTTGGGAATACAGACATTAATCTTATAATCATACAAACATGAATATAGTCAGTCAAAAATATGATAAATCTAATAAAGGAAAAGAATATAACCTGGACTGGGAGGCCATAAAAGCCTTCCTTAAGTAGGTCTCAAAAGCTTTGAGCTGCCATCTAAGATACTCCACTGGTCTCACCCCATCTAGAGTAAAGGAGAATGAAGAAAACCAAACACAAGGGAAAGATTAGCCCAAAGGACTAATGGACCACAACTACCACAGCCTCCACCAGACTGAATCCAGCACAACTAGATGGTGCCCGGCTACCAACACTTACTGCTCTGACAGGGATCACAACAGAGGGTCCCGGACAGAGTTGGAGATAAATGTAAAACAAACACCAGACTTACTGGTCTGACAGGGACTGGAGAAACCCAGAGGGTATGGCCCCAGGACACACTTTTAGCTCAGTACCGGAGTCACTCCTGAGGTTCACCCTTCAGCCAAAGATTAGACAGGCCCATAAAATAAAATGAGACTAAATGGGCGCACCAGCCCAAGGGCAGGGACTAGAAGGCAGTAGGGGACAGGAAAGCTGGTAATAGGAAAGCAAGGTCTAAAAGGGGAGAGTGTTGACATGTTGTGGTGTTGGCAACCAATGTCACAATACAATATGTGTATTAATTGTTTAATGAGAAACTAGTTCGCTCTATAAACCTTCAACTAAAGTACAAAAAAAGAAAAAAGAAAGCCTTCCTTAAGTAAATGATGCAGTCCCTCAGCTGCTAACGGAAAGGTTGGAGGTTCAAATTTACCCAGAGTTGCCTTGGAAGAAAGGCCTGGCAATCTCCTTCTGAAAACAGCCATTGAAAACCCTATGGAGCACAGCTCTACTGTGACACAAAAGAGATCACCATGAGTCCAAACTGACTTGAGAGTAACAGGTTTAAGTAAATGATGCCTGAGGTGAGATAAAAAGATTAGCCATGGCACATTCTTCTCTTGGTGATGTCAGAGGCCCAAGAGGACACACCCAACTGCCAAGCACTTTTCAAGCCCTGTGGAGCAGTGGTTAAGTGATACGGCTGCTCACCAAAAGGTCAGCAGTTCAAATCCTCCAGCCACTCCTTGGAAACCCTATAGAACAGTTCTATGCTGTCCTATAGGGTCGCTATGAGTTGGAATCGACTATGAGTTGGGATCGACTCGATGGCAACGGCTTTGGCCTTTTTTGGTTTTTGGAATGACAAAAGATTTACAGCCTTGGAAACCCTTTGGGCAGTTCTACTCTGACCTATAGGGTCGCCATGGGTTGGAATCGTGTCACATCTGCTAACATCACATTGGCCAAAACAACTATGTAGGACAGTTCAAAAAAAAAAAAACCTCCCCCCGCCCCGCCACCCCTCTACTTTCATGAGAGTGGTATATTTCCCCATCCCTTGACTTTGGCAATTGAGCTAATAAGGGTTTTTCAAAAGTACCTTGTCTTTCAATTCTCCTGGTCACAGAGTTCCTAGCTTTGTTAGTTTGCTTTTTTGTTTCTTAATTTGCTTTTTCCTCTTCCTCCTCCACTCTCTCTCTCTCATTTTAAAATGTGGTTTAAAAAACATTTTAAGGCATTTAGTCAATTATTTCTTTAACCTTTCATTTCCATTTTTTCCCCTTAAATGATGCTTAAATTTGTCTTTTCATTTTACATTTTATTTTGGCAACTTGTGGAGACATTTGATTGTCTACTATTCCTACACTTGTCAGTTGCCACAGGTGAGTAGGAAATTTTGTTTACTAAACTAAGTTATCAGCTGTCACTCACTCTGCCTTTTTCACCCCAAGTACATGAAGACATCCTTTCCTTTTCTGGTATTTTATTATTCACAGAGGAAGAATCACCTTCTGTCCTTATCTTTAAATAAAAGTTCTAGACACTTTTCAAAGACCCAGCACTTTCACAGGCTGCTCAGGCTATTTTGCCAGTTACCTGAGAAACAATGGTCATGAAAAGGAAGCTCTGAAATTCCTCCAGAGAATCAACGATATAAAAAAATAAAGTGAATTACTCTTGGAATGGATAAATTTTTTGTGGTTGATGGAATAGGAATTTGCTAATTTAGGGTAATTTTTATTTAGGTACAGAAGCTCTGGTGGTGCAGTGTTTAAGAGATCACCTGCTAACCAAAAGGTCAGCAGTTTGAATCCACCAGTGGCTCCTTGGAAACCCTGAGGGGCAGTTCTACTCTGTCCTATAGGATTAGCTATGAGTCGGAATCTACTGGACGGCAATGGTTTTTTTTACTTAGATACAATCATGTATACTTTATGGATTAATAATAAATATTAATGGCAAAGGTTATTGAAGTAGAAAATAAAGGCTTGGAAGTAAATCTATCTACCTGTAACTATTCATCATGGCAACTTCTTTGAATGAAAGTAGACAACATTTCTAGGATGAAAGTCTGTTTCATTGGCTAGAATGTGAAATCTAAGTTAAACCCAGTAAGATTTCAAGGCAGGTGGCTGAATTGCACAAGACCATATACTGGTCCACTACCATTTCTTGGTATCATTTCTGAATGTGTACATCACCCAGCGTTTGGCCCCAGAAATGCTTACGGCAGGACAATCATTAATACTGGTCAAAAGAGATTCAATGAGTCTGAGTAGTTTGGGGAAACCCTGGTGGTGTAGTGGTTAAGTGCTACAGCTGCTAACCAAGAGGTCGGCAGTTCAAATCCACCAGGCCCTTCTTGGAAACTCTATGGGGCAGTTCTACTTTGTCCTATAGGGTCGCTATGAGTCGGAATTGACTCGACAGCAATGGGTTGTTTTTTTTTTTTTTTTTTAAGTAGTTTGGTAGAGCATTTAAGAGTTTTGGCTTGGGAGTCTGACACACTTAAGGTTGAGTCTTAATTCTTTTGGCAAATGACTCAATTTTTCTGAGCTGCGCCTAGGGACTGAGGGAGCTTGTCCATTCCTGGGGAAGCTTCTTGTCTTAGGATCAGCCCCCTTGTGCACCATGCTACCACCTGCTTCTCCTTACTGCTGCCCATCCACAAGGGCTCTGAAGTTCTCTTCCTGAGTCACTGTAGGGAACAAAACCTGAGTCTCCTTTCTTGTGGAGACTTGAAGCTCTGTTCCCCTATACGCCCTTCTTTCCTCCTTCACTGATCTTAGAAGCATTTATCTTTTTCTCCTCCTTCCAAGCATAAAGCCTTCAAAGAGGAAGAAACATACAGAATAACAAAACACTTTCTAATAGTATAATAAATTACCTAGTTAGAGCGAAATAATACTAACTGCAAGTGTAGTCAAGGAGCCTTGGTGGCACAGTGGTTAAAGCACTTGGCTGCTAACTGAAAGGTTGGCATTTCGAACCTACCAGCTACTCCGAGGGAGAAGGATGTGGCAGTCTGCTTCCATAAAGATTTACAGCCTTGGAAACCCTATAGGGCAGTTCTACTCTGTCTTATAGGATTGCTCTGAGTCGGGATCAACCTGACGGCAGTGGGTTTTGCTTTGTTTTTTAAAAGGTAGTTATGGGAATTCAGTGAAAAAATTGATGATAAAGCACGTAAAGCACTTAAGCTCAATAATAGTAACCACTCAATAAACAACATTATCATTGCCTGCCTATCACCTCACCTGAGTAACATTGTGTAAACCAGAGGGTCCATATTTTATATTGTTATTCTTGTTGTTGGGTGCCATCAAGTCGATATTAGCTCATAGCAACCCTATACCAAAAGCCCATTGCCAATGAGTCAATTTCAACTCATAGCAACCCTGTAAGACAGATTAGAGCTGCCCCATAGGGTTTCCAAGGAGCAGCTGGTGGATTCGAGCTGCCGACCTTTTGGTTAGCAGCCGATCTCTTAATCACTGTGATAAAAAACCAAACCCACTGCCGTCGAGTCAATCCCGACTCATAGCGGCCCTATAGGACAGAGTAAAACTGACCCATGGTGTTTTCCAGGCTGTAATCTTTATGGGAGCAGATCTCCAGGTCTTTCTCCTGTGAAGATGCTGAGTGGATTTAAACCACCAACATTTTGGTTAGCAGCTAAGTGTTTAACCCTTGCACCACCAAGGGCTCCTTTACTTTATATTAAAGCCCTTTAAATACTTTAGGCATTTTGCCTTGAAGTGAGACAGATCTAGAATCAAATTCCGGTTCCTTCTTTTTAAATACATGCAATACTTTTTAGGCTTTGGGAACCTCTTCTATCTTCCAAAAGATTTCAAAATCAAATTGCCCTATTCATATTTCCCAGATGTCTACTTCAAATGAGTCAGTTTATGCTCATTTTGCAACAGCAGCTTTCATTTCCCTGTGGCAACAATCGCTGTTCCCACAGGCCATAGAATCTCTCTCTACAGAGTTCCACCTCTCTTAATATTTTTCTGCCTTCCCAGTTCCCTCTTTACATTTCTTGCCTGGCCTCTGTGGGCATCTGACATTTTGACACAGGTATAAGGCAAAAAATTTCCAGGAGGGTGCAAATGGAAGAGAAAAAACACAGTAGATTCTTCCTTTTGTAATACCCAATCTTTGAGAGATAGATAGATAGATGTTAGGTGCCCTCGAGTCAGTTCTGACTCATAGCGACCCTGTGTACAACAGAATGAAACACTGTGCAGTCTTGAACCATACTCACAATCATTGTTATGCTTGAGCCCATATTGTTGCAGCCACTGTGTCAATCCATCTCGTTGAGGGTCTTCCTCTTTAGGAATTGACTCACACTATCGTGGGGGCTGGCAAGTCCAAACTCTGCAGGGCAGGTGACAGGCTAGAGATTCCTGCAGTCTTATGTCCCCAAATCCATAGGTCAGGTGGCAGAAAGAGAAAAGAATGGAAGAGTTCTATCAAAATGTTTATATAAAATCTAGAGGCAGAATACACCCTAGGGAAAATCCTTTTGCTCTTAGGGCCTTCAACTGAATGGATGAGGCCCACGCACCTTATTTATGGAAGGTAATCTGCTTTACTTAAGGTCAACTCCATTTAATCACATGTAACTACTCCATAACAGCAACTAGAGTAGTGTTTGACCAAACAACGGGGCACCATAGCCTAGGCAAGTTGACATATAAAATTAACCATCACAATTACCTATGAAATTATAATAGTTAACATTTATTGAGCAGTTGTTCTATGCCATCCCTGTTCTATACAATTCATATGTATTGTTTCATTTAATCCTCAAAACTCTAAGAAGTAGGAATTGTTATAATCTCCATTGTCAAGACGAGAAATTGATGCAAAGGTTAAACAACTAACCAAATGCCACACAACTAATGTGTGTCAAACCTAGGCAGAAAGACAAAAAAAAGTACAAACAATACAAATGTGTATACAATAGAAGGGAAAAGTCCCCTTTCCCATCTTCCACTAGGCAAGCATGGTTAATAGATTGCTAAGACCTTGTTTATGAACTACAATGACATTCTCTACTTACATCACAATGCCGTATTAGGGAAAAACTAGTATCATAGAGTTCATGGTACAATGACTGGAATACTCAGAAACTCTGTTCAGAATTGTGTTCTGAGTTCTGATACTTTCGGTTAAGACTTCCTCAGTTTATCTCACACTTTAAGGAGAATGGGGAAGTAGAAAAGTGTCTACAGAGGCAACTCCAAGGAGATGAAACTGCCGACAGGCCTTCCTTCAAACCAAACTCCATGGGAAACCCAACATTCCAGTGACAGGTCACCACAGATGTAATGAAAAATCATTATCTAAGCCACCCACCAGGAGGCCCATCATTCACAAAGCTGCATTCTGAAATGGTCGTTTCCAAATCACCAGGACAGCCTTTCTTGTGGCTAAAAGTAAGTTCTTAGACTGCTATTCATTCACTCAACATACCACTCTCCTTGGGACTCGGAATAAAGAAATAAATCAGGGAAAAACAAAAATTCCTGTCTCTGTGGAGTTTACATTTCTATATAGGGGTAAGGAAAACAGACAACAAAACACATAGGGTGTTAGCTGGTGATAAGTGCTGTGAAGGAAAAATCTTACAGAAGAGAACAAGGAGCATTAGGTAACCTTGTGATTTTGCTCCCATTATTGCTTTTTTTCTCGTTTAAGATCTTTTCTTCTATAGTCTTTTTTATACATTTTCTTTTATTTTAGCCTTTTTATTGTGTATAGGGTCTCTATGAGTCAGGATCAACTTAACGGCAACGGGTTTTTTTTTTTTTGGTTTATTGTGAGATTTAATTTACACGCAGAAAAATATACAAAATGCAAATATGTTGTAAACAAATTGTTTATTATTATAATGTGAACACCCTTATACCCACCACTCTGGTCATGAACTAGAATGACCATCTTCCCAGAAGCTTCCCATGTATTGCTGCCCAACCACAGCCCCCTCCACATACTCTCAGAGGTAGCTACTATTCTGGCATCTATATTAACTACTCCCTTGCATTTTTAATTGTTTTATTACCTACATGTTGTTGTTGTTGTCGTCAGCTACTTGATTCTGACTCATGGCGACCCAGTGAGTACAGAGTAGAACTGCTCCATAGGGTTTTCTTGGTTGTAATCTTTATGGAAGCAGATCTCCAAACCTTTCTCGCCAGGCACTTCTGGATGGGTTCAAACCACCAACCTTTAACAGTCAAATGCAAACTGTGCCACCCAGCAAACTTTACTATCTATGTGTAGCTGTCATTGGGTGCCGTTGAGTCGATTCCAACACATAGCACTCAATGTAACAGAGTAGAGTAGAACTGCTCCATCCGGTTTCCTAGGCTGTAATCTTTACAGGAGCAGATCACCAAGTCTTTCCTCACCCGGTGGAACTGCTGGTGGATTTGAACTGCCAATGTTTAGCAGCTGAGTGCTTAACCATTTTGCCACTAGGGCTCTTTTACTGCCTATATGTGCTTCCCTAAAAAAATATAATGTTGATTTGCCAGCTTTTGAACTTTACGTGAATGGAGCCCTGCATTCTATGTTTGGAACTGGTTTCTTTCCATATTATGTTTTAAAGATTCACTCATGTAGTTTGGTGTCATTCTAGTTTATTCATTACTGGAGAATACTTTATTGTAGACATACACATGTCATAATTTATCCATCCTACACTTGGTGAACATTTGGTCTCCTTTTTAAGTTTTGGGTATTACAAACAACGCTGATGTAAACATTCTGTTACATGTACCCATGTCACATATGCACACATTTCTCTAGATCAGGATTTCTCAACCTGGGTGCTATTGACATTACGGGCTAGATAATTCTTTGCTGGGGTGGGGTGGGGCTGTCCTGAACATTGTAGAATGTTTAGCAGCCCCGCTGCCTCTAGCCACTAGATGCCAGTAGCGCCCTCTCTTCCTCAATTTGTGACAATCTAAACTGTCTCTCCAGACGTTGTCGAATACCCCTGGAAGACAGAATTACCCCTGGCTGAGAACGACTGCTCTAAGATATATAGAGCAGTCGTACCTAGGAGAGGCTCTGTCATGGGGTATCTGCGTTTTCAACCTATTTTCCAAAGTGGTTATATCAACTTACATTCCTACCAGTAATGTATAAAAATTTTAGATGCTCTTTAAAACACACACACACAGGCAAACAGTTGCTGTCGGCTCGACTCTGACTCACGGCTACCCCCATGTGTTCCAGAGTAGAACTGCACTCCACAGGATTTTCAATGGCTGTGATATTTCGGAAGTAAACTGTCAAGTCTTTCTTCCCAGAGGCCTCTGGGTGTACTTGAACTGCCAACTTTTCAGTTAGCAACAAGCCCATTAATCGTTTACACCACCGAAGGACTCCTTGTCACATTTTTTAATTTTGCCAACTTAATTGGTTAGCAATAATGTATTGAGTTTGTAGTGGTGTATCTTTTTGGGTTTAATTTGCATAAGCCCTGGTGGCATAGTGGTAAAGTGCAACGGCTACTAACCAAAGGGTTGGCAGTTCGAATCTGCCAGGTGCTTCTTGGAAACTCTATGGGGCAGTTCTACCCTGTCCTGTAGGGTCGCTATGAGTCGGAACCGAATCGACGGCACTGGGTTTGGTTTTTGGATTACTAATGAGGTTGAATACTTTTCCCTGTGTTTGTTAGCCTTTGCGATTTCTCCTTTGGTGACGTGCCTGTTCCATTCTTCTAACCATCTGCTCATTTGAGTTGCCTGCCATTTTGTCATTATTTACAGATGTTCCTTCACATTCTGGATACAAGTCATTGGTCATATATATGTGTTGTAAATATTTTTCCACTCTATGGTTAGTCCCTTCACTTTTCATGATGTCTGTGGCAGACATAAGGAGCCCTGGTGGCACAGTGGTTAAAAGCGCTTGGCTGCTAACTGAAAGGTTGGTAATTGGAACCCACCAGCCTTTCTGTAAGAGAAAGATGTGGCAGTCTGCTTCTGTAAAGATTACAGCCTTGAAGACCCAATGGGGCAGTTCTACTCCGTCCTATACGGTAGCTTTGAGTAGGAATCAACTCTACAACAGTGGGTTTGGTTATTACGGGTAGCAGATACTGAGATGCACCACTTAGATCTCCCTTCAGGAAAGAATTCTACCCTCCCTGTGTGGAGTGTGGTCAGCTGACAGTCTCCAACTATTTGCGCTCCTTAAGGGCCCATCTCAGCTTTTGAACCCAGGTTGTACTCTTCTCAGGGTGGCCCCTGGCCAATGACTGAGTACTATGATGGTACTTGAGTCAGGCCATTTCCGTCTAATGTGGGACTCCTCTACCAGGCTCTCTTCATTCCAGAACTGCCTGTTGGGCTGAAGGGGACTTTATCTTCTTTTCTCTCTGTGTTCAATGCTGCGTAATTTGTCCTGATCTATCTTCCAGTTTACCAATTTTGACTTCTGATGTGTGCAATCTGTTATCCCATATAGCCACTGAGTTTTTAATTTTGGTTATTGAGTTTTTCATTGCTGAAGTTCAGGATGCTTCCTTTTCAAACCTGCTGTGTCACCTTTCATAGTTTTCTGCCTTGCAGATGTCTTTACATTTGTTATTTATTTCTTAAAACGTGTCTGACTGCCCTGACAGGGAACACAACAGAGAACCCCTGAGGGAGCAAGAGAGCAGAGGGATGCAGAACCCCAAATTCTCGTAAAAAGACCAGACTTAACGGTCTGACTGAGACTAGAAGGACCCCGGTGGTCATGGTCCCCACACCATCTGTTGCCCCAGGACAGGAACCACTCCCGAAGCCAACTCTTCAGACATGGATCAGACTGGACAATGGGTTGGAGAGGGATGCTGGTGAGGAGTGAGCTCCTTGGATCAGCTGGACACTTGAGACTATGTGGGCATCTCCTGCCTGGAGGGGAGCTGAGAGAGTAGAGGGGATTAGAAGCTGGCAAAATGGACACGAAAAGAGAGTGGAGGGAGAGAGCGGGCTGTCCCATTAGGGGGAGAGTAATTGGGAGTGTGTAGCAAGCAAGGTGTACATAAGTTTTTGTGTGAGAGACTGACTTGATTTGTAAAATTTCACTTAGAGCACAATAAAAAATTTAAAAAAATAAAATAAAAAATAGTTTTCTACAAAAATAGTGTCTGATAGTATCTCAAATTGTGAAGATCTCTTTCTGCTGTTAATTCAGCAGCTTCTCAATCCTGATGGCTTGTTTTCTAGTGTTATCTTTGATTCCATTCTAGTCATCATCTTTGGAGAATTCTATCTGGTGGCCTCCAAAGGCCTGGAATGGATATAGCCTCTCAGAGAGGCTTTGTGATTTGATTGTACCAGGCACCTGGGAGTAATTCCAGTCCAGGCTGCCTCAACCAAGTTCCGGGCTTGAAGGACCCGACCCACTGAGACTGAGTCCCTGGTGTGCAAATTTGTATGAGGGCAGGTGTGTGGCAAAAACTTCTCAAGGATTCTTTTTTGTTCTGTAGCCCTACTCAGCCTTCTCTGTTATCCTTTGGGTTAGGGAATGAGGCAAGTAGATCCAGTCCTTATCTTGAAGGTACAGTCCTTTTGGGTCCTTCTGTAATGTTGAAGAATCTCCTATATGACTCCTTGTGTCTTGAATGGGCCTGCAATTCTGGATGGATCCCAAGTGTGAAATTTATGAACCTTTGATGTTCCAATAGCTTGTCTTTGAGTATAAGCTACCGTCCAAAAATTAAAAATTGGCCTGGGAGTTCTCTACAATTTTTTCAGCTCTTCAATACTTTTAAGGTATTATTTTGACATTTTTAATGAGGGTTATCTGAATTATCTAGTGTGATAGATGAATATGGCCACAAATATTTTGCAGCTTCTCCTATCAGAGGTGGAGTCCATTTTCCTATCCTTCAAATCTAGGCTGACTTTGATTTACTTTGACCAATAGAAAGTGGCAGAAGTGACACTGTGGAACTTCCCAAGCCAAGGCCTCAAGAGAACTTGCAGCTTGCACTTAGCCCTTTTGGAATCCGGCCACTATGGGAAGAAGTCTGAGCTACCCTGCTGGATAGATTAGACAGTGTGGAAGACAACTGAGGTGCCCTGGCCAACAGCTTTAGCTAACTGTGACATGTGTGAGTGAGGTTATCTGGGACTTGCCGTCTTACTATATGTCCTCCAAGAGAGAACAACAGAAGAACTGCCCGATTGAGCCCAGCCCAGACTGATAGCCCACAGAATTGTGATCAATTAGTGATAGAAGCCACTAAGCTTGGCAGGAGGGTTATTATGCAGCAATAGATAACTGATACACCTAGCTTGTTATTTATCAAAAACTACAACTACTCTAAACAGAAATTTTAATTCTGAAAGCAGCACTAGTTTTATTATTTACCTGATTATTAAGCAACATATTTTTGAGAAGATATTGACATAAACTTTGTTAATAATCTGAGCATAATTTACTTTAGCAACCAAATATTAGATGGCAGAATTGGATTTTAATCCTTTTTCCTTTTGATTTTAGAAAAATGGCCAAGTTCATTTGAATACAACAAAGTCAATTGATTACTAAAACACGGCAAGAAAAACTGTCTCTTTCTGTACCTTCCCTTCTCTGACTTCCCCACCCCCCACAAAGGGACTAAGGAGCTCTTCTGAAAGCAATATTCGGAAACAAAACTCATTATTCATCAACCTAAGAAACCCTACTGCAAAGAAGGAATAGTATAACTCTAGGGCCATTCACTTTATTTCAAGTTAACATCCTACTCACATCTTTGGATAAAAACATCTTTGGATAAAAACATTTTTGATCTCTTTCTACAGGAAAGCACCAAAAAAGTTTTTGGGACAAGACAATCTCTTTGACTATGCTTTTCTGGTTGTGTATTTTTAGCATTTATACATCTACAACTAAATTTCACACCAATAGTACAATGAAAAACAAATTGTCTTGAATTCTCTTAAAAAATCCATTGCCATCGAGTTGATTCTGACTCATAGAAACCCTACAGGACAGGGTAGAACTGCCCCATAGGGTTTCCAAGGAACGCCTGGTGGATCCAAACTGCCAGCTTTTTGGTTAGCAGCCATAGGTCTTAACCACTATGCCACTAAAAAAAAAAAAAAATTTGGTTTACTTAATTCTCTTAGGTAATAATTAATTTAGATTACTCAATTCCAAAGTAATTCACGATTCTTCTTGAATTGCACATTTGAGAAATAAAAATAATTCAATCTAAAATTTACTTTACCCAAAAGATGCCTAAGAAATTAAGGCGTTAAACTTTTTGGTTCATTACGGTTTTATGATTAAAGGAATTTAACCTTATTTGTAGCTTATTAAAATTGATATAAACTTATTGTGATTTTTTTTCTAAGTATACTCTGTCTCGTCCTACTGTTCATGAAAAAGTTTTTTTACTACGAACTAACTAATTTATAAATTTGGGAGAGAGAGAGATGTGGCAGTCTGCTTCTGTAAAGATTTACAGCCTTGGAAACCCTATGGGGCCGTTCTACTCTGTCGAATGTGTCAGAATCAACTCAACGGAAGTGGAAGGTTTTTTTTTTCCTATAAATTAGATGATTCTCCATTTTCCAAATCACTTGGATTTTACTATATTTGAATGCTAAAGTGCTTATGGTGCTTAGAACAGATATGATGAAAATGCTGATGGATCGTAGTAAAAAAGAATATTTTCTTAATAACTTCGTGAAGCTCAATATGTAAAAAGCAAATGACAGCAATAATGGAGTTAAAAATAGATTTGCTTGGTCCTGAGGCAATAATAGTGACATCAACATAAGGTACAATTAAGACAACGTTGTCTTGATTTGATGATGTTTGTGGATTGTTGTAAAAAGAGATTATTTTCTTCATATCTTTCTAGAGCCCAATAGGTGAAAGGTAAAAACAATAAAATAAGAGGGAAAAAATAATTTGGTTGGTATTGGGAAAATAATGGAGGCACGATTTTTTCTTGGAATTGATTGATTCTCTTATGTAACCCCAAGAGTCAAATATAAACAGAGGTGGTTTTTTTTTTTTAAGCTTTTTAAAGAAATCATACAATAACTAAGATCTTTATGATTAAAAAAAATTAGAAGAGTATATAATGTATAGTTAGCAGAGACATTCTAGCTTTAAAATAATTATTAAACATTCAGTTTAAAGAGAAATATCTGTAAAACTGATTAAGATGAGCCGAAAAGGCTGAGAAACAAAGATGCAGGAAAGTGCTTCACTTATGACATTGGTTTTTACATTCCTATGGAACCTCTGGTGGTGTAGTGGTTAAGTGCTATGACTACTAACTTAAAGGTTAGCAGTTCAAATCTGCCAGGAGCTCTTTGGTAAACCCTGTGGGGCAGTTCTACTCTGTCCTGTAGGGTTACCGATTGACTCGACTGCAATGGGTTTGGTTTTTTTGGTTTTAGCAAGAAAGCGTCCTCTACGTCACCCATGGCCACAACAATGTCTTTATTTAATTATGACTACAAAAAACTAAGGAGCCCTGGTGGCACAGCGGCTACTAACCGAAAGGTTAGTGGTTTGAATCCATCTTGTGGCTCCGCAGAAGGAAGACTTGGTGATCTGCTCCAGTAAATATTACAGCTTAGAAAACCCGACGGGGCAGTTTTATTCTGCCACGTGGGGTCACTATAAGCCAAAAAATCAACTCGATGGCCCCCTAACAGCAGTCAAAAACTAGTACAGGAGCAACTTCTGCAGTACATGCAGATCTTATCCTGTGCTGATACGGATGCCTGGGAAGGAAGCCCTAACTGTGGAAAGCAGCACCATCTAGTGGTTTAATCTGTTTCTAACAAGAAGCCAGTTTTTTATGAGTCGGAATCGACTCGGCGGCAGCGGGTTTTAGATACTATTCTGGAAACCCTGGTGGTATATTGGTTAAGTGCCATGGCTGCTAACCTAAAGGTCGGCAGTTCAAACCCACCAGGCGCTCCTTGGAAACTCTATGGGGCAGTTCTACTCTGTCCTTTAGGGTCGCTATGAGTCGGAATCGACTCGACGGCAGTGGGTTTGGGTTTTTTGGTTTAGATACTACTCTAGATTGCAAGAGATGAACTTGGAAAAGATAGGATAATCTCGTATGGTATACACTATTTAGTAAATTGTGACTGAATATTAGAGACATTTCAGAAGAAATGATTCAGTATCTGTCCAATATTAATCACTTAATATTGGCATTTATAGTATCTAAAATATTGTTGTTGCTAGTTGCCCTCGAGTTGGCTCTGGCTTATGGCGACCTTCTGTACAACAGAAGGAGATGCTGCCCAGTCCCATGCCATCTCCTTGATCATTGGTATGTTTGAGTTCATTGTTGTGGCTACATCTAAACTATAACTCAATAAAAAGAGAAAAACATCCATTAAATTTGAAATCTTGCCTACATGATCAAATGAAAGAAATCGATATTAACATTTGTAGCTTCACAAGTTCTTCATGTTGTGGGATAGAAACTCTTGGCTTGAACTACACAGTTTCTTGGCTCAGGCCACGAAATCTCCGGTTGAGTACGGAGTGAGGATTTTCTTTCCTAGGTTTAGGAAAGCCATCGGCTTTTTTCGCGACCCATGAGGTTACCAGCTAGAGTGCGGTTCAGTTAGCCAAAAACAGTTTTTGAAGTTAATCAAGAGACAGTAATGAAAAGCAGCAGGCTTCAGAGAATACAAAGCCCCATGAGTTCTAGGCATGACCTTGTCTAGGCCGAGCGTGCACCGTGTGCCTGTCTCTGGGAGTAAGGGAACGTGGTGTCTCTGATGAACATACATATACTCTAGTTGTTATTAGTTGCTGTCGAGTCAATCCTGACTCATGGTGACCCCATGTATACAGAGTAGAACGGCTCCATAGGGCTTTCAAGGCCTTTCTGAAACAGATCACCAGGCCAGTCTTCTGAGGTGCCTCTGGGTGGATTTGAACTGCCAACCTTTCGGCTAGTCGAGCACTTAGCTGTTTTGTGCCGTCCAGGGACCTCACATAGAAATGATAAATGGCAAGTTTAGGATGGTGGTTACTTCTGATTGGAATCAAGGAAACGGGCTTCACTGGAATCTGAAATATTTTGTTACTTTGAAAAAAAATTACAAGTTGAAGCAAATATGGCAAAATCTTACTCTTTACTTCTCTATATGCTTGAAATATTTCATAATAAAAAAAAGCAAAAGCCTGTGAAGTGTAGGTACCCTCCTGCTTGTGTGTACATAAGTCCATCACTCACTGTCCATTAGTCTATTTTGCTTATCCTGACAATCTTCTCAGTTAAAAGGCTTGAACTTGTTATCAACTGAATTTAGAAGTCTCAAAAAATAAATACCCATTTGTTCCATTTTCTCTATAGCACCTTCCACGAGATATAATACGTAATTGCACTGATGTAAACCCACCACCACTTGTCTTTTAGCTTGTCGTACTGTGGTGGCTTGCATGTTGCTGTGATGCTGGAAACCATGCCACCAATATTTCAAGTACCCACAGTGGACAGGTTTCAGCAGAGCTGAAAACCCTGTGGAGCAGTTCTACTCTGCACACTTGGGGTTGCCATGAGTTGGAATCAACTTGACGGCAACCATCGTGTGTTTTCTCCTTCTAGTTGACTTGTATGTGTCCATATACTTGATGCCTAGGTGGTGCAAATGGTTAACACTGTCAGCTGCTAACTGGAAGGCTGGAGGTTTGAATCCACCCAGAGGTGCCTTGGAAGAAAGGACTGGTGATCTACTTATGAATTATCAGTCATCGAAAACCCTATGGAGCACAATTCTACTCTGACAAACATGGGGTCACCATGAGTGGGGATCGACTCAACAGCCACAATTTTTTTTACTGGTATTTTAGGACTATGAATGATTTTCTACTCTTTTTACTAACCTCTTATTTCCCAATTCTTAAAAGAGCAGCATCACTCATGCCCAAAGAAACAATTTTTCAAAAATGGACAGGAGCGCACTTAAAAAAGTTTCCTTGCTATTGAGAAAGAAGTGATGTAGTAAGTTAACTTGCAAATATTCACTGTCATTTGAATCCGATTTACAATGAATTGAAGTTGTCGATTACACACCAACCTATTGTTTCCTGCTCTAAGTTTTGTAGTAATGAAGAGATATGGTGGTAAATGAATTAAAGGCTGAAGGTTTGAGGTTGGGAAGGAGGATGAACAGATAAGCCTTTAAGAAAATAAAGGAACGGCAGTTAAAAGGGTCCGGTTAGGGGAAAGTCGTTACTGATAATTATGGTAATTAAAAAAAATATTTCCAGAAGACGGCCTCCTCATTTCTCACATCACTGGGGGAGAAGAGGTGCACTCTTTAATACCGGTGTATTCTATTGGGCTGGCCATGAACATCCCCGGGAAGCCGAACGAAAAGGCAAATCTTCTGTTTCATCATAATCTTTTGTGTGTGACTAAAACATTTTTCTTCTTTCCAATACTAAATACTTGAAGAAAATAGTGAAAGTGAAATAAAAAGGAGTTAAATCAAGTAACCTCCACTGTTCTAGGAGTAAATAAAATTCTCTTCAGAGGCCCCATTTCAGGGATCCCCAACTCACATGACTTCAGGGACTGGGCATTTACGTTTATTTTCCCTAAATGAACATTAAAAATAATTTCATTTTAGACAAGCTTACGGGCTTCACTTGGCCTATAGGTCACTAGTTTGTGACCTCTGCATTTATTACCCTTTTTTTATTGATAAAATTCACATCCCATAAAATTCATCTTTTTGTGTACAATTTAGTGGGTTTTAGTATATTTACTGTGTTGTGCAGCCATCACCATTATATAATAACGGAACATTGTTATCACCTCAAAAAAAAAAACCCCACACCCATTAGCAGTTACTCCTGACTACCCCTTTGCCCCAGCTCTTGGCAACCACTAATCTACTATGGACTTGCCTATTCTGTACATTTCACGTAAGTGGGATCATACAACCTGTGGCCTTTTGTGCCTGGCTTCTTTTACTTAGCATGTTTTCAAGATTCATCCATGCCATAGTATGTATCAACACTTTTGTTCCTTTTTATGGCTAGATAATATTCCAGTGTATGAATAGGCATTTTGTTTATCCATTCAACAGTTGAATATCTGGGTGGTTTCCACTTTTGGGCTATTATGAATAATGCTATGAACATTCATGCATAATGACATCTGAATGTAAGTTCAAATATTTTAAATTTAGTTTTGCAAATAGATACCTTATTGTGCTTCAATATTGTACAGTAAAACCTGCAAATGCCTGAACCTGTGTAACGCAGAAACCTGTCAGTGAAGGAAAACGGAAATATTTCCCACTAAAATGAGCGACAGAAAAGTGGTTAAGGCTGCACTCTGTCAAAGGTGGAAAACTTTGGAGACCCAGAAAAACAAAGCAGTCCCACTGAGTTCCGGCTCTCACAGGTTTCACTGCACACACTAGCAATTCAAATCCGTCAGTTTGTCCTACTGTGATGGCTTGTGTGTTGGTGTGGTGCTAAATGCTACGCCACCAGTTATTTCAAATACCAGCAAGGGTCGCCCATGATGGGCAGGTTTCAGCAGCTTCTAGATGGAGAGAGACCAGGAAGAAAGGCCTAGCAATCAACAGAGCATTATCTGACTCACTTGCTTTAGATACATCATCAGAAGGGATCAATTGCTAGAGAAGAACATGTTTGATGAACTGGAGGGCCAGTGAGGGCGAGAGAGACTCTTGGTTAGACGGATTGGCACAGTAGCCACAATGATGGATTTGAACATGTCGGTGTTTGTGAGGATGGCTCAGGACAGGTCACCCTTTCCATTCTGTTGTACATAAAGTTGCCATGGCAACTGGTCCATGTCCTTCCAGCATGGGCCAATATCCTTATCTTCTTTTTAAATAGAAAGGTAGCACACTTCTGCACTGTTTTGCACCGAGCTTTTTTCTCTTATGCGGAGATGTTTCCGTGTTTAGACAGTGTCCTCATTCTTTTCTAAAGCTACACTATTGTGTGGCTCCATCAGTTTATTTATCCTGTACCATTTTGACGGATGTTTGGTTATAATTTAAATGATTATTTATGAAATCTACTTGTAGTCATACAGTAATAAACCAGTGAGATAATCAGTTCTATTAATGAGGAATGAAATAGGTTACTTGGTTTTAATACTAAACAGGAAAATCTAAAAAGGCCCGAGGCTGCCTTTTAAAATAAAATATTGTCATTCTCACAACTGTTACGCTTTCAGGTAGTTATCTGAAATAAGATGAAAAATGGCAACTAAAGATACTGGCCTAGTTGAGCAACTTGTTTTTAACCCACGTTCTGCTTCTCAGAACATATACCTTGATAGCCCCCAATTTAATTTAAACAGGGTCTTTTTCATTAAAGCTGATGACAGGGAAATCTCCAGAAATACTGGTTGAGGAGTTTTCTATGACATTTGGCACATCCTATTTTTTATATTTAATAGTAATGCCAGAAATTAAGGTATGTACCTAAAAAGTAGAGACAAAGTAGCAATAAATTGGCTTAAAAAGTCACTCAGTTTTCTACCAATTGTTATTAAGTGACCTTATTATGAAAGTTATTAGATTGTAGGAATAAAGGACCAGGTCAACGTCATTAAATATTATTAAACAAGCTATTAAAAAGTTACAGTTAAAAAACAATCTTGTTCTGGTATTTACCATTAGGTAAATACCGCCAGGTTAAATACTACCTACTCCACGGCCAATGCTGTTAAGTGTTCGTGGCTATGGCAACTTACATTTGATAGTTCTTCCAAGTAGTTCTCGTTCTTCATTGCCACACAATACAAAGCAAAAAACCAAACCGGCTGCCATCGAGTCGATTCCAACTTATAGCGACCCCATAGGACAGAGGAGAGCTGCCCCACAGGGTTTCCGAGAAGCTGCTGGTGGATTGGAACTGCGGACCTTTTGGTTAGCAGCTGAGTTCTTAACAACTGCACTATCAGGGCTCTTACATGATACAAAACATCCATAAATATTCCAGAAATAGAGCTTTGGGCACTTTATACTTCACAAGAAACACGCTACAACATTTTTAGATAGATGCATTACTTATTTTACTGATTAGATGGAGAATGAGATTGAGGTGTTGGCTATGGAGTTAGGAGAATGACTGACCGTCCCAGGTAGAGAGAAACTGGAGCACAGAGTGAATCTGATAAAAGGTCATGGCTAGCCATGTGAGACCCTAAAGGCCTTGCCAAGGTTATTTCCTGGAAATGATGAGATGGGACAACATAGTCACTTCTAATACAGTGATTACAGTGCCCATCATATCCAGAAGCCACTTCTCTAGCTGTTGGTTGACTCTTCAGAACGTGCCTGATCAAGTGCTAACAGCTGAATTTCACATCTCCTGAGGCACTTTTCTTAATTTTGATCTAAGTTCTAGTCTGTAAATGAGAAATGTAAGTAAGAATGAGGGACCAATTAAGTAAATTTATCATCAAAATATCAACATGTCTGATTTCGAATGTAATTTATAAATCTTGCAACTTACAGCAAAAATATAATCCTAAAATTATTTGAACAGTGATTTTCACAAATCATTTACAATTAACTCAACCATCTTCGTAAAAATGTAATTACATCGCGAAGTATCTTGCCACCAAGTAATAATTGCCTAGTATCTTTCAATAATAATTGCATCACTTAAGCATCAGCTGCATTAAAAAAAAACAGGAGATGGAATAATTTATAAACAGCAGGCTACCATGAATTCAAAAAAAAAATGCCAAAACCTGTTATATTTTATCTTTCCTCATCTTCTGCACTGATGGAAGAAATAACGAGGAGGCAATAGTTTGTTTTCTGTATTAAAGTAACAAACTAATTTTAAAATATTAAAAAAAAAAATCAATGCTAAGCTGGACTAGGTGAAGTCTTATAACATGTACTATTAAATAGTTTGAGAAATTCTTGGTTTCACTACAAGGCATTTCTAGTGGTAAAGCTTTTCCAGTTGTAATATGACATGAAGCAGAGATAATTCATTGTCATCCTGAATACAAAATATAATTTCTTGCTGGCAGGAGACATATATTTGGACTGAAAAAGACTCTTGCCTTTATTCCTAATTTTTTGTTTTTTAATGTAAGTTTTTTTCCATCTTTTTTATATACTCTCATCCCTCCCCCAGCCCCCAAATATGTCTAAAATTAAGTAGGGTGGGGGGGAGACTACTTTATTTGGACCAGAGCTTGTGATTGAAAACAATGTTTACTGCAGTTTTTTCTTTTTTCAGCATACATCCAAGATAAGACAATTAAATAAACAGGCAACGTATAAGAAATATAGTTGAATTCACAGTAAAGTACATTGTCTTTAATTGGCATAGAACATAAACTTAAATTTTAAATGCTGGCTCTTTAAGAAAGTTTCTTCTAGTAAATAATGTGCATAACCTTTGCCCCAAAATGTATATGACCATTTTCCCCAAATATTTATATACATAGTGGTCCACTGAACACCAGCCCTGTTATAACCTATTGAATACAATGTGCTCTCAATTTACCCACATAATAGGAAACATATGGGCATGTCTGTTAACACACAAAGTAAAAAATATAAAAAAAAAGGAGAGATGGAAAAGAAGAAAAACAAAAAACAAGAGGAAAAAGTGTCCTTCCCCGTAAGATCCAGTTAGCAAATTCAGTGTAACTAGTGAGACTGTGTAAAATGTCTGCAGAATTTCAGTTTTGGCAAATAATTTCCAGTAAAATATCTAAGCTATCAGAGTACTGAATTTCCATTTTAACCATTTACGACAGGTTCCCATTAGGCATTCAGTGAAGATGTTGTGGTCTCCCTAAGGCACAGAAAAGAGAACTTTTGGGATCTGTTTTTTAAAAATCCCTCAATTTTACCCGGTTAGTAATAACCTCTTAATTAAATGTGTGTAGTGCAAAGACTCAAATCTCGATCCATCAGTGTTTCAGTCTGTTTGATAAAAAATTCCATAAACAGATCTGAATTCTTCCTAGATCTTAAAGGGAATTAGTGCAGAATACTATGGCAATAGAGGGGGTCAGCCGCACATTAACTGTTGAGTTAAAAAACACACCAGATGTTTCTATAGCATTCTTTCTGCTGCATTTTATTTCAAGGCACAGGTCTACTTGAAGAGTCATGCAGCAAGTGGCTTATCAATAAAGCCACAGTCTATGAATAGTGTCATCACATTAAGAGGCAAAATTGCTGGATTCTCTCATTATGTAAAAAGCTCACACATCTTGGGAATCCATGAGTTGGTATTGTTTATGGAATACCTAAAAGGGGAGACAAAAACCATATATGTCAATAATACATGCAAGTCAGGAGCTGAAGCAATGAAGACTATTCACAGCCATTTACTGAGCTAGAAATTCCATATGATTTCTAAATATTGCCTCGCAATTAAAATACGACAAATATAACTGGGCCAGTTCCAAAATCAGTGAATATTACCACTGTTGCTAATTATTTACCAAGGCAAACAATTCCTACTGTTCTCAAATCTCAGCACATGTCACCAAAGAGAACAACTAAAGATGGTAACCATATCCATTTTGGAAGCATAGAAATTTGGACACTTAATGTATCCTGTAGCTTAGAGAGATGATATATGTGTCCATTGTTATAGAAACTAGGCCTTCTCATGCTGTCATAGTAACAGTGTCTTTTTCTTTTCTGGACCATCATTATGCAGCTAAGAATATTCAGGATAATAATAATAATAATAAAATAATAATAGAACTTTTTCTAAAACAACATGTACATTTCTTTATAAATTTAAATTACGGCCCTCCTGGCCACGTTTAGACTGTTCCACCAAATGCTTCCAAGAAGCAGAAAGAGAACTGTTAGTTCTCTTACCTATTAACTCTTAACTCTGTATAGATTTAGGCATACAGAAGCCCCTTATAAGGTGCAAGGCACTGATACCAATGTAAGGTAGTTATTATAGAAGCCGATTGGAACAAATTTATCCTGAATAGGCTTGAATATGACAAATAAGGACAAAGGTAATATAATCTAGTTTTAAGTTCTCACGCAAGTGAATCCAAACTCTCTCATGAATTAAAAGAGAATCTAACATTCTGCTGATGTAAACGACAATCCTCATTCCATATTTATGTATAGCACTAAACTGATGATGTCAAGCTGAATTAATGCTTGACTGATTTCTACATTTTAAACCCAGGTCATCATATAATTAATTAGGAGAGATAATTGAACTCTCCCTAACCATGCAGATTTAAAAAACAATGTCACTTTCTTGGAAACATATGGGACAAAAAACAAGTCATTTCCATTTAAGCCGTTAATTTGAAGAAAAACCAAGCTATCATGAGGGCCAGCTTTCAAAAATGATTCTTATATTGAAATGAACAGAGGCTATGCAATGTATTTGATAGCATGCTGAACAATATTACTTGCAGGACAACATTTTCAGTAGAGGTTAATATACAAAAACAATCACCTGGTTTTCGTTTCAACCCCAATTTATCTAAGCATTAATTTAAAAAACTTCAGGCCACAAAATATATTCTTTTCACCAAAATAAACGAGACTATAAATCGTCTCCCATTTTTCGAGTTTTACAGGAATGCTTGCTAATGTCCTCTGGCCCAAACTCTTCCCAGAATTGAAATATTAAGACTTGCTTAGCACATTTTCAGGAGTATGAAAAATAATTTATGCGCATTTGAAAGCCAATTTAATTAATGTCAAAAATTAGACTTTAACTTTCATCAGTCACTTGGAAACTTCTTCTGTGTAAGCATTCATATTAACACTTCCACTTATTGCTATAGCTGACAGCAGAATGTAGTGCCTCCAAGAAACCATCTATTAAAAAGAAAAAAAAATTAAGCAGTCACAGTCCTTAATTCTGACTGCCTCTAGACACTGGTCTAACTAATTAGATAGACGTTTAATTGGTTTTCCAGGTTCCTAAACATAGGAAGAATGAAAAACATTGAAAACTTTTCTGCTGAGTTACACGCAAATACATTAACACTAACTATTAATATTGTCTGATTTAAAGAGTAACTAACCTGAGATGTACCTTGCTCCGATTAACATTACCATGCTACTCACTATAAAAAAGCCCAAGGGCAGACTACAGAAGATACTAGGGTCACCTGTGGTCATCCAAGTAGAAGGGAATTCCAGTCAAGCAAACCAAAAGAGAGACACATAATTACAATATTTGTGTTAAGAATCACATGATAGCAAAACAAATTAAGTAACAAAAATAGTATATTCATAAAAGCTAGCCAAGAGTTATTACTTCAAATAAAAAATATAATCAATACTGAAAGCTTATGACAGTTAACGAACGATACAGATAGCATGCCACAAATAGCCAAGAACATAATACATATAGACCAACATAAGCCTTCCGCTGGCAAAGCCAAAGAGAGCCCATGGAGAACTTTTTGGGAGGCTGTGATTTTAGCTTTCTTAATTCTTCCCCCAAATGATACTAAATGAGCAATTTAATTCCCCCAAAGTTCAAATCATTGATGCTTTGGCTATCAGAGAAGAGTTATATTAGTCTACTGAAAACAAACTTTGAACATTATTTTTGCTAAAATATTCAGTTTTTTAAAAAAGGAATTTGGTTTATAAGGAAATGCACTCGACAATATTACTGTAATTTTAAAGACTAAATTGTTTAATGTAATCATTACACATAAAAAAATTACCTAGAAACATGACTGTTTTAATACTTTCTAACCTGAATTCTCTTGCAATCCTTTCCCTTAAAGAATATATCTTGTATTCTTAAATGTAAAAATTATATACCTAGAATAATGAAAACTGTTCATAAAGAAGTTTATTCAAAAGTAAGTTCTAAGAGTTGAAAAAAATGTTGTTTTGGAGGGTTTTGAGTCCAAACCCAGGAGGTCATCATTTATGATAACCTAGCTCTCAAAATTCATGCCAAAAGTACATCAAAAGTACTTAAAAAATAGTTTACAATGCATTCAAAATAGTTACAAACAAGAAAATACATGTGAGACTGCTTCAAAATGGACAAACTGCGGTGGAAATTAAGCAAACATAATATTCTTCCCATAAACTGAAGCAATTTAAAAATAAGATACCAGGTAGCAATTCTAATATCCTTTCAAGTTTATTTAAATAGGATTCCATATTATTGTTATCATATATCCTCTATAGGAATACATTAACCATTTCATTAACTGAATTTTTTTTCATTCTGAGTCAAGTGGATTCTGACTCATAGCGCCCCGATAGGACAGAGTAGAACTGCCCCATAGGGTTTCCAAGGCTGCAAATCTTTAAGGAAGCAGACAACCACATCTTTCTCCTCCAGAGGCTCCACAAATATTTTAAGTTATTAGAAACGGTTTTTCATAAATCTATTCAAAAACCTTTTCAAACTTTGGTTTCAATCCACTGCAGTCTAACTGAAACAAACACAATTTAAAAAAACCTGTAAAGCTCTCAGAAAAATCAAATTACTTTTCTCATCATTGCTGAGTAGCAACGGAAGAAATCGTAATCTTTTTGTTTTCTTTTATCACCTTTTGTTTGGAATTTTAAATTTACTGACAGTAAATTACACAAATAAAGGGAAAACGATCAATTGGTTTTATGGAAATTTTGCAATTAAAATCATATCCTTAACTGCTAGTAAGTAGAACTGCTGTGTGCGACAGAGAAAATGGGGGTACAATGAGGGAGAAAAGGAGGATTATGCCATTAAAAAAAAATCCAACTATAGAAAGAAATGTAACTTACCTTCTCATAAGCCATTAATTAATAGCAACTTAGCTCAGCCCTGGAGCCCTAGTGGCGTAGTGGTTAAGAGCTCAGGATGCTAACAGAGGTCGATGGTTCAAATCCACCAGCCGCTCCTTCGAAACCCTACAGGGCAGTGCTACTCTGTCCTATAGGATCGCTATAAGTTGGAACAGACTCTGGCACACAACAACAGCTCAGCAACTAGCACCAAACTCAAAAAAAAAAAAAAAAAAAACAACAACAAAAAACAAAAAAAAACCCAAACCCATTACGATCAAGTTGATTCCGACTCATAGTGACCCTATAGGACAGAGTAGATCTGCCCCACAGTTTCCAAGGAGTGCCTGGTGGGTTCGAACTGTCCACCCTTTGGCTAGCAGCTGTAGCACTTAACCACTATGCCACCAGGGTTTCCAGTAACCAGCACAGTGGTACAAAAAGTTATGTTTGAGAAGTTTGATTGTAAAGGGCTTCAAACATGCAAACAGGTTTAGCAAGAAAAGCTTTGCCACCACCTTGGAAAAGGAAGCTAAGTTTTTGGAACAAAATATTAAAAAAAAAATGAAATTAAGCTTATTTAGGAGAAAAAACAAAAGATTCAAAGTAGGAACATCCAGGACTGAAAATACAGATCACGGTGATCTGTCGCAGTAGAGTGGTGGATGGGTCTGAAAGCTTTTCCTAGAGGCCGAATACATTCGAAGTGGTTCTACAATCACCTTGGGGTTGGAAGGCAGGTTATATTTCATGATAAACTCTTCTTCATTGAAGCATAGGCTTCAATCTATTATTAGCCATTGCTCCATTTGTAATGTTCCAAGTCTTTCATTTAACAGAAAGCTGAAATACCATGCCATATTACTCACTTAGGGTTGTTTACAACTAAATGGTTTACTTCAGCTGAATACCTTCCTACCCCAGTGACTAAAAAAAGACAGGAAAAAAGTAGGAGGAAGCTTCTACCTTCCCACCCAAGTAACTGGAAAAAAAAAAAAAAAAATTAGACTCTATTTCCTGTTAAGAGTATTTCCCAATCTTACGACACTTCCATTTACTCCGTTTGGTACATTTCTTCCACTCTGATTCCAATGGAATTTCCATTATGTACACTTGCTAAGTACTTGGAATCAGTCTAGAAAGTAGTGAAATAGATTCTGACATTAACATAGCTTTCGACTGATTCACGACATAAAGACAGCCACCCAAAAAGGTAGAGTAAGACATTAAAAGGAAAAAAAGAAAAATCTAATTGATTTTTTTTTCCCTCATTAAGAAGAAAGCAGAAATAACTTTACTTTTGGAAAATTGTCGATTGAAGTACTAGGAATAAACTTATAAGGGAAGACGAGGCAGGCTAGAGTTAAAGTATTTATGTCAACCTGACAATTTAAAATTTTAAAGTGCTTTCAAACTGTAAGAAACTCTGGCTATAGATACTTTTCTTCAGAGCAGTCAACAGATATCCCTTGCTAAGGGTAAACTGCCAGATATTGAAATAAAATTATCTACCATACTAAGAAAAAGTGGCAATACCAAATAATAAGACATCTTTACCTCTGTCAAAAGGCCGAGTTGTAGCCCAACCTATTGACTTCATCACAGCCTTTTTCCATGTAGAATAACGAATTTCACTTTCTGGAATTAGAAGAAAAAACGCACCGATGAAAGAGTTTACTGAGATGTTCAAAGCACCATACTTATGTTCACTCAGCATTCTTGGCAAATCCTTGCACATATTAAACTGAAGTTGGGCTTTCCCACAACTCAAATGTGAGAGAGTACATTTGCTGGTGACTGCCAGTTAACTGGGAGAGAAGCTTCCTTGGAAACTGGAGTGAAATATGACAGGGAAGGTTTAGCATGTAAAGGGAGGCTTGACAGACATGTAGGAAGAGTAATACATGTTGTGAAGACCAGAGCCATTCACAAGCAAGAGGTGATGTATTAGAAGGGAGAATCCTTTGTTTTCTCTCCCTTTTTTTGGTGGCGGGGCGGGGGGAGAAGCTCAGGCTGAGGGAAGGGATATACTGTAATGTGGAAAGACTAAAAGGGCAATTGTTTTTGGTTTATTCAAAAGATTTAATAAATACGGATCCCTCACAAGCTTCAAATGTTGCATTCGGATAAGATTCCTCCCACTCCCCAAACCTTACAGCAGGATTTCTTTAATGTGAAAACCTGCTCAGGAGGACCAAACAAATATGATGCCTTCAGGCACGTGCTGTATTAACTCCTAACCACCAAACCACGTGTGGTCTCCACCCGAAAGAGAGGGTTCAAGTATCACTCCCTTAAGAAAGCTTTTATTGCTTCTGGCCCTTGCTCCATCTTTCCACAGCACTTAACACATACCTCAGGATAATTGCTGCCCTGTTGAATTTTTATGGTTTTATCTGCCTCTCCCAACATACTTGAGACTTGTCTTATTCATCTCTATATCCCAATGTCAAGTGTAGTCTCTGGCTTGTAATAGGTTTTAAATAAATGTTAGCTAGAAGAATGAACTCTCTATATCTAAGTGCCCATTCTTGCATGCGTTTGCATAAGAGAGTGTGTGTGTATGTATGTGTGTGCTGTGGGGAGAGAAAAAGCAGGAGAAGGGGAAGGACAGTCATCAGTATAACTTATCCAACTCTAGGCAAAAGGGTTTGCAGAGATGGTTATTCTCGGAAAATAGAAATCCTTAACCCTTTGCACAAAACTTACTTGTTTTAAGAGTGAGCTTAGGTCTAAACATTATTTGCTTATTAAAGTTTTTTTTTCCTTTAGAAGGACAAAAATTTGTTGAACTTCATATTTTATCTAATATTGCAAAAGTTAAGTTACTTACATATGCAGTATACAGTATACCATGTATACTTACGGTATACTGTATGATAACAAAATTACTAGTATAAGAATTCATTTTCTTGTATATGGAAAACAATGAATAAAATTAGGAAATGCTGGCATAGGCTTCCAGAAAATTAAACAAAAGCGTATTGGAAAGCTTATTTCCCAGTGGCTCAAAATCCACTTTGATTCTATTTTATGTACAGGTTTCTAGAAAGTTATAAAACCAAATTTCGTATATAGAACCTTACTTTCTACTCACATTTACTTTAAAAGCTGCATGACTATATTTTAATAAAGGTATCAATCAGACCTTGTAGCTTAGCTTAGCTGGGACCGTGAATCAGATATCTAATTCCCATGTATTTAATTGTAGCTGCCTATAGGGTCACTATGAGCTGGAATTGACTTGATGGCAGTGAGTTTGCTTTTTGGGCCCTTGTCAGACTAGTCCTGCTGGGCTTGAAAGCTATCAGTGTCCCTGACTTTGTCCAGTGATCATGTCCCAAAGGGGGCCATCAGCACTGAGATGATTGGTCTAGACATTAGGGGTGGGTGGATGAAACACTTCCCTTGTCCCTTTGAAAAGGTATTCTAACAAACGATATAACCAACAGTGGTAGGTAGTGCTAGCCTCTTACAGGAAAGGCTGTAAACAGTGCAAATGAATGGCAAAAAAGTGATTGTAGAAAGTTTTTTTTAAGAACTATTTTTCTCATTCATATTCATTCCGTGTAGGTCAATATGCTTATACAGATCAGTACAAAAATAGGAGGCAAATCTGAAACCGTAACATTTGCTATTTTACTTTGTTCCTTCATTTAGGAATGAATAGAAAGGCAAAGTCCCCTGCACTAAATACAATCATTTTCACAGTATACCATTAGAAGTTTCATTCTCTAAACATACCGTCAGCATTGATCTGTGGTTCGAACCGCTCCATTGTAACTGCTGACAAATCCTCAGGTTCTAGACTCCAGACACCAACTCCTTCTGCAGCCCCTGCGGCCATGGCAGCTCCCAGTGCCGTTGTCTCAGGCATCGAGGGCTTCACTGAGGGGAGAAAGCTATGTCAGCAGCTTTGCAGTTACATATGCCTGAAAAACCAGTTCTGAAAGAGATGTTACTTCTCAGAGTTCAAAAGACTGCAGGCTTACTAACCCACTGGAATATACAGAATGTCCGCTTGTAGCTGCATAAGAATTTTGTTGCTGGTCATTCCTCCATCTACCTGCAGATGGCTGAGTGGAATTCCGCAGTCGCGGTTCATGGCCTCCAAAATCTTAAATAAACCAAACGCAATTATATAATTAAATTACTTCACAGTAATATCTTGGAAAATGGCAATCTTCCACTCCAAAGCCCTCGATAGATTCCCAGAGAGTACAGAATAAAGTTCAGACTTCTTATTCAGGTCTTCCAAGCCCTCCTTGATCTGGTCACAACCAACCTTTCCTCCCAATACACCTCTGCCCTGCCCCAAGCCCAGACAACTCTATTTCTGCATCCTGGTTTCCTCCCTTGAGGCTTCTATTTGTGCTATTCCCTTTGCCTAATATGTACCACTTAGCAACCCCCAGCCATAAAATCTTGTATTTATTAGATTAGTGTTCAGGCAGGCTTCATTTTTGATTAAGCATTTCATAAATTCCAGGCATAATACATACTTTGTTTAAAAGTGGATTAAATATAAGAAAACAGGTCCATATTTATTACCTCTCGAGTTTGGAAACAAACAGCTTCTAATGCAGCAAAAGCAATATGACATTTATTGGTGAACTGAGTAAGACCACAGATGATCCTAAAAATACAAACATTTTAAAATTAGAATGCTGTGAATGAGTCAGTAATCTAAAATGTCCCAAAGAGACATACACGGAAAAGTTGAATTCAATGGATAGAAATGTAGGGAGAAAACGGACATAAACGTCAATTGGTAAACTCTTTGTAGTCCACAATTCTGTGTCCACCTGTGAAAATGTTCATGATCCATCTGAACAGAGGCAAACAATGCAAAACCAAATCAGTATGCATTTAGATGATGTCCCTTTGCCACACAACATCAAACGCCTTGAAGATAAAAGGTAATAATGCTAAACACGAATAGGGACAGGGCAGAGGGCTATTGTCTGATGATTTATAACTTAGAGTTTAATGGTTCTGAAATTATTCTCTACAAGGAGAAAAGATTTCCTTCAACCCCTTAAAGTCATGTGAAAATAACTTGGTAGGAAAGTACACATACTAACTTGATTTGATAAATAAATCGAAGCCCAAACAAGCACACCATATTTTCAATACTTTACCCTCTCGCACTGGGCTCCCAATAAGGTGCGTATAACCCTGAAAATGCTGGGACAAAGTAGCAGCCATAAGAAGTACCTACTTCTTTAGCAAGTCTTTCTAAAATTAGACAAAAAAGAAAAACAAATATTAATATCCTATTTACTTTATTCAATAAATATACTTGTTTAAAAAGTCAGGACAAGGCTTTTGGTTTCCTATTCTGTGGCACAGCAAAATGCTCCTAATTACAACAGTATTCTAGGGAACAACAAAAAAAATTCCCCCACATTGAACACTCCCACTACAATGTAACCCAGCTCAAGAAATACAGGAAGTGGCTTCGTTTCCTTAACGTATTTTAGTCATCTCCACTACTTTTTTTAAGGTTGCCGACTAGGACATGACAAGTGCCTTCCAGTGTATCTCTAATCAGAAATTTTATTTCTGATTGTCCCACCTTCCAGCAAAGTAAAACATGTGGATGGGAGAAGGGCAGTTCAAAATTATTATCTATACACCAAAAATAGCCATATTAATACTTCAATTATCAAACCAAAAAGTCAAACCCGTTGCTGTGAAGTCGATTCAGACTCATAGTGACCCTATAGGACAGAGAGTAGAACTGCCCCATAGAGTTTCTGAAGAGCACCTGGTGGACTTGAACTGCCAACCTTTTGGTTAGCAGCCATAGCTCTCAACCACCACTATGCCACCAGGGTTTCCACTTCAGGTACCCGAATTTTAATGCTCACTCTAATCTAGGAGTCACAGCTCTTTCTCATCAGACATATTTAGCTGGACAACATACTTGTACATTCCGGCCATCTTTGGTGTTCAATTTTATACTCTGGTAATTTCTATGACCATCCTTGCCATTTATTAATAATCACCACTAATTATGTCCATTTGCTGTTTTATAAATCTTCACAAAATAGTCTTTTACGTATAAGTCAAACCCATAATACGGTTCCATATAATTTAATGTCACGTATGGGGCACACCACATGTATTTACAGATTGCACAGGCATAATACTAAAGGGTTTCATTATTCAGATTTTCTAACCCTTTGTTAGAACATGCTTACCAATTTCCTCTGAGGTACTTATAATTCCAAGATTGTCTCTCAGCCAGCGAATAACAGCACCAGCTATAGCGACAGAACCCTAAGGAAAAACAGGAATCCGAGATAGAATGCATGGTATCGTTACAAAAGGCTTTTTTTTTTTTAAAGCATATTCTCTTTGAGACTACAAAAATGGTAAAATTCAAACAGTTTCGACTTTACGACTTCAAGAAATATGATAAACTAGGTCTTCCAATGCAAACATACTTTTACCTGGGTAACTAATAAAAGCTCTTCATGGGACAGGAGCAAGAAGAGAGCTCTCCTGCACACCTCTGGACCCATCCCCATAGGTGGATATCAATCCGTTGAGCAGTTTGTTTCTTGTACAACTGTTCTATCTGTTGCTAAGTTACCTAGGAATATTATTACCCAAAATGCATTCCAATCTTATCCTCAAAATTGTCAGAAAAGGCCACATTTCTTTTCAAGTCCAATTTCCTAACCCCAACAGTATATTATTTCAAGCAAAAAAAAAAAAAAAAGTAAAGAAGCTAGACAAAATAATTATTCTTTACAATAACATCACTAAGACGGGGTGGGGGGAAGGGCTGTGGCAATAAGGAAGAAAAGATACAATTCAGAGTCAGATGAACCAACTTTGAGTTCCAGTTTTAGTACTCACTTGCTATGTGATTTTACACAAATTTCGTAGGCTTTCTAAGTCTCCGTTTCCTCACCTATAAAATGGTGGTGACGATAATAACACTATCTACCTAACAAAAAGTAAAGTAGAGGGTCAAAGAAAAAGAGGAAGGCCCTCAACAAGTTGGACTGACACAGTGGCTGCATGACTGGCTGCAGCGTAGCAACAATTGTGAGGATGGCGCAGGACTGGGAGGTATTTCCTTCTGTTGTACACAGACAGTCACTATGAATTGGGACCAACACGACCTCACCTAACAACAACAACCTAAACAAATTACTATGAGGTTCGATATGAGAATACATGTGAGGGTTCTCACTGATACGTAAATACCAGCTTCGTTAGTGTTACGTATTAGCCAAGTGTCCATCAACTGATGTATGGATTAAAATGTGGCATGTGCACATACAATGGACTATTATTTAGCCATAAAAAGGAATGAACTGCTGATATGGGCTACAGCATGGGTAAGCCTCGAAAACATTATGCTGAGTGAAAGAAGGAGATACATATTGTAGGATTCCATTTATATGAAATGCCCCCTATAGGCAAATCCATAGACAGAAAGTAGATTAAACCTGTTGCCATTAAGTCAGTTCCGACTCATAGAGACCCTACAGGACAGAGCAGAACTGCCCCATACGGTTTCTAAGGAGTGCCTGGTGGATTTGAACTGCCAACCTTTTGGTTAGCAGCAGTAGTTCTTAACCACTAGGCCGCCAGGGTTTCTGAAAGTAGATTAGTGGTTGCCTAAAGCTGGGCAAAGTAGCTGGAGGTTTCTCTTTGGGGCGATGAAAATATTCTCGAGTTAGATTGTGGTGATGGTTGAACAACTCTGTGACTATACCTAAGACCTTTAAAGTATATACTTTAAAAGGGTGAATTTTATGGTGTGTGAATTATAACTCGATAAAGCTGATAAAAACAAGACCCTGAGGGCAAAAAAAAAAAACTTACCAGCACAAACCATAGGAATGTCAATTTATTTTTTTTTGGCTCTGATGTTTCATTCACACAGATTATTATTAACATTAATTACTTATACAGAATGATCCCAAACTAGACTGTCGGGTGACATTTGGTGTTTTAAATAGATATGTGTTAAACCAGAATGAGTTTTATCTGGTGCTTACCTCCCTGCCCCCAATTCAATCAGCAGTTTAGCTGAATTTACATGTGGTCACTCTTTCTTGCTGTCAGTTTTCAGAATGTAAACAAACTAGACGACGAATAAGTTGATACATTCCATCATTCACAGCGTCTACATGTTACTGCAAAGCTGCAGAACACCGTAAGTGTTCTGTTTATTCAGTGGAATTTTTTAGCTATGAAAATTATTGGAGGAACAGATTTGATATGAAATCCATTGCCGTTAAGTCGATTCGGACTCATAGCAACCCTATAGCACAGAGTAGAGCTGCCCCATAGGGTTTCCAAGGAGTGGCTGGTGGATTCCAACTGCCGCCCTTTTGGTTAGCAGCTGAGCTCTTAACCACTGTGCGACCAGGGCTCCGGATATGACATAACTGTACAAATATAGTAGGCTTTAAGAATGGCGGAAACCCTGGTGGGGTAGTAGTTAAGTGCTACAGCTGCTAACCAAGAGGTCAGCAGTTTGAAGCCTCCAGGCGCTCCTTGGAAACTCTTATCGGGCAGTTCTACTCTGCTATGAGTCAGAATTGACTCGACGGCACTGGGTTTGGTTTTTTGGGGGGGGCGGGAGGGGAGCTTAAGAATGGGACAAGAACAATTCTACAACAGGTTTGGTTTGGATTTATATACAATTTACTCAGTACCTAATTTGTGTATATTAGATTACAAATTGCAAAGACTAATTCCATGGCATTTTTATTGCACAGAAAAGAGAAAGGGAATGCAGAGCTGAACTGGGGCAACATTATATTTGAAATGTAATATATTTTATTAATACTTCAGTAGCAAATTAGAGAATTAAAACTAAAAGCACTTATTGGTCAGGAGGTATACCTTCCAAGAAAGTAAATTATACAAGTCCAGAAACATAGGCTATTGGAGGACAGATTCTTAAGGTGGCTCCCATGATCTCTGCTCTGCTGCTGTTCACGCCTTTGTGTGATTCCCTCTTGAGTGTAGCGGGACCTCTGACTTGCTTATGCTACTGTTTCTAATACTGTCTCAAAAGTGACAGGATACATCAGCGATGACATGTGTATGATCATATTACATAAGATAATAGCGCCAATAGAGCCTGTCTTGCTGGACTCACTTCCTCCCTTGATAGCTTTGAGGAAGCAGGTGACCACGTTGGGGGACTCCATTGGCAAGGAACTGCAGGTAGCCTCTAGGTACTGAGGATGACCTATGGCTCACTGCCAGCAAGAAACTGAAACTCTCAGTTCTACAACCACAAGAAACTGAATTCTGTCAATAACCTGAGTGTACTTGGAAACAAATCCTTCCCCTATCGAGCCTCAGATGAGACCATAGTTTCAGCCAACACCTTTATCATAGCCTTGTGAGACTGAGTAGAAGACTCAGCGAAGCTGTGCCTGGATTCCTGACCCACAGAAACTGAGATAATAAATGCATACTGTTTTAAGCTACTAAATTATGGTAATATTGTTATACAGCAATAGATAACTAATACATAAGCTTATACCTAAAATGGAATCTTACCTTCAAGAGGGATGAAATACTCTAAAAAGGAAATCTTAACACTATTATCATAAATCATACCAAAGAAGAGATTGGAAGGGGAAATTTAAAGAAACCAGTAGGGTTACACAGGGAGCCCACTAAGACTCAAAGAAGAAACTAGTCCATAGGACTAATACCCTACATGAACCATAGCCCGAGACCAGAAGAACTAGATGGTGCCTGGCTACCCACTACCAACCATTCTGACCAGGAACACAATAGAAGGTTCTGGATAGAATCAAAGAAAACTGTAGAACAAAACTAAAATTCCTTAAAAAAAAAAAAGACCAGACTTACTGGACTGATAGAGAGTAGGGGAACCTCCAAGACTATCACCCTAAAAAACCCTTTTAAGTTGGAAATGAAGCCACTCTCAGAGGTCTCCTTTCAGCCAAATAATACATTGGCTTATAAAATAAACAATATCATCCATGAGGAATGTGCTTCCTTAAACAATCAACTATACAAGACCAAACAGCCAATATTTACCCAAAAGCAAAGATGAGAAGGCAAGGAGGGGAACGAAAGCTAGATAAACGGAAACAGAAAAACAGAATGGAAATAGTGAGAAACCTGACACACCGCGAAAATTGTAACCAATGTTACAGGAGAACTTGTACAAAAATTGTTAAATGGGAACCTAATTTACTGTGTAAACTTTCACCTAAAACACAACAAAATGTTACTTTATACGTATATATCTCCTAGTTATGAGTCGGGATCAACTCAATGATGAGTTTGGTTTTTTTTGATAGAGACAGAATACAAAACATTGAAGTTTCAAGTCCTAAGTAAGCTCAAGTTCATAAATATATTAAAGGTGCCATAAGAATTTTTGTTTTCCGACATAGTATTTAGAAAAAGATAATGAACACGGTAAAGGAGTAGAACAGCATGGGGAAGATGGTGTACTATTAAGAGATGACAGAGGGAAGGTAGAACTATTCAACTGCTATTTTGCATCAGTTTCTTCAACCACTAAGAAAACAAATTCCAAATTAGAAAGAGTGAGACAAATTCAATTAGTGTAAAATGAGTTGGAAGTCCTAGAACAATTTAAAGATCATGTGGCCCAATTTCTTTTTACAGGTAATGGAAATGGGAACGCAGAGATAATAGTTTCAGACCCACATGAACCACATGCCAAGGGCCTAGGGGAGAAAAACAAAAGAGTTCCTCCTGGTCATAAAAGAGAGGTAGATGTTGGCGTACATCAACAGAGCACAGTGAGTTTGTACTTCAAAACCACCCCCTTTGCTCTAAATATTTAGGATAACTGACAAAATATAAAAAGAAAAAACTAAAATCATATATGCCGACTCAAATACAGAATAACATCTAGCTGAACCAAATGGAGCAGAAATGCATGACCGATTAGGACTAAAGCCACAAGCATGATGGGTTCTGATTCAAGGAGAAGGCAGTGGTAGGGGTGGCTGGGCACTGGCTCCTCCAAAGGAAAGGAGTCCAAAATGCTTTGTGCAAGACAGGTTATAGAACTAGGCTCCATGCTTGAGGCCTCGGGCTAGGTGATGCTCTCCCACTTGTGTAGGGATGTTAGAGAAACTTGCTGTCCAAAGCTACAGCTTAATGGAAGATTTTGGGTGATAAAGACTGGTGACCAGTTCTGCTATATCCCTAATTTCCTCCCAATACAGTTATAAAAAGTGTTCCCGAATTGGGAACACAGAAGGTTACTCAAAATGGAATATCAGGCTCAAATCAAGATGTGAAAACTCCAAAATATATGAAGGAATCATCAGCTAACAAAACTTTACAGCTAGAGTAGAATTCATTCCAGTCTGACAAAGACTTTAAGTATGCTGAGCGGATTCAAAGGAATAAATTAAGGAACTATTTCCGTAAAATTCTGAATTAAAAAAAAAAAAAAGAAATGAAACAACATCAAGGGCATATGAAATTAAAATATAATAGATGGGATAAGCTCTAGAATAGACAGAGATGATAAGTAAATACATGTTCCAACACACTGCTAGTAGGACTGTAACTTGGATTATCCACTGTGAAAAATGGTTGGTATTATTAACTGAAAGTTAAGACACACATAGTCCATGGCCTAGAAATTCTATTCTTTCAAAATTTGTACACATATACATCAGGAGAAACATACAAAAATGTTCAAAGCAGAATTTTTCATAAGAGCCAAAAACTGAAACTGTGGTATTTCAATAACATAATGAAAAAAAAAAAAGAAAGAAATCTGTACCTAACAATGCAGATTAATCTCACAAACATCATATTGAGTGAAAGAAATCAGATTAAAGAAGGCATGTGGCGCGACGTCATGTTTTTTTTGTTTTGTCTTGCTTTAAAAAGCCAATTTGGAAATGGAAGATAAGAGGCTAAGAAACTTACCAGGGATGCAGACAGAGAAAACAAAGAGATTAAAAAAAAAAAAAAAAAATGAAAGGGCCGGTAAGACATGGAGAATGAGTTGAGAGGTTCCAGTATTCATCCAATAGCAATTCCAGAAGAGAATGGAGGTAATGGTAGAGAAAAACTTTTGAAGAGATAATTGCTGAGAATTTTTCCAGAACTGAATACAGACTAACCAAGTACCTAACAAGATAAATAAAAATAAATCCAAACCCAGGGACATCATTGCAAAACTGTAGAAAATCAATGATAAGAAGATTCAAATATTCAAAACTCCCAGACAACAAGTCAGATTACCTACAAGGGAACCACTATTGAAATGGACAACAGAGGTCTCATGAGCATCAAAAATGTCCAGAAGGGATATGGGAAAAACAACTATTAATCTAGGACTTTATACCCACCCACCCCCAGAGTGAGGGCAAAACAAAGGCAGCCATAAAAAGACTAGGCTTACCACCCAAGGCACTTACTAAAAGAAATATGAAAGGGTGACCCGCGGGAAGAAAAAAGTAGAACAGGGGACATAGTAAAAGGTGTGGGTCCAAAAAATGATAGTGGACACGGAAATCGATAAAATAAACAAATAAATATCATTTACCATTGATTGCAAAGAAAACGGTAGTAATTATTACGTGTATAAGAAAAAAGGGTAAATGAGAACTTTAAACAGGATAACATGATTGCACTTTCCAGGTCTAAAACCAAACCTGTTGCTGTAAAGTCAATTCTGACTCATAGCGACCCTATAGGACAGAGTAGAAATACCTCATAAGGTTTCCAAAGAGCAGCTGGTGAATTCGAACTGCCGACCTTTTGGTTAGCAGCTGAACGCTGAAACACTGTGCCACCAGGGCTCCTTTCCAGGTCTAAGGCATCTATAATTCTAAACCACTAATTGCCTCCTGTATAAGAATAAAGAGAACTTACTATCCATTATTACAGGAAACAATTAGCAGGAGTATATTCTACAAGCCTAGTGCTAAGTACTTTCCATGGGAGGGAAAGGGAAGGAGAGAGAGAGGATTTTAGGTTCTGAGAAGTGTTACGATATCTTTAATACACAGAACAAGTTTATAGTAATTTTTCTATCCATAGAAAAAGGGCTGGGGGGATTAGAGTGCTTATGCCAAAAAAAAAAAAAAAAGACTAAATAAACTAACATTCCTCGTGCTTTAGGCATAACAACTGATAAAATGTTTTAACTATAAACAGAAGCCTAAAACCTAAGGACAAATTATTATCAGACTCCAGGAAATAGGCGTCAATAAGTTCTCAGAGCCATTTTACACTTGTACTTTACAAAGTAGCCATTTCAAAACTAATAGCAAAGCCACACTTAGAAACATGCATTTGATTTTACAAAAACAGCGCTGCTTCTTTGACTTGATAAATGCTTCCAATGTCTGTGGAATTATAAGCATAATATGCATGCACCATACCCTATAAACTTAGACCAACATATTCCTACTATAATTTACAAACGTGCGTAAGACAAATGCTTCTAGTGGTAAATGGCATAAATCTCCTCGCTTTCCTTCCCACATCAAAATGTGACACGAAATTTATTTTCTGGGGAGACAAGTGAAGAGAGCTGCTCTGCCTTTTTTTGTCCACTGGTTCTCTGTTTCAGTTATAAAAACATTTTCAGGTTCAAAGAAATGTTTGCGATCAAGTCAACCCTTTTATTAAACTTTAGAGATAGAAAAACCTTATATTGCAGAGTGGTCAAGTAATATGCCCAAGATTACGTGACTAGTTGGTATAAGAACCGAAGAACCAATAAAGTCAAGGTCTCCTGGGAGTCCTAATTCTCAGCTCAGGACAAGGTTCCTTACCAGAAAAGGTATTAGAAAACATTATAATTTTCATCAGCTTTCAATGTTTGTTATATCAGCCACAATGATTTAAAAAAAACTTACTTCCAGTGCATAATATACCGGCTTGTCTCTGCCTAGTTTGTAAGCCACCGTGGTCAGAAGGCCATGGTCAGAAAATACACACTGCATGGAACAGAAGAGATTTCCAAAGTCAGGAAAATAAAAATACAGCACGAGAACGTTTTCTTCTTTAAAGCAAAATAATTCAATAGATATGGCAATTTAAAGAATAAATGATAAGTAAATCTTAACAGTCAAAGTGGAACTCTGGTAACATAGTGGTAAAGAGCTCAGGCTGCTAACGAAAAGGTTGGCAGTTTGAATCCACCAGTGGCTCCTTGGAAACCCTATGGAGCTATACTCTGTTCTATAGGGTTGCTATGAATTGGAATCTACTCAACAGCACACAATAATAACAAGAGTCAAAGCTCTCAGTATTAAAAATAACACACAACTATACAAAGTCTACTCCTTCTTTTAAATTAGAGCTGTATTAAGAATCTGACAAAGTCCCAGTCTAGATTTCCCACCAACACAATTAAAAACACAAATAGCCTGTTGTTAGCTGCTGTCAAGTTGATTCTGACTGCTAAGGATTAAAGGAAAGCTGACAACTCAAAAGCAACTTAACAGCAAATTATGCTCAATCGTTACTTATATGAACTTAAAGACTTTTAATAATCTTTTACTAAAAAAAAAAAAAAAAAAAAAACCAACCTTATGGCCTGTATTACAAAGTAAGAAACAGCCTGTTCCATACCTATAGTTGGGGGTGGGGGAGGAAGAGAATGAGAATGAGCACTTTGTCACTTTTATTAAACCAAATTATGAAACATTAGTAATAGAAATAATCTAAACTGACATTTAATTTAATGGAATAAAAGCCTTAAAGTTTTAGAAAAGTTCTAAAAGTTAACATGCACCATAGACCCATATACTCTTTATTGAGTAGTATTTTAAAGACCAGTATACAAGAAAATATACTTAATGTAATTTTACTGGGGAAAAAAAGTAGGCATAGTATTTAGCATTGAGTCAGTTATAGCCTAAGGCTGTGTTTATAAAACACTAAAGTATAACAAATTCTCCGTTGCGTTCCTACCAATAATCCACGTGCAGCGAACCACCACAGGTAACAGCCACTCACCAATGGAACTACCCAGCTTAGCTCTATCGTTAATAAAATCATAAACTGGCAGGAGACACTACCTTCTGGCACAGAACAGAGGGAAGGTCCGGAATGTGGGAAAGTGTAACTGGAACATAGTGACAGGAGTGGCAAAAAAAGGGAAGGCCCACCTTTTCCATTCTCTCTGCAGGGTAAGGCATTCTAACAGTGGTGGGATAATAGGACCCAGAGTGTAACCCACTGACATGGAAGAACTAAATTTGTCTTGTGGCAGCCTTACCAGTATGAGCTATGGACTCTGTAACAAGTCTGGCACTTTGACATTAATGAGTATTTTTGACTTGCGTAGGGTAGGTAAGCAGCCCTAACTGATACCAGTATGGGTCACAGGGAAATAAATAGTAGAGTTTCCTGTCCAAGCTCTGGATTCCCTCCCATAGGCCATGCATGATTCTAACCATACTGGTGACCTACTAGCAGGTTACATTCCAGCAGCTGAGAGGGAACGCTCAGTCTAGGGACTGACAGAGATATCCCAGCAGAAGCTACTACCAGTTAGTGCTAAGTCAACAGATGCTATCAGCTGCATTATCTCTTGTGGAACAAACAGAAAGTGTGGGATTTTTTTTTTTCGGATAAACATTTTTCCAGGCACCATGGCTCAGTGGTTAAGAGCCACGACTGCTAACCAAAAGGCCGGCACTTTGAATCCACCACCTGCTCCTTGGAAACCCTCTGGGGCCGTTCCACTCTGTCCTATAAGGTCGCTACGAGTCGGAATGGACTCGATGGCAACAGGTTTGGTTTATTGTTCTGAATAATAATTAGTTAGCTGAGATATTTTATCTCTTTTCACCCAAATATATTCTTGGCCTGCCTGAACAGCTGACATTCAGGAAGCACGGGATTAATGAATATACAAGTTTATAAAGACACTTGTCAAATAATACTAGGTAAGGACAATGCATTTACAAATTAAAACACACAAATCACACCTTTTTACTGCCATGACTCTGAAAACCGTTTTAAGCTCTTTTAATATTCATTAAAGTGGAAGTTAATTATTTCGCACTTCTGTGTACTGACCATTTGTGTACGAAATCTAAAAGTACAGAACTGATGTGAAGGCTCAAGGCACTTAATAAACGAATGTGAATTCTTAAGTTAGTATGCATGATAAGTTAATTGCCATCAAGTCAGCTCTGACTCATGGTGTCCTTGCGTATAACAGGGACTCAGACATACTACCACGAAGATGGAACAGGACCAGGCTTGTAGCCATTGGAAACATCGGTGGTATAGTGGTTAAGAGCTATGGCTGCTAAGCAAAAGGTCTGCAGTTTGAATCCACCACGTGCTTCTTGGATACTCTATGGGGCAGTTCTGCTCTGCCCTTTAGGGTCGCTACGAGTCGGAATCGACTCAAAGGCAACAGGTAGTAGTGTAGCCATTGTGTCAATCCCTCTTATTGAGGGTTGCCCTCGTTTTTGTTAATGAGTATCGTCAATGCATGAAGAGAGTCACATTGCTACATTGGGCCACAACACTCAGCAGTACAGAGGTAATTATTTCCTCCTTAAAATTGTATTATTCTTCACGTTACCAAAAACCAAAACCAAACCCGTGCTGTCGAGTTGATTCCATCTCACAGCAACCCTATAGGATAGAATAGAACTGTCCCATAGGGTTTCCAAGGCTGCAATCTTTACAGAAGCAGACTGCCACATCTTTCTCCCTCAGAGCAGCTGGTAGGTTTGAACCACCAACCTTTCAGTTAGCAGCCAAGCACTTAACCACTGTGTCACCAGGGCTCCTGCTTCTTCACAGTAGTCAATCATATATATGGAGCTTTCAGCAATTATGTGGTCTACTATTCTTCCTCAAGATGGTGCTATGTTTAAACATCCCAGAAAGATGTTTGACTTTGAAATATCTCCGCCTCCTTTTCCAACATCTGTGAAGGTAAATGTTGCTTGCTATCCTTCATGACTATTTGGCAGAGCCTTTTTTTTAGAGAGGTGTGCCAAAGATCACTCCCAAGATGAGGGTGAGAGGCCCTGGGTAAAGCTGTGAAGGAGGTAAAGACCTTCTTTATCCCACTCAGTCAGTGACTCTGATAAGGGAGATGAGGCTTAGGTTCTCTTTCATAAAAAAGAAATTTTATGCACAAATAACACATGTTCATTCATTCTATATTAGATAACAGATGATGTCAAAAGTAAAATGAGAATCACCCATAATCCACCCCCTAACCCTCAACCATAGGCCTCCCATTGACTTCTGTCAGTCTCCCTGCTGAGGTTCAGAGAGATATCTCTAACCTCTTTTAGGACTTCATTCTGCCTATCACTTCGCCCCCATTATTTTACAAGTTCCATTTCTTCTCTGCTCAGACACTAAAGAAATCCTCTCTGATCCTATCATAACTTAAAACAAAAAAGAAACAAAATCCCCAAAACTCTGCGGGACACTGTTAACCTAACAGACTCTCTTTCTCTCTCACCATTCCTGGATGACTGCATTCGTTTTTTTTTTTTTTTACATATATATATATATTTAAATAAATTTTATTGAACTTTAAGTGAACGTTTACAAATCAAGTCAGTCTGTCACATAAAAGCTTATATACACCTTACTCCGTACTCCCACTTACTCTCCCCCTAATGAGTCAGCCCTTCCAGTCTCTCCTTTCGTGACAATTTTGCCAGCTTCCAACTCTCTCTATCCTCCCATCCCCCCTCCAGACAGGAGATGCCAACACAGTCTCAAGTGTCCACCTGATATAATTAGCTCACTCTTCATCAGCATCTCTCTCCTACCCACTGACCAGTCCCTTCCGTGTCTGATGAGTTGTCTTCGGGAATGGTTCCTGTCCTGGGCCGACAGAAGGTTTGGGGACCATGACCGCCGGGACTCCTCTAGTCTCAGTCAGACCTTTAAGCCTGGTCTTTTTATGAGAATTTGGGGTCCGCATCCCACTGTTCTCCTGCTCCCTCAGGGGTTCTCTGTTGTGCTCCCTGTCAGGGCAGTCATCGATTGTGGCCGGGCACCATCTAGTTCTTCTGGTCTCAGGATGATGTTAAGTCTCTGGTTCATGTGGCCCTTTCTGTCTCTTGGGCTCATAGTTATCCTGTGACCTTGGTGTTCTTCATTCTCCTTTGATCCAGGAGGGTTGAGACCAATTGATGCATCTTAGATGGCCGCTTGTTAGCATTTAAGACCCCAGGCGCCACATTTCAAAGTGGGATGCAGAATGTTTTCATAATAGAATTATATTGTGGATGGCTGCATTCTTGAACAGCATCTTCTGTCTTGCTATATCTATTTTCTACCTTTCTGTATCTCTTGTGACCATTTGGAACCTGGCTTCCACCTTGATCATTCCCCTAAAACTTCTGTTATGGATTGAATTGTGTCCCCCAAAAAGATATGTCCAAGTTCTAACCTCTGTATAGCTGTGAATGTGACCCTGTTTGGAAATTGTGTCCTCAAAGATGTTATCAGTTAGGTTAATATGAGGTCATACTGGAGTACGGTGGGTCCTAATTCTCTGTGACAGGTGTCCTTATAAAAAAGAAGATACACAGAGACAGAGAGATGATAGTCATGTGAAGATGTGTCTATAAGCCAAGGAATGTTGGCCATCAACAGAAGCTAGGAGAAAGGCATGGAACAGATCCTCTCTGAGAGCCCTCAGAAGGAATTAACATGGTTACCACCCTGATTTTGGACTCCTAGTCTCTAAAACTATAAGACAATAAATTTCTGTTCTTAAAAGGCACCCAGTTTGTGGTATTTTGCTACAGCAGCCCTAGGAAACCTGTACGCTTTCATTCCTGGGGTCACCAAATGAAGTCCTAATTCCTACATCCAATAGTCTGTTCTCAGTTCTCAGCCTCCTTGACCTTTCAGTAGTATTTTGCACTGCTGACCACGCCTCCCTCTTAAATATCTTTACCCTAGATTTCCACATTAATGACTAACTGCAGTCTCCTATTTCTCTGATTCTCTGCCTCCTACTTCTCCTAAGTATGTCCTCTACTTACGTACTTTTTCTTGGTAATTTCATCTACTGCTATTGCTTAGAAAATTACGTCTATATATGGGAAATCCCAAATCTCTATTTTTATACTGGACACAACCCACATTCCAATTGTATGCTATATACAGTCTACTAAACGACAAATATTTCCCAAGCAGAAATTCTTCTGCTCAGATCAGTTTCTTACTTTGGCTAAACCTAACCACCAGGTGCAATACCTCCTTTTCCTTTCCCTTCCCCCTATACCCAATCATATCTACCCACAACCTCCCTCTCTGTCCCCATCCTCCTTAGTTCATGCCCTCAATACCAGGAGGCTGTAATGGCCTCTTCCACAGCCCCCTGGTCTCTAGTTTCTCCTCACTTTGACCTAGGACTTCCATATTACCAACTAGCAGCCCCAGTCATTTTTGAACACCAGATCATAAACCAGAAATTTGCCACTGGTCTATGAAGAAAAATCTCCTCAGCCTGAAATTCAGAGCTTTACAAAAATGACCCCAATCCACCTCTCTAGCCTTATTTCCTACCACTTCCCTCCCTTGATCTTCAGTTTCTTTATTTGTACCTTTGTTTACTGCGCTCCCTCCACCTGCCAGCATCACTGATTCTTCAAAGCACCTCTTCACTAACGTAACCTTTTGTGATTTTTCTCCCCTCCCTTTGAAGCCCAACGGCATTACTTCAAAGTTTCTTATAGCACTAACTTCTGAATTACAATGATCGTGTATTTGTGTTCTCTCCCCGCAAAAAGAAAAATGTAAGATCAAAGATCTTAAAATAATGTGTAGAATTTGTTATTTCCCTCCAGTAACCTGCAGCTGTTGCAGATGTACTCGAAAGCACTCTCTAACTTTAAGTCATCATTTAAGGACTTGGCTGATAATGCTTAAGGGGCAGAGGAGTAGAGAAAGGAGGAAAATCAGGCAATTTTGTGGAGAGCCTGTCATGTGCTATATTCTTTGCTAGGCAGTTGACATATATAGACAACATCTGATTTATTAGCATTCGTATTCCTAGCAGAGGGAGAAAGAAGGGGGAAAATAGTTTATTTTTCTATCTTATTTCTCTTGACTCCTGATTCAGCTGCCTGGAACCCAGAATTCAAAGAATGTGTCTCCAAACTCACGCTTGATTCAAATTCTCCCGAGAGTAACCTCAGGTTACCATGTTCTGCAAAGAATTTTCAGATCTCCTTGCCCAAAAAACCGCTCCCACAAATAATGTCACACTCCTGCATGATGACGGCTGACCCTGCTAGACTAAATATCTGTAACACAATATCCATTTGCTGAGCTTCTGTTCTAATTACAATTAGTATTTCTACTTTTTAAAGCATATGTGTTTCTGTTCATCAATATATGAAAGTAGTGGGTTTTTTTTTTTTTTAATGTCAAAAAGAGACTCTAATAAGTATGGTTAATGAGGCAGTAGAAAGAAAGAGCTCCGGATTTAGTCAGAAGAGGTGGATTTAAGGCCAGGCTCTGATTTGCATCAGTGCAATGATTTTAGGAAAGCCTCTTAACCTTTCTGAGCATCTGTGTTTCTCATCGGAAAGTGGGAGTGATCTTATGACTTGCAGATATGAAGCGTCTCAGAGGTTCCACACGTGTGAGTAATAAGAAGATGAGCTTAGCAGAAAATACACCAAGTCTCCATTTCTATCATTCTTTCTGCTTCTTGTCAAAGGAGAAAATTCAGATAAGGAGCCCAGAATATTGAAAATTCCATAAAAATATGACTTCATAATTACAGTAAGAAAGACTTGGGCAGGAATAAAAGACTGAAAATTGTAGTTTAAATTATGGCTCTTTCCTACCTCCTCTCCCCTCACCTCCCTAAACAGAGCATGACTATTCATCGATACTTTAAAACCAAAATTTAGTTTCTGGGATGAAAAAGGCATTAACTTTTATAAATGAAGGCCTCTGTTATGGACTGAATCGCATCCTGCCAAAATGTGTGTGGAAATCCTGGTGGCACAGTGGTTAAGAGCTGTGGCTGCTAACCAAAAGGTTGGCAGTTCGAATCCACCAGGCACTCCTGGAAAACCCTATCGGGCAGGTCTACTCTGTCCTATAGGGTCACTATGAGTCGGAATCAACTAGATGGCAATGGGTTTGTATTTTTGGGTTAAAATATGTGTTGGAATCCTAACCCCTACACCTATAGATGTAATCTTATTTGGAACTAGGTATTTCTTTGTTGTGTTAATGAGGTTATAGCAGTGTAGGGTGTGCCCTAAACCTAATCACTTCTGAGTTATCAAAAGAGCAGATTAGATAAAGAAGACAAGCACCAACTAGAGGAAAGATAGACCCCTCTAGGATTGCCAAGGGCTACAGAAGCAGGAAGAGACATGGATCTTCCCCTACAGCCCAGACAGCCTTCTTCTAGAGCAGAAGCCGTGAATTCAGACTTCTAGCTTCCACAATTGTGAGAAAAAAAAAGTCTCTTCTTTAAAGCCACGCACTTGTGGTATTTGTGTTATAGGAGCACTAGAAAACTAAGGCAGTATTCATAAGCTTCGGCAGTATCTTTACATATGGTATGATGAAGATGAAGGAAAACAAATGGTAACAAATTTATATATCCATATTGGATCTAGGAAGCTATTGATTTTCAGCCTTGGAAGAACTTCAAAAGCCTTTTCCTCATTAAAAGCACCAGAAGGGGAAAATAAACAAAACACCATTCTAGTCAGTTATTCGTTTTCCATTTTAGTCAGTTATTGGTTTTTAGGTCTGTGTCTTAAACTCACGTGTTTTTGGCTTGTCCATCCCGAAAGCACATTTGTCCCACTAATGCAGCAGACTGGTCTCCCAAGCACTGCAAGTATAAATGACAATAAAGTATAACTAACTAAAACAACATTTATTAATTCCCTATCTAAGCATCGTCAGAGGACTTCTTTTTCCTTTAGCAAGAAATGAATTGTCCGTTTCTAGCATTTCTTCCATCTGGCCATTTTTCCCAGTTAGAGAAATCATTCGTTCATTTATTCAAAAGATTCTCAGTGACTCACACTTTGTCACATAAGAACAAGAATCAGCCAATTCTGCTAATGTTACCCATTAGCTACAGTTTAGGAAGGGGGTGATAGATTTTCTAAGATACAGGAAGAAAGGGGGTAGGGTTGAGGAGTGGCAGGGAAACGTTTGGTGTTAAAACTTACCCCGGATATTGGCACACCTTCCAAGGCCCCAGCTTTCTAATGAAATTTTAAAAAAGGATTATGAATAATCATAAACTTTTGGCTTTATTAACATAACTACAACATTAATCAACACAAACAGCAACATGCTCTGGCATGTGGGCAGACGAGACCAAGCAAGTGTTTTAACTGCATGAGTAATAGAGATAGACGCTAGAAGTATTCTTAGAATTACAAGAAGAGACATGGCGTTATAGAAAGAACATAAGAATAATGGATGGGGGAGTCAGGAGACCTGGGCTTTACTCCTGGTTCAGCTACTAGTTAGTGGTAAGCCACTGAGCAAGCTGCTGAAACTTCTCTATGCATCAATTTGTGTATCTACAAAATGGGGGCTGGGCTACTTGATCACCGAAGTCCATTAGTACACTTTGTTACTATTGTCGTTATCAAGAAATGACTAACATATCCTTTAACACGAACACAGAGTATCTGTCAAGCTAGCATGGAACATATTTATTTTGGAAGGCTGCATTTCAGCAATACTTCTTTCTACTCAAACTGGTCTTAAGACATGCAAGTAAGAAGTACAAAAGTTTTCAGTTTTTGGATATTATGTGTTTACCGCAAACATTATTTTTCAAGTTTACATAAGCAAGTGATAATTTATGTTACAAATAGTGGGTTTTGGTTTGCTCAAACACAGCACTCTAGGAAGAAAAACAAGATTTGAGTAGCTGATTGTGTATTTCACCAAGTAATTCTTACTGATTTTAAGGAGTTAGGGGGAAAGAAGGTGATCCTTAAAGTAAGAAAACCCAAAAAAACCAAAGCCGTTGCCATCAAGTCGATTCCGACTCATAGTGACCCTATAGGACAGATTACAACTGCCCCATAGTTTCCAAGGAGTGTCTGGTGGGTTCGAACCGCCAACCTTTTGGTTAGCAGTCGTACCTCTTAACCACTACGCCACCAGGGTTTCCAAAAGAAAGAGCACACTAAACTAAAGCTTTTGACTGACCCCTCACTCTGCCATTTGTGAGCAAGTCTCCGACATCTGGGAGCTTCAGGCTCCCTATCTCTGTTAAACAAAATCTACCTCACGTGGTTATGAGGACACGGAAATATGGGGAAACCTTTTGATAATAGAAAACACCACCCCAGATATCCATTATTTTATTTCTTTCAAGCTTTCTGGTTCATTCAAGACCTACCACTTTTATTTACTGTATACATTCTGTGAATATCTGAACCTGGATAATAAGGGTAAATGTAATAAGAGGTTAAAGGTCTTAAAGCAGATTAATAGGAAATAATAGTCTTTGCTTATACTTTCGAAATTAATCAAACTACCCGAAGAATCTACTACATGCATTCGGGCATGTAAACTGCTCTGTTTTCTTCATGGGGAGGGGCCTCTGGCGGATTCCTGGCAGCAGACTCTGGTGAAACATGCAGAAAAAGTGACAGCGCATTTCCAACTAATTGGTCTAATAAGTTAGTCAAGCTACTATTTAAGAGATGTCTAGGACATTTAAAAACCCATACCTACTCTCCCTATTATGATAAAACTCAAATTGTACTTTGTAATGGGGAACATGAGAATTTCTTATTCCAGGAACTGCCTTAGTCTTTTTATTTTAGAAACACTCTCTCAGTCTTATAAAACCGGCTGCCGTCGAGTCGATTCCGACTCATAGCGACCCTATAGGACAGAGTAGAACTGCCCCACAGAGTTTCCAAGGAGCGCCTGGTGGATTCGAACTGCCGACCTCTTGGTTAGTAGCTGTAGCACTTAACCACTACACCACCAGGGTTTCCTCAGTTTTATAGAAAACTGAAAAATAAATAACATGATTAAGTTAAAAAAACAAAAACTACTAGAACCTGACTACCCCAAACCAAAAAGCCAAACCCATTGCTGTCGAATTGATTCTGACTCATAGCAACCCTATAGGACGGAGTAGAACTTCCCCATAGGGTTTCCAAGGAGCAGCTGGTGGATTCAAACTGCCGAAATTGGTTAGCAGCCGTAGCTCTTACCCTTAGAGGCTCACAGAAATTCTAGACACATCTGTTTAGCAAATAGACTTTTTTGGTTGTCTAAACATAAATGGAAATGCACTGTATCTTTTCCAGATGAATGGGTAGCATAATTGGTGGGCAACCTACTCACCAGGCTATGAGAGATTTTCTATAGTCAGCAAGGGGGAAAAAGGGGGACAGAAGCATAATATTTTAAATGCAAGAGACAACTAGTCCAGTTAAATGTTTTTCAACCCTCCTTTGAAACTATTTCTCAAAAACAGTCTTCTCCCCTGATCCAAGGCAGTTTTTGTTGGCAGCTATGAAACTATTGAAGCACTTTTATTGTAGTAAGCCGTGACTTAAAAAGAAAATTCCATGTTTCCTTAAAAAGCTTTAATACAGTAGTGCCCCCCACTATTCCATCTATGGTTTCACTTTCTGCACTTCCAGTTACCCTGAGGTCAACCACTGTTTCTAGGGCTTGTGTTCCAGTAACCTTTATCTTACTTAATAAATGCCCTAATGCTCAAGAGTAGCAATGCTGGCAATTCAGATCTGCCAAAGAGAACCGCAAAGTGCTTCTATTTTATTATTATTGTTAATTTCTTACTTTATAAACTTTATCAGAGGTATGCATGTATAAAAAATATATAGTATATATAGGCTTCAGTACTTTCCATGGTTTCAGGCATTCACTGGGGGTCTTGGAATAGATCCCCTGTGGATAAGGGAGGCCTACTTTATATATGTGAAATATTTAAAAATTCCTGCCTAAACTTTATCCAGAGCACTTAGTGTTCAACTCTATTATAACTCTGCAGGAATTTCTAACATTTTTCATGGAATACCCAAACTATATATATATATATATATATATAAAATATATTTGCAATTCATATTTATTCCTAAATTGAATCATGAGTTTCAGATTTTTGTGCTTAAACACCAGTCCAATTCTCTTACAGGTTTTCATTCCTAATGTTTAATCTGGGATCCTCAGTGATGCTAAGGACACTTTTTGCTAAAACTATTCTTCTGAGTGTCAATGAAGCCAACAGTAAAAATGTCCATTATGGAAACTAGTTTAATTAGCAATCACAAATCAAAAACAGACCCTTTGCTTTCAGTTTCTTGGCTAAAGTTCCACTCAGGCTGTCAAGGAATCTAATACATAACATGTTTTGATCATTAAAAGAGATTTAACAGGAAAAAGAATACCACAAATATGTGAGTTCCTCCTATAAATTAAAAACAGATATCACAATTACTAAAGTTATTTGGATTATAAGAATAAACTGGGTTAAACAGTCCCATGCCACCCTCTGTAGTTAATTAAAAGGACTCTCATATTTTTCTAGGTTATAGAACTATTTAAACAATAATAAATCCTAATTTTACATACTGCCAACATTCACAGAAAGTCACAGATCTCTTAAACTGTAAAATGTAACACATTTGATTTTTGAATTCTGAAGAGTAAAGTTTTTTTTTTAAAAAGAAAGACAAGGTAAGGGTTTTTCTTTTTTACCATGAGGCCATAGATCTCAGAACAACTCCGGACATTGGGAAGAATCGCCATTGGAACTCCAAAAAAGCTGAAAAAACAGTAAGATCTTATTATGTATATAACACTGTTTTAAATAAACGTCTGGAACCCTTTATGTACTTTAAAGCCAAAAATGTAAATAACATTAGAAAATGGATGTATTTGAGTAAATAGCAACAGAAAAATAATCCAGCAGACTTAGTTGTATGATTCTAACTTGATACAAACAAACAAAAATTTAAAAGAATACGGAAATGGAACTTTTCTAAAGGACTCTAATCTTCCTTGCAGAATAATCAAGACAATAAATTAGCCTGCTTGTTATATAGGCAATAATAGTCTCTCTTACAAAAACACACAATATAGACTAGTCTACACCACCCACATGGTAGTTGAAATACCAACGATTAAATTTTGGTGCCCCACAGATATTAGAGAATAGTAAGATTTAGGTTATAAACAGGCAACATATCCGGAAAACTACACTTCTGGCAAAACATAACTTACTCGCAGAGCTCTTTATCCCATTCCAAAGAATGAATGTTAAAAAGCATCGTCCTACTGGCATTTGTTACATCTGTACAATGGACACCTCCTTTGGCTCCTCCTGTCAAACTCTAAACAAAATAAAAAGGACATGTTGAATTTGGACCTATTTACAATTTAATTTACATTTTGTTAAAGGCTATAATTAGCAGCAATGCACATAAAGCAGGATAATAAAAAAAGAAAAAATTCTTTTTTTTCTTTTTTTATTATAGGACATTTCAATTACTGAATTTCTAGTTTTAAGCAGTGTCCAATAGAAATATAATGAGCCACATATGTAATTTTACATTTTCTAATATCTACATGAAAAAAGTACAAAGAAACAAGTGAACATAGTTTTAATAATACTGTATACTTTATTTAAACCAATATATCCAAAATATCATCATTTCAACATGCAATCAATAAAAAACATCAAGACATTTTACCTTCTTTTGTCTTGTACTCAAGTCTTTGGAATGTGGTGTTTATATGTACAGTGCATCTTAAGTCAGACTAACCACATTTCTAGTGCTCAAGAGCTACATATGCCAGAACAAAAACCAAAAACCCTTTGCCACTGAGTTGATTCCGACTCATGGCGACCACACAGGACGGAGTAGAACTGCCCCATAGGGTTTCCAAGGAGTAGCCGGTGGATTCAAACTGCTGACCTTTCGGTTAGCAGCCGAGCTGTTAACCACTGCGCCACCAGTGCCCTTAGAATAGTTCTAATTCCTGGATGGTTAAACAAAAAATTAGTTCTGTTTTCATCCTCTTTGGAAAATACATGGGGTCATAGTAAATATGGCAATTGAAATAATGGCCTCAAGGATCTTAAAGAACCCTAGGTTTTTTAAATGGTTTGGATTTCTTTTTTTTGGTGTTTGATTGCTTTTCTTTTTTAAATAAAAATTCTCATTGGGTTGTGACTGCACAGACCCAAGCATATATCTTAAAAGAGTTTTAAACTCTCCAACATTAACCCTCTTGTACCTGAACTGGAAGCTCTCCTGATTTCCTTTATATGAAGCAATAAGAGGTAAGAAAGGAACAAAAGTGGCTAAGTGGCACCATGTGGAATACAGCCAAAATGTGGTCCCTTGAGTCTCCTGCAGCTCACAGTTCCTACACTCTGCCTTACGGTTGGTTCGAGGCAGTTGTCAAAGCTACTCATACAACCAGAACTTACATGTGTGAACACTGCTGGCCATGAGCACAATCACAATGTGTTCGGATCAAGCATAGGAAAGGGTGGAGAAGGTGCCTCCTCTAGACAGATGGTTCTGAAAGACTCGCTCTGTACATCCAACAAATGAGAATAGGAACAATATTCCCTTGGAGCTCCCTTGGATGTTGAAAAAGGTAATCACATACTTAATGAAGAATATACAAATGAAATTACATGCCTGGGATTTGGTTTAAAATTGTCTGTGGGGAGAAAAAGCATGGCTTGGCCATATGTTGACCATTGCTCTAACTGGCTCCCTGATGTAGAGGTTCATTGCATTATTGCCCCTGTACTCTGGGATGTATTTGAAAATGTCAATGATTTAAAAAAAAAAAAAAAAAGGAACCCTGGTGGCACAATGGTTAAGAGCTCAGCTGCTAACCAAAAGGTTGACAGTTTTAATCCATCAGCTGCTCCTTGGAAACCCTATGGGGAAGTTTTACTCTGTCCTATAGGGTCGCTATGAGTCAGAATTCATTCCACGGCAAAGGGTTTATAATAAAAATAACAAAAAAGAAATAACCATAGAACGTGTGCTTTTGAAATCTATCTGGGAAATGTTTGAAGGGTTAGTTCCTACTCATCCATGTTCAGCTTAGGCAAAAATGTTAAATAACGGAAATTTCTACTATAATTCAGGTTCATATTATGGCTTGATTATGAGACAGCTGTGTAATCTTGAAAGTGAATGATTAAAGCAGTCTGTGTTTTATCACAGTTAAATGGTATTAGGAAAGAAATGTATGTATGGTAGACAAGAAAGAAAGGCTACCTAAACTACTTATTCCAAGAGTAGTAGATATGAGATACGGTTTTGGTAATTATCTTCCATTTTTATTGAAACAAGAAAAAATAAAAAGGAAGTAGGCAAAAATGCCTCGCAATGGGAGGCTTTTAAACGTCCTGTTGTTTCCTGAGTGATTTTTCTTAATGTTGTTAACTAGAAAATCTGAACTCTCAGTAGAAGACAGTAGGTCAAGGCAATCTAAACATTTTTCTGAAAAAAATTCTCCATACTTACCTTATATTTAAACATACCCAAATAAGCCATGAATCAATGGTCCCAAAAAGAGCTCTACCTTCTTGAACAGCTTTTCGGACGTTTCTCACATGGTCAAGGAGCCAACGAAGTTTCACAGCACTGAAGTAAGTGCTAATTGGAAGGCCTGTCTTGGACTACAACAATTATGAAATTGTTAACTATGTTAGCATGTTTAACGTGTTTAGCATGTCAGTTATCATCTTAAATTTTATCACAGTTTAAAACAAAACCACCAAACCAAAAGCTCACCAAATCACAAAATATTCAAATGGCTATAAAGACAATCCCACTGTATTAGGAATAAAAATACTTGTCCTATCTCACGACAGAGGAAAGCATGTTGATGAACAAAGATCAGAGTGATATGTTTGCAGTTCAAAGGTCATCCACATAGCAAGGCAAAGAGAAAATTAAATGACGCGATGCCCTTTAATCTAGATGGTGAAAACTTAGATGCTAACTTGAGATAAATTTGCATTACATGTAGTACGTAGTCCAAAAATCTGCTTTTTCATTTTATATCCCATGAAAATGATATTTAAACCATAAAAAATCAGAATAGATTAAATTATAAACTAATGACCATAACCAAAAATTTTATATTTTAAGATACAAGACTTAACAGCAACAAATACATATGTATATAGAGAGATATATACATATCTCAATAGCTATAACTATAAATAAGTGATATCAAATGAGTGGAGATTAAAGTACAACTCAAAAAACAAGCCAGATGAAAGCAACACAGAGTTGGTCCATGTAAGAAAGTTGTCATCTAAATTCAGTGAATGCATTGAACAGAGGAAAGGTGGACCGAATAAAGGTTAATGGGTAAAAACGAAACATGAATGGCCATATCAAGAAATGGGTCAGGTCCAACTTTTATTTTTGTTAGTATATTAAATACCAAATTTATTTACAAAGGTTGATTAAAGTTAAGTAGTTAAGAAAATACGTACATAAAAATAACGTAACTCTTTCCTCTCCCCTGACCACTGTTCTAATTTATCATCTAACTACAGAAAATACAATTCTTTTTCCTTCTTCTGTCATATGGGTACGCTTCATAAGAAAACGCAAACCAAAGGATTTAATGCATTAATACAACCTGTAAGTTCAGAATCTCAACTCAAGGTTTTCTAGATTTCCTAGGGGGTTAAAAAAAAAAAAAGATCAATGCTCAAAAATAAATGAAAGAAAATAATTTAAGGGAATATTCTTAGAGTTGAAGGACCAACAGTCATCTCACAGGATGACAGGAAAGACCCCACAAAGTCAATGAGGTAGTACATACCCCCAGTGCCATCAAGTCGATTCCGACTCATAGCATCTTATTTTCATGATTTAGGTAGAAAGTGTAAAAGTTGCCTAAAATGGTATCACAAAGACAAACATACATATCTGAAGCAGTGTGTGGCAGGAGGTGGGGGTGGGGTAGGACAGGAATAGGAAATGGGTAAGAGTTTAACCAAGACCAGCATGAAGTTATCTGGGGCTGGGTAGGGTGGAGAATGATTGGTTAGACCACTGTAGTTAATGGGGTTTCAACGCCAGTTTCAGAACCAAGAACCAGAAGAAAATGCCATTAATAGTCCTACTGCAAATAAAAAAAGGATAGCTGAAAAATACAATAAAGAGAATTCCTTTTGCTAGTAGAAGAACTTGACTTTGACCTTGCTAAGAAAAATGCCTTGCCTCTTTCAAAAATTGTTTCTCCATTCTTGTATCTGAAGAGAGATCTACGTAAGGAGTGAAAATTAGGTCATATTTTACTAGCCTTCTTCATGTGAAAAAAGTAGAAGAGTAGTTCAATAAAGAGCTAGAGTGTCTTCTACTTTCTCTCTCTCCCTGAAGCCAGGTGCCTAAAAACTCAAAAGCACCTAGAACTTTCTTCGATGGGCAGTAGGAAACAATAGCGATGGATTCAGAAAGCATAGTTGAATTAAAAGTACGCCTCCTTTGGGGAGTATGGCTTAAACCACTGGGACACACTATGATTTCCACCAACGTGTCAACCTTGGTGTACTATTGCTCCAAACCACCACAGGGCAAGAAATATAGGAGGGTAAAAGCTTGAGCTAGCCTCAATTGTCTGTGGAGAAATATTCTATAAATTTTATCAAATAATTATTGTGTAATAAGATGTTTAAAGGCCCAAATAGCTTTTCTGGTAAAATCTGTAAACTTTTTTTTTAAGTAGTCTTATGATATACTTTTGAAGAGCTCTCTTACCTTGACAAAGTTATTATTTCCTGGAATTCTTCTCCTAAGACAATCAACGGTAGGCTGGGTTCTTAGATCAAGCCACACTATAAACCAAAATATAATAATATACATGAAAAAACTTCATAATAAAATCAGAACTTAATGAAATCACCATCAAAGATAGGAGAATGATTAGTTTCCATAAGCAACTATGATGCTAGAGCTTTGGAGATGGAAATTAGAAATGAACGGACATATTGTTAGAAGAGAAAATAAATTCATGAGGGAAAATTTAAAGCTTTTATGAAAAATTACATACCAACTTAAAACAATACATACCCTTAGGGCACTTATTTTATACCTTTCTTATGGAAAAATTTTAAGAAAAAAATGTTTTGAATATGGATTTTCTAAGCATTCATGAGTACAGAGAAAATCTAGAATCTAGGCCAGTGTGGAATGCACAGCCCAGGATCAAGGCACCATGTATAGAGGTCTACCTTAGAAAACTTGGGAGCATTTTGGGACAAAGACAATGTAGAGAACCTGATTATTATTATTATTGAGGGAAAATAGAAGATTCAGTCTATTATGTATGAAATGCTTATTTACATGAAAACCTTTCAAATATGCTAGAACCTTGCATCCTTAAAAGAATTATTAAGAAGGCACCATTCTTTTTACTGGATTGTAAAAAAAAAAAAATCTCCATTTTAACAGATTGACATTATCTTTACTAAGTAACTATTGTGCACATTCTGATCCCCTAGGACAAGGATTTCTGTTTTGCTTCCTGACATAAAGCTGTTGTAAAAGGTAACTAACAGGATGACCGGAGCTTTTTGATTTTTAGATTCAAGTTTGCTGTTTAACTTTTGTTAACTTTTAATCTGTTCGTGGTCACTGGATATTTTTAGGGCACTGACTGTGCTTACATACCTCATGAAAAGACTCAAGCCCTGAGTCTATTTAAAGGGCTCCAGGGAAGATTATACAAGCTTGCCCACTACACACTTTGAATGTCAGCAGTTATTGTCTAGTTGGTTCACTCTTAACTATGATTATTTATCTTTATTTAAAAACTTCCTGTAGTGAATTTTAATCCATTTCTTAACTTGTCATTCTCCTGAGGGCTGTCACTGCTTGATTTTAACAGTGGCTACTTCCATGAGATTTAAGTTGGGGACTTCAGGATACTATATTTTTTTCTGTAGGCATGAAAAGCAGCAAAAAAAAAAAAAAGACATCACAATCAAGGAAATAGGAGGAAAAAAAGAGTAAGCACATGAAAATATCTGCCCTATAGATGACATCTCCATTTGCTTTTTTTTTTTTTTTATCCATTCCTTCTGCTTCTGGGAGCAGTAACTCCAATTTACTTTAGGAAATCATCTCTCCCTCATTTTTAGCCATGTGGTTTGCCTGAGATTTGACCCTACCCCCAGCTCTAGTATGGGGTCTTGGCTGCAGTGATTGGTTCAGAAGAGAGCACATGGTCTATAGTCAGCTGGATTGGGATCTGTGCTCAGTTTACAAGAGTCCCTCTTCTCAGCTGAGCTTGGCAGTGTGAGGCTTGGGCCTGCTGCCCTCAGAAGGGTAGAGCTGACTCTGCCATATTTGGAGCCAGTCCAGAATAGACAGTGTTGAGGAGCATCCAGGTGATATTGTCTGAGTCTGCAATCAAACAGGACCTGAACTGAAGTATGCTTGAATTACCACTGGTTCCATGAGCAAAGGAATTCCTTTTTTTTTTTTTTTAATTACTTAATTCAGTTGGGGTTGAGTTCTGACTGACACAAGACATTAGCAACATCCTTGTGGAGTTGGCAAGATCTCCCATGTCCAGGGAACAAGGCCAGTTCACCTTTTACACGGTGGCAGTATTGTATAACTGGGACAGAAGTGGATCTTCCTGACAGGCAAGGAACTCCAGCAGGTGTTAATGTCTTAATGGGAGTAACCGGAAAAAGTGGCGGAACTGGAGAGAAAAGTTTTGTGTCTGTGACAGGCAGAATGAAGGAGCACATCTCAATTCTCAGTGTTTCAAACTACAGTGGGTTTAAACTCAATGTTAGTTAAGTTTCCATTACCTACTTAAAAATGAAAAAGCCTGGAGTATAATAGAAAATATCAGAGTTCACTGCACTTGGTAAGATAAGTATTGATTTTTGAAACTTTTTTTTAGTTATGTGGGTGTGCGAAAATATTTTCTTACCAAGGGTCATGAACAAATATATTTGAAAGCCACTGCTATTTAGTTACTTGAAGCCTTTGAGATGAGTATTTTCCCATATTTTAATGTATATATAACAATCACCATCGTCGTGTGCCTCTGGGTGATTCTGATTCATAGTGACCCAATAGAACGGACTGCCTCATAGGGTTTCCTAGGCTGTAATCTTTACAGGAGCAGATCACCAGGTCTTTTCTCCTGTGGAGCTGCAGGTGGGTTTGAACTGCTAACCTTTTGGTTAGCAGACAAGCGCTTAAATATTGCACCACCAGGGTTCCTGTAACAATCACTAGGAAGCTTAAAGATAGTGGACCATGGGATGGGGCCCAGAAATCTGCCTTTTAAATAGATGCCCCCAGAAAGCATTTATCAGAACCATTTGGAAAACTATGAAATCACACATCCCAGGCCTTATGTTGCAGAATTCTGGTTGCAAGTCTAGGCAGGGCCTGAATCTCTATATTTTTGTTAAAGTTACCCCAAGTTATTCAGTAGTATATTGAAATCTGAGAATCTCTTTTCTAAGCTTGTTACTTAGAATAATGGGATTTATCCCACTCATTAGTTAAAAAAAAAAAAAAAACTATTCAGGTGGCTCCAAGTCCCAGTGGCTCTGGGAATGCTACTGCTCCTTGACAAGGACCCCTTAGGTAACAGGGCTCTTCACTCCTCACTTGAAAGCTTGCAGCTATGGCTAACAACAGTGATATCCACAGAATTAATCCTCACCAAAAAAGAATCAGAATACTGGGTATGAAATCAGGAGGCCAAAGTTCTACTTCTAGCTTTGCCATCAACAAAAAATATGTGCCTTAGGCAAGTCATTTTACCCTTTCTTGGCCTTGATTTCTAAATATAAAATAAGGAGGTTGGATTAGATGGTCTCTAAAGCCCATCTCCTTCCATTATTCTATGATCACAGAAGGCTGTCATAATATTTACTTTGTATCATCAAAGACTTGAAGGCAATTAGAAACATGGATTAAATTAGTAAAACTGCCAAAGAGAAAAATGTCAGTGGTTGGTACACTACACCAAGCAATTCGCAAATGCCCACAATGAATTGAATTTAAAAAAAAAATTAGAAAACTAATTAAAGGCGCTAAGATGACTGAATTAGATTTGCCAAGAGAAGACTCCAAGCAGGGGGGAGGATTAAGCCCCTTGGGTAGGTAATTTCTGAGGACAATCAAAAGAAGTGGCAGCTCCAGATCTAGCATCAGCAGTCAATTTCCCCCAACATGTCTGAGATGGAAGGCCAAGGAGTGAGTGAGAGCCAGAGCACCAATACCTGAGGAAGTAGCGGCAGCTGGAACTGGAGAGCCAGAGGCAACAACGGCAAATCCAACCGAGCGGTCAGGAGAAACTGGAGCGGCTGGAGCATTAGAAGAAATAATGGCATTTCACACTAGAGATGGCCAGACTCAAGGTCTGTTCTCTCGTTCACCACTTTGGAAATTGATGATCACCTGGGTAAGCTCATCAGAATGGGATGAACCAAGGTTGTTTTACACATTTGAGTGTAGAAAAAGAAAAGGAAGAGACAGGAAGTCCAGTCTGAGACAAAAGTATTTCCATTTGGATGAAGACCAGATAAATACCTGCTTTTTGCTCAGAATGACTCTTACCTACCTACCTGGCAACATTTATGTGTCCTAGTCAGAAAAGTGAGTCAGTTGGTTATCAAGTGCTCACCTAAACCCTATATTGAAATGATGGGTGATGTACAACGGAGTTCATCCCTAGGGGATAGCTATGTTAGAAAGGAATGCTAATAAGCACGTCACAATCTCTGTCATCGTCATTCGCAGGAAGACACAAAAAGGCTGCTTTGGGGAGACACAGTCCCAAGAAAGCATTTCTCTAGTAGGGTAGAAGGAGGTAAAGGCTACCTCCACAATAAGAAACAGTATGTCTAGAGGGGACAGGGAGTTGCTAAGTTCCAAAGTGACTAGGAGGAAAAAAAAAAAAGGAAAATAAGACAGTAGGGAGTCTAGTCTACCTCTAGAAGACACGCCTCTTTTTCTGGACCAAATAAATCAAATCTAAATGGTTCAGACCATCAAATGAATGGGTTAAAAAAGAACACTACTTGGATATGATCTGAAAACTCCATTTGTATTAAATAAAGTCACATCTAATATATTTCTGACAGATGTACATTGTTCTGGGAAAAAAGTTTTAAGAGTGAAGAGACCTGCAGTAGCTTCAGTTCCCAGGGGCTGGGGTTACTACATTTAGTGACCTAAGTCAAAAGGCCAAGGAAGAGATTATTTTTAAAATATTTAGAATCACAACACCTCACAAAGTTGCATAATTTTTGGCTAATAATATCAATAGAAGGGAAAAATACATCAGAAATAAAACAAAAAACTAGAGATAATCTAAATTATTTCTAATTGACTTAGAAACAAAGGCAAATAATAAATTTCCTCTGAGATAGTCTGTTATGATGTGCTTCTGACCTGACAGAAAGACATTTGGGCTCCAGGTTATAGAACAAATCTAACCAAGGACGGCTGGCTAACAGTTACCAAAGTGTTATCAGGTTGTATTCCCCACAAAAGACTTGATAAAACAGATGTAATTGCTATATGTTACCCCTTGGCAAAAGGTAAACTATTAATTAGCAGGGTAAGAGGTCGTTTGCAAAGGAAAAGAGAAACTATTGACTGCCACTCACCTGGTGACATTTTCTCTAATCAGGTGGGGCCCAAAGAAAGACAAAAGAGGGGTGGTGAGGAGTAAATTAAAACTTATTTCCTCTTACATCGCTATGAGTCAGAATCGACTCGACAGCACTGCGTTTTTTGTGTGTTTTTTAATGCCAAAATGTGGGGGCTGAAATTTATTTCAGCTCTTAGGTGTCTAAATGCCAAAATGCCTGTGGCTGACATGAGTGTGTGTGACCAGAGGAAGGATCTGCATTTCCTCTGTGAACACCTGTCATATGTAAAACAATCATACCATCATCTTGCATTCCTGGATTAGAAACCCTAATTCAGTCAATTCAGAATGGTGGTCATGGCTAACACTTCCGGAAGCAGCCTTACAATCTGCCAAGTACTGTTGTGAGTACCCTACATGTATTAAAACTTACTGATCTTCACTCAAGCCTGTGAGGTCCCTACTTTTAATTTCCCCAGTTTAATTATCAGGGGAAGAGACAAAATGGTACTTAAGTGCGAAAGTAAGATTCTGAGCCTAGAGATGTGAATCCAGGATTTAACTTCTATGATGTGTAGGTATAGCCTGCATGAATTCATAGTCTTAAATGGGATCAGAAGAACTATTAAGGATCGGAGATCTCAAAGGTGAAATCTAATCCACTTCCTCTGTATTTAAATTAAACTGGCCAGAGTTGGAGAATTCAATCATTGCAAAATACAGCAGTGTTTCTTTACCCAAGATAGAAGATGATGTAAGGCTTTCAAAGAACCATGTAATCAAAGACTTGAAATACTAAACAATAAGTGGATTTTGATAAAGCTGAATTGTCTAAACCCTACGAAAGTAAAAAATCTCTCTCCCAGAGCAAAACAAAATCCATACTTTTATTGTTTAGGGCTAAATGTGCTTAGGAATTTTAGGTAGTTTGCCTTCTATGGTTTTCTTTAATGCTGATACTTTAAAACAGCTGAATTTCAAAAAAGATGAAAAGAATTAAGCTCAAGATTCCTTCAGATCTCAGCAGATAATTACACGGGTTTAATCATTGGCTTTAAGTTAACCAGTGTGTATAAAAAAAAAAGGCAAAGAGGATGACCACTTTTAAAATTACAACACTCTGCATAAAGAGTTATGTGTCATCTTACAAGTGGCCAGAATTTAAAATTCTTACGGTCTCTAGATTTTCTGGAGCCATGGGGGCTGCATGAACCCCTGAAACTATTGTCCTGAGATAATCTTTAAACCTTAAACCAACTCCCTGAAGGCTTCTTCAAACCAAATAGTTTAGCTTTACTAGTAAAAAAAAAAATGTCTGCCTTGAGCATTATGCTTTTTTAAGAACTATCTATATAAGATTAAAGTGACAAAAGCAACTGGAAAGATTAAATAGGAAGGAACCTTAGAGGGCAGTGAGTTTCCGTTAATGGGGTAAGTCAGAAAAGGAGGGTAAGAATGGTGGTACAACTTGAAGAATGTAACCAATGTCACTGAATTGTACATGTAGAAACAGTTGAATTGATTGGGGTTATGTTTTGCTGTCTATATTCTCAACAATTTTTTTAAGTCAGTTGAGATGACAAAAAAAAAAGTTATGTGCCATAGAAAACTTTAAATCAAACATCTTTGGAAAAATGTTTGCGATACCATCTGAACAGGGAAAAAAAATTTTCAGAGATGAATGATAAGGTAGATGGTTTTCTTTAATATACTAAAGGCCTTAAATCAGTTACTTCTGCCTCCCTGGATATTAGTCCTTACTACAAATGATATGTTTATATCAAATCATGATTTGTGTTCTATAGAAAGTTACCAGAGTGAGGTTTACATAGTGCTAGGTTTACCATGCACACCTATCAACCGCCATTGTGAGCAACTAAACCTGGCCAAGAAGAGGACCAGCTGGGCCATCTTAGACAGCATCAATGAAATGTGCATATGAACATACTAAACGTATTAAACATCAATGATTCAAGTATTTTCGTCTTCCACATTTGAGTCATTTGTGCTTCTTAATCATTTCAGTGTGTGGCTTTTTTTGTAAACCCAAACCTTTGTCAATAATACTTAGACGGTAAGGTATTTGGACCACTAATAAAAGTTGGTTTTGGAAGGAAAAGGCTGGAGAAAACAGATGGGGCTTTGGAAAAGAACATTGATTAAGATAATGTTAAAAGGGAGGGGAAAAAGCAGGAGAGGAAGAGTAGCCAAAGGCCTGCTTCAGAAGCAGGGCCACAAAACTGCCACCAATCCACCAGTGAGGTGATCATAGTAAGTGGCTGTAGCATGGCACAGTGGCTGAGAAGCTGTGATGCAAAGTGATATGTCTCCCTTTTAGATACCCCACCGATATTTACACCTCACTAATCACTGAATTAACAATTAAATTTTAAAAATGTATAGAACTTCCAAAACAAGACATCTGGGCCCCAATGGACCCCTTTAAATGTTTTTCCGTGCTCTTAATTGTATCTGCTGTCAAAGATGTCAGTAAACGAACACACCTCCTTTACTGCTTTTTCTTGGTCTTTACCTTCTTCAACAAGCTTATGCCATATCTACCAATAACACCCTGAAATTCTCCTATCTTGGTTTCTCTACTAACTGTACGAGGGGTGACTGAACTCATTGGTTATCAAGGACTCCTGAACCATTGAAAAAAAAGGCCATTTAAAAGGCCATTTTAGAAAAAGAGAAATATAGACGGCTCCTTTCATCTGCTTGTCTATAACAAACACTGCTCATCAGTTATAAAGTTTTGTAAGAGAAAAATGACAGGCCTAGAGTGATAGATTTGTAAGAGAAAGAGACAAGGCAAGAAAAAATATACCAAGAGAGAAAAAAAAGTTTAAAACCCACAAACTGTGATATAAATAAGAAAAAGAAGCTCAAAGACAAATATATGTGAACATCTGATTCTGTTTCCATCAATCCAACACTGTTGCTCTAGGATAAAGCTGCTACAGATTTAATTTTTTTTATTCTCAACAAAAGACCTACATGGTGATGTGACACCTTAGTGCTTTCTTGGATGAAATAAAATTGGAGGCAAAATCTATCCTTGTCATTACTTACTGGTTTTCTCTTTCTAGTCAACTACTCTCTAATCCTTTTCTAGTTGCTTTTCTCCTTCTAGGTTCCAAATACCCCATCCTTAGCCTTCTGTGTTACCATGCCGTCTGATTCACCAGTATATGCCTAGGGGTCATCACAGAACCTGGTACAGAAAAAGGCACTTAAACGTTTGTTGAATTACTTTTATATTCACTCCTGTATTGAATTCATCTACAAAAACCCAAACCTACTGCCGTCGAGTCAATTCTGACTCATGGCACCCCTTAAATATTAATTTCCTTCTTTTTCTGTCAGGCTACAAATATCGCAGCCCTGTTTTATTTTTGCCTCTTCTTTATGCTCTATCCAATTTGAAAACATACTGGTTGTGTGTTTCCTTGAACAGTCCTCTTGCCCATTTGCCTTCTCTCTATTCTCACTGCAATTGATTCCATCAACTCACTAGCAGCCTCAACGGACTCTCCCCCTTCACTAGATTTCACTAAGAGATAAAATCTGCAAAACTGCAAATATACAATTGCTTACATATTTGGATCTAAGTGCTTTCTATTTGTCCTTCCTTCCTGTTTCATGGTCCTTTATCTTTCCTCTCTTGCCTTTTGAAATTGTCATGCCATTTTTGTACTTTTATAAGCTTTTTATTTATACATTTTTTTACTCTAGTTTTACTGGTTACCTTACAGATTACAACACGCATCCTTGACAATACAAGGCCCTCAGAACACCTTAACCTCATTTACCCTAAAATCCTTTCATGTATTACTTTTGCCATGTATTTTAATTTTTAATACATCTTATAATATTATAGGTTTTTGGGAGGGTGTCCAGCTTATCTAGGCACTCTCAGCAGACCAAAAACCAAAACCAAACCCACTGCAGTCAAAGTCCATTCCGACTCATAGCAACCCTATAGGACAGAGTAGAACTGCCCCATAGTATTTCCAAGGAGCGCCTGATGGATTCGAACTGCTGACCTACAGGTGGGTTAAAAAAAAAACATTTTACCACTGCTGAAAGATAAATTCCCTTACTATTGCTTTATAGCCTATTTTGTCTCAAGCTACCAGTGTATCAAGTCTACACAACTTTGCATGGATTTCAGTGCCCTCTTCATTCTCACCAGCCCCTATCTATCCAAATTAAAACACAGGCTTTGAGGTTGGAGAGGTTTATGTTCAAACTGTGGCCTTACCTTTACTTAGCTAAATGACGTTGGACAAGTTATAGAAACTTTTCATAATTCATTTATAAGACTAGTAAAACCTACTTCACGGGGCCCTTGAGATTAAATAATGTGGGTAAATCGTTGAGCACAATCCCTATTATATAGTAATAGCAGTTACTGCTTATGGAGCACTTCAACCAAATAGAATAAACAGTTCATCCTACGCTGGAATCCAATCAATTTCTTCACTGTGTGGTAAAATATGCATCCTGATTTTCATCTCTGCAACTTGTGCACACTATCCCTCAATTCTCCCTTTTCCTAATGCAATCAAACACATTCAAGGCCCAAATGAAGTGTGACCTCCCCTATGATGGGTATGGAAACCTTGGTGACCTAATGGTTAAGAGCTATGGCTGTTAACCAAGAGGTCAGCAGTTCGAATCCACCAGGTGCTCCTTAGAAACCCTACTGGGCAGTTCTACTCTGTCCTATGGGGTCACTATGAGTCAGAATCAACTCAACGGCAGCGGGTTTGGTTTTTTCCATGATGTGTATGCCAAAAATTCAAAATCCCTACTTATGTGTACATGTACTAATTCACATTAAAACTTAGCAGAACACAATTTATCAACTATTTTCTAATTTTGTTTTAGTGCTCTTTCCGAAACTAGATTACAAATTACTTATAAAAACAGTCGATATAATTTGTATCCTCAACACCCAAAATAGTACCGGACACACATGTGGTTCAGTATAGAAAAAAAGTTCTTCAAATCTCATAGCCACAGTTTGAGTTAATGCTCCAAAGTACATAGAATGGAAGAGGGGTGCAGAGGGACAGAGGTAAAAGAAATGAGTAAATGAGCACATGACAGAAAGAAAGTCTTTCCAATAAAATATTTACTTAAATCCTTCACTTTGAGTATAACTTCAACTAACCTAGTTGCATTATTTTAAAATGACAATTCAAAGTCCATAGTTGCATTTTTACAATACAAAGTTTAAAGTTTAACAGGGACTTTTGGTTTCCTAGAATAGGCCTTTCCTTTGGCTAGGGGAAAAAAAAAAGCTCTGACAAGTTCAAGAAGTTAGCTAACATTGATCTGTTAAAGATTACTCTTCTGAGAACTAGTCATTAAAATTGTGATAGTCTACCTTTGCTTCTGTGTTCAAGTGAGCTGCTCATGGGAATGAGAACAAAATTAAGATTACAAAGATACACTTTTGGAGAATAGGATCTTTGGTTATATCTTTGAGATTCTTTGAATATTTAATTTTTTAATCACAAAACAGATGACATAATAAATGCTTTTAAAAACAGTAACTATCTTAACCATTTATAAAGGTTATTTTTCATTAATTTATGGTACTCTTACAATGTACCTCTCTTTAATACATTTTCTGCTTTAATATGACTTTAATCAATAGTAAAATAACTATGTTACCAATGTAACTAAAAAGTAAAAATAGCTCACTCTGTAAATCATCCCATATCTGACAATTCCTAGCTTCATTCCCCACCCCGCACCCTGGTATTTTATTAATAAAAACAATTGTTGTGCCTTGCTACTTCTGACAGAAAGAAGCTTTTAGTGATTGCAGATTTAGAACACAATTTTCCTTTTAGCAAGTGCAAGTGTCATTCAGTGCTCAACAATTGTTTATATGCTAAGAATGAGGCTAAACATATCCGTGGTCATTTACATTTAATAAGATGTGATATCTGAAGGTGGTATTATTTGAGATTTTCAGTTTTTTCTAACCCCTGCTGAGATAGCCAAATTTGTAGAAGAAGCAGCTAAAAATTTGAGATTTCATTTTCATAACTTCAGGAGTCAATTCAAAATCCTAGATAGGAAGAACAAAGACACAAGTAGTTTGTAGATGACTGTGAGCATTTATAATTTTGATTTCGGGAACAGGAGGTGATGATATCTCTTTTGGATGTTTGAAACAGCAGGGATTATAAAACTACTCTGGCAACACTCATCCATTTATATTAACGCAAATAATCAGGAAAAGAAGAGAGCGCAGAAGAGTTAATTCAGTATGTGCACAGACATGATCTGAAAATGATAAATATGTAACAAAGAATCTTGTAGAGGACTCTCCTGCCTAACCCCCATCAGCCTGTAGGAAACATGACTGCATGATTTTTTTTACAAGATATTTTAGCATAACACTGGCAGGTGGAGTCAGGAGCAGTGTTTGACATACAGGCCACAGCTTACCCAAAGCATTGTAGAGTGGCTCTCCAGTCAACTTGTCCCAGACGACGGTGGTTTCCCTCTGATTGCTGACACCAATAGCTTTAAAGAGGAAGTTAAACGGAAGGAAGGAGAAAATTAAGCAAGTAGAAAACTACTTCAGGAGAATAGTTTGCTTTTTTTTTACAGGCATAACGAAACATAATTCAAAAATCCATTTGGAACACTGGAAGTGGTATTTATTTTCTTTGAGTAGCCCAGGAAAAAGTGAACACCCAACGTGAAGAGTTTCTATTTCTACAGACTCCTTCCCTCTCTACCACCAGCACACAAGCATGTGGACCCAGGTCAAGGCTCCCAGGTTGGCTTATAAAAAAGGAATGCAATAACTTTCCATATTTATAATCTCCAATTTATTATTCCAAGCAAGCCATTTACTTACTGTTATAAGTCTCTTTCTATGTGAGACAGAACATGCAAGCATTTTAAGAAAATAACCAGATAAAATCCCTCATGCTAAGCAACCTCATTATTATAGCTAGTTAAAACTTCAAGTTTTTTCGAATAGTTTAATAATATGTCACAAGTCATGAGTTTGAATCAGCATAAATACAATATGTAATGGAATGTGCATGATACTGACCCACATACAACTCAAGTGCTATATAAAAAAAAGTTACAATAAATTACATAAATGCTAATCCATACCCACCTTATTCGATTCAGCTAAAACAGAGGTCCTCTCACCTGCCTGTAAATTAGAATCAACTGAGGCTAATTGACCTGGGGTCGGATCTCAGTATTCGCATTTTTCCTAAAACTTCTAAGCAAATTCTAATGTGCAGTCCAGGCAGACGCACTAAAGGATCAATCTTTTCCTGGAATTTAAGATCAGGACAGAACTTCAAGGCCATATAATCAACACATCTTATGATCAAACCTCCTCTAGAATCTTGTTACGTGACCATCCAGGGTGAACACTTCTAGTAACAAGATACCGCCACCTCTCTGAAGGCAGACCAATCACTATTGGATAACTCTGTTACTTAAAAAAAAATCCTTTTCCTTGTAGGTTCTACTTACAGGTCTTAGCCATATTCTTCGGAGATGTACAGAATAAACTTAATCCTTCCATATGTCAGTCTTTTTTAAAACCTGAAGCAGCTATTTTATCTCTTAAGTCTTGTCTTCCTCTGTCTAGACCAAACAATCTGATTTCCTTCAACTGCCCCATCTACATATATTATGCTCTAAAGTCCCTCATCACTTCTAGGAACATGCAATTATACGTCCGCATCATTCAAATCGTTCACCCAGAATAAAACACAATAGAGTACTCTAGGAATGTCTGACCACCAACAAACAGGTTTGTATGGATAGACAAAAAAGAGCCTGAAGGAGAATTGGGAAGGTGTGGTGGGTATGAAATTGTGGCCCTGATCCTTATAGCCACAGGAGGGAATGGGATTAACAATACAGGTGGAAGAAGCCCCAAGGAGATCAAAAGGCTAATGCGTCCCTTGTGATGGGGCAGGTGATCTGTATAAAAGTCCAGAAACAGCAAACTGAGGAATTAAGGCCCCAGTGCTTCGACTTTCTCTGTGTGGTAGCAGACAAGGGTTATCTGCTGAAATGGGCCAAGCAATAAAAAAAAAACCCAAAAAACAATAGCGATAGCAGGATCGAAAGCTTGGGGCTCTATCAAGTAAAGCTCAGCTCTGAAGCCAGCTGCTGGGGTTCAAATTCTAATTCCTCAACTTTCTAGCAGCATGACTCTGGGTCTCAGTTTTGTCTTCAGTAAAATGAACATAATAACAGTTCCTATCTCACAGTATTACAGTCAAGAACCCCTGAATTAATACATATTAAAATAGTGTTCAGCACATAATAACTTAACGTTATACCTATTGCTGTCATTGTCATCATTATTACTGAGGACAGAGTGGAGTAGCAGTAGTAGAGAATGGTGGACACAAAGGATTTTCCCAAGAAGCACCGAGGGCCACAGCAGAGGCCAGAGACCTCAGTGGTTGGGAACAGGTTGCTAAAGTGGGGGTACAGTATTGTGAATGGGATACCTCTTTTATTGGCAGCCTTACAGTGTGGACTGACAACGAGTTCACTGTCAACTAAAGCCTATTCATCCCCACTACATTAATTTTTCCATAATCCTGGAGTCACTATTCTATCTCCCTCATGCTACCTTTCTTTATTAGCTCATTCTAACGTGTATTCAGAATCTAATCTAGAGCTATTTCTGATTCTTTGGTCATTGAAGAAACTGCGCCCCCTCCCCCACCACTCCTTCTTATCCCTCTATCTTAATTGTATTCCTTGGTTCAAGTAAAATGGCTTTTCTTGCAAAGTCCAGTAAAATAGCTTCTCTGGATTCTTTTCCAGCCACAAGCACATCTTTACTACTTGTTTCTCTCCCGGCTTACAGGTCTGAACTTTTTCAGTGGTCTAAATTCTTGTCATTTTTAACCTAAAATCCTTTTTTTTTAGGAAAACTTTCCTGACTGCCAACTCCAGGGCCCTGGTGCCTTTCTTAACAGTTCCTGATTCTAATTAGTCCCTAATCCTCCTTTTCAGAATAACACATTCAGGCTTTGTAATTCTCCAACCTAGTTCATTTGCACCATTTTAGAAAGGGAAGCAAATGTAAATCACATGCATAAAGTATTCATTTCCTGGCCTCACGGTCTTTTAGTTACAAATCACACCATTAGCATGTATAAAACCCCATTTATCACTCTTACCTAGCAGGTTCATATTTCATCTACATATTCTCTCTAAGGGGATGTTTTTCTCTATCCTGTCCTTAGTAAAATAAAACTAGTTAAAAAAAAAGCTACATTCAAAATCTCTGGCTAAATTCTGCTTCAAATTGTCTGTGTAAAGTTATAGTCACCGTTAAAAAAATGATTAGAAAAAAAAAAAGACTTTGGAAACACTCCGAGGTGTTAATAATTTTTGTCTTTGTTAGCGGCATTATGGAGGACATGTTTCCTTTTTTTAAAAACCATAACATCATAATTTACCATTGGAAGAGATTTTTGAAAAACACCAAAAACAGCAAAACAAAGACAGCCCCCAAAGGAAGGCTCTGTGGCTGCTAAAAATGCCACGTGGGAAGAGGTAAAAAGCTTTTTTAAGAAAGCAAGTGTCTGGAAGATGTGTGCTGGAGGCAAGTTATAACAGCTGCAAGTGATATGTGGTCAGTGTTGGGAAGTTACTGCAGAAAAGGAGGTGCTCTCTGAGCTGAGCCTCAGAGGTGATGGAAATGTGTGTATGTTGGGTAGGGGGAGGTAGTGGAAGAATGGATCGGGAGATGCTTTAGATGCAATACGAAAGAACCTAACAGCTGAGATTTTTATCCACTCAATTTTGAGACTGTTTATGATGTACCTTGCTGCTCTTGCATGAGCATGAATGAGAGTACCTGTTACTGTGATCCTTCATTATTTTGTAGTTCCTTTAGTCCAATGACAAGCAAACAGAGCTGCCCCACTCTCTAGCCAAGGAGGAATGAAACAGCCTATTTACTTGTGCTGTTCAGCTGCGGAAAACAAACAAAAAACCCAAACCCATTGCCGTTGAGCGACCCTATTGGACAGAGTAGAACTGCCCCATGGGGTTTCCAAGGAGCGCAGCTGGTGGATTTGAACTGCCGGCCTTTTGGTTAGCAGCTGAGCATTTAACCACTGGGCCACAAGGGCTCCTTCAGCTGTAGAGTGAACTTTAATTTTGGAGGCACCATTCACAGCGACCGGAAATCGACAATCTTTCTGACAGGTAAGGACGGCTAAAGACGACAAAACTGAAATTTGCCAAAGAAATACAACCAGATATGATGAACCATATAAATTGAAAGTATAAGTGACATCCATCTTCAGCTTGTCAAGCTAATTGACTTGCCACACCGAAATTAAAATTGAAGTATTCTGTGAGATTATCATCAGTGTGGCTCAGGAAAAAGAGCACTGGACTAGGAGACCGGGGGGCCTTGTGCTTTAATCTTGTCCACTAGTCACACGACCTGCAATAAGCCCCTTTCCTTCATTTGCAGCTAGAGGGAGCTGGCCTAGGTGACAGAAGATTCTTTATAGCTTTGACATTCTGTGACCTAGAGTTCTACATAGGCAAGGAAAAGCTTGGCCCTTGGCATTACCAATTCACTAAATTATCTGGGAAAAGTTTTTTTTTTTTTAGCACAACTGGCCTGGTACGAAAGGGCTTGGGGAATGTTCTCTTCTTTGGCCATATATAGGCTGGTAGTTCCCGAGAAGGGAGTGCTGGGTCACTCTGGCTCAGGTACAGGTTTCGCACTGGCCAAGACAGAGGAGTGCAGGAGAGAGCTGCGTGTTCAGTGTTCTTACAGACCAGTTCATGCGGAGTTGGGCGTTATCTTCAAAAACAAGAGAAAAAGGAATGGCATCTGAGTGGGTCCAAAAGGCCAAACACCGCAGCCTATCTTACCTGGAAAGGAGGTGGGACTATGTCAATGCCATGGCAAACTGCCCTGGAATCTCTATCCTGAGCATGGCTTTAAGCCATTTAGACTATCTTTGTCTTTGATGATGAATATGTTGACAACAAACTATGCCTCTGAATGCTGAATATTTATGAATGCTGTTCTCACAGCTCAAGGAAATAACCAACAATCACACTGGTACACAAATAAGATAAAACTTGGTAATGCAACTCTAAAAGAAGGTGAAAGCACTTCCACTTAGATATAGAGATGAGGGTAAGATTAATATGTGCATAATATTAAAAACTGTTCATAAAATATCAAATTGTACCTAGGTGTTTATTTCTTATAAAAGTCTAAAGAGAAATAACTATAAAATTTTCCCTCTACGTGTGCCGATTATTGGATTATCACCTGTTTCCTCTACTTAACCACTTGCTGCATGGCTATTTTTGCTTCACTGTATCCCTAGTATACCTAGCACATAGTAAGCACTCTGGGTTTCCTGGATGATTTTTTTGTAAGTGGGTTTTTATTTATACAAATAGGGTAAAGTCTAAAAAGAACTCAGTTTCAACTCCGGAGCTTTGGTAAGTCTCACAGCCAAGATTACAGAAATCAAGCCCACCACCATCAATAGATAAATTCCCCTAGCTACAGTCAGAAGAAAAAAATAGTCCCTTGAATGGAGAACTTAAAAAAGGTATAGAGATGGCAATCACCACATTATGCTTTCATCCTTTATGCTATTATATCAATCTTGGATGACTGGGTGTTTTCCCTCCCTACATGAACAACACAAGGCCAGACTTAGGTAGATATTCTATTAAAACAACTAGGAATTTACAAGAGAAATCTGTAATAATCTAACACTCTCAAGCATTATTCCAGAGAGACTTTTAAAAGGGTTTTGATTCCCATCAACCCCTAGCCCCAACCTGTTCCTTATTCCTATCTTCCTCTCCTCTGTAAAAGGCCTCCCCATCTATCCAAATGCTCCAGCAAAAACAAACAAGCCCAGGTATCATCTTGCTTCATCTCTTCCCCCCACTACTCTCTCTACTACCCTGACATCCAATCCATCTGTAAGTCCTGGCCTTTTCTTTCTCCCCACACCTCCACTGCTACCATTCGGTACCAGAAGCCACTACCATGCTCTGAGGACTCCCACAGCAGCTTCCTCACTAGTCTCCTTGCATCCGCGCTTATGCCCTTACAATCACTCTTCACATAGCAGTCAGGAAGGTGTCTAAAGTGCAAGTCAGATCATGCCATCCCTGCTCCTTTTGCCTAAAACCTTCTAATGGCTCCCAGTGATGCTAAGAATAACATCCAAACTCCTAACTATGCTTGACAAAGCCCCACCCATTTCCCATTTCAGGATTCCAGCTCCCACTGAGACCCCCTACCCACCCACTCCTACCCCTCGCCTTTCTTTTACTCTGCTTTTGACAAGCTGACCTTCTTTCTGACCCAGGAATGTGCCAAGCATATTCCCACCTCAGGGCCTTTGCATGTGGGCCACTTCCTATTCCTCACTCTTTCCAGATATGCACACAGCTGGCCCCTTTTGGCCTTTCAGATCTCAGCAAAAATGTCACCTCCTCAGAGAGGGCTTTGCTGGCCACCAAATCTAAAACAAGCCTCTCCAGGCATACTCCACCACATCCCTTGGTTTTATTTTCTGCATGGTACTTATCACTATCTGAAATTAGCTTCTCTGCTCTTATTGTTTATCTCAATCCACCAAAATAAAAGCTTCACAAGCATAGGGGCTTAATCTGCCTGTTTATTGCTGTATCCTCATTTCTCACAGAAACGCTTGGCACTGCATAGGCACTCAATTATGTAGTAAATTAATGAATGACCTAATAGAGACAGTTTTTCTTTTATTATAATTACTATAACTTTGAGATCATTGTACCATGTGAGTAAAATATTCTATTAAAATACCTTTTATGTAGGAAATATCAATATTGAGCTCTCGAAGCTTCTCACATGTTTTCTCTATACACTCATAGACAGACTGCAGAATTTCCTTAGGGTCTTGCTCCACCCATCTTTGAAGAAAAGAACATATTTGGTTAGTCTACAAGAAAGCAATATAAACATAATTTATATCTCTAGAAATGTTCACTTAACAAGGGTGTGGCTGGTATATATTTTTTTTTTAATCAGTTCAAATTTACTCAAGTTTCTGAATGATGAAATTTTAAGGGAATATGCAAGCTTTTAGATTGATTGAACAGATTGAACAGATGCACTTCGCACCATTGATCCTCATAACATGAAATGAGGTTGAAAGAGACTCAGTGATTCATTGGACCATGGAAAATATTAAAATCTCTTCTAGTTTGACTTAAACAAAGCATACCCAACATTCTAAAGAAATGATTTAAGTAGAGAAAAGCCTATTCCCCTTACATTTATGTCATTCTTCATGAAGCAGTTGCTCATTTTAAAGGAGGCCACTAAATAGTGGACTATAAATAGCAACTATTCTACCTATTTTTAAATCCCATGGGTTTGATGAATTGTGATAAACTATCTGCATGTTTCACTAGTGACTTCTAAGTAGACTGAAATATAGAGCAAAAGGAATTCTGAAAAGTCAAATAAGTATACAAATCTCTTGCCATTTTTCCCATTTCCCTGGACCACCTTCTAAATTACAAGAGATAAAAGAAAAGGGAAGCAAGCAGAGTCAGGGGACTTCATACCACCAAGAAACAAGCACTAGGAGCAGAGCACATCCTTTGGACCCAGGGTCCGTGCACGAAGAAGCTCCTAATCCAGGGGAAGATTGACGAGGAGGACCTTCCTCCAGAGCCGACAGAAAGAGAAAGCCTTCCCCCGAAACTGATGCCCTAAATTTGGATTTCTTGCTTACTAGACTGTGAGAAAATAAATTTCTCTTTGTTAAAGCCATCCACTTGTGGTATTTCTGTTATAGCAGCACTAGATATCTAAGATAGATTTTAAACTATAAAATTTGATATGACATAAATTTTTTCTTTAAATTGAGGTAAACTTTACAGTGACATGCAGATCTAAAGGCCACAATTTGTTGAGTTTTGACAAATCTAGCCAATACCCCAGCCAAGATACAGGATACTTCCATCACCCCAGAAAGTTCCTTCATACCCATTTTAAGTCAATCAAACACCCCACAGGCAACTACTTTTCTAATTTCTATCATCTCAAATTAGTTTAGCCTTTTTTGCATTTCAGATAAATGAAACCATGCACTATGTACCCTTTAAGCCTGGCTTTTTTCACTTTGCACCGTATCAATGAGATTCATCCATGTTGTTGCACATATCAGTTCCTTTTTTTTTTTAACTGCTGAGTTACAGTATTCCATTGTAATTCATTCTACTGATGAGAGATATCTGGATTGTCGCCAGTTTTGGACTATTATGAATAAAGCTGCTATAAACATTTATGTTAAAGTCTTCCTATGGGCATATGCTTTCTCATTTCTCTCGGATAAATTTCTAGCAGTAGAATGCTGCAGGTATATGTTTAACTTCATAAGAAACTGCCAAACAGTTGTTCAAAGTGGCTGTATTATAAATTTTAAATAATACACTGAACATTATATTTAATCACAATTACTACCTATGAACACCACTCCCAAAAAGATGATTTTAGAATTCAGTGGTAAGAGATGTGAATGCTTTTTAAAACAGATATCTTTATTAAAAAAAAAAAAAAAAAGACACATTCAAATCAGCAAAGAGGCATTTAAGCAATGATTAAAAAAACAACAACAAAGCAAACCCGTTGCTGTCAAGTCAATTCCAACTCACAGCAACCCTGTGGGACAGAGGAGAACTGCCCCATAAGGTTTCTAATGCTGTAAGCTTTAAGGAAGCAGACTGCCACATCCTTTCTCCTGAGGAGCAGCTGGTGGGTTCAAACCATTGACCTCGAGGTTAACAGCCTAGCACTTAACCACTGCACCACCAGGGCTCCTTTGGCAACGATGGGGATATATAATTATACAGAACTAAATGACCTTAATGTAGAACTTCTGACATTTAATCATCTTTTGCTTTATTACTTTATCACCTCTTCCTTTTCTGTCACTGAATTTCTAAGCCATCAATTACGTACATGTTTTTACTGAGTTCTAAGTTATTGCTTCTTTCCTTGGCTAATAATATCCATACCTCAAGTCTCCTCAGGAAAGTGTTTTGTCAAGTTTAAATACCCACGGGGCAGGTAGGGTGAGGTGAACTAGGCATGCCTTCACCTATTAAAATAGGAAACATACCCTTCTCTTGGGAACTCTTGTTTTATTTCCACTTGATGATGACTAAGTAGTTCAGCTGTTTTTGAATTGAACACCTGAAAAACATATTGCAATATTAGGGTAAAATGCAGGTAGATATCAAAGACGTTTAAAGTTAGTCAGTTCTTATCCATTGACAGAAGAGTCCAGTCAGATGAAATGCCACCGAAGATGCTCTACTTTCTCTTCAGAGAGAATCATGAAAGTTATAGGGGTAACTTTTAGAAATAGTCACTTTTCTTTTAGATAAATAGAAACCTGTTGAAGATGAACCTAAATTGAAAGGCAATTCCTTATTCCCTAAAACAAAACAAAATTAATACACCAACCAATTAATAGTACTGATTTCTTTCAGAGAATAAGAGCAAGAATAAAATCTGTTAAACTTCCAATAATACTGGCCTACAGTTCTAGTCTTCATCCATCTGTGATGTGGAGATACAAAGAGTCACAGAAGCTCAGGCAGGGAAGTGCACTGTGTAAATTCCTTTGAAAGGAAGTTCAACAATGTATCTAGCTCTTCCATTGTTGTTGTTGTTAGGTGCCAGTGGAGTCAGACTCTTAGCTACCCTACTTGGACAGACTAGAACTGGCCCATACTTTCATAGGCTGTAATCTTTATGGGAGCAGAGCATGAGGTCTTTCTCCCAAGGAGCCAGAGCCACTGGGTGGGTTCAAACTGCCAAACTTTCCGTTACCAGCCGAGCACTTAACCATTGCACCATCAGGGCTCCTTCTAGCTTTTATAAGTAGAACATTACCGGGAGCTGGAGAAGTGCACGCTGGCCCCCCCAGAGACTCCAGCATACCCGTCATCATTTGCTTGGACACACCTGCCATGAGTTGCTGAGCTTTGGTGTAAAACCTTAACACCAATGGATCAAAGCTAATGAAGTGCTGTACAATCCTCCATAATTTTGCTACTACTAAAAACACTTTTTAAAACTTAGCAACTTGTTTTCATGCATGCTGTTTTTCAACTAGTAGTACCTATATATGGCTTCCAAAGTACTTGCTCTTTCAGAGTAAGAATCCATATTTTAATTATAATTCACTTCCCAAGTCACTGTAATTACAGCAGTAGAGTCACTTCCAATTAGTTAAGAAAAGTGTTTCCATGCCTAGGTTTCCTCTGGGGGAAAATCACCTACTCAAAGTAGATTAAGAGAAAGTAATAAGAAAAAACACTTGAGTTGTTAGCCCCACCACACACATATGCCCACCCACCCACCTCCTTTTCTGGAGGAAATGGTAAACATGACGAAAGCAGGAGAGCAAATTCTGAAGTCCTTTGAGAAGACAAAGTATCTTTTGAGTCAAAGGTTAATTTGACACATCATAAGTGAAAGACACTTGGCAGAACTCCATGTGATATATCCTGGTAATTTACAACTTAGCATTAAAGCATCTTTCTAGGATGTCGGCTCCATCAGGTCACGGACCTTTGTCCTCTTTTATTTGCTGATGTACCCCTAGGACATAGAATAGTGTTTGGCAAAGAGTCAATGCCCGATAAATATTTGTAGAATGTCTGAAAAATATATGGTCTGTCAGGTACTTTGTCTCACATACTTTGGACATGTTGTCAGGAGGGATCAGTCTCTGGAAAAGGACATCATGCTTGGTACAGGGTCAGTGAAACCCCTCGACGAGATGTACTGACATAGTGGCTGCAACAATGGGCTCGAGCATAACAACAATCATGAGGATGGTGCAGGACCGGGCAGTGTTTCATTCTGTTGTGCATAGGGCCGCTATGAGTCGGAATCGACTCTAAGGCACCGAATAATAATAACCAGGTACTTATGTGACAGAAAAACTCTAATAGGAAACCACAGTTGCATTAGTATTATTCATATTACTGCTGCCTTCAGGGTCTACTCTCAAATTCACAAAGGTTTCTGGGGTTAAGAAACAAGATGTCCGTTTTTGCTGACTAAATTCATACAGATCTCAAAAGCAGACCTACGAGGCTGTGAAGGGGTGAGATCCCTCTTCCATCACCTCTTAGCTTTAACTAGGCGAACTCCAGGATCCTCATGCTTTATAAACATGGATTTACCAGCCTTTGGAATGGGCTGTTGTTATTGTTGTGTGCTGTCAGTTGATTCCAACTCAAAGTGATGCTATACAACAGAGTAGAACTGCCCCATAGGGTTTCCTAGGTGGTTAAGGACTTGGCTGCTAACTGAAAGGTTGGCGCTTCAAACCCACCAGCCATTTCATGGGAGAAAGAGTGGCAGTCTGTTTCCATAAAGATTTACAGCCTTGGAAACCCTATGGGGCAGTTCTACTCTGTCCTACAGGGTCTCTAGGAGTTGGAATCAACTTCACAGCAGTGGTTTTGGTTTTGACTTCAGCTTCCAGATTTTAACTCTTCCAGAAAAGAATTCAACAATGGAGTTTCAAGGCAAAAGGAAACAAAAGACAATACAAACTGAAACCATGCCCTAATGTAATGTTCTCTCGGTTTTTTTGTTTCATTTTTTTTTTTCTTCTTCAAAATGAGATGCAAGAGATTAGATAAAATTGACAAGCGGGACTAAACTCTAGGTTTTCTGAATACCAATCCAGTGCTTGTCCGCTAATCATACTAATACAAAAATGGTTTTTCAATTCTCCATTAAGTGGCAGTGAATACAAAGAAGTGAATACAAAGAAGGGAATACAAAGAAAGGAATACAAAGGCAGGTGCTATTAAGTAGAGAAAAAACACCTCACTCAGACTTCTGGGGGTCAGGGATACCTACCTTCTAAACAAAGACTGAAATGTGAATAGAAGTGAGCCCTGCTGGGACAGGAAATGGGTGGGGGGAGGGTATACAATGCTGGCTACTGCAGAGAATGGATTAGAGGGAGGTTAGGCTAAGGCGTCGCAAACAGTTAAGTGCTCAACTACTAGCTGAAAGGCTTGTGACTGTAACCCACTCAGAGGGGCCTCAGAAGCCAGGCCTACAATCTGCTTCTGAAGGGGCACTGCCTTGAAAATGCTATGCAGCAGTTCTACTCTGCACACATCGGGTCACCATGAGTTGGAATCATCTCAAAGGCAACTAATAACAGCCTGAGGTTGGTTATTCAGTGGTAGAATTCTTGCCTTCATGTGGCAGACAGGGCTCGATTCCCAGCCACTGCACCTCATGCAAGGCCGCCATGGTTGAAAGAAGTGAAGTGAATGTGTTGGGGAAGATTTCATTTAGAAGGTATAAGCAATTAGATACATTAAGGGATTGAAGAGGGAGGAGTGATGGAAAAAGAGGAACAGTTATGGATGGCGGGTTACAGGTTAGTGCAGCTGGGTAGGCGGTGTTTACAAGAAAAGGAAGAGTAGGGCAGGAGTTTAGGTGAAGGAAGGGGTAATGAGAGTGCAAATTTCATTTCAGATTATGTGTCTTTGAGGTGCTGCTCAGGCACATAAGTGGAGATGTCCAGCAGTTAGCGATTTATGTTTTAGGTCATAAACCTAAAGATACCCACTCTCAGAATTTCATAATTTCACCATGGACTAGAGAGGCAAATGAGAATGACATGCTTGGTCTATAGTGCAAAGACAAAAAGCACAAGCCTTGGCGACACACAAGAGGCCCTGCCCATGCCAGCTAGTTGACTTTGGTCATACCGCTCAACTTTTCTGAGCCTTGGCTTTTCCATCTGTAAAAGGATTAAAATAAACTAATTTATGGAGAGGACTGAGCACGGTGCAGCCACATAGCATGCACCCAAATGTTATCAGTACTGGTGCTGTGGCTGCTACTACTATTGCTACTATTTTTATTACAACAGCTAATAACCTGGTTTTGGGTTATTACTACTCCTATCACCACCACCAATAAGTGATATTATTAGGATTATAAATCACCAGTTACTCATCTCTACGTGCAAATCACACCTCAATTCCAGGCTTTTTGTGGGGGGGGGCGATTAAAAACTGAAGAAACATGTTTTGCTGTGTACATTCTCAACAACCACAAAATAAATAAAACTTTAAAAAAATAATACTAAAACTGCAGGAACAAGGAAAGTTAACATCTAAAAATAACTTAGCACAGTGCAGGCACCTAGTATACACCCAAAAGATGCTACTACTACTTCTGCGACTTATTATTACCTGTAGGTGGTAGAAATACAATTAGAAGTCACCGGTTCTAGATTTGGAGAAGCGGGATAGTTAAAATCAGAAGAAACAAGGAAAACTGGTTTCATGAAAAAAGTTTAAAAATAAACTTTCTGAAACAATGCATGCATTCTCTCTCCTAAGGGGAGTAGTGTAGACAGGAAACGCTCTCCTTATTAAGTAACTGTCCTGTAACATCCTATGGCTAATTCAGCCATCCCATCCTAAATTTCCCTCCCCATGTGATTTCCCCACTAGCCTAACTCTTTTAAGGCCACACTAAACTCCACTATGTGATAAACCCTTACCCAGGAATGCCAACTCCCTTCTCCAGAACACTCTAACACTATGTAAATGTGAATGACCTAAAAGAAAAACACTAGCTACAAACAGGCTAACTGCAAATTTGACCCAAAAAGCCACAATGGCACCTTCTGACAAGCCACAGAAGAATAGCAAATTGCACTGTATTTTTCTTAGAAATGAAATATTAATAGCATATAAAAAAAAAGCTAAACCCAGTGCCCTCGAGTCGATTCCGACTCATATAGTGACCCTATACATACATGTAATTCAGCTATAGTTGCTGAATTCAACTTTTCCCAAGAACCTCCAAGTTACACCTAGGAAGGTGGGACCCATTCCTGTTGTAATCCAAGAAGTTCTTTCTAGTCAACATATCTGAGTCCTGTAGGCCCCTTCTCCTGATCTCTATTCATGTAATGACCATTTATCTCATGCCAGACGCTGTGTTAGGCTCTGGGAAAGAAAAAAAGACACTGTTCTGTCCCTCAAGAAGCTCACTCTGAAAACTCTTAACACTTACGCTTGGGAAAGACAAGAGGACAAGAGAGGGTGGCAACTTTGATAAGGACATGTACGTGTCACTTGCGCAATGTGATGGGCAAGAAAACAAGCGAACTTAGTGAAAAAACAAAACCAAAACAATCACAACTAGTTATCACAAAAAGAATGGCCTCATTCCAGCCATAAGCCAAATTAGTTTGACCAAATTTACCATGCATTAGTCCCTGGCCCATAATGGGTGCTTAATAAATACGTGTTGAATAAATAAATGAAAGAGGAAATCCATCCATAAACCTATGAGATCTCTAAGTATGATGAGGCAACTGGGGCCAAGGCAATGTTTCCTGCCAAAACCAGCGTGGAACTACCAATTCTATTCATTTTTTGTATATGCTGACTGTTGGAAGACAATGGTTACGCAACCATTATCCACGGTGACTATACCTGAGCCCTGCCCTGGACCCACTGAATCTGAGTCACGAGATGATCATAACCAACAGAACTTATTCAAACCTAACAGACATGAAGCCAATTTGTATTTGTCTGTGTGTGTGTGCATGTGAAGATTCAGTTGTGACCAAAACCAGAGCTGACACTTGTGGTGTAGTGGTTAAGTGCTACGGCTGCTAACCAAAGGGTCAGCAGTTCAAATCCACCAGGCGTTACTTGGAAACTCTATGGGGCAGTTCTACTCTGTCTATAGGGTCGCTATGAATCGGAATCGACTCGAAGGCACTGGGTAGGTGACCTCACCCGTTCTCCCATCTCCCACTTACAGTGGGCTAGGGAACAGAAGATAGTAAGTAGTTAAGACAGGCTTCAAGTGCAACAAACCTGGCCTTGAATTCAGGTTGCACCAGTTACTGTGCGACCTTGGGCACAATCCTCAGCTTCAGTCTAATACCCATGTAAAAGGTGCTTAACAATATTATCTACATCAGAGTTCTCATAAGGATTAAATAAGATAATGCTGGAAAAGTCCTCAGTACAGTACCTGACACATTTCAAGCCTTTGTTTTTTTTAACATTCAACTTAGAGAGAAAAAAAGAAATCGTTACCAAATTGAACAGGGAACTTGATTCTTCAAGCTGAAACTTTGGTCTTATAAAGAAGTGGCCTCTCCTTGAAACCTGTTACCCTAATTCTCTTTCCAAGAAGTTCCTACTCTGCACTCTGAGTAACCATGTGCCAACCTCAGTTCACTTTCCTATCAAAAAAATCAAACAAGCTGGAAATTTTCCTTTAGTACAAAGGATATGCGTAGGGCCTCAAGATTAATTCTTTGACAACTTGAAGAAGAAATGGACATTTTCCGAAATTGCAGGTCTACCACTAAAATACAAGAGGTGAAATAATCAAACATGCTCAGGTCAGAAAGTTTCAAGATTTTTTGGCAAGGTAAGAAAAATAACTCCGGTTGCCCTATTAAAGAGAAATAAAATCTATTCAAGAAACACAGACTTTCAGTAAGAGATAACAAGCAGCTGAGCCACTATTTCAAGAAGCAGATTTGGGGATATGGGAAATAAGCATTCCCCTTGGATGAAAGAGCACTAATAAAGAAATCTTGGGTGCGCTATGGGAGAAAGCTAATATTGCTAGCAGAGAAAAAGGGAGAAGAAAGCTTGGAGAGGTTATTGGTCTTGTAAAAGTTTAGCTAAATGTGCAAATCTAATGAAAATGGTCAGGAAACCATTTAAACACTTTTAACCTTACACGCTTCCTTATAACAGTTCTTATTCACTGTCGTCTTTCCCGAGAAGTTAAGCAATTCTTTTTGAGTCATAATTACAATGTACAACAATATGACTGAATAATTCCTGGGAACCATCTTGTGATTAAAACACTTATTCAGCAAATCTGTTATCTCTACACTTTGCAGGGAGCGGTTTAACAACCTCTTTTCTTAAAAGCAAAGTGGGGAAAACTTGCTAAACCATCCCCAAGTTTTCCTCTACTCTGCACAGGATCTCTTACCTACCTCTTAAGAATTCTTTCATAGTTCTTTATCAAGGAGCGCAGTCAACTTTACTGACCAAATTTTATACATCATTCGATCAGCAGAATGGGAATCTTCTGATTTTGTACCTTAGCTTACTCATTGAGATCATCCCATCTAGAATCCAGTAAACAGAACCCAATTTTTGAAGGCTCGCATTGTTCATGTTACACACTGAACAATTGATAGTTATAAGGTGTTAAATTACTTCCCCATCGATGTAGAAAGTTGCTTATTGAGCAAATAGAATTTGAGGGACCAGTAACAACCTGTAGTAAAGATTGCTGGGCTACATGGACAGCGACAGTGAAGAGAGTCCAGGTAAAGACAAGCATGGTAAGGTTGGCTCCTAAAAAGGAAGCCTACAAAGTTATGAAATATTCTACCCACTTTCAAACAGGGCAAAGGTTGTAAACTTGAGAACAATTGGTTTAGCTCCTACAGTGCTTTGTGAACTAGTTGCCAATATTCAAGAAGTGGGAGAGTTCACTGAAAATGAGACTACCAGCTTCTCAAAGAATCTGTACATCTGTTCATTAAATTATAATACAGCAGGGGCCTGAGTTCCTCCCCGGCAATTACTGGCTATCCCCTTGGTTTAGGCTTGCTCTTGAGTTTGCCATCCGGCCACCCTACCTGCCTGGCCCCTGCGGACTTCTATTAGCGTTTCTCAAATTAAAAAACAAACAAACAAAAAAACACCCACTGCCGACCCTATAGGACAGAGTAGAACTGCCCCATGGTTTCCAAGGAGGGCCTGGCGGATTCAAACTGCTGACCTCTTGGTTAGCAGCCATATCACTTAACCAGTACGCCACCAGGCTTTCCAATTCTCGAACAGGGTTTTAAAAATCAACCCACAGCTAGTTAGCACACCTGTCTTAAAGGTCTCTCTTAATTTGGAAAGATGGTGGTTGTATATTTTAAGTATTAATCAAATGCAGTTAGGCAGACTTTCTTACTTACCATTCAAGATGACTTTATAAAAGTTTATGTAAATGTAAGACAAAGTGAAACCCGCCCTGGGTGATCAAAAGACAAAACAGTACAAGAGATGGTGGAATATGTCTTGGCAGCTCAAACCAGTGTAATATACTAAATAAGAATCAAACTAAAATTGGACTGAAAACTTCTCACTTTAGACAAGAGAGACAAGTATCGGGGTCAAAGTACAGGTTTTAGTCAAGTGGCCAGGTAAACAAGACTTTCAAAATATATATTATATATAGTATTGTATGTAACATATATCTATTGTGTATGTGTATAGCGACCCTATAGGACAGAGTAGAACTGCCCCATAGGGTTTCCAAGGAGTGCCTGGTAGATCTGAACTGCCAACCTTTTGGTTAGCAGCTTTGGGTCTTAACCACTACAGCACCAGGGTTTGTGTATGTGTATACACACACACATATATACACTTACTAAATAATGCAGAAAAATAATGCTTTAAGGAAAAAAAAGTGAAAAAAATAAAAATTTTATTTTTGTGAAGAGGGAGCTAAACAGTCACTAAATATTTATATCAACGTACCAGGTTAGTCAAATGCCTATTGAAAGTCATGTGACTTTTAAATTACCTCAGCGCTAGATCACTTTAGTAGCAAGTTTCCTAACTGCACAAGTCAATCAATCACCAGAGAGTCACTAAGCGGACACTTAAACAGCACTCCGTTACAGTAAAACTCTGCTGTCGTGCATGGCAAATATGAGAAACGGAATCTCCTGGTTACATTATACTATAAAGTGCAGAGACCACAATCATCGGTTTATAATAGTAAAGTATCAACTGAAATTCGCGAGTCTACGAAATTAAAGATTCTGGCAAAAGCAGTATAGTGTGACCCTTTCCTAATTTGTTCTGCCACCCCCTTAAGCATTCTTCTACCTTCTGCAATTTCTGTGGAGAGTGACAGCGCATCATCATGCTACTACTTTATTCGTTCTACTGCTCCGAAGGACCAGTAGACACGGCCGTGACACAGCTTCCACCCCCCCCCTTCCAAGGACGTCCTGAGCCCCGCAAGCCAAGTGTTCCTGGGAAGACCGCAGTAGCAGTCAATGTGGCCACCTGTCCCAGGCTATACGCGGCAGGTCTGTGTGGATGCTCCCTTTGGCGGAGAACTTCTCCCATTATTAGGTGACCTGGATCCACCACCGAGGTGGCAGGTCCCGTTTAGGGGCCGCGGCCTTCTTCCCTTGCCCAGCGGCCGGGGCCAGGGGAGGAGCGGGATGAGGACCCGCACCCCGAGCCCCGCCGACTCCCGCCCCGGCTCAGTGCCTCCTTAGAAGTCACCCCGGGCTCACCAAAAACCGCGTGGAGCTGGTGCCCTGATCCACCGCCCCCACCAAAGGCCCCAAAACTGCTTCCTTCACGGCTGCCATGAAATCAGGTTCGGATAGGCTGGCGGTCGCGGCCGGTTTCCCAGGTGACGGCGGCGGGCAGGGGGAGGGGTGGGCAGCAGGACAGCGCGAGGCGGTGCGCGACTGCTAAACGCTCCCACCGCTCGGAGCGGCCCCTTTACCCGCGCTGCGCCTTCTGGCCCCGCCTCTCCGGCCCAGGCTCCGCCCACAAACGCGGTCCTCCCACCTCCGGAGGCGTGGCTGAGGGGGGCGCTGTCCGCCAGGACTGCCAATGGGCGAGAGCTGGAAGAGGCAGCTGTTCCAACAATGAGGGCGTTAGACGTCACGGGGGCGGGGCTTGGGCGGGGCGGAGGTGGTGGCCCGCGCGGAAGGGTCACGTGGGGGGGCCTTCGACCCGGCTAAGGAGCCAGCCGGCTGCGGGGGCGGGGGTGTAGGCGGAGCGGGGTGCGGCCCATTGGCAGGGAGCGCAGCTGGCCGGCGGATCGCGCCCTGGGGCTCGCGCCCGCGGCTGCATCCCAGAGCGCAGAACTGCTTGTTCTCTTCTCTGGGCTGTGCAGCGTTAGCCTGAGTCTTTGTGTGATCATACCCGGCTCGACCTTCCCGCGCTTCCAATGCCTCACGCACCTCCCCGCACCTCGCCCCTGTTAATAATAATAACTCCTTTCACAGAGACTGACCCCTGGAGCGGAAGGTCTTTCGGTTTAACATTTAAGGGAAGCTCTCACAATCGGGCCTCCCAGATTTTTCAACTGACCATCCTGGAGAAAGCCTCAGGACCCACCGTGTCATAATGCGGCCTTGCTCCTCGCTTGACCTCACTCTTGTCTCTCCTCCACCCGCCATTTCCTCTCCCTCCATTAACTGCTCTGGACCTCAAAGGGAGAGAAAAGGGACTCTTGTCATTTGACCTTGAACCTACCTTGCCAGGCTTCATTTGGGTCAGGGGTTTTCAAACTTTGGACCAAGACCCACACCGACAAATAGTTTACAGAACAACTCGGGGCATGAATGTACGTGTATGTGTAAAACATAATTATGTCTATTATATATAAAAAACCAAAAACCAAACCCAGTGCCGTCGAGTGGATGCCGACTCTTAGCGACCCTATAGGACAGAGTAGAACTGCGCCATAGAGTTTCCAAGAGCGCCTGGCGGATTGGAGCTGCCGACTGTTTATAACACTTAACCACTACACCACCAGGGTTTCCCTATTATATATAAAAGCCCAGTGTCTGTATATTTCTATATTATATATAAAAAAATTTTTATATAGAAATATATTAATGTATACTGAAAAAATGTTTCCAAAATATTTACCTTTCCATTCTGTATTTTTTATTCTGTTGCATATCGTTTTAAAAATGCTGGTTGAAAATTATAAAATTGTTTTTGTAAGTCACCACTCTACCAATCTGAGAAGCACTTTACTATTCCCACTCTCATTTCCTTCCATCCCTTTCTCTCGCTCTGTCTTTTTTTCGGTGTTCTGGAATATCATTTAAAATTTTTCCTCTTTTATCTCACCCTGCACCTCACTTGTCCATCTGTGTGTGTATAGTTTTGCCACACTTATTCTGAAAGTACATTTTCCTAAGTGCTGTCTGGAAATTATATTCTGGTGTTGCAGATGAGATGGTGGACTTGATAACTGTTAATTAACTTCCTTGGTTTAGCATAGGAGTGCAAATGGATCAGTATTTCTGAATTTCCTGGAAGAGGAAAATAGGCATATAGTAGGCAAATGTAAAGGAATGAAGCCATATTAGTACTAAAAATCGTGAAAAGTATTAATTGTATGAATGACGTAGGTAAAGATTTCCTTTTTTTCTAGAATGCAGTAAAAAGAAAGCCACATCGATCCACTAAAAAAAAAAAAAAATCCTTCACCGTGTTTGAACTTTCACACACTTTTGACGCTCAGATTCTAACAGGACAGCACAATATTTGTTTAGCAGTGTAGTGGGATCAGATATCAGACCTTTGAGAATAAGTAGGGTTAGATGTACATGAGAGATTCCTACGTTTATTGATCTTGTGTTTCCCACAACAGTCTGTATTCCACATCCTCATTTTGTTCACCAAAACAAAACTGAAAAGCCAAAATACTATTTGAGCTCACAGTAATGATACACATTGGAGCTCCCTCTTAGGAAGCTTAGGAAGGTCAAGGGGGAGGGTCGTAAATGAAAGTGCTCAGCTACCTCAACTCGGCACCCCAAATATCTACTTCGAACTCTCATAGGTCCATTTTCTCTTATCCTTTTTAAATTACTCTCTTTTGCCTGCCCATTCCCACCCCTTCAAGCCCTAGCTGCAGTCTGAAAACTCATCTACAAAAATGTCAAAATCAACCACTAGATATCCTGATTCCCTTTTTCAGACTATCATTGGCAGACTTGGAGGTAACAATGAGATATCTGAAGCCCAGAGAGCATAAGTGACTTCTCTGAGGCCACCTAGCCTCCTGTGGCAGGACTAGAACCAGGATTTCCATCTCCTGACATCAAAACCTAGTGCCCTCTTACAGCAGCCTGAGGGAATGGAAGGTGACGGAAATCAGGAAGAGAAATGGAGAAGGAAGAAGGTAGTTATGATCTCTTGCAGTGTTCAAAAGAAAATAAATAAAGGTCCTTCCATGAAATAACCAGGATGCTGGTCCTCCTTGCTCTCCAGATACTGAAGGCAAACAGTGGGAAAAACATTGGTTTGGAAAGCCCAAGTCTGATCTTGGCCCTGCCGTTCAACACTTATCTTTGTGACCTTGAGTACCTTACTTCCTCCCATGGCTTGCTTGTGCCTATTTGTAAAATAGGGAAAATGTCACCAGTGTGAATGGGTTAATGTGAGACTTAAATGACATAATGTCAGTTAAAGCACTCTGCAAGCACCATGGTTAATCACGAAGGACAAGATGCCATCTTGCTGGTGGGTCTCTTGCCACCAAAGAAACCCAGACAGGAAGACCAAGGTCCTTAATTCAAATGACTTAAGTAGTTTGAGTCTTCAAAAGCTCATTGTGATGATTTCTGACTGGTAGAGCAGGAAATCAATGTTAATCCCCCTTGGAGAATCTCTAGGTATTTCACTCATTCCTCCTGTAGTTTTTCCTGTTCTTTGTTAATTTACATGGAATTTATGTAAGCAAAAGGCTTACATTTCTCTAGAGAATCTTTTTTTTTTTTTTTACCCTGCTAATGCTGCTTTTTTTTTAGTCTTTTCTTATTTGCCTAAAAAGAAGCACCATTTTTGCCCTAGTAGCTGAAAGGTTGGCAATTCGAACCTACCCAGAGGCTCACTGGGAGACAGACATGGTGATCTGCTTCCAAAAGGTCATAGCCTTGAAAATCCTGTAGAGCAGTTCTACTCTGCACACATGCAGTCACCGTGAGTTGGAAAGGACTCAGTAGCAACTAACAACAGTCTCTTTGGTAAGCTTGTTGTTAGCTGCCAGGGAGTTGGCCCACCCTTCCCTTAATCACCCTCTATTACTCTAATGTTACTTGAATAAGGATTGTTGTGAGTATGGAAAGCGTAACATGCAAAGTTAGTGCTTGCATATTTATAAAAAAAATTTTTTTATAGATTACCATAATTGGAACATTCATTCCTTTTATTTTATGGGTTTGGGATGATCTAGGCAGATACATGAAGTGATCTGTCCAAGGTAACAGAGGGAGTTAAAGACAAATTAAGAATTTAAATACAATTTTTGAATTAAAAAAAAAAAAGAATTTAAATGCAGTTAATAAAAACAGAAAAATTGGAAGACCCCTCCAACTTCTTCACAACCTGGAAAATCCAACCGCATGCATTTTACTAATCTAAGTATAACTACCTAAGATTATAGTATCACTTTACGCAGTGTTGCAGTTGTAATAGGGTTAAACTATAACAGTGACTTGTTAAAACTCAGGTTTCTGGACCCCAGCCCCAGAGTTTCCGGTCTAGTACTGTGAGGTCTGAAAATGTGCATTTCTAACAAGTTCCTTGGTGATGCTGATCCTGCTGGGCCCGGAAACCCCAGGGAGCAGTCCTACTTTGTATGCAAGGGATTGCCAGAAGCGGGAATCAACTCCTCCAGGGCAACTAACAACAGCCTGTGGCATAAGACTTGGATGATACTGGCTGTTCCGTAAGTGATTGTGTCAAATAAATGAATGAAGGTGGCAGACTGTTACATAGGTGGCTCCTAAGGAATCATGCCTTCTGGTATTAATATCCTTGGGTTGTGCCCTTCCACACTGACCCTGGGCTTGGGCCATGTGACTTGCAAGGCCAGTGAAACATGTAAGCATGATGCAAGCAGAGACTTGATAAGAGCTTATGCAGAATTGGGTCTTTTCCCCTTTGAACCCAGGTGCCATGCTATAAGAAAGCAGCTCTAACCTGACCTACTAGCAGATGAGAAGTCACTCCAGCTGACCATCACCAACCCTCCAGATATATGAATGAAATCATCTTGGATATTTCAGGCCCATCTTAGGTCTCAGCTGAACACAGCCATTGAATGAGTGACCCAGTTGAATGAGTGGCCTTAGCCAAATCCACATAGAGCAGAAAAACTACCAGCTTAGTGTTGCCTGATTAGGGTCTGTGCCCCGGAGCAGTTGAACCAATGAAACATATTCCAAGTCAGAAAGAGTGAGAAAGTTTATTAAGGAGATGCATATATCACCGGGGACCTTGCAGCAACACAGGCCGTCTCTGTGGAACCCCAAAGAGCAGTTTTACATTAGAGATCGTATAGAATCTTACAAGGGTTCCAAGTGTCTTTGTAGTCCCCTGCCAGACCAAGCTCAGTGCCGTCCAGTCGATTCCGACGCATAGCAACCCTATAGGACAGTAGAACTGCCCCTAGAGTTTCCAAGGAGCGCCTGGCGGATTTCAAACTGCCGACCCTTTGGTTAGCAGCCATAGCACTTAACCACTACACCACCTGGGTTTCCTTTTTTTTGTTAGGCTAAAGGCATACATATCTGATACCTGGGGTCCAAGTTTCCTGTGGGGGGTTGTATGCCACAGGTAGTTCCGCCAGAACAAAAGGTTATTTGCATCAGTTTAAAACCAACAAAGTCATTAACATTTGGTCAAAACAAAGTCATTAACAGAGGTATGTGAAGGAGGGAGGCAGAGGAAGAACAACTTATAGATTTCATCATGGCCTTTTTCTTTTTTGTTAAGCTCTCAGTTGAAATAAGGAAAACATGCTGGGGGGTATTGGGGTCACATTAGCGCAGCTGGTCCACAGAATCATGAGAAATAGAAATGGTTGTTGTTTGAAGCCACCTACTTTTCCAAGCATTTATTTTATTTTTTTTTTAACAGGTAAGTGAGACAATTAGTAAATTTTGGTGTGGTCCCTATTCCTCACAGAATTTAATTCTTGGCCTTATTTACTTACAACCAAGGCACTTTTGGAAAGAATATATATATATATATATATATATATATATATATATATATATATATATATATATATATGCATCCAGAAAGTTTCTCATTATCTAAGCATGTTTGGAAAATCTGGAAGTAGTGCAAGTTGAGAGGTTTTTAATTTGTTCAAAACCCGTTCCTAATAAGGTCTGCGTAGGGATAATACCTGCAACGCTCTTCAGGTCTTGGTTAGAACCGGTAAAGGCAAGACGGTGCTGAAGGTGGGACCATTGCTCACTTCGACTGTTTTTATTTCCTTTCCTCAACCTCCCTTTGGCTTTCCAGTCTCATGTTTCTCTTATTTTCCTCATGCTTTCTCTTGTGTGTGTTTGTCTTATTTTTCCCTTTTTCTATGCCCACCCCCATGTCTATAATGGCTAATGAAAGAGAGATAAAGATGTATGTTCCTTTCAGAGCTTCCAACCAGTTCCTTCCCGTTGCGTGTCTTAAGTTCCCAGGCCATGCTAATGCGCTGGTTAGGGACCAATTTTGAGAACAACTAGTAGAGCAGTGGTTCTCAAAATTTATTAAGCATAAGAATCACCTGGGGATCTATTGCAGCTCACAGTGCTTTTTCTATCTTGTAACTAACCCCCACACACCATTCCACCTTGTCTAAATGACCCAGTTGGCAATTCATCATGTTCTACCTTCTTTATTTGTCATGTGTAGGTCATGTGAAAATTATATAACTTTTTAGAAATAAAATTCAGCACAGGCCCCTGCTCGTGTGGGTTTGGTTGATCTTGATTATTTAAAGAGTGGAAATCAGGGTCACAAAGTCAAAAGGCTCAGTAAGTGAACGTTGATGGTGGGAGGAAGAGGCAATAAAAGAAAGTCATGGGTAGGGGTTTATTCTGATAGTACCAGGCAAGCTAGTTAATAATGGAAAAAAGGAGGTGGTGGCCTGTCTGTGACTGTTAAGAAAGAGGGGAGGAGCTCTCTCCCTCTGAACACACTGGGGAGGAAATGGACATAGACCAGGCAGCAGCGTGAACTCTTTAAACTTCCTAATCTCTGAATTCAGGTTAAGCTCCTGTTTACTTTTCCAGCCTCGTTTCCTACAGCTTTTCCACCTGTATTCTACCCACCGCCAACAAGAGGCTTTTCATTTCCCAAAGATACCCGGCTCTTTCCTATTCTGTGCCTTTTGTGTGCTGTTCGCTCCATCTAGGATGCTGTCTTTTCAATTTCCGCCTATCAAATTATTCTCGTCCTTCAAGGTATATCTCCAATTCCACTTCTCCCGTGAAGGATCCCCTAAGCAAATATGATCTATTTCTACTTCAATCCCCACTGTTCATCTCATAGTCTGCCTTATATTGTCATTTTCTCTGTACTTGCTTTATCCATCCTTTCCCTCCTTTGTCCCTCTGTAATAGTTATCTACTGAGTACCTTACATTTTATCTGGCAACGCTATTAAGATGTATACTCTCAAAGTTCCTGCTCTCAAAAGATCCCAGTTGGTCCAGAGGGGGAGGCAGACACAGGTAAACGGGAATGACAGCATGTAGTAAACACTAATCAGAAGTAAGCATCAATGCTATAGAAGCCTCTAAGAAGGGAATTCGAACTAGCCTTTTAGAGTCAGAATCCTGCGGGTAAAGAGTAGAAGCTGTTTCAGGAGATCCAGCAACATGTGCAAAAGTCCGAGGGTTACTTACAAATTGCTGTAAGGAGCAATACATTGTACATTCATACTTCAATCTTGGTAAATTAATAACATAAGTGTATAAATTAGTTTTGCTATAGCATCTGGTAACCTTCAATTAGCCATCATTAATCCCAGTTTACAAATGAGGAAACCAAGGCTGGGGGTTTAAATGATTTATCTAGGGTCAACCAAATTCGAAGTGGCAGAGTAAGGATGAGAACATAGGCTTTCTGATGCCAAAGTTGTGCTCTTTCCACTACATTCTGCCTCTCAGATCTGGCTTCTGGTAGGAGAGAACTAAGCAAAAGGTCAAAGGAAAGACTACTGGAGAAAAAAGTTAGGAGCTAGAGGATAAATGATTTGACCGTCAGTTTTTGCCCAAGGCTAACTCTGCTTATCGAAACATACAAAATCCAGTGTCTACTAGGTACACCAGAATGCCTTAATCCCTTTCCATGGACTCTCCTCTATTTGTAATGGTTGACATTGTCAATCGCATCAGGTAATAAAGGGGAATGACAGGGCAGGATGACTTCTAACCTACTTAAAGTAATATGTCCTTGTAATGATGGTAGCCAACAGGAATGTCATAATACAGCAAATCTAAAGAATTGCCTTGGAGTTGAACAAGTCACCTGACTGAAATTCTAATTTCAGCACCAGTGACACCCCAATCATGTGCTTTTTTTTTTTTTTTTTGACCATTAGGATATCACCACAGTCTAACTCAAAACAAAATTAGCTTTACTTCATTTCCACTTAGAAAATACACATATGTCATATAAAACATTTAAAAGTAATAGGGGTTTTGTAAAATCTAACAAATAAGGCTGCCACAACTCCAAAAAATCTGGTTTTAATAGAGGCCAGTGGAAATCCTGGTGGCGTAGTGGAAAAGTGCTACGGCTGCTAATCAAAAGGTCACCTGTACTAATCCACCAGGCGCTCTTTGAAAACTCTACGGGGCAGCTCTGCTCTGTCCTATGGGGTCGCTATGAGTTAGAGTTGACTCCACGGCAATGGGTTTGGTTTTTATAGAGACCAGCACTGCCACCTTCAGCAAAAGGAGGAAATTGCAGTTATCTAGAAAGACTATTGTATCCTTAAATGTAAATTGCTCCTCTAATTAACAGCCTCAAAGGACGCAATGTTTGTGTTGCAAGAAACCTTGATGATCGCTGCTTAACCTCTACATTAAAAAAGAGATCAAGAGACATTCTCTCTTTTATATCTCAAAAGGGATTGGCTTAAGACACCATCTAATCTTGTGACTTTGCCAAGTAACATTTCTTTGGGATTTTTATATACGTTATGTCATTTTATCTTTGAAACCTTGCAAAGTAGACATGACAGGTAGTATTCCAACTTTAGAGATAAGAGAATTAAGACTCAATTAATTTAAGCCTGCTCATCATAAATAAAAGAGAGAGTAGTAAAATATAATAAATGACCATGCCAGAATGTGACCGTTCATGAATTTTTATTGAGCTGAAGGAAGTAAAAATCAGGAATCATATTAACCAAGAAAACGCTTGGCATTTCAATGTTTTCTTATGCAATCTAATAAGGAGTTGGAAAGGGTTCTATATTGGGTCTTGAGACTTGTTTCCAGCAGTTATTGGCCAAGTGACCTTAGGTAACTTCTTACATGTCTTTGTCTCTAAAAACACATGTCTGAAGCTTGACCTGTCTCACAGGGGTGGGTGTAAGGCTCAAATGAGACAAGGAATGGGAAAGTGCTGTGTAAACAATAAAATGTTAAGTGATTATATAATCAAAACAAATTCTGGATGATGCATGTTTTAGAAACGTAAGGGATAATAAAAAAACGTTACCTGTTGAGGTATTAATGTTAAAGAGGGACATCTGTAACTTTTAAAGGAGAGTTCAACAACTTTAACAGCAGGTATAATAGCCTTAAACACATGAAGAAATATACTACGATTCCCAGTGTTGTATGATTGTCTACCATTTTGTCATCCAATGTGATTTCCCTATCATAATCCTATCGTTATGATGGAATAAGATGGAGGATGGATTAGTGGCAGTTATACTGATGAGGTCTACAAGGTTAGATAGTGTCTAAAGCCAATCCCTTTTGAGATATAAAAGAGAGAAGTAAGCAGAGAGACATGGGGACCTCATACCATCAAGAAAGCAGTGCCAGGAGCAGAGCACATCCTTTGGACCTGAGGTTCCTGCGCTGAGATGCTCCCAGACCAAGGGAAGACTGATGATAAGGACCTTCCTCCAGAGCCAACAGAGAGAGAAATCCTTCCCCTGGAGCTGGTGCCCAGAATTTGGACATGTAGCCTACTAGACTGTGAGAGAATAAATTTCTCTTTGTTAAAGCCATCCACTTGTGGTATTTCTGTTATAGCAGCACTAGATGAATAAGACAGATGGTATAATAAAGAAGATACTTCACAAGTTAATTTACAGATTTAATACATTACCAGTTAAAATTTTAATAGAGTATTTAGCAGAGCTTGAGTTTTTTTATGAATGTCATAGATTGAATTATGTCCCCCCCAAAAATGTGAGTATTAGTTTGGCTGGGCCATGATTTCCAGCATTGTGTGGTTGTCCTCCATTTTGTGATTATAATTTTATGTTAAAAAGATTAGGGTGGGATTGTAACACCACTCTTATTCAGGTTACCTCCCTGATCCAATGTAAAGGGAGTTTCCCTGGAGTGTGGCCTGCACCACCTTTTATCTCTCAAGAGATAAAAAAAGAAAGGGAAGCAAGCAGAGAGTTGGGGGCCTCATACCACCAAGAAAGCAGCACCAAGAGTAGAGCGTGTCTTTTGGACCCAGGGTCCCCATGCCTAAAAAGCTCCTTGACCAGAGGAAGATTGAGGACAAAGACCTTCCTCCAGAGTTGACAGAGAGAAAAAGCCTTCCCCTGGAGGTGACGCCCTAAATTTGGACTTTTAGCCTACTTTACTGTGAGAGAATAAATTTCTCTTTGCTAAAGGCATCCACTGGTGGTATTTCTGTTATAGCAGCACTTAAAAACTAAGACAATGGAAAAATGTGACATCAAACAATGTCTTTATAAAAAAAGATAATGGTATAGAATTTACTCTGTGGAACTTTTAATCAGTGGTCACAAGTTTCTGGTACTATATTAAGTAGAGAAAATAGAACAATGAAGTAGGATAGATACAAAAAGTAGGCTAAAACATTTTCAGAGGTCAATAATCAGGTGACAAAGTAATAAAAAAGAATCACTAATAAAGAAAATGTATACAATATGGAGAAAAATAAATTTACAGCAATATTGTTTATTGCATCCAAAACATGTTTCAAATTAGTTAAGGTGTTAAATATTAAAAAGCCATCTGCAAACAAAGCTAGAAGAAAATGAAATCATAGACCTTAAATAATCGTGGAAGAGAGATAATTTCTTGATAATTAAAGTAATAAAAATATCTGTGGTAAAATGGATATAATAAAACAAAATGTTTTTGTTTGCACAATGCATAATAAAATGCATTCAGTTGAGCAAGAAGATATTCGTAATTGATATGTAGGACAGAAATTTTAATTTTAACCACCAAAAACATAAGCAAGAGATACTAGATTCTAAAGGCAATAACCATCATGATCAAAGAATATGAATGTACAGTTATACAAGAAGAAATATACATAGTAAGCAAACATCATTAAAAAAATTAAGATGCCAGGAGAATTTTCAATTAAGTGAATTAGAGCAACTATGAGGTGTCATCTTAAGTATATTTAATTTGTAAAAATAAACCAATTTGAATAGGTCACTGTTGATAGGTTTGTGGGAAAAAAAAAAGATATTCTTAAACAATACATTGCTGATGGAATTTGGGCAATCTTTCCGAAGGCACCCCTCCAAAAGAAAAAAAACAAAAAGGGTCTACGAAGGTATTTATGCTTGCACATCATATTTCAGTCAAAATTGGAAAATATCCCAAATGCCGCTGTGCAGAAATTGCTAGGCAAACTGTATGTTTGGGCAATGGATTCATATTTCCCTTAGAAATGACAAATGAAACCAAACCAAAAAAACCAAACCCGTTGCGGTCCAGCCGATTCCGACTCATAGTGACCCTACTACAGGACAGAGTAGAACTGCCCCATAGAGTTTCCAAGGAGAGCCTGGTGGATTCCAACTGCCAGCCTCTTGGTTAGCAGCCGTAGCACTTAACCACTACACCACCGGAGTTTCCGACAAATGATAGGACCACGTAAATATGTGAGAATAAATACGTAAAATAATGGTAAGTAAAACAAGCAATGTATTTACTTTGATACCAGCCTTATAAAAATTTTTATAGCATAAGCAATATAGGATTGGAAGGGACCCTGGCTAAATAAGAAATGATTTTTAAAAGAAGTTTTAGTCTGACTTTTATAACGTAACTAAAATGTTAAAACATAAAAATATCAAAATGCATAAATATATTCATAATAATTGATCTTTAAAAATGAACAATTTAGTCAGAGCTAACCAAAATTCTCCTCTGTGGCTATGCATTATCATTATCTTTTAAATGTTTTCACATCCGCACATTGGGGTTTACCTATTTATAATTGTGATACCCTTTGATCTTTTTTGTTTTACCACGTAAGCTTGTAGACTTGGAGCTAGATATATTCTTTTTTTATAGGAGTACAAATATATATAACAAAACATTTGCTATTTCACCATTTTTTACCTGTACAATTCAGTGACATTACATTCATCATGTTGTGCGATCAACCCCACTATTCGTATCCAAATTTTTCTATCACCCTTAATAGAAACTCAGTGTCCCTAGGCAATGACTCCTCCTTTTCCCCTCCCTCCTGCCCCTGATAATCACTAATAAATTTTTGTCTCTGTACATAGGTAAGGAACCCTGGGGATGCAATGGTTAAGTGCTCGGCTGCTATTGGAAAGGTAAGCGGTTCAAACCCACCAGCTGCTCCACGGGAGAAAAGCGTGGCAGTCTACTTTGGTAAAGATTACAGCCTTGGAAACCCTACGGGGCAGTTCTACTCTGTCGTGTAGGGTCGCTGCGAGTCAGACTCCACCGCTAAGGGTTTGGCTTTGTTTGGTTTATACATAGACATAGTCTTAGAGAGTATCTAGTGCAACCTTCTCATTTTGAATGAGGAAATTGAGGCACAGGGAGATTAAGCAATTGCTCAAATGAAATCTTAGATCATGTACCAGTATTACTTATTTTCTCATAAACAGATATGTCATCCCTCAAAATGCATATGTGATCCATCAATCAGAGTAACTCAATTTCAAAAGTATTACCTTAACCTTTCTCATAACTAAACAAATGCAAATCAAAACAACAAAGTGCTATGCACCATCTATAAAATTAGCAAGAAATTTAAAAAAATACATTATGATATGTAGTGATGGCGAGAGTATGGCGGAACAGGCATTCCCATATTCTGTTGGAGGGAGTGTCAATTGACACAACCATTTCTGGAGGGCAATTTGGCAATAGCTACTATTTTTTATTAAGTGTACTTTCCGTCCAGAATTTACCCTAGAGCTATACTTGCAAAGGAGCCCTGGTAGGCACAGTCCTTAAGCATTTGGCTGCTAACCAAAAGGTCAGGCAGTTTGAATCCTCCAGCACTCCTTGGAAACTCTATGGGGCAGTTCTACTCTGTCCTACAGGGTCACTGTGAGTAGGAATCGACTCCACGACAGTGGGTTGGTTTTTTTTTTTTTTGGTTTTGTAATTACACTGGATCTACCCAGATAATCCAGGATAATCTCCCTATTTTAAGGTTCGCTGATTAACCATCTTAATTCCACCTGCTGCTTTAATTGTCCTTTGCATATAACGTTACGTATTCACAGGTTCCGATGATTAGGATGTGAACATCTTTGGTGGACTGTTATTCCGTCTATCCCAGGACGTGTCGACAGTGGCCACTTCTGGGACTATACAGGGAGGCTTCTAACATAAACCAGAGGGACTAGAATGCTAGCAGTTTATCTGGAGAGGCGGAATATGGCTTTATAATCTCTCATCCTGAGAGTACCGAAATCTAGTGTGGCCTGAAGGAAAACCTGCTATGCTAGTTTGGTACCAGAGTTGAACCTGGGAAGCAATAGGACTCCCAATTGCTTAAGTCCTTTATCCTCCCCCTCCCCACTCCCTTTCTTTACTTTGAGATGTATTTGCTATCCTGCTCCTGCATCAGTTTTTTGCCTTTTTGTCAAGCCCTTCATGCACCAATACAATCACAACCCTTGTATGAAAATATGCTGCCACAGTACTCTGTCCCTGGCTCACCTCCTCATAAGGTTCTACCACCCACCACAGCCCCTGTTGTAACGTTCTGCTCATCACTCTTCATTGACAAAAGTTATGGGTTAGCAACACTTATTTGAGGTGTATCTCTCTCTCTCTCTCTCACACACAAACAATTTACTTTGGAGGTCTAGAGGGGAATACAATTTGGCTTGAAATAGACACCATATGCAAAATTCAGGAGTTAAGGTTAATTTGAGGCTAATAAGAGAAATTGCTTCTATAATTGAACAAAATCATACTGTTCAGGAATATCAATTCTTTTCTAAGGTCCCAAAAGCACATTTTCATGAAAAATTACAGCATTTTCTCCCTAAGTGTTATCTTCCCTCCTGATGTCACTGGCATTAATAGTATCCAACCCAGAATTTGAAAACCTAACCAGGAAAAAAAAAAGTCATCTGAAATGCAGCCAGTATAAATCAAAATGTGGGAGATTAATCACGAACAAAATGCTGATTTGTTGTATCTCAGAGGGATGGGCAAAGCTTCAGGGCTGAGGTTGCTGTCCAAATAGGAGAATTCCTCATTGTTGACAAAGGACAAGGTTTAGAGTATCCTGCTGGGGAGCACACTTCCTATATTTGATCCACCTGGCATTAGGTAAAGGTGTGGACCCACGGAAGTTCTCAGCAAATATTGACTTGTCGCTTAACATGGGTTTCTTATCTTAACCTGGCTTAAAGCTTGAAAACATTAGAAACCAGGTGATAGCCCACACAATGGTTGGTTCCCAAGAAAACAGTGAGAGTGGGGGTGAGGAGGGGGATGGGGTGGGATTAAACCAAAACCAAATCTATTGCTGTTGAGTCAATTCTGACTCCTAGTGACCCTACAGGACAGAGTAGAACTGCCCCACAGGGTTTCCAAGGAGCACCTGGTAGATTCGAACTGCTGACCTTTTGATTAGCAGCCATAGCACTTAACCCAGCGAAACCCTGGGGTGGGATAAGGAGTGAAAATTATGCTTGACTTTGGGCATGTGTATACAGGGAAAGGCAGCTGAGAGACAAAATTATTGCATCATTTTCAAGGTGATATAAAGAGCTTCTTTTATCTGCATGGGGCTCCTTATGTAATGTGGGTATGGGTGTTGGGTTAGAGGGATGACTATGAATAGGGAACATATTTGTGCCTTTCTCCATGCAGATCCGTAAGAACCCTATACATTCTTGTCACCTTTGCTTCTCTCCTCCTCTAGCTCTATCCAAGAAGAAAAACAGGAAGCAACAAAGCCCACTTCAAACCATACTTACTAAAAAGCCAAGTGTCCTTTCATACTTAGCATATATTATCTGAATATGTTGCTGATGATGATGACATGCCATGAAAAGGTTATGTAATCTGGTTGTGAAATACACAACAAAGAAAGGCACTATCTTCACTGGCAGTTGTCTTTAAGCTACACATCATCTTTTTTTTTTTTTTCCTTCACTCAGAGAGTAGTAAATATGAAATTGTCCATCAACAAGGGCACATCAACTGAAAGACAGAAGAGTTTTTATTCTGTTAAAATCCAAAGAAGGTCAACTCCAGTGACTTTTGTAAAGCCATGTTTCCTGAGTTAACGGGAAAAAAAAATTATTTAGAATTAGAAATGTAATGGAGCTATGCTTTATTTGGAAACCCTGGTGGGTAGTGGTTAAGAGCTACAGTTGTTAACCAAAAAAAGTCGGCAGTTCAAATCCACCAGGAGCTCCTAGGAAACCCTATGAGGCAGTTCTACTCTGTCCTATAAGCTTACTATGAGTTGGAATTGGCTCCACAGCAATGGGTTTAGATGTTTGGTTTGGTTTCGGTGCTTTTTTTTCTCTTCTCCAAATAATGTTTATGTCATGACATCTTTCCTGTCTGTGCGTCCTTATTGTTGAAGATTTTAAATTCGTGGTACATTTATCCCGACTACAGATCAAAACTAGTTAAATGTCTTCCAGTTAGGAAGAATGTGTTGAGAAATTGCAAATCATTGCTCTGTTTACATTTCTATTATAAGCATTAATTATTTGTTTTAAGCAAAGGATTATTACTGTCAGTTATCTGGTAATGGAAGTCATTTAGCAAAGCCACTTCAAAGTTATGAGGATATGAAAATTCTGTCTTTCTCATCTAGTATTTTATAGCAGGAATTGAAGTTCAGCCAATGCTCTAACTTGCTGACACTGCTGACTTAAGTTAATAAAGAACCAGGTTTTTTGTATATTTTGCTTCTGTTGGGTAATGTTTAATGAATTTGTTAAATGTTCTTTGAAATTAAAAGATAGCTATGGAAGACCAGTGAAGCATCCTGGACAAAGCACTTCATGCTTAGCTATTATCCATCTGTCAGTCGTGGTCTGTGTGGTGCTGTGATGCTAAACAGGTTTCAGCGGAGCTTCCAGTCTAAGATGGACTAGGAAGAAAGGCCTCACCATTTACCTCTAAAGATCAGCCAGTGAAAAACAGTCAGATCCTCAGCTGATCATGGGGGTGGTGTAGGACTGGGGCAACATTTTGTTCTGTTGTGCATGGGATTGCCGTGAGTTGGAGGCTGACTCAAAGGCAGCTAACCACAACATGGAAGACCAAGGTGTTTGTGTGTGTGTGTGTGTGTGTGTGTGTGTGTGTATGGGGCAATCACATGGGTTAGAAAATCTGAAAACTTAGTTTTAAGGCCATAGCTTATTAATTGAATGACATTGGGCAAATAAACTTTTTGATCTGAATTATCTGATATTACACTTAAGTTGAAGGAAACCAAAAACCAAAACCAAATCTGTTCCCTTCGAGTTGATTCTTACTCATAGCAACCCTATAGGATACAGTAGAACTGCCCCATGAGGTTTCCAAGGAACAGCTGGTATATTTAAACTGCTGACCATTTGGCCAGCTGCTGAGCTCTTAACTACTGCACGACCAGGGCTTCGAATTGAGGGGAAAAAAAAACCCATTGCCGTCGAGTCGATTCAGACTCACAGCAACCCTATAGGACAGAGTAGAACTGCCCCATAGAGTTTCCAAGGAGCGCCTGTTGGATCCAAACTGCCAACCTTTTGGTTAGCAGCTGTAGCACTTAACCACTACACCAATTGAAGGAAAGTAGCTATAAAACCCTACCATGGAATGATTAGCATGCTAGTTTTGAGCAAGGAGTCTGGAGTGAGAATGCCTAGGTCCAGTAGCCTACTGCACTGTGACCTGGTGCAAGTTATTTAACCTCTCTGTGTATCACTTCCCCACCTATAAAATGTGGACGAAAACAGCACCTACTTCATAGAGCTGTTATGACATTTAAATGAGCTAGTTATGTGTAGGACATGTATGCTAAGAGTGGTATTAATACTGAAATTGGCTAAGGATCAGTCCATTTGCAGAATATTTTTGCCGTATACCATGCTTGACTTTTTTTTTATTATCAAGAAAAAACGAAAACATTTTTAAAAGCCCTTAATATGGCATAGTTTTCACTCAACTACTAACCTAAAGGTTGGCAGTTTGAACCCACCCAGTGGTGTCACGGAAGAAAGGCCTGGCAATCTATGTCAGTAAAGATCACAGCCAAGGAAATCTTATGGAGTACAGTTCTACTCCGTAATCTGCTCTGTAGCACATGGGGTCACCGAGTTGGAATCAACTTGATGGCATTGAGTTTGGTTTTCTTTTCTTTGGTTTTATAGATGACAAATGATCCTATATACACCCAGACAGCTTACTGTTTACAATAATTAATGTGACTTTACTACTACACTGCCTTCGTCAATATAATTTACTACCCCAGGAGTCTCTTGTCTCAGAAGACAAAAGTTACAATTAATTTCATTGTTCATTCCAGGAACTTTCTGAAAGACACAGCAAGTATTCGATAGAAAAGGATCAAATGATGGATTACACCCTTAGACTGTGAGTTCTTTTCCTTAAAATCCTCCTCTTGCTGTGTGCACCAGTGCTAACCTATTGTCATGATCCTTACTAAATCTCTTGGGTATCCCGACTATCCCCCCTTCACCAAAGATTCTGTCAGGAAGTGCTCTCTCTTTCACTGCGGTAAGAATAAACTCAGCTTTATCTTATCAACAAGTTGCCTGGGTGGTATTTATAGGGAGCCAGTATTCCACATGGATTAGTGCCACGAGCTCTGGAATTGGAGTTCGAAGGTATGAGAATAAGTCACAGTTTTGTCACTTAGGCAGGTCACTAATTTTCAGATGCCTCCTCTGTAAAATGTAGTGCATATATTTACTTTATATGTGTCTATATAAAATGTACACAGACACATTAAGTATACAAAAGTGCCTAGGATAAGTGTGTAGTAAAGAACAATGAACAAACGTTTCTTATGTTACCCATTCTTTTCTTTTTAGTTCCACTCTGGGGAGGGCCAAGTAAGGAAATCAATATACAGTTAGTCCGTTTAAGCTATCATCTTCTGGCCGATGCCCCTTTGGCTCCTAGTAACCTGCCCTGTACGTGTAGCCAATGCTGGTTGAAGGCCCAGGAGAATGGGGATACTGCACTTCCTGCCCCAGACAGCATAGTTTCCCAAAGGGAATGCATAGTGGACTCAGAGCGAAGATTAAACTGCTCTTAACTGCAGAGAACTGGTAGCTGATTCAAAACCTTATGGATGGAGAGCTGAGGAAGTGCAGCACTCAGCTCCTATGTATACACAAGAATCTGTGGGTATGTGGGAAGTGTCCTATGTGGCTATTTCCTGGGCCTTCAAATGGCAACCCACTTAAAGGTCACCTTGCTCACTGACTCCTCTCTCCCCCATCTTTCTCATTTCCAGTGTGGGTTATATATTCATTGACCCTCAGGTCCAAATTCACCCTTTTTGGGCATTGTAGAGGGTGGATTTTTTTCTAGCAAGTTGCACATGGTGGATTTCCAGCAAGTTCTGCCAGCGTGGCACCACAACAACTTCTCTATCATCCAGTGAGTCACAGCCTGACTTCCCAGTAATGTCTGGAACTCAGCCCTGGGGGGAGGTGAGTCTTCCTTGGCAACTCTATCTTGTCCCTAAGAGTGGTGGCTGCTTCTATATCTGCTATTCTGTATTCTGTGAAGTTCTTTTTACTGTTTACCAATCCCTCATCATTCCAACCATTGTTATAATTTCTTATATTAAACTTTCTCTGTTCAAATTACTATGTGGTTTTTCTTCCTGATTGGACTCAGGCAGATATACTTCCCAAGCCATCTCTCTCCCGTTTTCCCCTCCTCTCTTTGACTTAGTGGGTAGAGAGGGAGATGAGGCCTTGCCCCAAGTATTTGTCAAATTTCCCGGTAGAAACAATTCTCAGTCTCTCTCAATCTCTTCTGGAGCTTTGCAGATTTTGTAGTTCCAGATATCCCTTAATATCAATGTCTTTTTCTCCTGCTTCCAGTTACCCCTGCTCAGAGCCTGGTGATTTCTATGGTGGGAAGGAGGATGATAGGGAAGGGGTAAACAAAGAGTGAGAAGACTTTGGTTGATGTCTTCGAGAATTTAAAATTATCCATATCCTGTCTTCACAAAAATTAATTTCCTTCCCAAATCCTGTTTACAAGAGGCAAAAGACAAAGCTCTATAAAAGAAATCCATTTTTCCCTCGAGCACATATTTGACATTATTTATTGTGAACTAAAACCCTAGCTTTATTACCTTAAAAGACCATTGGCCTTCTCAGCCCTAATTTATGTTACTAACATGCCATAGTACTTGGAAATGTCCAATCACAATGTTTACAATCTGCTTCCACGTGGAACTATGTCCTGTGTGTGTGTGTGTGTGCACACGCGTGTGTGTGTGATAGAGGAGGAAGATAATTAGAGAATTTAACTGATTTTTTTTTCAGTCATCAACCTTAAGAAATAAAACAGGCTAGTAACAAAATATATTTAGAAAAACTTTTTGAAATTGAGAATGATCAGCATTTATTTTTAAGATCGCTTCCCTTATCTGTACTAACTTTTCAGTCGATGTTATTTTCACACTCCTTTAACCCGGGAAGCAGCTGCTCTTTGACTATGCCCCTCATTCTATTCATTACTTCTGATGCTCTGGCACTGAAGCCAAAGCACCAAATATAACAGTGACCATCTGCCTTTTAAAAAGCAACAAGCTTACCTACTACAGAAGTAAATGCTTGCATTATTTTTTTTAAGTTTTTTTAAAATAATTTTTATTGTGCTTTAAGTGAAAGTTTACAAATCAAGTCAGTCTCTCACATATAAACTTATATACACCTTACTACATACTCCCATTTACTCTCCCCCTAATGAGTCAGCCCGCTCCCTCCTTCCAGTCTCTCCTTTCGTGACCATTTTGCCAGTTTCTAACCCTCTCTACCCTCGCATCTCCCCTCCAGACAGGAGATGACAACACAGTCTCAAGTGTCCACCTGATACAAGTAGCTCACTCCTCATCAGCATCTCTCTCCAACCCATCGTCCACTCCAATCCATGTCTGATGAGTTGTCTTCGGGAACGGTTCCTGTCCTGGGCCAACAGAAGGTTTGGGGACCATGACCGCTGGGCTTCTTCTTGTCTCAGTCAGACCGTTAAGCCTGGTCTTTTTATGAGAATTTGAAGTCTGCATCCCACTGGTCTTCTGCTCCCTCAGGGGTTCTCTGTTGTGCTCCCTGTCAGGGTAGCCATCGGTTGTGGCCGGGCACCATCTAGTTCTTCTGGTCTCACGATGATGTAAGTCTCTAGTTCATGTGGCCTTTTCTGTCTGTTGGGCTCATAGTCATCGTGTGACCTTGGTGTTCTTCATTCTCCTTTGATCCAGAGGGGTTGAGACAAATTGATGCATCTTAGATGGCTGCTTGTTAGCATTTAAGACCCCAGAAACCACACTTCAAAGTGGGATGCAGAATGATTTCTTAATAGAATTTATGTTACTTGCATTATTTTTAACAGCTTTATTAAAGTATGGAAACCCTGGTGGCGTAGGGGTTAAGTGCTACGGCTGCTATCCAAAGGGTTGGCAGTTCAGATCTGCCAGGCGCTCCTCGAAAACTCTACAGGGTGGTTCTACTCTGTCCTATAGGGTCGCTATGAGTCAGAATTGACTCAACGGCACTGGGTTTGGTTTGGTTTTGGTTTATTAAAGTATAACTGATGTACAGTGAAATTTACATATTTAAAGTATTATACTTTGATAGGCTTTGACATACATACACACCTCTGGAATCATTACTGCAATCAAGACAACGAACATTTCACTCCCTAAAACTTCCTTGGTGCCCATTGTAATTCTTCTCTCCTGTATCCTCCATCCCTGGCCCTAGGCAACCACTGAGTTGTCTTCTGTCATTAGTGATTAGCTTTTATATTCTAGAATTTTGTTCTAGAATATAAAAGCTAATTTCCAAAGTGGTTGTACCATTTTACATTCCCACCAGCAGTGTATAAGCTTTCCAATCTCTCCACAGCCTCTCCAACATTTATTATTTTGTGTTTTTTAGATTAATGCCAGCCTTGTTGGAGTGAGATGGAATCTCATTGTAGTTTTGATTTGCATTTCTCTAATGGCTAATGATCATGAGCATTTCCTCACCTGTTAGCTACTTGAATGTCTTCTTTAGCGAAGTGTCTGTTTATGTCTTTTGCCCATTTTTTAATTGGGTTATTTGTCTTTTTGTAGTTGAGTTTTAGCAGTATCATGTAGATTTGAGAGATCAGGCGCTGATCGGAAATGTCATAGCTAAAAACTTTTTCCCAGTCTGTAGGTGGTCTTTTTACTCTTTTGGTGAAGTCTTTGGAAGAGCATAAAACAGGTGTTTGATTTTTAGGAGCTCCCAGTTATCTAGTTTTTCTTCTGCATTCTTGATAATGTTTTGTATACTGTTTATGCCATGTATTAGGGCTCCTAACACTGTCCCTATTTTTTCTTCCATGATCTTTATCATTTTAGGTTTTATATTTATCTTTGATCCATTTTGAGCTCGTTTTTGTGCATGGAGTGAGGTATGGGTCTTGTTATGTTTAAGTATTTTATAAACTGTAAAATTGTTTTCCAAATTGGTTGTACCATCTTACATATGCACTGGAAATATATGAGAGTTCTAGTTGCTCCATATCTTTGTGAAAGCTTTGCATGGTCACTCTTTAACTTTAGACATTCTAATGGATATGTGGAAGATCTCATTATGATTTAAATTTGCATTTCCCTGAACTAATGATGTTAAACATCTATTTATATGCTTATTTGACATCCATATATCTCCTTTTGGTGAATCATCTATCCAAATTTTTACCCATTTTTAAATTGAATTATCTGTTTTCTTATTATTAAGATTTAAGAGTTCTTTACATATTTTGGATACTAGTTCTTTATCAGATATGTGATTTGCAAATATTTTCTCCCAATCTGTTGGTTGTCTTTTCATTCTCTTAACAGTATTTTTGAAGAGCAGAATCTCTTAATCTGGTTGAAATCCAATTTATCTTTTTTTTTCTTTTTCTTTTATGTATCATGCTTTTGGTGTCGTATCTAAGAAATTACTGGGTAACGCAATGTCACAGAGAATTTCTCTGTGTTTCTTTTTCCCCTGAGGAGTTTTGTGGTTTTAGGTTTTACATTTAGGTCTATGGTCCATTTTTATATACGATGTGGGGTATGAGTTGAAGTTTGCTTTTTTTTATATGGATATCCAACTGTTACAACACAATTTGTTAAATAGACTAGGCTTTCTTTACTGAATTGCCATTGTACTTTTGTCAAAAATCAATTGATCAATGTGAAATATGTTGAATTGGCAAATGTTGCATTCTTTATATTTTTACAACAATTAAAAAAGCAATTAAAAAAATCTAACATTTTACATAATAGAAGTTTTTCTTATCTTGAAGGAAAATCAATTGACCATATGGATGTGGGCCTGTATATTTGCTATTCTGATCCATTGCTGTATTTGTCTTTATACTAGTATCAACTGTAAGTTTATAATAAGTCCTGAAGTCAAGTAGTATAAGTCCATTAACTTTTTTCCTACTTTTCAAATTGTTTTGGGTATTCCAGATCCTTTGTATTTCCATATAATTTTAGAATCAGGTTGTCAATTTTTATAAATAATCATGCTGAGCTTTTGATTGGGTTTGCTTTTAATCAACATTTTCACCATACTGAGCCTTTTAATCATGGACATGGTATCTCTCTCCAGTTATTTAGGTCTTCTTTATTTTCTCTCAGCAATGTGTTTTTTAGTTTTCAGTTTACAACACTTGCCCATCTTTTGTTAGATTTACCCCTAAGTATTTTATATTTTTATGTTAGTGTAAATGATATTTTTTTTATAATTTCAATTTCCAATTTTTTGTTGCTAATATATAGAAATACAATTGATTTTTGTATATCAGTCTTGCATCCTGCAACCTTGCTGAACTCACTTAATAATTCTAGTAACTTTTTTGTAGATGCCATAGGATTTTCTATATAGACAAAATGTCAGCTATGAATAAAGACAGTTTTAGTCCTTTTCTTCCAATTTGGAAGCTTCATTTTTTTTTTCTTGCCTCATTGCATTGGCTACAACTTCCAGTGAAATTATGAATAGAATTTGTGAGAGTGGATATCCTTGCCTTGCTCCAGATCTTAGGGAGAAAGCATTCATTCTTTCATCACAAAGTATGAGGTTAGCTGTGGGTTTTTAACGATGCCCTTTATTAGGTTGAGGGAATTCTTTTCTATTCCTAGCTTGTTGAGGGTTTTTATCAGGGATGAATGTTGAGTTCTGACAAATGCTTTTTCTTCATATATTTATATGATTTTTCTATTTTAGTTTGTTAATATGATGAATTATATTGATGGATTTTCAAATGCTAAGCCAAGCTTCCATTCCTGGGACAAACCTCACTTGGTCATGATGTATTATTATTTTGTGTATTGTTGGATTTAATTTTCTGGGGCAAGCATAGAGCTCACCTGGTAGGTTTCCCTTCTCTGAGGGATTATTGTCCTTCATTGCCTGAAGTCCAATGTCTTGAAGACTGTTGTTTCATATAGTTTGTTCCTGTAAATCTGGTCCCTGCTACTCCATTTTGGCCAGAATCTGAAGTTCAAATGTTGTTATTCACCTAGACTCTAGAGGAATTATGATAAATAAACTGAGTTTTTTTGGATCACAAGCCAAAATAACATACATGTTTCCATACTAAGGATTCATTACAAACTCAGGAACAGAACAAATAGGAATGGAAATTCAGGTGTCAGGAGGCATCTTCAGGCTTGAGGAAGTCAGACTTTGAGAGTACTGGCAGCTCTTTTATTTGAACAATAAATTAAATACATTTTGTAAGGAAAGCAGAAATACCTCCTCTTTAAATAGTATCAGTCATATTTATATTCTTAGAGAAGATATTGTAGTGAGTGTGTATAGACATAGACATGTAAAAGAATGGGTAAACATAGTGAAAGTAAAATTAAATTAAAAAAAACCCTCAAATCAATTGATGTACCTCATGCAGAGATTCTTTAAATTGTGTCTAGGGCCTCCAAAAAATAATCAACGGTGGTATCTTCTTGTAAGTTAAAAAGACATTCAATTCCATAGAATTGTTTACCCACAAAGCTTCAACTTTTAAGATGAGTATATTTGTGACCTGTTGTCCCAAGTGTTAAGGAATACTTTAGTCATGAGAACGCATTCCAATTATTGCAATTTTTATTTTTCATTAAATTGCAAGGGAACGTTAAATCTCCATAGTAGAAGTGGTAGTTCCAGAAATATCTAGAGTTTATAAGCAGCAGCTTGGGTACAGGGACCATGTCTCACTAATTTGTCAGCAAGTCAATACTGCATCTGTAGCCAAATTGGAGTTTTTTTTTTTTTTATGAGCTAGAACTTAAAGAATTATGTTGGCCTAATTTAGCTATGAATCATCGTTCTAGACTATTTGTTTTCTTTTCCCAAGGATCTTAATTTAGTTTAACTTTACTCTTTAATGGTTTATTTGTTAATTCACATAATGGTGATGTAAGGGAGGTCTCTATGTACTATCTCAGGATCTGCTTGAAGGCTCAGACCCAGCAGGAATAAGACACTGCTATGATAACTTCATCCAGGCACACCTCTTTTCATCTCTGCAACAATTCGCTTTTCAGAATGTGAACTAGGCTTCCTCTGAGTAACCAATAAATCACAAAAGGAGTACCTGAGCTCCTTTTGCTTCAGTTATACTTGGCTGTTTTATTAGGCATAGATCCAAGTGTAGGCCACAATGATCATTTTTTTAATCTTAAATTTCGTCTCCCTTAAATAGAATGCAATCTCAGCTACCAGAACACATTAATTAATACACAACTTTATATAACATGACATTGGCCTATGTTAGTCTGAGATCCTCTGACTCATATTTTCCTTAATGGACTTTCCATTTTTTCAAAATTTAATATTTATAGAGTAACCAAATTTCTGCACTCAAAACATCATCAGCAGAGAATATAGTTTAAAGAGGTATTAAGAATATAGCATATCTTGAGCTCTAGTCTCAGATTGACCTGAATTTAGATCTTGGCTTTATTACTCACCCAGGTGTATGATGGAACCTCAGTTTCCTTATTTGTAAAAATGTGATATGACTAGTGCGATGGATTGAATTGTGTTCCACCAAAATGTGTATCAATTTGGCTAGGCCATGATGCCCATTATTGTGTGATTGTCCACCATTTTGACACCTGATGTGATTATACTATGTGTTGTAAATCCTAACCTCTATGATGTTAATGAGGCAGGATTAGAGGCAGCTATGCTAATGAGTCAGGACCCAATTAACAAAATTAGGTTGTATATTGAGTCGCTCTCTTTTGAGATATAAAAGACAGAAGGAAGCAGAGAGACAGAGGGACCTCATACTACCAAGAAAGGAACCCTGGGAGCAGAGTGTGTCCTTTGGACCCAGGGTTCCTGTGCTGAGAAGCTCCTAAATAAGGAGAAGATTGATGACAATGACCTTCTCCCAGAACCAACAGAGAAAGCCTCCCCCTAGAGCTGGCACCCTGAATTCAGACTCGTAGCCTCCTAAATCGTGAAAGAATAAATTTCTCTTTGTTAAAGCCATCCACTTGTGGTATTCCTGTTATAGCAGCACTAGGTAACTAAGACAACTAGTATCTAACTCATAAGAGCATGGATATGAGTAAATGAAATAAAACATGTAAAGGGCTTAGCAGCGTGCCTGACACATGGCAGATGCTCAAAAAGTTGTTATTTTGCCTCAGATTAAAATCAGACACTGGGAATGCTTCCAAGGGAGTATAGGGCTTTTAAAAAGATGGAACATTTCTGACTGTCCTGGGAAAATGGCAAATGAAAATAGGCCATTGGAGTTTGGTCACCTTGGTCCTCTCAGAATGAGACTTTTATATACAATTTATTTTGTTGCTGTTGACAATATGCACAGCAAAACATAACCAATTCAACAGTTTCTACATGTACTATTTAGTGTCATTGATTACAGTCTTGGAGTTGATGACACTATTATCTTAAACTATTGTCTCCCTTGCTCCCTCTTGATGCCCTGCTCATCACATACTTTGTTCACTTCCTTTAACATACCATATTTTCTCTTAACTCTGGACCTTTAAGCATGTAATTATTCCTACTCTGTTCCCTCACTCCCAACTCCTAGCCTGGCAAACCCCTCATTCAAATCTGTTGAAAACTATTTATCAGGGAGGCCCTACTTGTTGTCCTGGAATAGATCAGATTACTTCCTGTCATCCATTTGTGCATCACCTGTATTTCTTCTTTTCTTACACTTATCAGACTTGTAATTACCTGTTTAAGGTCTAACTTCCCCATGAAACCATAAGATCCCTGATCGTAGAGATCTACATCTCTATTTCCCATGCCTAGCACAGGGCCTGGCCAATAATAAGTGCTCGAAAAATATTTGCTGAAATTATCGAAGACTTATGACCAGTATTGAAATTTGGCCTACATCTCTAATGTATAATTTTTCTATTGCTGCATAACAAACCAACACAAAGCATATTGGTAAAAAACAACAGCCATTTTATTTGCTCACTGTTTGGTGGGTCAACAATTTGCACTTAGTTCAATTGGGAGGTCTTTTGCTAGTCTTGCCTGGGGTCACTCATGTGACTACAGTCATCTGGTGGGTTGACTAGGGCTGGATGGCCCAAAATGGCCTCACTCATATGTCTGGTAGTTGGTGCTGGCTATCAGCTCAGTCTCTTTCTCTCTCCCCTTGGACTTTATCCTCAAAGAGGTTATCTTGGGTTTTCTCACATGTCTGGTACAGCATTCCAAGAGGGCAAGAACAGAAGCTTCGAGGTCTCTTGAGGCCTAGCTTGGGACTAGAGCAGTATCATTTCTGCTGCATTTTATTGGTTAAAGCAAGCCACAAGTCCAGCCCAGATTCAAGGAAGAGCAGAGTCACATCTCAAAGGATGTGCATTCAATGATAAAAGTAATTTTTGTGACCCCCCCCCCCAATATGTGTTGGAATCCTAACCCCTGTGCCTGTGGATGTGATCTTCTTTGGGAACTGGGTTTTCTTTGTTATGTTAATGAGACCATATCAGTGTAGGAAGGAGTCTACCACCTTGTGGTCATCACTTACCTCTGCATTAAACATATGAGGTATCCCAGAAGCTCCATGATATGGTTGATGTTGTTGTTGTGTGCCATCGGGTCGATTCCAACTCATAGCAATCCTATAGTACAGAGTAGAACTGCCCCATCAGATTTCCTAGGCTGTAATCTTTACAGGAACAGATAACAAGGTCTTTCTCCCAGGGAGCTGCTAGTGGGTTCGAACTGACGAACTTTCAGTTAGTAGCCGAGCACTTAATCGTTGCTCCACCAGGGCTTCTTCCATGATGTAGACTGTCGTGTAAATGCTGTCCATGAGTTGTTCACTACACCTATCAGTACAAGGAATACGTCTACTTTTAAGTGTTTATCACTTTCTACCACATTGAGTATATGAGGACTTCGGACAGATCCATGACATAGGCTGCGATGTAAGTAGCACCACTTGAGTTGTGCAGTGCACGCAACTGTATCTGCAGTAAATCTAATTTCATATGGCCATCATTAACCTCCACACTGAGCATATGAGGAGCCCTGAAAGATCCAGAGAATAGACTGGGATGTGCGTAGCACCCCGTGAAATGTGCAGGACACAAATCTATAAATGCTGCAAGTATACTTTTATGTGGCAATCATTTATTTCCACATTGAGCATATAAGGAATTGAGAAAGATTCATTGCATAGATTGTGGTATGAACGGCATCTACTGAGTTGTACAATTCATGGAGCTAAAGGGAATAAGTCTAATTTCATATGATCATAGCTTGCCTTATTGAGATTATGAGGAGTCAAGAAAGACCCTGGCATCCTGATGTGAATTTCATACCTTGAGTACACAGTACACCCGGTCATGCATGGATTAGTCTACACACATGTGACCATCACTTATCTCCATAGTGAGCATATGAGACATTAAAAAAAGATCTATGACATAGCCTAGAAGAATGTGATAGTTACTCCTTAATTTGTGAAGTGTAACCAACCATACACAGAATAAGTATGGCCATTACTTTTCTCCACATTGAACATGTGCTGAGCCCAGAGAGGTCCATGGTGTAAATTGTGATGTGTATGGCACCTTTTGAGTATGCAGTGCAATAAACAGTAAGTGGAATAAATCTTCCATTATATGGCCATCACTTGCTCCATATCGACCATTATGGGAATCCAGAAACATCCATGGTATAGACTCCTTTAGGTGTGCAGTGTACCCAACCATAAATGGAAGAAGTCTAATTTCATGTTTATCACTTACTTGGAAACCCTGGTGGCGTAGTGGTTAAGTGCTATGGCTGCTTACCAAAAAGGTCAGCAGTTTGAATTCGCCAGGCACTTCTTGGAAACTCTACAGGGCAGTTCTACTCTGTCCTATAGGGTCACTATGAGTCGGAATCGACTTGACGGCAGTGGGTTTGGTTTTTTGGTTTGATCACTTACTTCCACATTGAACTTAAGAAGAGTACAGAAAAATACATGATATACACTGTGATGTGAAGGATACTACTTCAGTTCTGCAGTGCACCCAACTGTATGTGGAATAAGTCCACTTTCATGTACCCCTAACTTACCTCTATATTGATAATTTGAGGGGTCCAGAAAGATACATAGCATAGAAAAAGATGTCACTCTCATCCCCTAACTTTTGCAGTTGTACCCAAATACAATGGAATAAACCTACCTTCATTTTGCTACCACTTACTTCCACATTGAGCATAAGCAGAGTACAGGAAGATCCATGGCATAGACTGAAATGTGAATTTCACCACTTATGTGTGCAGTGCACTCAATTTTCCATGGAATAAACCTACTTTCAGAAGCCCACAATTTAGTTTCAAATTGACCATGTGAAGAGTCCAGAAATATCCATGACATAGACTAGGATGTGAATGGCACCACTTACGCATTATATGCAACTGTACATGGAATAAGTATACTTTAAGGAGGTTTTCATTTCCCTCAACCACAAACATATGAGGAATATAGAAATATCCATGGTATGTTGTTGTTGTTAGGTGCCGTCAAGTTGGTTCCGACTCATAGTGACCCCATGCACAAGAGAACGAAACACTGCCCGGTCCTGCACCATCCTCACAATCGTCGTTATGCTTGAGCCCATTGTTGCATCCACTGTGTCAGTCCATCTCATTGAGAGTCTTCCTCTTTTTCACTGACCCTATGCTTTACCAAGCTTGATGTCTTTCCCCAGGAACTGCTCCCTCCTGATAACGTGTCCAAAGTGTGTGAGACATACTCTTACCATCCTTGCTTCTAAGGAGCATTCTGGCAGCACTTCTTTCAAGACAGATTTGTTCGTGCTTTTAGCAGTCCATGCTATATTCAATATTATTCTCCAACACCACAATTCAAAGGTGTCAATTCTTTGGTTTTCCTTATTCATTGTCCAGCTTTTGCATGCGTATGAGGTGATTGAAAACACCATAGCTTGGGTCAGGCACACCTTAGTCCTCAAGGTGACATCCTTGCTTTTCAACACTTTAAAGAGGTCTTTTGCAGTAGATTTGCCCAATGCAATGCGTCTTTTGGTTTTTTGACTGCTGCTTCCATGGGTGTTGATTGTGGATCCAAGTAAAATAAAATCCTTGACACCTTCAATCTTTTCTCCATTTATCATGATGTTGCTTATTGGTCCAGTTGTGAGGATTTTTGTTTTCTTTATGTTGAGGTATAATCCATACGGAAGGCTGTATAGTCTTTGATCTTCATCAGTAGGTGCTTCAAGTCCTCTTAACTTTCAACAAGCAAAATTGTGTTATCTGCGTAACGCAGGTTGTTAATGAGTCTTTCTCCAATCCTGATGCCCCATTCTTCTTCATATAGTCCAGCTTCTCGGATTATTTGCTCAGCATACAGATTCAATATAGAGTGAGGTAAATGGAGGCCCTTGAGTTTTGCAGTGTATACAACCGTAAATGGAGTAAATATACTTCCACGCAGATCTCACTTACCTCCACATTGAACGTATGAAGTGTTCTGAAAGATCCAAGTTGAGAAGTGTGATGTAAATGACACTCATTAAGATGTACAGTGAACACACAGTACATCGAATACCATTTATTTTCCTGTGCCCTCCATGAACCACCACATTGATCATATTGAGTCCAGAATGATTCATGAGTCTAGGATGTGAATGGCACCCCTTGAATATGAAGTGCACACAATAATACATGAAATAAGTTGACTTTTGAATGTTGATCACTTACTTTTACATTAAGCCTATGAAAAATTCAGAAAATTCCTTAGTATAGCTATGATGTGAATGGCAATTTGTGAGTGTACAGTGTACTAACCTATATGGAATAAGTGGATATGATTTCTCTTCAAATTGAGCATATGAGGATTCCAGAAAGCTCAATACCATAGACTGTGATATGAGTGGCACTCTTCAAATTGTGCAGCGAACTTAACTGTACACGAAAGAAGCTACTTTCATGCGGCTAACACTTACATTGCGCATATGAGGAGTCTAGAATGATACCAAGCATAGGATAGAATAGGAACGGCACCCACTGAATTGTGTATTGTGAATTGTATACATGCTGTAAGTATACATTCTTATGGCTATCACTTTCATCCACATTGAGTGTATGAGAATTCCAGAAAGATTCCATGGCATGTACTAGGATTTGACTGGAACGCCTTGACTTGTGCAACATTCCCCATGCACACGGAATAATCTATGTGGCCATCAGTTATCTACCTGTTGACCATAGGAGGAGTGAGAAATATACATGGCACAGCACCCACTGAGTTGTGCGATGTACCCAAGTATACATGGAATAAATCTACTTCTATGAGGTCAGCACAAAACCCCACATTGAACATATTATGGTAACCTATGTTTCAGGCCTCTTTACGTCACTTCTCTTTGTTATGAAGAAACATCTTTATTTATAGTGCGTTAGGTAAAAGTTTATAGAGCAAATTGATTCCCATTATGTTTGTACATAAAGTGTCTCATGGCCTTGGTTTCATTCCCTACAACGTGTCAGCACTCTCCCCATTTCCACCCTGGGTTCCCTGTTTCCTTCTGTCCTGATTTTCTGCCTCTTCCTGCCTTCTCATATTTGCTTTGGGCAAATATTGCCCTTTTGATCTAATATAATTGATTGTTCTAAGGACTATGTTCCTCTCGGGTGTTATTATTTTATGGGCTTGTCTATTTGGGTAGAAGGTGGTCTCCGGGAATGGCTTCAGTTCCAGGACAGAATGGTATCTTATGGCCATAGTCTTGGGAGTTCCTCTAGTCTCTGTCAGACCAGTAAGTCTGGTCTTTTTGTGAATTTTATTTTTTGTTCTACATTTTTCTCCCACCCTTTCCGGGACCCTCTAGTGTGATCCCAGTCAGAGCAGCAGATAGTGGTAGCTGAGAACCATCTAGTTCTTCTGGTCTTGGAGTCTTGTAGGCCGCGGTTCATGTAGTCCATTAGCCCTTTGGACTAATTGCTCCCTTGAGTCTTTGGTTTTCTTCACTCTCTTTTGCTCTGGATGGGAAGAGATCAATAATTGTATTTTAGATGGCCACTCACAAGCTTTTAAGACTCCAGATGCTACTCACCAAAGTAGGATGCAGGACACTGTCTTTATGAACTATGTTGTGTCAATTGATGTAGATGTCCCCCAAATCTATAGTCCTTTGCCTTTGAGCTTAGGAACTTCATTCTGTGAGGTATTTGGTTATGTTTAAGAGGTTTCTCTGACTGTGCCCCTTGTGTGCTCTGTTATCTATATTAATATATGAGTAGGACCTATAGTCATGTATGTAGAAATATTCACCACCAAACCTGTATCTGTCGATGGGCGTGCTCCCTTACACTCTCCCACACCTCTTGGCATATCTATCTACCTATGTATCCATCATAAATTATTGTTTGTTAATACTATTGTTGCAGAATTGTCTATGCTATAGTAATTACCATACCCAGTGCCGTCGAGTCAATTCAGACTCATAGCGACCCTATAGGACAGAGTAGAATTGCCCCATAGAGTTTCTAAGGAGCACTTGGTGGATTCTAACTGCCGACCCTTTGGTTAGCAGCCGTAGCACTTAACCACTACACCACCAGGGTTTCCAGTAATTACCATAGTTGCCGTTTATTCTTGCATTCCTCTCAGTGTCCTCTCTTGCCTTGGTCATGTTGTGCTGACTTCTCCCATATTGTGTATTGCCTTTCCCTTCACCAATATTAACACGCATCTTCTATTTGGTCGTTTTCCCTCCCTCCCCTTTCCATTCTTGGTAACCATTAAGGAATGTTTTTTTCTTTTTTTCTGTGTGTAAACCTTTTGTTGTTACTTTATAATAGTGGTCTCATACAGTATTTGTCTTTTTGTATTGACTTATTTCACTCAGCATAATGCCCTCCAAATTCATCCATGTTGTGAGATGTTTCGAGAATTCATCCTTCTTCTTTACAGTTGCACAGTACTCCATTGTGTGTATTCTACAGTTTGTTAATCCATTCATCTGTTTGTGGGTACTTAGGTTGTTTCCATCTTTTTGCTATTGGGAATAATGCTGCAATGAATATGCATGTGCATATGTCTACTTGTGTCATGGTTCTTATTTCCTTAGGGCATATTCCTAGGAGTGTGATTACTGGATCATATTGAATTTCTATTTCTAGCTTTTTGAGGAAGAATCATACAGTTTTCCATAGCGGTTGTACCATTTTACATTCCCACCAGCAGTGTATTAGGGTTCCAATCTCCCCACAACCTCACCAGCATTTGTTTTTTGATTAGTGCCAGTAATGTCAGGGTGAGATGGTATCTCATTGTAGTTTTGATTTGCATCTCTCTAATTGTTAAAGATCGTGAACATTTCTTCATATGTTTGTTAGCTGCCTGAATGGTGAAGATGAAGGAACTTCTTAAAAAACAAAATAACAAAACGAAACCAAAAAGCCTTCTATGATGTATTTCATATACATAATTATTAATATTTGGAGTCTTGCCTAGTTGTTTTTGTGGCAGTCCCATAGGGCTTTAATTACTTCTCCCTATCAAGACTCTTATCCCCCCAACACACACCATCTCCAACCATTCTTTTGCTAACCCCACTGACTTCTGCTACACAAATGTTTTCATCATTCCTCACCGTGATCGTTAAGTTTGTGTGTCAACTTGGCTGGGCCGTGGTTCTCAGTGGTTTGGCGGTTATGATCCAGTTTGGCAGTTGTATGATGATGTGATCACTTCCATGATGACATTTGATATAATGTGATCACCACCATGATGGGATCTGCTGTGAGTAGCCAATCAATTGAAAGGCAGTTTCCTTGGGGGTGTGGCCTGGATCAAATATAAGTAGACTTTCTAGCAAGGACTGTGGGATTTTGCTCGCTCTGGATCCTGAAGCTGGCTCCTGTTCTTCTGACCTCTGGTTCTTGGGACTTGAGTTAGCAGCTTACCTGCTGTCTGGTCTGCCAATCCTAGGTTTGTCAGCCCCTGTGGCTACGTAAATCAGGAGAATCCTTTATCCTGACCCATGGACTTGGGACGTTTCAGCCTCTATAATCGCATGAGCCATTTCCTAGATATAAATCTCTCTATATATTTATATGCTTTATAGGTTTTGCTTTAGCAAACCCAGCCTAAGACACTCACTAACAAGTCTTCCCTCTTTCTCACCAATCTTTCACTATGCCATCTCTAATGCCAATTATGCAGTCATCCTACTAAATTTCTTATTAACTCTTTGGCTTCCCTCCTGGGTCTATCTATGAGATTTTTTCTTGCATATACATGTTCCTTATTACAGTATTACTTTCTAAGGAGAAATATCTTTTCCAGGAGAAAGCTGGGTTTCACCTTGCTTAATCTTAGGTGTATAAGCCAATCTTGCCATGGGAAAAAGGTCAAAGGACATCTCTTGAAAAAGGGCATTTGGAAAAATCTTCCAACAATTTTTTAAAATAAAATTTTGGGAGGGAATAGGGAATACAGATCTATGGTACAAAAGGGTAAAAATTTCGCTAGGCACTCAATTCCTTTCTCTGGAGGTAACCAAAATTACCATTTTCATGTGAATTCTTCCAGAGATGTTCTGGCATTTAACACCCTTAAGTACATACACAGGGTAGCCTGCTGCATCTGGTATTCAGCTGCGGTCTTCTCCACTCTGAACAAATTCTCCAATGTCTCTTCAGTGTCCGCTTAGGGCAATGCAAAGAGGATTGGTGCCCTTAGGCTGAAGGGTTCCTAGTAATGAGATCCTAGATGGTACAGCACATCCATTGCCCTTGTTCTCTGCAGTCCATTTATTCTGATTCTCTGATGCTTATCTCACTCTATTCTACCTAAGGACTTGGTTCTTTAGACCCTTAATTAACTCAAATTGTACTGGCTCTGTCCTTTCATGCATAGCAAAGGCCTCTAGCATCACTCCTACCCTCCTACGTGCACACCGAGTTACTGATTTTTTGTCTTGCTTGGTTTGGATCTCGTCACTTATGATCTCAATTTCTTCCTTTTCAATACTCTTGTAGGTATCTGTTTCCCACAGAGTCACTGCAGGTTGATGTCTACACCCTACCACAGCTGCTGGGATTCTCACTCTGAGAATACTACTATTTGTATCAAGGGAACTCTCTTCTTAGGTTCTTAATGCTGCTCACCCTCAAGGTTTCAATGTACCACCTTGTTCTCTGGAGTCCCTTGTACACCAAAGCCAGGTATTTTCTACATATAGATGTAGGGAGAAAGTCTGTCTTTTCCCACTAGGTGTTGTTCTTCATTTCCAGGGCATAGACCCAGGCCTGCTTGTGCCTCTGTGCCAATACTTCCTTTTAAAACAAGATTTTTACTTCTGCCTGTGGGCCATTTTCTTAATGGCAAGGCATGAATGCAGGGGCAGGCTGTCTTCTTCATTCCCCAAAGGCATCCTTGTACAAATAGAGTCCTCCTGACCTTACTGACCAGTATATCAGGTAAGCCTGAATTCCAGCTCAGGTGAAGGCTAGGATCATGACTCCACAAGGCATGCCAAGTCCTTCCCAGTGTGGGTCCCCACTCTGCTTTCTTCTAGCTCTTCTCCTTCTATTCCTTTTCCCTTACGCCCCCCACCCCCACCACCTTTAGGCTTCTGTGCTCCAACTACAGTGACTATTGGCTATTCCGTCAAAGTGCATCAACTTTCACATCTTCTTGCATTTACCTATTCTGGTCTCTCTTCCTGGAATGTTCTTTCACCAATTTTTACTGGAAGATTATCTCTTCATTATTCATAACCCAGCTCCAATGTTTATTCGCCTGTCAAGTCTCCCTCAATGCTCCTAGTCATAACTAATTACCTCAATACCACTTTTAAAATAATTTCTCTATTAAAAAAAACCCACTGCCATCAAGTTGATTCTGACTTATAGTGACCTAATAGGACAGAGTAGAACTGCCCCACAGGGTTTCCAAGAAGCACCTGGTGGACTCTAACTGCTGACCTTTTGGTTAGCAGCTGTAACTCTTAACCACTACGCCACCAGGGTTTCCTTCTCTGTTAAAGTATTTATGATATCCCAACTTGAAACTATTTATTGGCCAACCTTGGCAGTCTCTAACTGGGAAGTCAAACACAGACAGCTGCTTGACAGTAGGAGCTATCTCCCAGCCTCTAGCACAGAGGTTATGGTCAAAAGTAATCACGATGCGTATGATCAAATGACTGAATAGCAAAGAAAGAAAGATGTGTAACAGAAGATAGGCCGCAAAAGGTAAACAGTAGTGCTACAGCTGAAGGCGTGTAACAGTTATAAATGATGTCCTGGTTCTGAGAGTGAGAAGTTACTTCAGAAGACTAAGAAGGGGATCTGCTGGAATCTTTGACTTGTTGGCCAAGGTGCTTTGATGCACATTCAAGGGGAAGAGGCAGAGTTCCTGAAATCAGAACTTGTCACAGTCTGGGCAGTGGAACAAAAGTATTTATATACCAGTTACTTTGGAAACTCTATGGAGCAGTTCTACTCTGTCCTATAGGGTCGCTATGAGTCGGAATCGACTCAACGGCACTGGGTTTGGTTTTGGTTTTTTTTTACTCTTGGGAAGAAATGTCCTAGGTGATCCTGGCCTGAAAATATCCAGAAGAGGGGGCTCTTAGGCAGGTCTCTTGTGGGCCTGAGGATATGTCTGGGTAGAGGTTGTGCCATGTATATTTTTAATTTTCAAAAAATGAGCCACTCAATGTATTGAGTAAATAAATAATACAAAATAGTTTTAACTTCAAAGAGGGCAGCTATTAGGAAGGTATGTATGGAAATGTATTCACATTTCTCTGAACAGTCTCTTTTCCTCTTTCCCTTGCTTCCCATTTCTTGATTTTTTAAATAATTTTGCCTTTTATATATATGGCAATTTTCCAATTATTTTATTTTCTACACTTATTATGATTTTTTTTTTTACAAATAAAGACCATTCATTATAAAAAAAAAATTCAAATAAGGAAAAAGAGAGAGGGAGAAAAAAAATTTCTCAAATACTATCTTTCGAAGATGATTACTTTTAATTTTTGGTGACTACCCTTTTTTTTTTTTACCCTTACGTAGTTTTTTTACAACTATAAATTTAAATTAAATTATGTATAACTTTTTAAAGTGTGTAATTTTTAAAAAATACATAATTAAAAAAATTATTTTGTTTATAACATGATTGGAAGTGGAAAATAACTTTTCTCTCCTGCTAGAATTTTATTTTAAAAATGCCTATTCCTTTTTTGGGGGGGGGAAGGTAATACATCACATGACACAGATTTTAAAAATCACCAAAGGATATACAACTTCTTGCATATCTTCCACAGATTCTGTATGCATTATATAGTCACACAAATAGTAGCCCACTCTAAACACTATTCAACATCTTTGTTTTTGTTTTTCACTTGCAATAGATCTTTGAGATCTATTACATTTCAGTTCACTGTAATTTTCAATACTATCACTAGGTGGCAAAAATTATTAAAGTGTAAGGCATCCCTTTTGAGTGAGACTACTGAAAACAAATGATTAAAGAGATGCTAATACCTTTTGAGAGAAACTCAGACTCCTTAAGATCAGGAAGTGCAGAAAATGAGAGTTAGGCAAAAAACAAGAAGTATGAATTGGGTGGTAGGGAATTGGCCAGAGGCTGAGGAATGGTGGGGAGGGAGTTGCTCAATTCTAGCTGGGGAGGGAGCAGGCTGAGGCGAATGGAAGTGGCCAAGGCCAGTGAGTAGAGACAGGGAGGGAAAGAGAAATTTGTGGAGGAGAATAAGCAAGAATTATTGAAAATCTGAGGAATTCCTGGTTTTGTTCTACTTTGTATGTGTGGAAGGAGCGGATTCCCACCAGTTGCAATCCTCAATTTTTACTTCCTAGCAAAAAAAAAAAAAAAATTTTTTTTTTAGCACATCCTTGAGGCCTGTCTATCCCAGTGGCTGTCCTTATTGGTTCTCCTGCCTCTTGTAGTCCTCCTCACCACACTGGAGCTGCTCTAGTGTGAGAAGCCTCTCAAGGCCATCCTTGACCTATCTGGTGTGTCTCTGCTTGAGGTGACTTCTTCACCATCCTTGGGACAGAATCCAGGAGGAGTCAATCTTCCTTCCCCTGTGACTATAGTCTTGCTCTCCCAGGAGGTCCAGAACTCTCATTCAGTACATCTTCTCCAACAGCTCTGGGCTTTTCACAGATTCTCCTCCGTTCTTTGCCTATAGATAGGGAGTCCTGGAGAATTAATGACTGCTTCCTGGTTTCTAAGGGAACAGGCCTTCTGCCAACTTTCTGAGGGGCTCAGGCTATACTTTGTGTTATAATTCTTGGGTTAGATAGGGGGTTTCTGCTTACTCTCAGTGACATTCCACAAGCAGGATTTACTGATTGGTCTTTATGAAAGTAGGGATTTTGTTCAGATTGTGCACTCAAAAAATATCAGTCAAATAAATGAGCAGATAGAAATGTGGTTAGGTTCCCAGAATACCCCACAAAAGTTAATTTAGGTACAATGGAGATGGAATCTATGCTGAGAGTACTACGTACTGGGTGTTGAAGCTGGGAAAAGGAGGCTAAGCAGGACGGAAAGGGGTTCCTGTGGAGGGGACGGGTTGATTATCCCTTTCTTTCTTTTTCTATAATTTTTATTGTGCTTTAAGTGAAAGTTTACAAATCAAGTCAGTCTCTCACACAAAAACCCATCTACACCTTGCTACACACTCCCAATTACTCTCCCCTTAATGAGGCAGCCTGCTCTCTCCCTCCACTCTCTCTTTTTGGTCCATTTCGCCAGCTTCTAACCCCCTCCGCCCTCTCATCTCCCTCCAGGCAGGAGATACCAACATAGTCTCAAGTGTCCACCGGATCCAAGAAGCTCACTCCTCACTAGCATCCCTCTCCAACCCATTGTCCAGTCCGATCCATGTCTGAAGAGTTGGCTTCGGGAAGGGTTCCTGTCCTGGGCCAACAGAATGTCTAGGGGCCATGACCACTAGGGTCCTTCCAGTCTCAGTCAGACCATTAAGTCTGGTCTTATGAGAATTCGGGATCTGCATCCCACTGCTCTCCTGCTCCCTCAGGGGTTCTCTGTTGTGTTCCCTGTCAGGGCAGTCATCGGTTGTAGCCAGGCACCATCTAGTTCTTCTGGTCTCAGGATGATGTAGTCTCTGGTTCATGTAGCCCTTTCTGTCTCTTGGGCTCATAATCGCCTTGTGTCCTTGGTATTCTTCATTCTCCTTTGATCCAGGTGGGTTGAGGCCAATTGATGCATCTTAGATGGCTGCTTGCTAGCGTTTAAGACCCCAGACGCCACTCTTCAAAGTGGGATGCAGAATGTTTTCTTAATAGATTTTATTATGCCAATTGACTTAGATGTCCCCTGAAACCATGGTCCCCAGACTCCTGCTCCTGTTACGCTGGCCTTCGAAGCATTCAGTTTATTCAGGAAACTTCTTTGCTTTTGGTTTAGTCCAGTTATGCTGACCTGCCCTGTATTGTGTGCTGTCTTTCCCTTCACCTAAAGTAGTTCCTGTCTACTATCTAATTAATGAATGCTCTTCTCCTTTCTTTCTTATTAGTATCACTGGGGAGCTCTGGAAACCTGGTGGCATAGTGGTTAAGTGCTACAGCGGCTAACCAAAAGGTTGGCAGTTCGAATCCACCAGGCACTCCTTGGAAACTCTATGGGGCAGCTCTACTCTGTCCTATCCTGTCACTATAGTGTCACTACGAGTTGGAATCGACTCGATGGCAAAGGGCTTGGGCTTGGGGAGCTCTTGGGTGGGGTGAAGAGCAGGGGCTGAAACTTCAAGGGGAAGAGGGCAAGTGGAATGAAAGAGAGAGGAGTAGGAACAGCAGCTAAAAAGCTTGGAGCCCTTAGTTGTAGGACAGGATTTTCTCTTCCCTCCTTTCTTGCTATTAGGTGCTGTTGCCCAGTGAAGGATGATTTTCTGGACCACAAAACCCCTTCTCTTCTTGCAGAGAACTTTACCCCACTTTTACCTGGGGAAAGGCAAGAAGGGGCAATCAGGACTTGGGGAGAGGAACTGGAGAAACATGTAGGTGTAGTAGGGAAGTACAGTCTGAGTCCACAGTAGAAGAGGGGGCGGGGACCAGGGAAGAACTCCTATTTCCCTACCTACACATGGTACAAAGGGATATGGTCCCCCTACTGCACAAGGACCAAATCGGAAGCTGCTAGCAATTTTATAGGAGTCCTTGGGTGGTGCAAAGGGTTGAACATTCTGCTACTAATCAAAAGGCTGGTGGTTTGAAACCACCCAGAAGCACCTAGGAAGAAATGGAATTCTATTTAGGAAAAAAGAGCTCTTGTCTTGGAAGTTAACATATAAACCATTTTAGTAGATTGAGTAACAATACCATTGCTATTATTTTTAGAAAGAGGAAATATACCCTCAAACGACTAATTCTTGTGGCAGTAGATAGCAAAGGAAATGATTCTATTGTTACACTCATGATTGTTCCAGTGCCTTGACCTTCTCCAGGAACAGGTGTGCTCTTCGATGGGTGTCTGTCATATGCTCAGTGTAACACAGACCACATCATTTTCCCATCTGCAGACTCGGCCACCACATCCTGGATCTTGAAAATCTGAAAATGTAAACTGAACTATGCCCCTTTCAGGTCGCTATTCTTAGAACTTTATGTGAATTAACTTCTTACTTAAATTTTCCACACACTTAAGAAGGTTTTTCCACACAGGCTTTTGCCTCTCCTTAAGGAAACGAAACAAATAAGCCAAGCCCTTTTGATCACGTGATATTTTAGAAGCAACGGCAAAAGTATTTGTTTCAAGCATTTAAGTAGTTTTTCTTTCATGTAATAATTACGAGTATGCCAGTTGTAATTTTTTTTCCCCTTTGGGGCTCTGCATTCTCCTTACTGTTTTTAATTAGGAAATGTTTTAGTAAAATGATTTTGAAGGCAATCTGCTTGGGTTAAAATCTTAGTTCCATAGTTGTTAGCTCTCTGTTCCTGGGAAAGTCATATAACCTCTCTGTGTCTCAGTTTTCTGATGTCTAAAATGGAGCTAATATGAGTGCTTACCTGTTGGGAGGACTAAATGAGTTAATACACAAAGTTCTGAGAACAGTTTTAAGTGCATAATAAGTTCTCAGTAAGTCTTAGCTGATGTTGTTTAAACCAAACATGGTTCAATAGGAAGAAAATGGCTTGGTGTAGTTGTTATTGGAATAAGGTTCTTGCCTCTCAATGGTCAAGAATGAACAGGTAAGACATGTAGAATTTTCCATACAAGCAAAGCTTTATTGAAGAGGCTTCCAAGCAGAGATGAGGAGGGCCTAGAGCAACGCTTACCCTGTCTCACAGAACAAAAGACGGGCCTGGGTTTTTAAAAGCTCTTGGGTGGGAAAAGACACATGTTTATTCACAGGCATAGGCGGGGTATGTTAACTACGGTGCACATGCAGCAGCTTTCCAAGATGGCTCCTGTCCCGGAGGCCTCTGGGATTCGTAGCAGAACTTATTATGGGGTGTCGTGCCTGTGCAGTCTCTCGCTCCCCGGGTTCAATTCCCTGGCTGCTACTGCAGGCCCTCACTGTCCCTGGTGGAAGGTCACACAGTAGTCACAGGTGGATGTTCTGTGCATGTCCCTGGGCTGGTTTTATCCAGCTGCTTCTGAAAGACAACTTTAAAGAAGTTTGTGGACTATTTTCTGAAACCCTGCCCCATTGTTCTGGGGAATGGCTTTGTTTCTGTGCCCTGGCCCATTTCTTGTTACTTTGTTTGCAGATTTGGGGGGCCCTCTGTTCCCTGTCTTATGGTGGCAACAAAACAAGCTTAGAATCAGAAAGATCTGGTTTTGACTCCTGGTCCTTGCTTGATCTTAGACAAATTAACCTTTCTGAGCTTCAATTTCTTTATTTGTAAAATGTGAATAATAATGCCTAGTTTGTGAATATTGCTGTAAGGCTTAAATAATATATAAATACCAAGTGTAGTAGGTGTTCCAATCTCAGCAATAAATAGGTAAATGCATGTTAAGCTTGACCCACCCACCTCCCCTACTAATACTGCTCTATGTTCTTTTAGGCCAGTAGTTCTCAAAGTGAGGTCCCCAAGACCCTTACAGGGGGTCCATAAGATCAAAACTATTTTCATAGTAATACCAACATGCTATTCTTCTTTTTCACTGTTGGTGCAAATGCAATTAAAAAAAATTCTGACTCCTTAGCACAAATCAAGACAGTGGATCAAACTCTACTAGTAACCATATTCTTCACTACCATGCACTCACACATGCATACACACACAACTGCCTGTTTCATTTAAGAATATCCTTGATGAAGCAAGAAAAATGATTAATTTTATTAAATCTTGCCTCTTGGTACACTTTTAAAAATATTCTGTGTGATGAAATGGGAAACACAAAGAAGCACTCTGCTGAGTATTAAAATAGAGTACATGTCTTCAGGAATAGCACTTGAGCAATTGAGTTGCCAGCTGAACTAGCAGCTTTTTTTTTTTTTTTTTAAATACCATGTTTACTTGAAAGAACAACTGACAAGCTAGGGTTATTCAAACTTGAAAATTTGGCAGACATTTTCTTGAAAATGAATGGAATCTGTAAGTTGGAGGAAAGCAACTGATGGTATGTGTTCCCACTGATAAAATTCAAGCTTTCAAGCAAAAAATTAACATTTCTTAAGCTTGTTCTGCTAATGTGATCTTGACAGCTTCCCAATACTTCAAGACTTTTCTGATGAGATTGATCATGATATTGTATAATGAAATGTGTCAACATTTGGAAAGTCTGCATAAGTCAGTGAATCAATATTTTTTCAAATGACCAGTATGTGATGTGACAAAGTCATGCATGGTTAAAAGATGCATTTGAAGTACAAGACAGACCGATGGATTTTAATGTAACAGAGTATGAAAACAGTATTGATTAGTGTCTTAGTTATCTAGTGCTGCTATAACAGAAATACCACATACAGGTGGCTGTAACCTATCTTCTTAGTTTAGGAGGCTAGACGTCCAAATTCAGAGTGCCAGCTCTAAGGGAAGGCTTTCTCTCTGTCAGCTCTGGAAGAAGGTCCCTGTGTCTGCTGAGCTTCTGCTCCTGGGCAATCTTCATGTGGGTTGGCTTCTCTCTTGCACCATCTCTGCTTCCTTAATCTGCTCCTTTTATATTTTGTAAGAGATTGACACAAGACACACCCTACGCTAATCCTGTTTTATTAACATAACAAAGACAACTCATTCCCAAATGGGATTATAACCACAGGCATAGAGATTAGGATTTACAATACATATTTCAGGGGAGACACAATTCAATCCATAATATTCCATCTTTTGGCCCCCAAAATTCATGTACTTCCCACACACAAAACACATTCATTCCATCACCTCATCTCAAAAGCTTTAAATCCACTCCAAGTCCAAAATCTCATCTTCTGAAGCATTTAAATCAAATATGGGTGAGACTTTAGGTGTATTCCGTCCTGGGGCAAAATTCCTCTTCATCTGTGAACCTGTGAAATCTAGACTACAAATTATGTGTTTCCAAAGTAGAAAGGTAGAACAGGCACAAGGTAGACATTTCCGTTATAAATGGGAGAAATTGGAGGGAAAGAAGGGATAATAGGCACCAAGAAAATCCAAAACCCAGCAGAACAAATTACATTACCTCTCAAGGCTTGAAAATAATCCTCTGTTCTCTGAGACCACTGGGCAACGGCCCCACCCTCCAGACTCTGGGTGTTGGCCAGGGTCTCTGGATTCTGAGTGAAGGCCCCTTGGACCTGGGCTTCAGCTACACCTTCCAGGCTCACTGGGATGGCAACTCTACTTTGGGAAACCACATTGTCCTAGTTCATCTGAGTGGTGACCCCACCCCATTGGCCCCAGCAGGCCCCATTCTTCTGTCCTTTGGGCATGGCAGCCCCATCCCCCTGGCACACCTTAAAGGCAGCTCCACACTCTGGAACCAAGTAGGCAAAGATCTGACTCTTTGAAACTTAGGAGGCTGTGGTCCCACCTTTTGTGATCCAGGAGACCATGGGCCCAACCTTTGAAACCAAGAAGGCTCTGCTTCCTGTGCTCCTTCCAACAGTTCTGCTGATCTCCAAGCTGCTCCAGGGATAGTTCTTTTCTTTTCTTGGAGGACACAGGGGCAGAATGACCAGTAGCAAGGTATGCAGGGGCTTACCATAAGCAGGGTACGCTTGGGTTTACTTGTGCTTACTTACTAATCCATAGTGCACAATTTCACATGGGTTTCACCACATCAGAGATGAAATTGTGCACTACAGATTAGTAAGTAAGCACAAGTAAGCCTGTGGGTACCTTGCTAATTGAATAATCTGTCCCTGGAAGGACAAAAAATGTAGCTCCTATGTCCTGTTTTCTGCCTGTAGAATTCTAAGAGGTAGACAGTGTTCTTTCTTTTCATCCTTTTTCTGTCCCCTTCAGTCTAATTTGATGGGTTTTCTGCTGTGGTATTTGGTTAGGCCCATCAATCACAGGCTTAATCTCTTTAACAAAAGATTGTGTAGCCACATCCTTGGTGAACATTCTAGGATACATGTCCTTAGTTTGTACAACAGAATTATCAAAATCTTTAAGTTCTGTTTTCATTTTGCACAGTTCATTTTAAGTCTATCTTTCCTCTTGCATTTTAATGTAAGTGGTATCTTAGGCTGGGTTCTCCAGAAAAACAAAACCAGTGAGGTGTACACACACACACATATAGAGAGAGAATTATCTCAAGGAAATGGTTCAAGCAGTTGTAGAGGCTGGCAAGTCCCAAGTCCATGGCTCAGGCACCAGGCTAGAGGCTTCTCCTGACTCACATAGCTGCAGGGGCTGACAAACCCAAGATTGGCAGGTCAGATGGCAGGCCTCTGGCTCAGAGGCTACAGAGGCTGATGAATCCCAAGACTGGCAGGTAAACTACTAGCTCAAGTCCCAAGAACTAGAGGTCAGACAATGACAAGTCAGATGCAGGATCCAGATTGAGGGCCTTGCTGGGACGTTCATTTATATGCTGGAGGCAGGCCACACCCCCAAGGAAACTCCCTTTCAGCTGATTGGCTGCTCATAACAGATCTCATCATGGAGTGGATTATATCATTACATAACTACCAAATTCCATCATTACATCACTGCCAAACTACATCATAACTGCCAAACCAATGAGAATCATGGCTCTGTCAAGCCGACACATAACCCTAACCATCACAAGCAGCAAGGAAAAACCACACAGCACTTTTAAAGTCTTTCTCAGAAATCTCCTCAGCCAGATATCCAAGTTCATGACTTAGAAGTGCTACCTTTCGCCAAACATTTGAACATAATTTAGACAAGTTCTTCACCGCTGCATAAAAATCATTGCCCTTCCTCCATTGTCCAGTCACATGTTCATCATTTGCTTTCAAAGACTCACCAGAGCACATTTAAAGCCCACATTTCTAGCAACATTCCATTGCTGGTGCCATTTGTATTCTCTAAGACGACAGATACTTTATAGCTCTCCTCCATCATTCTAAGCCCTCACCAGAACTGCATTTGGTGTCCATAATTCTACCAATCTCTTCAAGACAATCTAGGCTTTCGCTATTTCAGTATTAGGTACCTTAAAACTCTTCTAGCCTCTACCCATTACCCAATTCCAAAACTGCTCCCACATTTTAGGTATCTGTTAGAACAGCACTCCACTCTCGGTACCAAATTCTGCTATAACAGAAATACCACAAATGGGTGGATTTAACAAACAAAAACTTATTTTCTCAGTTTAGGAAGCTAGAAATCCAAATTCAGGGTGCCAGCTCTACGGGAAGGCTTTCTGTCTCTTTTGGCTCTGGAGGAAGGTCATTGTCTCTTCTGAGCTTCTGCTCCTGGGCAGGGGCAGATGAAGCAGTAAACACAGTATGCACTGGCTTACAGTAAGCAAGGTACACACGGGCTTAATTGTATTTATGTACTAATCTGTACTGCACAATTTCACATGGGTTTTACTACATCTTTGAACCCAAAGACAAAAGGGGGAATAGTTGATGTTAGAAATGACGGAGTGGTACAGCAGTTTGGAAAAGTTGGACATTTGGACATCTTTCCCCCCTGCCTCATAGGAACCAGCTTTGTGCTGATCCTTACAAAATAAATTATTCATATATATATGTATATTTTACAACTCCCCAGGTGATATTAATGCACAGTCAGGGTTAGAAACCATTGCCCTAGGACAGTGTTTTCCAAACTCTTCCAATCATAAGAATCATTTGAGGCAGTTGTTAAAGCAATCCCAGGTCACTTCCCAGATCTAACGATTCAAATTCTCCATGGCAAGGGCTTGGAAATCTGCATGTTTAATAAGCATCCCAGGCTTATATTAAAATGAAGCAACTTTGGGAAACATTGCACCATTCTCTTCCCAACCTCCTCATTCTTGATGGCATTAGCTGCTAACAAAGGCAATTCAATTCAATTCAACCCACAGAAGTTAAGGGTACAGGACTTAAAACTTCCCCTGGGAAGTTACCTTGTGACTGTGAAACTTTGCCTATGGAAATGACTTTTAAACACAAAGGAATAAAGACTGAATAGTTAATGGTTTTACAGGATACTCTTCTTGTGTGAAGGGACTTTTCTCCCAGCCTATTCAAGTTTCACACAGTTTCGGGGGAGGTACTTCATAAATTTGGGTCGGGCAAGTGAATTCCATAAGTGCTGTTGACTCCTCAGCCCAAGTGTTTGGCCAGAAGTATGTCTGAGGACAGGCAAGAACCAGTTTTTCTTGATTTGATTGTCTTGTATCTAGTATAAAAGCTTTGTAAACATCCCAATACCATTTCCTCATGAATTGTACGAAGGCAAATAGAGCCAAGGAGAAGTTCAAGTAAATTACCTTGGAGTGAAGACTAATAAGTGATTTATGGGAATCCTACTGGAGATGTGAAACTTGCTAGAAGAAAATACACCCCTTACGTTCCTACTTTTCTGTTAAATCAGGAAGAAGGCACTGTTAGTATTAAAGTGTAATTTCCTGTCTGTAGCACCACAGACATTCTTTGTTTCCTGTTCAGAGAAATAGTAGAAATCACTCAACTACCAGCCCTCTGGAGGGAGGGATCAAGACGAAGTAGTTTTTATGTACTAAGTGCTTAATGACTGACTCATAATAAATGCTCAATAAAAATTTTCTGAATTGAATAAAGTAGTGCTCACTTGTCTAGATTTCAATGTTAAAAAGGTACAAAATTTTAATTCTACACAGAACATTTCTTTAACGTAACTTGTGCTCAATGAGGCTCACACTGGAAATTTGGAAAAAACTATAAGAACTTAGTTCTGCCAGAAAAGATAACCATAAAACTGAAAACAATATTTTCCTCTTGGCAATGGAAATGAGGGGGTTGGAGAAAAAAGACTTTTCACTTAATAGCTCTCTACCATTATTTCTTTTAAAACCCGTAAGCAACTAGTTTATAGAAGAATTTTTTTTTAATGACAAGTTTAAATATTGAATTACATAATTATACAAGTGGAGACTTTGAAGGGACCTTGAAGACCTCTCTCACTCCTCCAGCCCCAACTCTCGGAATAGTGTCATCTTCCTCTTCACTATCATGTCCAAACGGTACTTGTTAGAATGCCAACAATTCTCCATTTCTTCCATCAAGAGGTGGAATCATGGAGTCCCTGGGTAATGTAAATGGTTAAGTGCTCAGCTACTGAGAAGTTAGTGGTTTGAATCCACCCAGAGGTGCTTTGGAAGAAAGGCCTGGTGATCTTCTTCTGAAAAATCACAGACATTGAAAACCCTACAGAGCACAGTTCTGCTCTGAAACACATGGAGTCACCATGAGTTGGAATCGAAGAGACTTGATGGCAACTGGTTTCATTTTTGGTTTTATGTGATTAGTTTGGTCAAGGTATATTAGTAAACATGACCCAAGCAGAGGCTTGAAAAACACTTATTCCCTGGGGCTTGTCCTCTTGGTACTCTTATCAGTTGTCTAGCCAGCTGGATGATAAACAAGTGATCCATTTGTCCTCATTGTGCTAGCCAATAACCAGACATATGAGTGAGGCCACCTGGGACCAGTTAGCCCCCATTTGACTCTCCAATTGACCCGAGACACATGAGCAATTCCAGGCGCGATCAATTGACTCTGGCCCAGACCAGAAGAATCCTTCTACGAAACTGTGAACTAAATAAATGGCTGTTGTTTCAAATCACAAAGTTTTGGAATGGTTTGTTACACGGCAATTGGTAACTGTTTAAATTATGGAATTCTCTGCTCAAGTGAAATGGATCCATTCATTCTCTAAAACACACCATTGTTCACACACCTTTGTTCACATCCTTTCCTTAAGTGAACCGTACTTCACCTCTTAATCAAACTTCCACCTTTTCCTTGAAGCTGCCCTCAATTCCTGCACCTCCCCATGGTCAAGAACTTTCTTTTCTGAAGTTTTGAAATATGTTTTAAGTCTGTTAAGCATACCAGTGTTAGTCTTTTAATTTTATTGGAAATATTTCTCTAACATGACAGAGATTGTTACCAATTGCTGTCACTTGCTTCCAACTCATGGTAACCCCATGTGTGCACAGCAGAACTGCTCCATAGGGTTTTCCAGGCTGTGACCTTTCAAAAGCTGATTGCCAGGCTTGTCTTCTGAGTCGCCTCTGGGTGAGTTCGAACTGCTAACCTTTTTAGCTAGTACACCCAGGGACTCCCCAACAGAGATGAATGAGAGTTAATTCAAAATACTTTTATAGAAATATCTTATTAATTTTTTCCTTTCCAATTTTATTACTATTTAACTCAATAGCTTCTACTTCTTTGATACTTACACACTTTTTAAAACCTGTTATTTATCTTTTTATGTGTATGTTCAGTTTCTGCCATTTACTGTCCGAAGGACAGACACACTTCCTCATTCCTCTCTCAAAATGTTTTGTACAGGACCTTGTATATGATACATAGAGAATAGTGCCCTGGCTTTGGAGTCAGAAAAACCCGGGTCCAAATCCCTGGCACTTACTAGCCGTGTGACCTCAGGCAAAGTAATTAACCTCTAGGAAAGCCAGGCTCTCCTTATTTAAAAATAATCCTACTTTACAGGGTTATTTTGAGGATTAAATGACACAAGTCAAACCTTCTCATCAGTGTTGCACACATAGTAGACATTTTGGAAATAAAAGTGTTTGTTATTGAGGTAGAGAAAATACATTTTCTGTAATGTTTTAGCATTAACAGAAAGTATATTTTCTAGTTTAGCTGTATAAGCTGTGATTAAAATCTTTAGTCTTTGAAAACGTCGATTATTTGCTCTGGAATCTGTCTCACGATTGTTCCATTGTAGAAAAACAAATTCCATTGTAGAAAAACAAGGTAATCAAGATTTTTGTTGTTGATTAAACCATGTTTCTCTCCGAGGTGACAAAAACAATGAGTGATACCATCAGGACCTGAAATAATTGAGCAAAACCCGGACCCGTCTTGTGACAGAAACCAGGATGGCGTAAAGAGGCCTGCAAGACGTCAACAATAAGTCACTTCGTTATTACGTCCCCCTCAAAGAAGAATCAACATTCCTGGAAATTTCTAAACCCTGACCCTCTCCCTATAAAACCCTCTTGTGGTCCTCTTGGGGCAGACAGAATCTGGGGGAAACTTTGCCCCCTCTGTCTCTTGAACATGGTGTTCTATAAAGCCCTTTTGCTCCTTACCTCCTCCTGTCTCACTATTGGGTTGCGGCAGGCGGCTCGAATCCGTAATTTGCGGTAACATTATGAATAGAGGAGCCCTGGTGGTGCAGTGGTTAAGAGCTCGGCTGTTAACCAAAAGGTCCGCAGTTCAAATCCACCAGCGGATCCTTGGAAACCCTGCGGTGCAGTTCTACTCTGTCCTGTAGGGTTGCTATGAGTCGGAATTGACTTGCTGGCAACAGGTTTGGCTTTTTGGCTTTGGTTATGAATGAAAGCCTCATGTTAAGAGGCTGAACACAGGTGCCTTAAAACCTCACTACTCCAAGTATAGGCCTTCGCAGATGAGCAGCATTGTCACCCTCTGGGAGCTTGTTAGAAATACAGAATGTCAGGTCCCACCCTAGACCTACTTAATCAGAATCTGGATTTTAACTAGATCCCCAGGCATTTCATATGTACGTTGACGTTGGAAAAGGTTCTAAACACCTTAAAGTAAAACCAGGAGCCTTTGTAGCACAGTGGTTAAGTGCATGGCTGCTTACCGAAAGCTCAGTGGTTTGAACTCACCAGCTGCTGCATGGGAGAACACGTGGCAGTCTGCTTCCATAAAGATTGCAGCCTTGGAAACCCTATGGGGCAGTTCTACTTTGTTCTATAGGGTTGCTATGAGTCAGAATTCGATTCCACAGCAATGGTTTGGTTTTTGGTTTTGGAAAGTAAAACCAAGAGATCTGTAAATCTCTTTGACCTGATACCTGGATAATTAAGCACTCATCTACTGAATTAGATTCTCATGTAATCTCATTATTTAATGGGAATTTCTGATACTGAGCCCATACAAGGTAGCTTGCATCATCATGCCCATCATAATTCCTCCAAGAGAGTTGATAGAAAAGATTCTTTTTTTCTAAACTTTAAAACCAATTAATTGATTTCTACTAAACGTGAATGTGGAGACCTGTAGCTTTAAAACTCATCTTGGAAGTTTTTTTTTTCATTAGCTTCGAAGTTTTTTTTTTTCATTAGCCTCAAACATTTTTTTTTTTCCCCTCATCCCCCGGAGTTAAAGAGCAAGGGAAAGAGTTACAAAGAATAGAAATTACTTCGATGTTGTAAATGTGGTACATGTAAACAGGATAAAGTTGCTTAAACAAAACTAGATCTTGAATCTACTATCCAATATATACATTTACTTGAATTTTACTCACAAAAGAACAGGACCTGAAGGAAGATTTGAAGGAGCACCAGTTGGAAACAGACCCAGAAGCTGAGACACGCACGAGACAGGGCTGGCTATAATTAAATAGCCTCTGACTCAGTATTCTTGGAGTTTAAACCTAAGTGCAGACCACCCTATAACTTTTACTGCTGGCACTCGAGGACTACTTGTGACTAACAAACTAGGTACTTAGACAAGATAAGGGGCCATATTTCCTATCCCTACATGCTTGACCAGCTATAAATTACTGATAACCCTTCTGAGTGGTTTTTCAGGTCCCCCACCAGGTGCAGAGCATGGGCGGTAAAAATCAAGGTAACCTATGAATGACCTTCCACATGAGATAATCGTGAGCAGGGATTCCTTGCCAGGACTCGAACCTCGATCCAGAGATACCAGGCATGTGCAAAATCCCAGAATAAGTCCTTTTTGACACCCCAGCAGCCCTCGTGACAGACTCCATCTTAGTTCCAACAACCTCTGTGAGGAAATCCATCTTGAATTCCAACTGTGCACGCATTTGATTTTTATAATCCCTCCCGTTCTCCTGGAAATCTCCACTCATCTAATGAATGATGAAAATGTTTTATAAACCCTAGGAAATCCTTTGTTCATGAGAGACTGGAGGCTAGTGTAGGTGGAAACCCCTCTCCATCTCTCCCTCAAGAGCCTTTTTACTTTCTTTCTATCACTAATAAACCTTTGTGTGGAACCTCTGAATCTGTCCTGGTCATTCTTGGTCGGAAGGAGGTAAGAGGCTAGGCAGGGCTTAGTCCTGAGCTGGGAAGCCCTGCCCTGTGACAAAGCCTCCCCACAAAGGGAGAAAACCTGGAGATTTAAGAGCTCAACAACATGATTTTCACTTCTCCATTGTGTGTGAAATAATGTTTTCTGGACTGAAGTTCCAGTTTCTCTACCATAGGCCTCATGAGTCCCCGACTGTCTTATTAACATGAGTCAGTACTGTGGCATGATGAAAATAGAATCAAAAGAAAATGAAAAAGCATTCCAAAGAGAATGTCAATTTTTTTTAAATCTGGAAATTTCTCTCAGGTGCTAGAAACTGCTACTTGTCTTCAGAGTGTATAGTCCCTCTTCCTTCAGAAATCTACCCAAATTTCACAACCTGGAGCATTTTCAGTCTGTGATTAGAACTCTCGAAGATTCCAAACCAAACCAAACCCGTTGCCGATGAGTCGATTCTGACTCATAGAGACCCTGTAGGACAGAGTACAACTGCTCTAGAGTTTCCAAAGAGCAGCTGGTGGATTTGAACTGCTGACATTTTGGTTTTCAGCTGAGCTCTTAACCACTGTGCCACCAGGGCTCCTCACAAAGATTATGTAAATTTAATATTTCTAGGCTTTTTAGGCCCTTTTACCTCTGGGCCAGGGTCCAAGGGCTGTCCAGTTGGCTCTCCTCAAAGAATCTATGACCTTCTAACAGTTGCTTGGCAACAGAAAAAAATTTTTACTAGAAGACTGGGTGTAAGTATTTAAACCACTTGGAACATTTGCCCTTCAGGGCCACTGTCCTAAACCAGCTAGGGTGGAAGAGAATATCGCACTTTGGGAGCCCACTATCACCTGTACCGTGTTCTCATTCTTTGTATTTCAGAATATCTAAAAATACAGAGACAAAGATGCAAGCGATAATAGAATTCACATATCTCAAAATCCAACTTTTACCTGTTGAGGTAATGCATTTTTTCCATTTAATTCAGCCCTTTATGGAGACATCAACAAGAAGGGTTACTAAGGAATCCAATCTTCTCTTTTCCTTGCTTCTTTCAAAAGCCTGAATTGCAGATAAAAGAAAGGGTAAGTGGATAGACTTTGGTTTAAGATAAAAATCTATGCATGAAAATTGAGCTTCTTATCAGACTTGGCTGAATCTTTGGCCTCCTGGTCTTAACAAAAGGAAATTATTATAAGACCAAAGCAGAGTTCATGCAAATACTTGAGTGAGCTGCAAAGACGAGGTAAATAAACAACATCAGCAAAATGGACATTCCCTTTTGCTTAACTAAGGAACAGAGGAAGCTTTTTCTCTTTCAGACTAATCCATGGTAGAGGAAGTGAAGCATTGTCTTGGCATGAGGGGGAAGGAAGTGTCTCTGTCTCCCAAGACCTGAAAGTCAGATGAGGTAGGTGGAAATAGGAGGCTAACAGAGGCTAACGTAAAGACTAGGAAAGTGGGGCAGAAGTTTGCCAAAACGGGGCTAAAAGAAGAAAAGTCTTGTAGCAAATCTCCATCAAGTGTTTCCAGGGGTAATTTATTTTAGACTTAATGATAGGGATTTGAGTGGTGGTAAGAATTTTTGCTAGATCACTAAGGCAGATAAAATCAAGTAAAAGCAAAGGCTGACAGCTAGAAAGCAGAAACCAAAATATTTTTTATATTAAAGAAATTGCTAATTTCTTCAGCATTCAGGTACTGGCCTTGCTGCCTCTGATTAATGCCAACTAAAGGGTAACATTCAGTTCAAAACACACTACAAGGATGTGCTAATCTATATACTGTACCTGGCCTTAAAATGAAACATATGGGATTAAATTCAATTTACCCTTTTAATTGATCTCATATTTCATTCTGATATCATTTTTCACCCAAAGGAATTTCAAAATGCTTCAGAAACTTTACAAATGCGTTAATCATATTATTCGATGCTGAAATGAAAATCTCTCTGAGGTGGAAAATGGGAGTTATTCAAGAGCAAACAGTATACATTACAATCAATTATATTCTAAATAACAAAGTCTCTAGTGCACAACAAGCCATTACAGCTTCATAGGAATTCAGAATGCTATACTTAATAAAACAATTATAATCTGTCATCCCGTCCACAAGATAAGCAATACTGCCCCTGAGCTTACTTTATGGATTTCTTTGGTATAAATTAGATCTACTGAAGTATAACCAAGAATTTTTAAATGTCATATTAATTTTACTCTTTGGGATATGTAACATGTTCCTAAATTCTAATGTTAATTTTTATAGAATATCAATTAAAATTAATCTTCTGCAGAGGAAATTGCCTTATATGTAATACTATAAAAAAAATTGTGAGTTTTTTGGAGAATTGTGTCTGCAGGAAATAGTGGTTATAAAAATGACTACAATTAACTGTGAAAAATGAAAATGAGAAAAGAGGATTATGTGTTTAAGGGTGTTAAAACTTATATTTTATAGTGCATAAAAGTTTATTTTTATACTATAATTTACGGCTATATGGGCACTAAAGCTTTTTGGTCTACTTTTTTTTTTTTTTTTAATTGTGCTTTTAGGGAAAATTTACAGTTCAAGTCAGCTGCTCACACAAAAATTTATACACACATTGTTATGTGACCCTAGTTGCTCTCCGTACAATGTGACAGCACACTCCTCCTCTCCACCCTGTATTTCCTGTGTCCATTCAACCAGCTCCTGTCCCCCTCTGCCCTCTCAGCTGCCTCCGGACAGGAGCTGCCCACATAGGCTCATGTGACTACTTGAGCTAAGAAGCTCACTCCTCATCAGTATCATTTTCTGTCTTATAGTCCAGTCCAATGCCTGTCTGAAGAGTTGGCTTCAGGAATGGCTTCAGTCTTGCACTAACAAAGGGCCCAGGGACCATGACCTCCAGGGTCCCTCTAGTCTCAGTTAGACCATTAAGTCTGGTCTTTTTATGAGAATTTGAGTTCTGTACTCCACTTTTCTTCTGCTCCATCAGGGACTCTTTGTTGTGTTCCCTGTCAGGGCAGTCATTGGTAGTAGCCAGGCACCATTTATCTCTTCCAGTCTCAGGCTGATGGAGTCTCTGGTTTATGTGGCCCTTTGTGTCTCTTGGGCTGATATTTTCTTTGTGTCTTTGGTGTTCTTCATTCTCCTTTGCTCCAGGTGGGTTGGGACAAATTGATGCATCTTAGATGGCCACTTGCTAGCTTTTAAGACCCCAGACACCACTCACCAAAGTGGGATGCAGAACATTTTCTTAATAAACTTTGTTACACCAATTGACCTAGATGTCCCCTGAAACCGTGGTCACCAGTCCCCTGCCCCTGCTACTTTATCCCTCTAAGTGTTTGGTTGTATTCAGGAAATGTCTTAGGTTTTGGTTTCGTCCAGTGGTGCTGACTTCCCCTGTATTGTGTGTTGCCCTTCCCTTCACCTAAAATAATTCTTGTCTACTATCTAGTTAGTAAATACCCAGCCCCCTCCCTCCCCGCCCTCGTGACCATCAAAGAATGTTTTTTTCTGTGTTTAAACCTTTTCTTCAGTTCTTATAATAGTGTTCTCATATAATATTTGTCCTTTTGTGGCTGATTAATTTCACTCAGGATAATGCCTTCCAGGTTCATCCATATTATGTTTCACAGATTCATCGTTGTTCTTTATCGTTACGACGTATTCCATTGTGTGAATACGCCACAATCTGTTTATCCATTCTTCTGTTGATGGGCACCTTGGTTGCTTCTATCTTTTTGCTATTGTAAACAGTGCTGCAATGAACATAGATGTGCATATATCTGTTCGTGTGAAGGCTTTTATTTCTCTAGGATATATTCCAAGGAGTGGGATTGATGGATCATATGGTAGTTACATTTCTAGCTTTTTAAGGAAGTGCCAAATTGATTTCCAAAGTGGTTGCACCATTTTACATCCCATCAGCAGTGTATAAGTGTTCCAGTCTCTCCACAACCTCTCCAACCTTTATTATTTTGTGTTTTTTGGATTAATGCCAGCCTTGTTGGAGTGAGATGGAATCTCATTGTAGTTTTGATTTGCATTTCTCTAATGGCTGATGATCGTGAGCATTTCCTCATGTATCTGTCTCTTAGCTACTTCAATGTCTTCTTTAGTGAAGTGCCTGTCCATGTCCTTTGCCCACTTTTTTATTGGGTTATTTGTCTTTCTGTTGTTGAGTTTTTGTAGTATCACGTCAATTTTCAAGATCAGACGCTGATTGGAAATGTCATAGCTAAAAACTTTTTCCCAGTCTGTAGGTTGTCTTTTCACTCTTTCTGTGAAGTCTTTGGATGAGCATAAGTATTTGATTTTTAGGAGCTTCCGGTTATCTAGTTTGTGTATTGTTAGTAATGTTTTGTATACTGTTTATGCCACATATTAGGGCTCCTAGTAGTTCGAATTCACCAGGCAGTCCTCGGAAACCATATGGGGCAGTTCTACTCTGTCCTGTACGGTCGCTATGAGTCGGAATCGGCTCAACGGCAGTGGGTTTTTTTTTAGTGGTGTCCCTATTTTTACTTCCATGATCTTTATTGTTTTAGATTTTATGTTTAGGTCTTTGATCCATTTTGAGTTAGTTTTTGTGCATAGTGTGAGGTATGGGTCTTGTTTCTTTTTTTTTGCAGATGGATATCCAGTTATGCCAGCACCATTTGTTAAAAAGAGACTGTCTTTTCCTCAATTAACAGATTTTGGGCCTTTGTTGAATATCAACTGTTTGTAAGTGGACGAATTTATGTCTGAATTCTCAATTCTGTTTCATTGGTCTATGTATCTGTTGTTGTACCAGTACCAGGCTGTTTTGACTACCATGGTGGTATAACAGTTTCTAAAATCAGGTAGAGTGAGGCCTCCCACTTCATTCTTCTTCTTCGGTAATGCTTTACTTATCTGCAGCCTCTTCCCTTTCCATATGAAGTTGGTAATTTGTTTCTCCATCTCATTAAAAAATACCACTGGACGGGGGTTTGGGGCCATGGTTTCAGGGGACATCTAGGTCGATTGGATAATAAAATCTATTAAGAAAACTTTCTGCGTCCCATTTTGGAGATTGGCGTCTGGGGTCTTAAACGCTAGCAAGCAGCCATCTAAGATGCATCAATTGGTCTCAACCCACACGCAACAAAGGAGAATGAAGAACACCAAAGACACAAGGAAAGTAAGAATGGGCCACATAAACCAGAGACTACATCAACCTGAGTCCAAAAGAAGTAGATGGTGCCTGGCTACAACCGATGACTGCCCTGACGGGGAACACAACAGAGAATCCCTGAAGGAGCAGGAGAACCGTGGGATGCAGACCTCAAATTCTCATAAAAAGACCAGACTTACCAGTCTGACAGAGACTGGAAGGACCCTGGAGGCCATGGCCCCCAGACCTTCTGTTAGCCCAAGACAGGAACCATTCCCAAAGCCAACTCTTCAGACAGGGATTGGACTGGACTAAAAAAAAAAAAAAAAGACAGAAAATGATACTGGTGAGGACTGAGCTTCTTGGATCAAGTAGACACATGAGACTATATGTGCAGCTCCTGTCTGGAGGGGAGATGTGAAGGCCGTGGGGAACAGAAGCTGGCTGAATGGACACAGAAATACAGGATGGAGAGAAGGGGTGTGCTTTCTCATTAGGAGGAGAGTAACTAGGATTTTTTTATTTTCTAACTAGGAGTATATAGCAAGGTGTGGATAAGGTTTTGTATGAGAGACAGATTTGATTCATAAACTTTCACTTAAAGCACAATAAGATAAATTTTAAAAAGCCATTGGAATTTGTATTGGAATTGCATTTTATCTATAGATCGCTTTGGGCAGAATAGACATTGTCACAATGTTGAGTCTTCCTATCCATGACCAAGGTATGTTTTTCTACTTATGTAGGTTTCTTTCGGCTTCTTGAAGTAGTGTCTTGTAGTTTTCTTTGTATAGGTCTTTCACATTTCCAGTTAGATTTACTCCTAAGTATTTTATCTTCTTGGGGGCTATTGCAAATGGTGTTGATTTGGTGATTTCCTCTTCGACGTTCTCTTTGTTGGTGTAGAAGAATCCAACTGATTTTTGTATGTTTGTCTTGTATTCTGATACTTTGTTGAACTCTTCTATTAGTTCCAATAATCTTCTTGTGGATTCTTTAGGGTTTTCTGTATATAAGATCACATCATCTGCAAATAGAGATACTTTTACTTCTTACCAACCTGCGTGCTCTTTATTTCTTTATCTAGCCTAATTGCTCTGGCTAGGTCCTCCAGCACAATGTTGAAAAAGACTGGCGATAAAGAGCAGCCTTGTCTGGCTCCCGTTCTCAAGGGAAATGCTTTCAGACTCTCTCCATTTAGAACGATGTTGACTGTTGGCTTTGTATAAATGCCCTTTATTATGTTGAGGTATTTCCCTTCTATTCCTATTTTGCTAAGAGTTTTTATCATGAATGGGTGTTGGACTTTGTCAAATGACTTTTCTGCATCAATTGATAAGATCATGTGGTTCTTGTCTTTTGTTTTATCTATGCGATGGATTACTTTGATTGTTTTTCTAATGTTAAACCATCCCTGCATATCTGGTATGAATCCCACTTGGTCATGGTGAATTATTTTTTTGATATGTTGTTGAAGTCTATTGGCTAGAATTTTGTGGAGGATTTTTGCGTCTAAGTTCATGAGGGATATAGGTCTGTAGTTTTCTTTTATCGTGGTGTCTTTACCTGGTTTTGGTATCAGGGTTATGCTGGATTCATAGAGTGTGTTTGGGAGTATTCCATCCTTTTCTATGCTCTGAAATACTTTTAGTAGTCAGGGCTTTTTTTTTATTGGGAGTTTTTTGATTATCTTTTCAATCTTTCTTTTTAGTATAGATTTATTTAGTTGTTCTACCTCTGTTTGTGTTAGTTTAGGTAGGTAGCATGTTTCTAGAAATTTGTCCATTTCCTCTAGGTTTTCAAATTTGTTCGAGTACAATTTTTCATAGTATTCTGTTATGATTCTTTTAATTTCAGTTGGGTCTGTTGTGATATCAGCCATCTTATTTCATATTTGAGTTATTTGCTTCCTCTCCCGTTTTTCTTTTGTTAGTTTGGCCAGTGGTTTATCGATTTTGTTAATTTTTTCAAAGAACCAGCTTTAGGTCTTGTTAACTCTTTCAATTGTTTTTCTGTTCTCTATTTCATTTAATTCTGCTCTAGTTTTTATTATTTGCTTTCTTCTGTCACCTGCAGGCTTCTTTTGCTGCTCTCTTTCTGTGTGTTCGAGTTGTAGGGGTAATGCTTTGATTTTGGCCTTTTCTTCTTTTTGGATGTGTGTATTTATTGACATAAATTGACCTCTGAGCACTGCTTTTGCTGTGTCGCAAAGGTTCTGGTAGGATATGCTTTTATTCTCATTTGATTCTATGAATTTCTTTACTCCATCTTTAATTTCTTCTATAACCCAGTAGTTTTTGAGCAAGGTGTTATTCAGTTTCCATGTGTTTGATTTTTTTTTTTCCCTTGCTTTGTCTGTTATTGATTTCTACTTTTATGGCTACATAATCAAAAAAGATGCTTTGTAATATTTTGGTGTTTTGGATTCTGTTAAGGCTTGCTTTATGGCCTAATATGTGGTCTTTTCTGGAGAATGTTCCATGTGCATTGGAAAAGAAAGTATACTTAGCTGTTGTTGGGTTGAGTGTTCTGTATATGCCTGTGAGGTCAAGTCGGTTGATCTTTTTGATCTTTTTTTCTGGATGTTCTGTCCTTTATCGAAAGTGGTGTGTTGAAGTCTGCTACAATTATTGTGGAGCAGTCTATCTCTCTTTTCAATTCTGTTAGAGTTTGTTTTATGTATTTTGGAGCCCTGTCGTTTGGTGCATAAATATTTATTATGGTTATGTCCTTCTGGTGTATTGACCTTTAATAATTATATAGTGTCCTTCCTTATCCTTTATAGCAGATTTAACTTTAAAGCCTATTTTGTCAGAAATTATTATTGCCACTCCTGCTGTCTTTTGATTGTTGTCTGCCCTATATATATTTTTTCCATCTTTTGAATTTTAGTTTGTTTGTGTCTTTAAGTCTAAGGTGCATCTCTTGTAGGCAGCATATAGGTAGGTTTTTTTTTTTAATCCATTCTGCCACTCTCTGTCTCTTTATTGGTGCATTTACAGTCAGCATGATTATGGGTAGGCATGAGTTTAATGCTGTCATCTTGATGTCTTTTGTGTGTGTGTGTTGTTGACAGTTCCTTTTTTCAGCTTAATTTTTTGTGCTGAGTAGTTTTTCTTCATATATTTTCTTTTCCTCTTTATCATTGTTGTCGATTTTGTATTACTGAGTCTTTATGTTTTTCTTTTTTTTTTTTCTCATGGAAACCCTGGTGGCATAGTGGTTAAGTGCTACGTCTGCTAACCAAAGGGTTGGCAGTTTGAATCCGCCAGGTGCTCCTTGGAAACTCTATGGGGCAGTTCTACTCTGTTCTATAGGGTCGCTATGAGTCAGAATCAACTCAACGGCACTGGGTTCTGGGTTATGTTTTTCTTATATTTTATTTTGATGTGTAGGATTGTTAGTTTCCTTTGTGGTTACCTTACTATTTACCCCTATTTTTCTACATTTAAACCAATCTTTTATTTCTTTATATCACCTTGACTTTCCTCTCCGTATGAAAGATCTGTGACTACATTTGTTTAGTCCTTTTTTTGTTTTAGTGTTTTCATCTTTTACATATTGACTTAAAGTCACAAATCAAATTCAGTAATAAACTACACTGGGTTTTTTCATTGACTTAACAGGCACTGGTTCCTAACTGCTTATAGATATCAAGGATACAGTGGAATTAGAGGAGGCTTCAAGGTTCTAAGCTTGAATAATGTTATAAACATAAGTAAGGATGTGAAATTTGGGGTCCAAAGATGAAATATTTGGCCTTTATTTATGTGAAATTGTCAAGTGCCCACAAATGAAGATCTGGAGATAATAGAAGGGACACATCAGAACTGTGTCTGACACATCGGATACAGATACAAGTGATCAATTAGCCAAAGAAAGTTAGTGGTAGGTGTGGCAAGTGATGAGTTCACCAAGATGAGAGAAACCAGTTGCTCTCCAGTCAATTCCAACTCATGGAGACTCTATGTGTGTCAGGGCTGATTTCTCAGTAGATCACCAGGCCTGTCTTCTGAAGGGCCCCTGGGTGGACTCTAACCTCCAATAGTTCAGTTAGAAGCTAAGAGTACTAACTGCACCACCCAAAATAAGATTTGGCAAAAAAAAGAAGGAACAAGAATTTCAGTTCTAGGAAATAGAGAGTTGATGGGAAACCAATGAAGGAGATTAGGGAAAAAGAAAGTGGTGAGGTAGGATTATATTTAGCAGGGTGCAATGACACAAAAATCAACTAGAGTAGTGGTGGGGAGACCTTCCTAAAGGAGGAGCTTCAACAATAAAGAACTAGTTAAATACATTATTACTGGAACATTCATACACTGGGAGTCAATGTAGTCATTGAAAAGAATGAAGTCAACCTGCACGTACTGACATAGAAAACATTATACTAATGATTATTGAGTAAAAAAGGTAAGGGAAAAACTAGCATATGTAGTATGCTACCTTTTGTATACAAAAGAGAATGTATGTAATCTTTGGATTGATACACAAGAAACTTAAAATAGTGATTGTCCCTGGGAAGGGGGCCTAGGGACTGGAGATCAGGGAGGGGTAGGAGATTTTATTTTCACTGTATATCTTTTTGTGCCATTTATAGGTTTTATCAAAGGAACACTGGTGGTGCAGTGGTTAAGTGCTGGCTGCTAACTCAAAGGTCAGTGGTTAGAACCCACAAGTTTCTCCTTAGGAGAAAGAGTCTCAAATCCATTGCCGTGGCGTCAAACTCTGACTCATAGCGACCCTATAGGACAGGTTAGAACTGCCCCTTAGGGTATCCAAGGCTATAATCTTTATGGAAGCAGACTGCCACATCTTCCTCCTGTGGAGCAGCTGGTGTGTTTGAACAGTTGACCTTTTAATTAGCAGCCGAGCTCTTAAGCACTGCTCCACCAGGGCTCCTCTGAAAGATTACAGCCTTGAAAACACTATGGGGCAGTTCTACTCTGTCCTAGGGTCACTATAAGTCCAAATAGACTTGTCAGCAAATAGTTTGTTTTTTCTGAGTACAGGTTTTACCGTATACACAAAATTGCTTTTTTTTTTAAATTTAAAACAAATTATTAACGAAAAAGAAGGCATTAGTCGATGGTGTCAAACACTGTAGAGATGTAAAACTAAAAACCCGTTGTTGCCATCGAGTCAATTCCAACTCATAGTGACCCTATAGGTCAGAGTAGAACTGCCCCATAGGGTTTCCAAGGAGTGGCTGGTGGATTTGAACTGCCAAACTTTTGGTTAGCACCAGATCCCTTAATCACTGTGTAGAGTTGTGAAAGAGGATATAAACAGAGATAAAGGCCATTAGACTTGAGGATTAAGGAAAAAATAGGTTCAGTTCAGTCGTTTGAGTACTGAGAAAGAAAACTGTATTGTAAGTGATTGGAGAGAACTCTCTAGGAAGATAGAGAATGTATGCTGAGATAGTTGAAGTTTGATGTGAAAAATTTGTAAACTGATCAGTTTTGTGTGTGTGCACATGTATTAAAAAACCCACTGCTGTTGAGTTGATTCTGACTCATAGTGACCCTATAGGACACAGTAGAACTAACTGCCCCATAGGGTTTCCAAGGCTGTAAATCTTTTTTTTTTTAATTGTGCTTTAGGTGAAAGTTTACAGAGCAAATTAGTTTCTCACTAAACAATTAATACACAAATTGTTTTGTGACATTGTCAACCCTGCAATGTGTCAATACTCTCCGCTTCTCCACCCTGGGTTCCCTGTTTCCATTCGTCCAGTTTTCATGTCCCTTATCATCTTTGCTTTTGAGCTGGTGTGTCCATTTGTCTTGTATACATAATTGAACTATGAAGCATGTTCCTCAAGTTTGCTATTGTTGGCCCTATAGACCTGTCTTATCTTTGGCAGAAGATGAGTCTCAGTAGTGACTTTAGTAATAAGTCAAAAGGGTGTCTGGGGGCCATACTCTCAGGGTTTATCCAGTCTCTGTCAGACCAGCAAGCCTTTTCTTTTTGTCAATTTGAATTTTGTTCTACATTTTTCTCTTGCTCTGTCTGGAACCCTCTATTGTGATCACTGCCAGAGCAGTCAGTGGTGGTAAACAGACACCATCTAGTTGTTCAGGGCTCAGTCAAGTGGAGGTTGTGGTAGTTTTGGCCCATTAGTCCTTTGGACTAATGTTTTCCTTGTGTCTGTGGTTTTCTTCATTCTTCTTTGCTCCAGCTGAAATTGTACAAGTAGATGTATCTTAGAGGGCTGCTCACAGGCTTTTAAGACCCCAGACGCTGCTCACCACAATTGGATGTAGAACATTTTCTTTATAGACTGTTATGCCTATTGAGCTGGATGTCCCCCGACCCCAAGACTCAGGGCATTTGGATGTGTCTGTGAAGACTCTGTGACTTTGTCCTGGTCAAGTTGTGCTGATTTCCCCAGTATTGTGTACTGTCTTACGCTTCACAAAAACCAAAAAAAAAAAAAAACCAAACCCAGTGCCGTCAAGTCGATCCCAACTCATAGCGACCCTATAGGACAGAGTAGAACTGCCCGTAGAGTTTCCAAGGAGCGCCTGTCGGATTCAAACTGCCGGCCCTTGGGTTAGCAGCCCTTAACCACTACACCACCAGGGTTTCCACGCTTCACAAGAGGTACCACCTATCTACTATCTAGTTAGTGTTTTTCCCCTCCCCACCCCAATGCTGTAAATCTTTAGGGAAGTAGACTGCCACACCTTTGTCCTGCAGAGTGGCTGGTGGATTTGAACCACCAACATTTGGTTAGCAGTCCAGCACTTGAACCACTGTGACATTGCACAAATATACATATACATATATACTTTTCCCCAGTTATGGGAAAGGCAATTAACTGGTTTTATCTGGAACTGAAAATTGGCAAGTACAGTGTGACAGAAAGACATACTGTTGAAGAGTTTGAGAGTTCTAGTAAGAGCACGGAAACCCTGGTGGCATGGTGGTTAAGAGCTACAGCTACTAACCAAAAGGTTGGCAGTTCAGATCCACCAGGCGCTCCTTAGAAACTCTATGGGGCAGTTCTACTCTGTCCTATAGGGTTACTATGAGTCAGAATCAACTCAACAGCAATGGATTTGGTTTGGTTTTGGTTTTAGTAAGTGCACAAGGAGCTCCGGTCGTGCAATAGTTAAGCACTTGGCTACTAACCAAAAAGTTGGTTCAAACTCACAAGCCACTTGGCAGAAGAAAAGACCTGGTGGTCTGCTCCGGTAAAGAATACAATCTAGGAAACCTTATGGGCAGTTCTATTCTGTCCTACCGGGTTGCTATGAGTCAGAACGGACTTTACGACAATGGATATCTAGTATAAGGGGCCCTAGTGGCACAATAGTAAAGTGCTCTGCTGTTAACCGAAAGGTTGGCAGTTCAAACCCACCCAGCGGTTCTGTGGGATAAACACCTGGTGACCTGGTCCTGCAAAAGATTGTTGGTGTTGTTAAGTGCCATTGAGTCGGTTCCAACTCATAGTAATCCTATATACAACAGAACAAGACACTGCCCAATCCTGCATCATCCTCGCAATCATTGCTCCGTTTGAGCCCATTGTTGCAGCTGCTATGTAAGTCCATCTCATTGAGAGTCTTCCTCCTTTTCACTGACCCTCTACTTTATCAAACATTATGTCCTTCTCCAGGGACTGGTCCCGCCTAATAACATGTCCAAAGTACATGTTATGGATTGAATTGTGCTCCCCCCCAAAAAATTGTGTATTAACTGGGCTAGGCCATGATTCCCAGTACTGCTTGGTTGTCCTCTATTTTGTTATCTAATGTAATTTTCCTATCTGTTGTAAATCCTAATCTCTGCCTGTGGTTAATTAGGCAGATTAGGTTATGTTAAAGAGGATTAGGATGGGATGCAACACCCTTCCTCATGTCACAGCCCTGATCCAATGTAAGGAGGGTTTCCCTGGGGTGTGGCCTGATCAGAGAGATAGGGACCTCCTACCACCAAAAAGGAGGGCTGGGAACAGAGCACATCCTTTGAACCCCGGATGTCCCTTCCCTGAGAAGCTCCTAGACCAGGGGAAGATTGATGACAAGGACCTTCTGCTAGAGCTGACAGAGAGAGAAAGCCTTCCCCTGGAATTCTGACCCCCTAAACTGTGAGAGAAAAAATTTCTGTTTCCTGAAGCTATCCACTTGTGGTATTTCTGTTACAGTGGCACTTGATAAATAAGGCAGTATCTAAGACAAAGTCTCAACATCCTCCCTTCTGAGGACCACTCTGGCTGCATTTCTTCCAAGACAAATTTTTTTGTTCTTCTGGCAGTCCCTGGTATATTCAATATTATTTGCCAACACCATAATTCATAGGCATCAATTCTTCTTCGGTCTCCCTTATTCATTGTCCAGCTTTCACATGCATATGAGGCGATTGAAAATACCATGGCCTGGGTCAGGTGCACCTTAGCCCTCAAAGTGACATCTTTACTTTATAACATTTTAAAGAGATCTTTTGTAGCAGATTTGCCCAATGCAATACATCATTTGATTTCTTGACTGCCATTTCCATGGGTGTTGACTGTGGATGCAAGTAAAAGATTACAGCTTAGAAAACTCTATGGGGCAGTTCTTCTTTGTTACGTGGGGTCTCGATGAGTGGAGAATTGACTCGATGGCTCCCAACAACAACAGATGTACTTCAGTATATCTGGTTGTGGCTGAACATCTGCTGTGGAGTTGGTACCTCAACTCATAGCAACTGTATGAACGATGGAACTAAACACTGCCAGTCCTGTACCATCCCCATGATCTGTTGCAGATTGGGCTGTTGTAATACATAGGGTTTTCACTGACTGATTTTCATAAGTATATCACTAGGCCTTTTTTCCTAGTTCATCTTAGTCTGGAAGCTCTACTGAAACCTCTTCAGTATCATGCAACACACAAGCCTCCACTGACCAATGGGTGGTGGCTGCGCATGAATTGTTTTGGCTGGGAATTGAGCGTGAGTCTCCCATGTGGAAGGTGAGAATTCTACCACTGAACCTACACTAGAATGAAACAAAACAATGTTTGGCTCTGAAGATGCTATGAACTCTTGACCACAGCTAAGTCATTCATGGGCTACAAAAGCTAAGATATGTACCAGGGCTGATTTTATAAGGTTACACCAAGACTGACCTGCAACTGGGGCAATGAATCTAGTAGATTCTGGTGATGGCAAGTCAAGTCAAACTAGGTGCTAGTTGCAAAACTGTCCAAGTTGTAGATCAAATATTGGGAACCTGCCCTTTCAACTGTACCTAAGTAATGTTCCATGAATTAATGCCAAAAGTCGTGGAAGACTCCTCAACAGAAAGGAAAATGCCAGTACAATTTCGAAGATTTCCCTAAGTCATAGATCAAAGGCAAACAAAATAATCAAACTCTTTAAGTTGGATGTTCACACATTCAGGATTTGGAGCTTACCTTTGATCAGAGTTAGGTAGAGAAAGAGAATGGAAGTAGTTATCATTTGGGCAGGGTTATTCTTTGTTGGTTTACTTGAATCAGTCAGGGTAAACCAGGTAAACGATTTCAAATAACCCTAAATATTTTTCTGCTTTCGGACAAGAAGAACTGAGCCATTTGTGGCTAGACTTGTCTATCCCATAGGAAAGACATAAATTATAATATGTTCAGGATGCGAAATTATATACGACTTTAAAATGTTGCTGACTCATGGCAACCCCATGCACAATAGAAGGAAATACTACTCAGTCCTGTGCCATCTATAGGGTTTTCATTGACTGATTTTCAGAAGTAGATCACCAGGCCTTTCTTCCTAGCCCATCTTAGCCTGGAAGCTCCACTGAAACCTGTTCAGCATCATAGCAACATGCAAGCCTCCACTGACCAATGTGTGGTGCCTGCACATGAGTACATTGGCTGGAAATCGAACACAGGTCTCCAACATGGAAAGTATCTAAGTTATCTAGTGCTGTTATAACAGAAATACCACAAGTGGATGACTTTAACAAAGAGAAATTTATTCTCTCACAGTTTAGGAGGCTAGAAGTCCAAATTCAGGGCACCAGCACCAGGGGAAGGTTTTCTTTCTCTGTCAGCTCTGGGGGAAGGTCTTTCTCATCAATCTTCCCCTGGGTCTAGTAGTTTCTCAGCACAGGGACCCCAGGTCCAAAGTATGCACTCTGCTCCTGGCTCTTCTTTCTTGATAGTAAGAGGTCCCCCTCCTCTCTGCTCGCTTCTCTCCTTTTTTTTTGGTGGAAATTATTTTTTTTTTAATAATTTTTATTGTGCTTTAAGTGAAAGTTTACAAACTAAGTCAGTCTCTCACATATAAACTTATATACACCTTACTACATACTCCCACTTACTCTCCCCCTAATGAGTCAGCCCACTCCCTCCTTCCAGTCTCTCCTTTCGTGTCGCTTCTCTCTTTTATATCTCAAAAGAGATTGACTCAAAGTGCAACCTCATCCTATAGATTGTGTCCTGCCTCATTTTTTTTTCATTAACATAATGGATAGCTCACTCCAAACTAGAATCATAACCACAGGCATAGAGGTTAGAATTTACAACATATAGGATAATCACATCAGATCACAAAATGAAGCACAAGCACACAATACTGGGAATCATGGCCTAGCCGAATTGACACATTTTTGGGGGACAAAATTCAATTCATGACAGAAGGTGAGAGAATTCTACCACTGAACCACTAATGCTTTTGCCTTAAAAATACTAGTTTTAAAATTGAGAAGGTAATACATACACATAGATATTTTAACAGGTTTTTGAGTTAAAACTCAGTTTCATTTTCAAAAGGCAATTGTTTCTAGTTTCTTGTGTATCCCTATAGGCATATTCTATGTATAAGCAAGCATATATATATATTGGCACAGTGGTTAAACATTGGACTGCTAACCAAAAGGTCAGCAGTTTGAATTCACTAGAAGCTCCTTAGAAACCCTGTGGGGCAGTTCTACTCTGTCCTATTGGATCTCTATGAGTCGGAATTCACTCAATGGCAATGGGTTTGGTTTTTGGTTTTATTCCTTTAAAAAATTGAAACTGGAGCATATTATACGTTCTTGCTGAGCAGTGTATCTTGGAGATATTTTTCTATCTTAGATATAAAACCAGCTCACTCTAATAACTGTATTGTTGTTGTTAGGTATAGTCCAGTCAATTTTTGACTCCTAATGACTCAATGTGACAGAATAGAATTGCCCCATAAGGTTTTCTAGTTTCTAATCTATTACGGGAGTAGATAGCTGGGTCTTTTGTCCTGAAGAGCTGCTGAGTGGGTTAGAACTGCCAACCTTACAGTTAGCAGCTGAACACTTATCTGTTGCACTGCCAGGACTCCTTAATAACTGTATAAAACTCATTGCTGTTGAGTCGGTTTCGACTCACTGTGACCCTATAGGACAGAGAACTGCCCCACAGGGTTTCCAAGGAGCAGCTGGTGGATTTGAACTGCTGGCCGTTTGGCTAGCAGCCTGAGCTCTTAACCACTGCACCACCAGAGCTAGTGTTCTACAATAGGGATACATTCTTATTTATTTAACCAATATCCTATTTATGGATTTTTTCCCCCCGACGTTTACTGTCTTAAGCAATACTGCAATGAATTATCTTTTCACATATGTCTTTGTGCACAGGTACAAATATATCACTAGAATAAATTCATAGAAATGGAATTATTGGATCAAAAGGTATAAATATTTAAAATTTTGATAGTTCCTGAAAAACTGACCTCACCAATAGAATATGAGAGTGCCTGTTTCTCCACAACCTTGCCTGCACAGTGTATTATTGATTTTATATCTTTGTTAATCTTGATAATGAAAAATTTTTGTTTGCATTTTGTAAAAAATTACAAGTATAACTGAGAATTAATACTGCTTAAAAATTATGAATTAGTGGAGAGACTGAGGATTTTTTTATAGTTGTATCTGACTTTGGCTCACTTTTGGGAGAGGCATCCCAGGGAGTCTATCGTTATAGGAGTAAATTTAACTATGTTGATAGGGCTCCTGCATAATGTGTTGCAATAAGCTATTTTAACAAGAGACAGTTTCATAGACAGGTTTCATTTTTCGAAAAAGGGGAAGAAACACCATTCTGTGGCTTGATGTGGGTTTGTCAGTTATTGCCCCTCCTCTTTCTGGGACTTCCCATTGCTTCTTTAGCACAAATTATACTTGAGCAAAAACAACGTTTTCTCCCCCCATGGGATCAGTTATAAAACAAGTGGCAATGCAACGAGCAGCTTACTTTCTTGGTCTTAACCAGTGAAACGTAGGCTTACAAAAGGCTTGCAAACATTTTCTGAAAAGAACACAGGGTGGCTTGTTCAACTCTATATGGTCAATCGCTGCGTTTCTGTGGGAGCAGAGGAGCAGGTTGGTTAGTGAAGGTAAGAAAAAGGAGGCAATGGGCCCTATAACTGCTAATATTTTCTGTCATTTATCCTGTCACGCTTTCTTAGCCCTTTATCACTAGAATGCAGATCCAAGCTTATGATGTCTGAAATGCTTTCGAAGCTTACCAAATCAGAGGTGAGAGGGGACAAAGCAAGCCATCAGGGGAGCTGGATGATAAAAGAGAAATAAAACCGAACATTCTCTCCTCTTACCTCCTCAGGCTCACACTTTGGACATTTCTAAAGCATTTATTTTACCTGAAATTTTGACAGGTCTGATCAAATTTTTGTTGTATGATTTTATTCAGTCCTCTTTCACTAATTGCTACACAGGTTTAGCTTCTTCTCTTAAAAGCCTAAAAACCCAAGCAGAATTTTGCAGGGACAACTCACAGCTCTTGAATTCAGTTACAGTGATGGTCTTTTAGAGACGATACAATCACAATAAATTCCATTTGGACTTGACTCTCAATTATTCAGTGTGGCGAGTTTGTGGTAAGTGTTGTTCTTTGTGGCAGGACATTTTAAAAGTGACATGATCTATAGTGAATGATGTTTTTTGAAGCATCACCTGGGTGATTTGGGGAAAGCTGTTGGAATTAAAGACGGTGCATTCACGGGTGGGCTTTTGTTTGAATTACCTTAAGACATGCTCAAACATTCATTTTCTTGTGCATATTGATTTGTGCTTGGAAAAAAAAATTTTTCTTTTAGTTATAGACCTGGTTTGGTCAGAGTATTTGTATAGATACTTTTATAACATTTCTTGCGTAGATCAGTTTGAGAAGATTTTGTTTCTGAGCTTGAGAAGCCTCTCCTAGGAGTGAAGGAGAGTATTTGAAACTGGTGTTAAGCACTCATATTATAATAATGGTAATTTTGTGTATATACAAAGGTAATGAACTAATTCTATTATCTCAAAACAGAACAAATGTTTTAAATAGTTATATCAAGCCATTGAAATATTTCCAATCACATGCATAATGATTATCTTAGATATGTAAGATATTGCCCTTCTAGGCTCCTAACAAACATAGAGTGTAAACATGCCTTTATTAAATATAAGTTGTAGTTACTTTCCCTCCAATTTTTATTTTGAAAAAAATTCAAATTTATATAAAAGTTGGAAGAATCTTACAATGAACACCCATGTTTCTATTATGTAGATTAACCAGTTGTTAGTATTTTGCCACATTTACTTTCTCTCTCTCTCACAGTTTTTTTCCTGAATTGTTTGAGAGGATATTGACTTTGGAGCCCTGGTGGCACAGTGGCTGAAAGCTACAGTGAGCTACGGCTGCTAACCAAAAGGTTGGCAGTTTGAATCCACCAAACGCTCCTGGGAAACCCTATGGGGCAGTTCTACTCTGTCCTATAGGGTAGCTATGAGTTGGAATCAACAACAGGTTTTTTATATCGACTTTAGGACACATGTCACCTGTAAATACTTAAGCACGTATCTCCTAAGAATAAGGGTAGTCTTCTACATACTTACAACATCATTATAACATCAAGGAAATTTAAATTCAATACAATACTATTATCTAATTTATGGTCCATGTTCAAATTTTCCCAATCCGCATGTCCTCTAGAATTCAGCATCAATCAAGGATCTTGCATTGCACCTGATTGTCATGCCTATTACCATGAACATTTATTGAATTGTACAATGTTGAATTACTTGCTGTATTTTGACACAAAATGAGAGGACTAGAAAACGAAGAAGTGGGATCTTAATGTTTAATTTTTCCATTTGTGAGATGTCAAGAAAGGATATGAAGAACAGTATATTTACTAATATTTCCACACCAAATTTTATATATTCTGAAATAAGGACATCTACCTATCTAGAGAAAGCCCTGGGAAGGAGCTATTGCACTTGGTCATAAGCATCTAAGTAGAACCAAACAGAAGATTATTTGTTTACTTGGTGATGTTACTATGGAAAACAGAAACCTTTCGAATTGCAATTATATTCTCTTGATCACCAAGTTAGACTTTCACAAATTAATTCATTGAGTAAGAAACACTTCATATTTGATAGAAGAGTAGATAATCTCAAATTATATGTTTTGTAACAGGGATTGAAGTAAAGATGGATGATGTTTTAGAGCATTTGTCAATAAATGGTGTAAGAGATGAAATAAAAAACTCAACTATAGTAGGAATATAATATAAGGTATGTGAATAAACACATGTTTATTTCCAGTTCTAAAAAATATGTATTTTTCAAGATAAGAGTAAGGAAACTGCAGACGCTATTTTAGACATTGAGGTCCTTCTTAAAGAATCCCCTTATTTTGGGTAAAGTTCTTGTATTCCTCACTGAAAAAAAATTAAAGCTTATAATATAGATTTGGTTACATTATCATAACTAGATTGTGAATAAAGAAAGACTCGAGTATTCCAATGATAACTTCTGGTGATTTACATGCAAGTCCCAAGAATCAAGAAGGTCTTAACATTTAGATTGGAATAGTGTGATCTATAATTCAGATTATAGGGAAAATAAAAAGGTGAAGAAGTCCCTGTGTGGTGAAAGTGCTTAGCTGTTAACTGAAAGGTTGGAGGTTTAAGTCTACCCAGAGGTGCCTCGAAAGAAAGGCTTGGTGATTTACTTCCAAAATATCAGCCATTGAAAACTCTGTGGATTACACTTCCACTCTGACACACGTGGGGTTGCCATGAGTTGGAACCTACTCAACGATAACTGGCTAGAGAGGTGAAGAGGTGAGTAGGAAGATTTTGAGGATTTAGGGGCATTAAAAAATATCTCTATGAGTCGGAATTGATTCGACGGCACTGAGTTTTTTATATCACCTAAACATGACCTTAACAAGACAGTTTGCTTCACCCTCAAATTTGAGACATACATAAATTTACTCATCAATTGGAAAATGAAAAAATATATATATATTGAAAAATGTTAGTGGAAACTGTTAATCTCAGATATTGCTGGTGAGAATAAATTGGTCCAAGCTACTTGAAAAGCAATTTGACAACAGCTGTGATCTAGTGATTCCACTTCTCCCATTCTGGCCTAAGAAAACATTCATGAAAGCGTATACAATGATTACACATAGTGAAAAAGCCAGAACACTCTCCATGAGAAATGATTTACTAAAATAAGGTGTGCTGATAGTATGGAATATTTTGTAACTGTTCAAAGGTAGAGGGATATAGGCACTTCAGCTGGCTAGATCGGTAGAAAGGTTTTTCCTGTCTTTATTTCCACAAGGTCATCTCCTGTAATGCCAGGAGGCAGCCCCACCCCACTGCCTCCATTTCGTGCACAGCTGCTGGTGGTATCTTCTTTGCGTCCCTGTCTCACTCCAGCCTCTTGGATGTCTTAGTTTGCAGGGGCTCAAAATGTCCTTCTAGAGACAGGATCTGTTCTGTTGTCTTATTACTCCAAATTCCCCTACTCCCTACCAATCTCCCATCTTCTCGCTTTCCTTTTGCTGTTTCCCGTTACTCCTTCATGCCAACAACTGTTGCAGTCATTTGTTTCACTGTTTAAGGTATCAGCTGCTTTTGGCTAATGTTTCATACAATCCTATAACTATATTGGGGTAGGGGAAAGAAGAACCTAGAATTTCCTAATTTAGGGACAAGGATTCTGGGTGGTTGGCCAGGGGTGCTGAAATGTTAATTAGGAGATGAGACTTGAAGGGTATGGGTGGTGGGAACAGAAGTTGGAAAGGGAACTAGAGTTCTCAGAACAGAAAAAAAAAATGGACACATGGCTGGGATGAACAGTGTTTGGGGGTACTGGGAGTTCTGCATGGCTGGGTCATGGGTCCTGTGGGGAACACAGGCAGAGAGGAGGTTGGGAAGGCAGACGGGGACCATACATCATGAGGGCCTAGGGCATACAGACTTTATTCCAGGGGCGATGGGGAGGTGTAACATTAAATTACCTGCAGAGGATGTTGTAAACTTAGGGGTGAAAGGATGTTAGGCTTTAGCAGTGAGAGTGGTTAAGGAAAATTTTCATATGATTAGACTCAAGGTTCTGTTTTTTTTTTTTTCCCAGAGGATAAGGTATTTGTATACCTCAAGGACATATGGCAATCAATTGGGACATAGTTGTGGCCCTTTGGGCTGCCCCTCGGGAGTGGCCACTGGCTGTCCTCCTGGGGCTTTTCTTTCTGTACTTCACTGTACCTTCTTTTATTCAGCAGTTGGTGCTGTTATAAAATGAAATCAGTGCTGATATCCTTTTCCTGGAAGGACTATTGCCTTGTTTTCATGACTGTGTGATAGCAAACTGTTCTCAACTGTGTAGAGAGCAGAGCACGCGCTTTGAAATTTGTAAACTTGGCCTTGAATCTTGCCTCTAGTACTTAATAGCTGTGTGACCTTGGGAAAATTATTCGTCATATCTGAACCTCAGTTTTCTCATTCTGAAAGTGTGGGTTATAATAATGCCTAATGTGCAGTGTTGTGGGAAGATCAGGGTTAATGTATGGAAAGCACCCAATACGCAGTTGCTATGATGATGATGAAGATGATGATGATGATGATGATTGATGATAATGATATTCTATTCAACTCATTGCATCTGCTTTCTGACTTAGGTCAAGGGTCAGCAAGCCAAGGCCCATAGGCCAAATCCAAGCTGCTTGTTATGGTAAATGAAATTCTTTTGGCGCACAGTCACACCCATTTGTTTACATATTGTCTATGGCTGTTTTCGTGCTGCAATGGCAGAACTGAGTAGTTTCGACGGGGACCCTATGACCTGCAAAGATTCTTTACAGAAAAAGTTTGCCAGGCCCTAACTTAGGTTTTTCCAAATGTTCTCTCTTGTAAAGTTGTTCCCTCTTTAGGTTCTCTCTTTGACTCAGTGCTTGTGTTGTTTGGGCATAAATGAAAAGTGTATCTATATACAGAAGTCATAGCAACAGTTTTCTGAGAAACTATATAAATGCTAGTCTGGAAGGAAGGCTTTATATTGCAATTTCTTCTCAACTCCAAGCAAATGATTTAACAAAGTGCCATACTGTAGTATATATTTCTAAGTTGTGAATTTGCACATAAGGTTAATTTTGGTATTCCCCTGTCTGGTAATGATTAATCTAGGCTAAATTTGCCTAGAACATCTCATCTGCACATGTCCTTGGGTGTCTTTTCCTTTACACGTAACCGGTCATGGAGAATTCTAAATATATGTACTTCTCTAAGCTGAGAAACAAAAATTCAAGTGATAAAATATATTTGAACAATTAAAAGAATGTTATCAGGTTAAGTTTCAGTGTCTCAGATGAAAAGAAGTCTAGTAATGAATATATTAACATTTGTTTGAAAAATTTCTCTTATAATACCTTTGAAGAGATCCAGTGATGTTTCCTAAGAATTTTCCAGATAATCACTGAGAATTATTAAGAAAAAATGCTAACAGTTAACCAAAGCAAACCCAAATCATCTTTCTCTATTTTTAAATTTTAACACGTTATGATGCGTAGCACTGGTTTTATCTAATGGTGTATTAAAGAGTTGTTATTAAGATTAAATGCTTTAACATACGTATAATTTTTGTTTATAAGTTTTATACATTAGTACGTTGCACACCTTTAGAGCAAGCTTTCAAAAGTTGCCTTAGCATACTCTCTGCTGCTAATTTTCAGAAACTAATTTTGATTCTGAGTACTGCTCACCTGACTCTCTGATTTCTCTTAGTATGGTTATAAACTCAAGGAATATCAAAGTTTGAGGGGACTCTAGAGATAGTTTAATCCCACATTCTCATTTTACACATGAGAAGTTGAGTCTCTGAGAAGTTAAGCAACATGTGAACCTGGGTTCTGGTTTCAGACTGCTGGTGTTTGTATGCCTGGTGGCACTGGGCACAATAACTCAATTTTATCATCTGTAAAATAAGCATAACAACAGTACCTACATCTTAGAGTCTTTGTGGGGATGGATTGATTTAATACATAAAAAAGTACTTAGAATAGGACCTGGGATGTAGCTAGTACTGTTAGCAGCTGAGCTCTTAACCACTGTGCCACCAGGGCTCCTTAGTACTGCATCAACGTTAGCTATTATAGACTTGCCACTAACTCCACTAAAGCCATTAGCTAGTGACAAGGTCAAAACTTGAACTCTGGTCTCTTGACTACTAGTTCAAGATTTTTTTTTTTTTACCTCATTGACTCTGAATTCATTAGTAAATTTTACCTTGAAATGTAGATTTTTGAAATGTGACCTGTTGAGTACACTTGAAGCTCTTGTAGCCTTCGCAAAGCTGTGTGATACCACACTTCCTGTACTGTTCAAGGCAGGCTTCCCACAGAAGCTATTACAAAGTCTTACAGGCTCCTCAAGCTCCTAGTAAATAAATACTCCCTCTGCCCACACTGGGAGATAATTTCACTGCTGACTTTCAGTAACTGCTCTACTGAGCTCCCAGCCTGAATCTCCAATTGACAGTTGAACACTTAGAGACTCGGCCTCACTTTAGGCTCCTGGCTCCTTCTTGGCTTCCTGGCTCCTTCCTGGCCCTTTCTTCTGATTTCCCCATTTTGGTCAATGCTGGTGCACTTCCCCACGTACCCAGATTTGAAGGCTCAGGGTTACTTTTGGCTTCTCTATCTCCTTCACTTTCATGCCCAGGATACTTGGTCTCTCAAATTCATCTCTCTTCTTCTCAGACCGTAGTGATACATAGGGTTTTCCCTGGCTGATTTTCAGAAGTCAATCATCTGGCCTTTCTTCCTAGTCTGTCTTAGCTGGGAAGCTCCACACTGAAACCTGTTTAGCATCATAAACCCGCCCGCTGCCGTCCAGCCGATTCCGACTCATAGCGACCCTATAGGACAGAGTAGAACTGCCCCATAGAGTTTCCAAGGAGCGCCTGGTGGATTTGAACTGCCAACCTCTTGGTTAGCAGCCGTGGCACTTAACCACTACGCCACCAGGGTTTCCCTAATCATAGCAACATGCAGTCCCCCACTGGCAGACAGGTGGCGGCTGCACGTGAGGTGCATTGGCTGGGAAATGAACCCCAGTCTCCCACATGAAAGGCTCCACGTGTGTCAGAGTAGAAATGACTGATTTTTTGGAATTAGATAGCCAGGACCTTCTTCCGAAGGACTTCTGGGTTGACTAAAACCTCCAATCTTTCTGATAGTAGTCGAGCGTGTTAACCATTTGCACTACCCAGGGACTCCAATAGCCGTACTAGTGGGTGTGAAGTGGTTCACCACCTTTTGGTATCTCCTCTCCAACACACCTTGAAGGGGATACAGAAATGAACTAATTACCCAGATGTTATTCTAGAATAACATCTGGAAACCCTGGTGGCATAGTGGTTAAGTGCTACAGCTGCTAAACAAGAGGTCAGCAGTTCAAATCCACCAGGTGCTTCTTGGGAACTCTATCGGGCAGTTCTACTCTGCCCTATAGGATCGCTATGAGTTGGAATCAACTCGACGGCACTGGGTTTGGTTTTTTTTTGGGGGGGGGGTTATTCTAGAATTATTGCTATGACAGTGAACATCCATTGACGTTTCATTTGGGATTATCATTCGCTGTCTTCAGTATTTAAAAATTTTACATTATCACTTTCACCATCTTCTGTGTTATCCAATATAGCAGCCATGTGGTAATTTAAATTAATTTAAATGAAATAAAATTAAAAAGTTAGTCATATTAGCCACATTTCAAGTGCTCACTAGCTACATGTGGCTGTTGGCTACTGTTTTGGACAGCATAGATATAGACCATTATATTATTCCAGAAAGTTCTATTGGACAGTATTGGTCTAGATTTTTTCATTTTCTTAACTTTTCCTAATTTACTCCCAAAGTTCGTAGGTGATTGTCTAAATTTTACGTCATGATGGTCAGACTCAGTAGGTTGTCAATTTCATCTTTATCTCCAGGAGTCTCCTGATCTGCCCCAATCTGCCTGGCTGCCTTCTGTGCTTGCTACACAGCTTTCACCCTAGAATGTCTTTCCACTATCATCGTGGGTAGGACTTCCTCTGACACTTTCTGGGCTCAGGGCAGAAATGCAAATGGGGCCCCTCAGTCTGCAGCCCTTCAATATTCTCCCCTTAGTTCTGCTGGTTAACAGCTGTGGTTGCTAATCAAAAAAGTCGGCAGTTCGAATCTACCAGCCCCTCCTTGGAAACCCTATGGGGCAGTTCTACTCTGTCCTATAGGGCCACTATGAGTGGAATCGACTAGATGGTAATGAGAGAGAGCCCTGCTTACGCCTCACACTCAGCACATATATCCAAGCACTGTCCACAGCCCCAGCAAAAATCCACCTCTTTGTCATCTATTAGGGGCCCCTGGGTGGTACAAACGGTTAAGCACTGGGCTGCTAACCGAAAGGTTGGCAGTTCAAACCCACCCAGACGCACCTCAGAAGGAAGGCCTGTCGGTCCGCTTCTGAAAGGTCACAGCCTGGAAAACCCTGCGAAGCAGTTCTACTGTGCACACACGGGGTTGCCATGAGTCAGAATCTACTTGATGGCAATTGTCTCTTTAGTTTTTTGGTCATCTATTAGGCCTAGGGGTATGTGCATATCTAGTCCCATAATTCGCTGTAGTCATTGGATTTAGGGAAAAGCCTGCGCAGACCCTGCAACTGGGTCTGGGTGATTTTCAGGGAATTCTGAGGTCCTGAGTAGCGGGAATGTGGTTTAGATGGTGGAAATGTAGAGGCCGAGTGGGCTTTATCGTGTTGGCCCCCAGGACTCCTTACCCTCTTGGGAGAGGGACAACTGAAGGAGGGCAAGAATAATGCCTTTACAGCACAGGGCCCAGGACAGGGGCTCTTAACCGCTATGCTACCAGGGCTCCTTTCGGCACCCCTCAAATATGTATTTGTGCCCTTCATGTTGTGAAATGTTCTGTGCGAGAGATTCCAATTAATCCAGCCACGTTCAATGGTGCTATACCACCAGTGATGTCTGCCTCCCACTTGGCTTTACATGGCACTTTGTTGCAGCTGTAACCAGGTCTATCTCCCCTTTGATAAAAATTTGCCTTCCTCCTGTGCTGGATTTCTGGCTTCCTACATATCCCTGGTTTCCTCTTTATTAATTTAATTACTCTGATGATGCAAACCGTTAAATGCTTGACTACTAACCAAAAAGTTGGCGGTTCAAACTCACCCAGAGACAACTGAGAAGAAAGGCCTGAGATCACAGTCATGATAACTCTATGGGGCAGTTCTACTCTGAACCCATGGGGTCACCATGAGTCAGAATTGACTCCATGGTGACAGGTTTGTTTTTTTTTCCCTCCAGTGGAACACATCTTCCATTGACTCCCTGAGAAAGGCACCTGAGGCCCTGAAGTTGGAACACAGAAGCTGCAGCCTGACTGGGGGTATGTTGGAGAGGGTCAAAAAGTACCTGCATCACTATTAGGCTTTTATGATAAACTCTTTTGCTCTGTTAATCACCTTCTCAAAGAACCCTGGTGGCTTAGTGGCTAAGTGCTCGGCTGCTAACTGAAAGGTTGGTGGTTCGAACCCACAAGGAGCTTCGTGGGAGAAAAGACCTGGCAATCCATTTCAGTAAAGATTACAGCTGAGGAAACCCTATGGAGCAGTCTTACAGGGTTGCTATGAGTTGGCATCCACTCGACAGCACCTAAGGACAACATAACAACAACAATTATCTTCTCATGCATGTAACATTTGCCTTTTCATCTGATGTTAAACTTGCTGAGGGCAGAATAACATTTAGAAAGTTTTTTTTTCTGGAAAGAACAACATTTTCTTTACCCTTATGAGGCAAGTGTGCTCAGCATACAAGACGTAGGCACTTCATGTATTTGTTGATGATCTTTAACTTTGTACCTTCGTGCTCTGTAACAGGGCTGGCATATAGTAAACATTTAAATAACTGATAAATTTGGTGAATATATCTTGAAATCTTTCCAAAAGAGAAATTAAACATTTTAAATATTACACTTATAGAATTTCAAAAATAGAACACATTTTTTTTAACTTGGAAAATAGTACCTAAAAATAGTACCTAGATGAATGTAAAAGGGATGCTAAAATTTTTTTAAAAATTAGACCCTTACTGACAGTTAAAATATAATTCTTTAAAAAATTTTTATTTTGGGTGAAAATATACACAACAAAACATATACCCATTCAACAATTTCTACATGTACAGATCAATGCCATTGGTTACAGTCTTCACATTGTGTCTCTATCTCTACCCATATTGTTTTACTACTGTTAATTTAGGCTTTCCATGTCCATTGAAGTTGCCATCTATGCTTTAGAATTACTGTTGTCTCTTGATCTCATACAGATAGCTCTCTAAAAGAACACAATGTTCAAGGATGACATCCTTGATTAATTGAGCTAAACTGTGGTTAGTTTCAAGATAACTTCATAGGATAGTTTCGGTTCAAGGTTTAAAGATTATTTCAGGACAAGAGATTCGAGGGTTCCTCCAGTCTCAGTGGATCCAGTAATAATCCTTTCTTTTCTAATTTGACTTTTTGATATCCAGCTCCAGTTGGCAGGTATGGTTAAAAGCCCAGACCTCAAGGCCAAAGGGGACCAGTTCTTCGATATTCCTTGCTGTGGCCTTTTGCCACAGTGCCAAGAATGTCATTGTGTTTCTTTTTTAGAAAATGCAGCTGCTGGTTTCTAGCCTTTTCTAGCCACTCGTGACTCCAGTGACAACTGCTGAGGGTGAGGAGGGGAAGCAGGTGTAGGAAAATCCATGGTCAGGAAACTTTCTCGGTAACAAGGGTAAGGGTAAACACATCAACTGGACGCAGAGACAGTCCCAGGAAGTATTCTGAGAAGTGGGAGGGATAGAGCAAGAAATCCACCCTGTAAAGGTAGGAGAGGCTTCATGGTCCTTTTTAATGGGCTGACAGGGAATTAATTTCATACCAGGCAATTGTTATCAGTTATTTAATTCAAATGAACAAATATCATTTGAGTCTCTCCCAAATGCAAATAAGTGTTGGCGCTAAGGATAGAACAAGTAGGGTACAGCTCTTGTTTTCACTAGAATGTACCACATATTTCCTCATCATTTTTCTCCTGACCCACTGTCCAAACCAGCCATGTTGCTCTCCAATTTACAACTTTTCAGTCACTTTCCATTCCCTACGGGGCAGTGCACAAATGTCTTGCCATGGCTCCCAAGGCCCTTCATGATCCAATTCCAGTCTATTTTCCCAGTCCCTTCTGATTATGTGCAGCTTCTTGGTATATCATGAATGGGCCATGCCATCATATTTTCTTTTTTTAGTGTTGTAAATATATATATATATATAAAACCCTACATTTGCTAAGTTAACATTTTTTGGGTGTACAATTTAGTGATATCAATTACACTACTCATGTTGTACAAATATCACCCATAATTCTTGCCAAATTCCCCATAAACAGAAACTCACCACTTCCTAAACAACCTCCCATCACGATATTCTCTTTTAACTCTGGGCCTACAGCTGGAACTCCTACTCACTCTTGACAATGCAGCTGAACTGTCACCTCCTCTATGACACATCTCATGACTTCTCCCCTTTACCCCAGACTGTATTAGCGGCCCCTCTTCTGTGCTTCCTTTGTGCCTGTCATTATTATAACCCTCAATCACATGATATTGAAATTGTATAAAGTTTATTTTCTCTCACAGTGGGAAACTCCCTCAAGGATGGAACTGAGTTCTATTCACTTTTATATCTACAGCACACATCATTGTCCTAGTACATCCAAAAAACAGAAAACAAACAAACAAACCCATTGATGTTGAGTTGATTCTGACTCACGGCAACCCTAGAGGACAGAGCAGAACTACCCTACATGGTTTCCAAGAAATGGCTGGTGGATTCGAAGTGCTGGCCTTTTGCGGGCACTGAATTACTGGTGGCTGTGTGGATGAATGAAATGGCTTCATCCTTTGTCCTTTACTTCTGATATGTCGACTGCGGATTTTTAAAACCCCAATCTTCTTTTTCTCCATTGTTACTCATCAATTCTCTTTCCAGAATGCTGTCAGAAGGATATCTCAGTGGACTTGCCTATTGGAACGACATCCACTGGAACTGTGCATCTCATAATGAGCAAGTGGCTGAAGAAAAAGAAGAGGAGACAAACGCTGATGCTGTCCTTTCCTATTCCTCTGTGGATGAAACACAGGTCAGAAGTCTGTATGTGAGCTGCAAATCCTCTAGTAAGTTTATTTCTTCAGTGCATTCAAGAGACAGCCAACACAGCAGAAACCAGAGAGTCACAGTGCTGCAGACAAATCCCAATCCTGTGTTTCAAAGGCCAACCTTGACCACAGTTGAAATATGTAGAGACCACAGTACCAGCAGAGAAACTTACTTGGTGCCACCTTCCTGCAAAAGTATTTGCAAGAATTACAATGACTTACATATTGCAGGGGGCCAGGTGATGGCCATTAATTCAGTGACAACAGATTTTCCCTCCGAGAGCAGTTTTGAATACGGCCCTTTGCTGAAGTCATCTGAGATTCCTTTGCCCATGGAGGATTCTATTTCCACTCAGCTCAGTGACTTTCCCCCAAAACCTATCCAGCGCTACTCATCCTACTGGAGAATAACCAGCATCAAAGAAAAAAGCAGCCTGCAAATGCAGAAGCCTATTTCAAATGCAATGCTGAATGAGTACCTGGAGCAGAAGGTGGTAGAGTTATACAAGCAATACATTATGGACACGGTGTTTCATGACAGTTCTCCTACCCAGATTCTGGCGTCTGAACTCATCATGACAAGTGTGGACCAAATTAGTCTTCAAGTGTCTAGAGAGAAGAACCTGGAGACATCAAAAGCCAGGGATATAGTCATTAGCCGCCTGTTGCAGTTGGTGTCAAGTGAAATCAGCACTCCTAGTCTCCATATTTCTCAGTATAGCAATATGAATCCGTAGAGGGGATGTTTCCACTCTTCTCTCTCAGCTACTCAAACCCAAAGCAACACTTTATTACATTTATTCTGAGAAAGTGCAGGTTGTGAAGGGAAGTCAAGAGCTAGAGAAGTAATGTTGGCTGGAAATCAGGTGTGAATTAAGGGGAAAGCTGACAATATTACACCTGATGAAGGAACGTGGGAAGAGGAGCTATGAAGAATTATTTCAAAGAGAGGGTTGTACAGCAAATTAAGCAAAAATAAAAACGATCAAAAAAGAAAAGGTTATGACTCATTTAAAGGGGTATAGAAATTGAAAAAGAAGAAAAAAAAATTAGCCAAATAAGAAGGAAACACACCAATGGCAAAACTAAAAAGTCAAAAGGTTTCAGGGTAAATAGTCAAGAATATGTATGTTACCCAGATACATTCCTCCAATTTGCTTCTCCTCTGGAGAAAAGGACTGTGGGAGGCTGTTACCTTTGGGTAGAAAGACAGGTTCAAACATTTTCTAAAATATATGTTTATATTTTTTCTCCAGTAGACCCCTTAAAAATACAGCTCTGTAAAATTAAAAGTGAAGCAAATTGCAATTGTGTTTTTATTTTTGAATGATTATTTAGCCACAGCCACAGCTCGAAAACAGCCACTCAGATCCCCTAATTCTGTTTACCAGTGAAGATAAGGAAGCCCTGGTGGCGTAGTTGTTAAGTGCTACGGCTGCTAACCAAAATGTCGGCAGTTCAAATCCTCCCGGCGCTCCTTGGAAACTCTATCGGGCAATTCTACTCTGTCCTATAGGGTCGCTATGAGTCGGAATCGACTCGACGGTACTGGGTTTGGTTTGGTTTGGTTTAGTGAAGATAAAGCTTTCTAATTGAAAAATGCCACATAATAACCCTTTAAAATATTTAGTTTTATTTTGCTGTATATGATTTTCTTGGGATACTAAGCTTCAAGAGAAACTACTACGAATCTTATTCTTATCCACTGTTTTCCTCTTCCTCTTCTCCATGCTGTCTCGATCCTTTTAGATCAAGGAAAGGGTCTTCTATATCCTTAAAACAAGTTTACCAAAAACCAAACCCGCTGGCCGTCGAGTCGATTCCGACTCATAGCAGCCCTGTAGGACAGAGTAGAACTGCCCTGTAGGGTTTCCGAGGAGTGGCTGGTGTGTCTATTATTTACCCCTTTTTACGGACGAGCCAGGTGGGCTCTGGGAAGGTAAGTAATTTGTCCAAGGGCACACGGTGAATGGTGGAACTGGATTTGAATCCAGTCCCATTTGACTTGAAAGCCTTTGCTCTTTACCATTACCATCTGCTTCCTCGTGTTGACCACTGTATTTGTCTCATTAAACACTAGTTTCCTACTCCAAGGGAAAGCAAGTCAATTGTTTTCCTATTATGTTACTTCATTTCTTATTGTGTTTTACTTGATATACTATTTATTACCCATCTTCCCCTTCCAGAATGTAAGCTTTGATTTATTCATTTGTTTCCACAATGCCCAAAACAGTACTTGTACATGTTTGTCAAATGAGTAAGCGATGGCGTGTCGAACACTGCATCTGGCGGTCAAAGTGAGGCACGCTGTCAATATGAAAACCAGATAATTCTGACTAGAGAAAAAGTGCGATTGAGGTTTTCTCCTGAAAAAAGAAAAGTAACTGAATAAATGAGATTTATTCTTTCACAGCAGATTAGTAAATAGTATAATAAAATGCATTGTAATAAAGTATCAGTATAGATACTTTCCCCTTTGCTTACCGAGAAAGAATTTGTTACCAAGTAGACTGGCTCATTTTTTCAATGAGCGTTTATTTCATGCTGGTTTGTCTGTTTTGGTTGGAACGCCGTATTAAGCATACACAGGGAAGACACACACAAGCGCACACATGTGTGCGCACACACACACAAACACACAGAGTAGGCCCTGTCTTTTACAAGGTTACTATATTGTTGTAGTGGCCTAGCAAATTACCAATGAACAAGTAGCAAAGCTACTTAATAAGTACAGATCTAGCAAAGTGGTACAAACAGGAATAGGATTATCAGTGATTGCAACCCAGTGCAACACCACACTATGGGAGCACAGGACAGCGGAGGAGCCTAGTGCAGGCAAAGCTTCCAAGGCGAACTGCTAATTGAAATTTCTCGAAGATCAAGACAGGATTTAGGCAGATGCGTGGGAGAGTTGTTCCAGGCAGAGGTGTGAGCCCATGGTGCCAACAGGGAGCCACAAGTCAATGGGTGTAACTGGAGCCAAGTCAGAGGCTGCGGAAAGGCTAAGTAGAAATGTGGAGGACAGATCTCAGGGGCCTTTGAATACCATTGGAAGAAACTTGAATTTATCCTGAGGGCAATGCAAAGCCATTAATGGCTTTTAAATGGGCTTCATAGCAATAACCACAGTCTGAATTTACCCAAATCACTGAGTGGTTTACTTGCTTATTGCCTATCTCTTGCACTAGAATACAGCTTTCTTTGGGGCTAAGACCTTGGTTGCTTTCCTCAGTCCTGTTTTGCTGTCCCTAGAACAGTGCCTGGCTCATAGAAAAAACCAAAAGCCAAAGCCATTGCCGTTGAGTCGATTCTGACTCATTGCAACCCTGTAGGACAGAAGTAGAACTGCCCCATAGGGTTTCCTAGGCTGTAATCTTTACGGAAGCAGACTGCCACATCTTTCTTCCAAGGAGCTGCTGGTGGATTCCAACCACCAACCTTTCTGTTAGTAGTCAAGTGCTTAACCATTGTGCACCAGGGCTCCTGGCTTATAGAAATCACTCGATAAATATTTGCTGAATGAATGCATGAATAGGCAGTATATGAATTCCCTATGGCTGCTGTGAAAAAGTTTCCAAAAGTGACTTAAAACAACACAGTTCTGGAAGCCAGAAGTCCAAGATCTGTCTCATTAGGCTAAAATCAAGGTGTTGGCAGAGCTGTGTTCCTTCTGGAAGCTCTAGGGGAGAATCTATTTGTCCTTTACAGTTTCTAGTGGCTGCCTGCTTTCCGTGGCTCCTGGCCCCGCATCACTCTAACCTTTGCTTTTACTGTCACGTCTCCTTCTCTGACTCTGCCTCTCCTGCTTCCCTCTTACAAGCACCCTTGTGATTATATTGGGTCCACCCAGATAATCCAGGATAATCTCCCTATCTCAATTTCTTTTTTAAACCCATGTTTAATTTAATCTCATCTGTGAAGTCCTTTTTACCACGTAAGGTAACATATTCACAGGCTCTGGGGATTAGGACATGGGCATCTTTGGGGGTTATGCTGCCTACTACAGACAGTAACAGGGTCATTTTTTCCCTCTAGGTTGTCGGAAATTTACACCTCCCCTTTTTCGAGATGGATAATCCATGTTTAAACCAAAACAAAAAAAAACCCAGTGCCGTTGAGTCGATTCTGATTCATAGTGACCCTATAGGACAGAGTAGAACTGCCCCATAGAGTTTCCAAGGAGCACCTGGAGGATTTGAACTGCTGACCCTTTGGTTAGCAACCATAGTAGTTCACCACTACGCCACCAGGGTTTCCAAATCCATGTTTACTTATATATAAAATAGTTTCCCTTTCTGCCTCCTCTCATCCCATACAGAAGTGTTTTTTGGTTTGTCCATATACATTAATCCATATTTCCCTCTGGCTCATTTTAGTTGTCTACTTCTACTCTTATCTTCCTTTCTTTTCAAATATGTTTCTTTTTTTTTTATTATAAAGGTAGTACCTGCTCACTATAGAAAAATTGGATAACAGCAAAGTAGAAAACTGACGAAAAATATCACTTCTAATTCCCCAATTCCCAAACATTCACAGTTAACATTTTGAGTGGATTTCTTTCCAGTCTTTTCTGGAGGGGGGGTTAGTTTCCCTGAGTAGAGTGATCATATTATCTATGAATTTAATTTTGTATCTTTTGTTTGTTTGTTTTACACTATAGCAGAAGGAAAAGCTCTGAGACTGGTAGATTCGCTGTTGTTTGCCAGAAGATAGTATATTAGTTTTTCTTTCTTCTCCATACACGATTTGACAATGTCCTGATATTTGTTGACATTTTTGTCTGTTGCAGAACATTGGACCAATGTACTCAGGAACTTGTCTATGTTAACAGCAAGATCTCTTTCTGAGTTTCAACTGTAACCAAGAGTTCAACATGCACCAAATATAATTTGGATTACTCCCTTTATATTTTTTTATATTCACCCTTTCACCAGCAGTATATGAGAGTTCCAGGCTCTCCACATCCTTGCCTTCACTTGGTGTTGTCAGTCTTATTCATTTTAGCCACTCTGGTGGATGGCTAGTGGTATCATCACATTGTGTTTCAATTGCGTTCCCCTAATGATTAATGTAAGGAGCCCTGATGGCGCAGTGGTTAAAGTGGTTGATTGTTAACCAAAAGGTCAGCGATTTGAAACCATCAGCAGCTCCGACGGAGAAAGATGTGGCAGTCTGATTCCACAGAGATTTACAGCCTTGGAAACCTGTGGGGTAGCTATGAGTCAGAATTGACTTGATGGCAGTGGGTTTTTGGGTTTTTTCTTTCCATACTGAAAATAATTTGCCAGATTTTTGTCTACTCATGCTATAAAATTCAACAAATATTTAGTGAACATGTACTATTAAACAAAGATGTATTTGACAGTCCCTGTTTAAAGAGCTTATTTATGTAGTACAAAGCCTGTAAAGAAAGGCACAGTAAGTGTAGAAAGACACGCAAAGGACTGTTTAGGGGCTGTTGCAATTTATCCCAGTTCATTATCTGCAGCCTTGCCTCATCTCTTTTTATTTTATTTATTTTCTTAGTTTCTGGCCCTCAGGCCCTATTACAGGGTTATGGCTGGAACCTTTTCTACTAAGCACTCTAAGAGATGGGGAAGTGGGTAGGGGATGATGTTCCTTCAGTATGGACTTCAGTATCAACACTGGCTTTGACCCTGGACTTGGCCAGAATCTCAGAGTGGGCATGGCGTGAGGTCACTGCACATTTGGTACTAAATCCTCTCCCATCCTGCTCACAATTTTTTCTTTTAATTTTTATTGTGCTTTAAGTGAAAGTTTACAAACCAAGTCAGTCTCTCATATAAAAATTTATATACACCTTGCTATAATACTTGTAGTTGCTCTCCCCTAGTGAGACAGCACACTCTTTCCCTCCACTCTCTCTTTTCATGTCTATTCAGCCAGCTTCTGACCCCCTCTGCCTTCACATCTCCCCTTCAGACAGGGGCTGCCCACATAGTCTCATGTGTCTACTTGATCCAAGAAGCCCACTCCTCACCAGTATCATTTTCTGTCTTATGCTCCAGTCCAATCCCTCTCTGAAGAGTTGGCTTTGGGGATGGTTCCTGTCTTGGGCAAACAGAAGGTCTGGGGACCATGACCTCTGGGGTTCTTCTAGTCTCAGTCAGACCATTAAGTCTGGTCTTTTTAGGAGAATTTGGGGTCTGCATCCCACTGCTCTCCTGCTCCCTCAGGGGTTCTCTGTTGTGTTCCCTGTCAGGGCAGTCATCGGTTGTAGCTGGGCACCATCTAGTTCTTCTGGTCTCAGGCTGATGTAGTCTCTGGTTTATGTCATCTTTCCTGTCTCTTGGGCTCATAATTACCTTGTGTCTTTGGTGTTCTTCATTCTTCTTTGCTCCAGGTGGGTGGAGACCCATTGTTGCTTCTTAGATGGCCGTTTGCTAGCGTTTAAGACCGCAGAAGCCACTCTCCAAAGTGGGATGCAGAATGTTTTCTTAATAGATTTTATTATGCCAATTGACTTAGATGTCCTCTGAAACCATGGTCCCCAAACCCCCACCCCCTGCCCACAATTCTTTTTTTTTTCAATTTTCAGATTTCATCTTTTTAATCAGCTCCACGAAGGACATTCTAAACACTACATGAAATACAACAGAATGTTTTTTCTTCCAGTTTTAAGAAAAAGTGACATTCACAAACATTTTTAAGCTCTTCTCTGTCATCAGGGTGGTAATCTCATTGTAGAGTAAAAAACACCTCTAAGTAATTATATTCTTGATGCAGATTTATTGTAGGTACATTCGGAACCATGATAAAGAAACATCGTTTAAGAAATTCTTAAATGTCCCTAGATACTCATTAATTAAAACAAAACCAAACAGTCTGGCCAAAAACTTTGGCCAGAATAATCCTGAGCGCCTAAATTAAAAAAAAAAAAACTGGTAAAAGGAAAAATACCTAGACTCTGTGAATGTCACAGAACTTGTCTTTAAATGGGAGGAAAAAATTAAAAGCATATGGAGTTTGCTAAAAGGTCTTTAACAGGCTACCCTGGGAGCTCGACTCAAAAATAGAAGTTGATGTACTAAAACAAAGATATTTCAGTGCAAAAACAAAGATATTTCAGTGCAGCTCCAAATTTTTTTTTTATAAATAACAGCCATTTGGAAGGATGATCCTGGATCAGAAGGATTTTTATTCCTTGTGTATCTCTATTATATGTACATGTCTCATCTCAGTATTGTGTTTCATCTCAGTAATTATCTCTGTAATTCCCTCCAGACCAGCAGTCAAAACCACCCTGGCTTCTGCCACTATAGTTTCCAGACCTTCCATACCCATATTCATATCGTCCAGGCTGTCATACCTGCTTCTCCCAAAGCCCTGGTCCCCACCACCTCTAGAGTAGCTGCATCCACGCCCATGGGCACCAAAGGCACCCCCTCTGGACCATGGTCTCATGGGACATCTAGCTCAATTGGCATAACATAGCTTATAAAAAGAAAATGTTCTACATTCTACTTTGGTGAGTAGCGTCTGGCATCTTAAAAACTGGTCCCACCCCATCTGGAGGAAGGGAGAATGAAGAAAACCAAAGACACAAGGGAAAGATTAGTCCAAAGGACTAATGGACCACAACCACCACAGCCTCCACCAGACTGAGTCCAGCACAACCAGATGGAGCCCAGCCACTACCACTGACTGCTCTGACAGGGATTACGGTAGAGGGTCCCAGACAGAGCTGGAGAAAAATGTAGAACAAAATACTAACTCACAAAAAAAGACCAGGCTTCCTGACCTGACAGAGACTGGAGAAACACTGAGAGTATGGCCCCCAGACACCCTTTTAACTCAGTTCTGAAGTCACTCCTGAAGGTCACCCTTTGGCCAAAGATTAGACAGGCCCATAAAACAAAATGAGACTAAATGGGCACACCAGCCAAGGGGCAAGGACTAGAAGGCAGAAGGGGGATAGGAAAGCTGGTAATGGGAATCCAAGGTCGAGAAGGGGAGGGTGTTGACATGTCGTGGGATGGGCAACCAATGTCACAAAATAATATGTATTGTTTAATGAGAAACTAATTTGCCCTGTAAACTTTCATCTAAAGCACACACACACACAAAGGGCACCGCCTCTGGTTCCCCGGGCTGACTTGCCCGCGTGATCTACCCAGATCTGGTGAACATCCAGGGACTCTCCATTCGTGGCTCACGTGGCATCTGAGGCATGTTCTGAATTGGTGAAGGTGATAAAGCCAAAACTCCGGGATCGCTGAGTCTCCTGGTCCTTGACGATGACCACCTCAGAGATAGGCCCGAAACTGCTGAAGTGGTCTTTCAACGCCTGCTCATCAGTGTTGAAATTGAACCCTCCCACGAACAGCTTCCCTTCTTCAGAGGACATGACACTGAATTTTGGTCCTGGGAATTAAAATAGGACAGTCCGAGTGATAGCTAATGCTGAGGAGCAGAGAGAATGGGTGCCCACAATTCTTATTTCAGTTTTCCTGGGTCCCATGTCTTGCTAGGAACAACTCAAATATTGAAAAGAATAAAGTCAAGTAGTGAGTCTCTCAACAAATGCCAGACTGTTTTTTTTTTTTTTTACAAATTTTCTTTTACGGAATGTAATTTTTTTTTCTCTTGAAAAATAGAGGCAAATGTCAAGGCCCAGGGAGTGAATGTTTCATATCAGATGCAAGAAGAATTAACAGATATCTTTCTGTATTGTCCAGGGTGTCCCAGTCAGAAGAAAGTTTTGATTTCTCAGAACTATTTTTTTTTTCAGTAAGATAAAATATGTGGTGGAGGAAGAAGAGAGAGTCTTTGGGTTTCAGAGTCAGAAACTTGGACTTGCTTTCTGACAGGGCTCCCCTCCACTGGAAAATGGCGAAGCTTGAAAGAGGATGGGCCTTATGCAGATGGGATCATAGGAAGCCCTGAAAAAGATTCCCAGGTTCCATCTGTAGCCTAGACGCAAAAGGTACTTGGGGACCTGAAAGGGCCATACAGACAGGACAATGGGTCTCTTAGCAATGACCTGTGACAAGATGTGTTCTTTGATGACCAATAGTCTATGACTTGAAGGTCATCCAAAACGCCTGTCTTGCCTGCCACCATTCCTTGGCATCACATAAGGTCCCAGGACTGTGACACAATCCTGGGGAAGGAGCAGAGAACCCAAGATTAACTGAAATGAAATTTTCAGCCTCCAGGGGATAATGGAGGTTCAGAGTCAGAAATTCAGTTGCTCAGAAAAAAAAAAAAAAAGAAAGAAAGAAAGAAAAGAAAAAGTGCTATTTACCTCTGAGTTTGTGGAGAAGTTAATGTTACAGTAATTAGATCGCTACTCCTCTGTCCTGTCCTGAGAGGAAATAACCCAAAGACAGAAAATAGCAGCATTGTGAATTGTGAGAGGGACCAGAAAGAAACTAGGTTTATCTCTAGTCTAATGGACAGTAGCTGAGGGGAGGAGGCAATGAAAACAGGGACATTTCCTCCCTTTTTTCCTCTTTTCTTCCTTCCTTCTTTCTTCCTAGATTTCTTTTTTCCCTTAAATATCCCTCTTTCCCTCTCCCTCCTTTCCTCCCTCCCTCATTTCCTTCTCTTCTTCCCCCTTCCTCCTTTCCTTTTTCCTCTCTCCCCCTTTCTTCCCTCCCTCCTTCCTTCCTGTCTGCCTTCCTTCTTTCCTTCCTTCATTATTTATTACACACAATGCTGACTTCTAAAATTTCAAATATATTTTCCTATTTGCTTGATGAAATGCTAATAAACAGCTAATTCGTGTACATTGCAAACAAACAAACAAATTCAAATCAGGAAGAGTTCTCACTTCAATACTCCTTTGCCTTCCAATTTTCCTGCCAGCACGGGTCACACTGCTCTGCAGTGATACAAATGTATATATATTTAAACAAATGGCATTGTACTATTCTGTCCTCACTTTTTTCACGTAATTATAACCTTTCCCATAGGAAGGAGCACTGTAAAAAATTTGAGTCACATGCACTCTGTGAGGAGGATGCACCGAGACCCAATCCTACTCCTCCTGCTTCCTCTGGGATGACAATACAGAGATGTGCATGGAGCCTTGGTGGCGCAGTGGTTAAGAGCTTTGGCTGTAAACCAAAAAGTCGGCAGTTGAAATCACCGGCCGCTCCTTGGAAACTCTATGCGGCAGTTCTACTCTCTCCTACAGGGTCGTTATGAGTGGGGATCAATTTGATGGAAATGGGTTTAGTTTTTATAGGCAAATCTCAGTACAGAAGAAATGATTAACACCCCCTCCTTGTAAGCCATATGTCTTTCAAGGGAAAGAATATCCACCCCCAAGAAATGCACCTCTTTTCCTTTTTTTAAGCACCCAGTGTCATAGGGTGTGCAATTCAGTAGAAACACATGGGCATTCCACTGAAATGGACTCTCTGTAAGTCTTCTGACACAGACCTTCTGGCAGGACTGGGCAGAGGAGTAGTGCTCTAATTACTGTTACTCTGAACTTCCTTTCTCCCGTGGTGGCTGCAAATTTGCCTTTAGTCTTGGTCCATCAACAAACTCCTCATCTATGGCCCATGAATTTTAGACTGTATTCTCATCTAGCTCTTATTTCTACACCTTTTCCACAAGAATATTATGACAGAATTTTCTGGATGTCTTCTTCTAGAAAATTGAAAACAAGATACACTAGGTCTATGGCATTTTCTTGAGCCTAGTGACCCTATCAAAAAGGACAACGAGCTTGGTTTGGCATAACTTGTTCTTGGGGCTGCCTAGTGATGACAGTCTTGATTCCTGAGCACTCACCCACCATCCTTGTACTTACCTGTTAAGCATTTTTCCTAGATGCATGCCAAGTTCAGGGTGTGTATTTTTTTTAGACCTTAACTGTGTCTCATACTCTTAAAGACAATTTGCACATTTACTTTCTCCAAACTTTTAACACTTCCCTATTCTCCTTTATTTCTTGAGAAGGGCTGAAGAGGTTTGGCCATCACATTAGTTAAGGATTAATAATACCCTGAGTGGGAATTTGTCTGAGCTTGGAGACTTTAATCATTTAAAGTGACTTTGAACACATACACACACACACACACACACACACACTCATACATATTTTTATAGATTTTAACAAATTTAATGTTGCAACTCCTTGTCAACCATATTTTTTCTATAACTTTAATTCAAAGATCATTCTTCCAAATGCAGTTAAACTGTATGTTCGATGCTTTAACATCTGTTTGTTTTAAGATAGACTTGATCATAATGATTCAATTAGACTGGAGGAGGGTAGTTTGTTCGTTTTCTGGGTACAGAATCTGAAGTTCAAATCACATCAGGGAAACACAAACAGCAAAGAAATGCCTCCATCTTACCCAGTGTCACAGGGACATGTTCTACTCTTAAAAGAAGAAGGAGGAAGAGGAGGAAGAAGAGGAGAAGAAGGAGAAGAGGGAAGCAACTACCTTCCTATGGTAAGTGGGCACATTGCTTTTGTGATAAACGGCCTAGACTGAACAAGAATAAATATATGCCATTCTCTTCTGAAAACATTTAGGGCTACCACTAAAACAAACTTCTCCAAATTATCAAATAACATGAAGGCACAGTTACTGAGAAGTTTTGACCCTCTGCCATCAGTCCTCCTGGGGGCACAGCTTCTCAATAGTTTATAAATTAAGTTTCAGGTGTCTTGCAGCTTTGGGGAGAGAGATTTGGTGCTATTAGCCATCTCTAACATTGTTCCACAAGGGATAAACAGGTACATTTGACATTATTCCAAGCCTGTCTAGAAGACTCTAAGTTATGGGTCAGGATGGAGTCTTAGATTCTAGGCCACAGTAACAAGAATACCTATTTTCACTCCATGTGGACCATTCACAGCTTAATACAAAAGAAACTGAAATTCTGTATTTTTCAAATGTGATCTAGGGTTTCCAGTCATGCAAAATCGGATTCACTTTTTAATGAAAATTTTCTATTTATTTTATAAAATTACATAATTAATGATATAAAATTATGTCATTTCTCAATGAAAACAAAATGATAGAGTTAAAATATCATCATTTTGCATCCCCCAGTGATTTAAGTGGAGCTAAGAATTGAGCATCAGTGTCTACAGATACCACAAAAGAGAGGAAACTGGACATTTTGTGTTTTGTGATGAAAGAACACACTGCCACCCGTAGTCTTCCCAAAGGAGTCAAACATGAGACTGGTCACGCCTCTGGATCTAGGCTCCAATTGTCAGGAAATACAGAGGAGCCCAACCCACCCAGTGCTGTCGAGTCGATTCTGACTCATAGCGACCCTATAAGACAGAGTAGAACTGCCCCATAGAGTTTCCAAGGAGCGCCTGGCGAGAGGAATATATTAAACTGTGCCAGGAGTATGCAGTCGGCAAAGCCCGGGCTGGAGCATATGGTACTGATGAAATGTGTCGGGTTCTTCAATAGCTAATTTGTAAGGAAGAGAAAGAGATGAAGGTGAAAAATGTAGATGAAAAGTGACCTAAAGGGCAAACCTAAACTAGAATGTCTGCTGTTGTTAATTGCTGTCAAGTCGACTCTGATTCATGGTGACCTTATATATAACAGAAAGAAACATTGCCCAGTCCTGTGCCATCCTCATAATTCTTGGTATGTTTAAGCCCCTTGTTGCAGCCATTGTGTCAAGCCATCTCGTGGAGGGTTTCTCTCATTTTCGCTGACCCTCTACTTTACCAGACATGATGCCCTTTTCTAGTGATTGGTCTTTCTTGATGACGTGTCCAAAGTAAGCAAGACAAAGTCTTGCCATCCTCACTTCTAAAGAGCACTCTGGCTGTATGTCCTCCAACTCTGATAAATATGGGTGATAAAACCAGAAAGAAAGGCAAAGAAGTAATTACCTCAAAAGACAGGATAATGGTTATTTTGGGAGGGAAGAGGGGGCTGTGATTAGGCTGGGGCACATGGAGTGATGTCTGCGGTGCCTCAGAAGAAAGGCCTGGCAATCTGCCTTGAAGGGGTCACAGCCTTGAACACACTATGGAGTGCAGTTCTACTCAGACACACATGAGATCACTATGAGTCAGAATTGACTCAGTGGCAACTGGTTTGGTTTTCTTGTTCTATGACCTATTCAGAATACCTTTTGCTTTATTTAAAAAAGAAACAAAAACAAAAACATTGCTGCCAAGCCTAATTACAACTCATAGTAACCCTATGGAACAGAATAGAACTGCCCATAGGGTTTCCAAGGTTGTAAATATTTACTGAGGCAGACTGTAGTATCTTTCTCCCTTGGAGCATCTAGTGGGTTCAAACTGCTGACCTTTCGGTTAGCAGCGGATTGCCTAACCACTGTACCACCGAACCCTTCCCCCCCCCCAAAAGAATTCATAGCGATCCTATAGGACAGAGTAGAACTGCCCCGTAGGGTTTCCAAGGAACACCTGGTGGATTTGAACTGCCGACCTTTTGGTTCATAGGTGTAGCTCTTAACCACTATGTCACCAGGAAAACTGTTGCCATCAAGTCGATTCCAACTCATAGTAGGACAGAGTAGAATGCCCCATAGAGTTCCCAAAGAGCACCTGGTGGATTTGAACTGCCGACCTTTTGGTTCATAGGTGTAGCTCTTAACCACTATGTCACCAGGAAAACTGTTGCCATCAAGTCGATTCCAACTCATAGTAGGACAGAGTAGAATGCCCCATAGAGTTCCCAAAGAGTACGTGGTGGATTTGAACTGCCAACCTTTTGGTTTGTAGGCGTAGCTCTTAACCGCTATGTCACCAGGAAACCCACTGCCATCACATCGATTCCAGCTCATAGGACAGAGTAGAACTGCCCCATAGAGTTTCCAAAGAGCACCTGGTGGATTTGAACTGCCGACCTTTTGGTTAGCAGACGTAGCTCTTAAACACTACACCACCAGGGTTTTCTATTTTTGCTCTATAGGTCTCTTAATGTAGTGAGAACATTCCTTTCCATGATGCTCTGCTGTGCCAAAATCATTAATCACTTTGTCCCCTCCAAAGCAAAAACTTTGTCTTCCACATTGAGTTTTAAAGTGAATTTACAATAGCATTGACACTGATGTCAGCTGCTTTGTCTTCAACATAGTGAACTGTCAAAAGCTTTGCTATAATTACATAAATTGGATGGAAAAAAAATGAACCTTTATTAGAATTAACCAATTTCCCACTTGAAGCATCTGGGACCATTTAACTGCATGTCAAATTCCTTTTCTGTTCATGGCACATTTTTAGAAATATCACTTTAGCTTTTGTACATGCACAAGAAAACTCGAAAGTGAAACTGAGCAAAATGAAGTTAGAATGGGTATTTGATCATTTGATCTCAATGAAAAGTGATGTGTCATGTACTTTTGATCCTCAGATACCGTCTTTTAGTACCAAAAGAGCATTATCAGACAATAAAATAAATACGTACTAGTAGACTCACAGTATTCAATAAACGATAAAACTGTGCAGCAAGAGTGTTGAGACTTCTTCTCCCTGAGGACTGCTCAACCTCTTTTTCCCACACGTATTTCATAAGAACTCAAAACCTATTGCTGTCGAGTTGATTTCGACTCATAGTGACCCTGTAGGACAGAGTAAAACTGCCCCATAGGGTTTCCAAGGCTGTAATCTTTATGGAAGCAGACTGCCACATCTTTCTTCCACACAGCAGCTGGTGGGTTCAAACCCCAACCTTTCGGTTAGCAGCCAAGTGCTTAACCACTGTAGCACCAGGGCTTCCCATATTTCATATACGCCTCACTTATACTTTTCTAGGTTTCCCACTGACCTCATTGACTGTCGACCTGGCGGCATCATGCATATATACACAAGGGCTTCCTTTGAGTGTACATCTAACAGTTGAATTGCTGGATCATAAGTTATGTGAATTTTCAACTTTAGGAGATAAGCCTATTCTCAACAGCAATATATAACACATGTTGTCAAGCCACATTCTTTTTTTTTATCAATCCATATTTTTGCCAAATCTTGATATTGTCAGACTTTAAAATTTTCACCAATGGAATGTATATAAAATGGTCTTTCGTTTAGGACTTGATTTATGTTTTCCTGATCACTAATAAAGCTGAAAATATCTTCATGTGTTTAATGTTTTGTCTTCTGTAAAATGCTTGTACACACCTTTAACCCATTTAACCATTTTTTCCTATTTATTTGTAGGTGTTTTTATATTTTCTTGGTACAAATTGTTGCCGTTTGTGCGTATGGACAATACCTTGAAGTTTGTAACTTGACTTTCCACTTTCCTTAAGGTATCTTTAGAAAAGCAAAATTCCTAATTTTAATATAGTCATATTTATTAATGTATTAGAGTTAGCACTTCTTTGTGTCTTTTAAAGGTCTCTATCATCATTCCGGAAACCCTGGCGAAGTAGTGGTTAAGAGCTACAGCTGCTAACCAAAAGGTCAGCAGTTTGAATCCACCAGGCACTCCTTGGAAACCCTGTGGGGCAGTTCTACTCTGTCCTATAGGGTTGCTATGAGTCAGAATCGACTCGATGGCAATGGTTTTTGGATCACCATTCCAGAGCACTGGTGGCACAGTGGTTAAAGCACTCAGTTGCTAACCGAAAAGTTGGTGGTTCGAACCCAGCAGCCGCTCCACATGCGAAAGATGTGGCGGTCGGCTATCCTAAAGCTTAAAAAAAAAAAAAATTGAAATCCTGTGGGGCAGTTCTACTCTGTCTTAGAGGGTCACTGTAAGTTAAAATTGACCTGACAGCAACTTCTCTTTTTTTAAAATCACTATTGCAAGATCTAAAATACTAATCACTTTTTTTTTTTTTACTGAGCATTTTAATGTTCTGTTTTTGATGTAAGCCCTTAATCTACTTGGAGGTCATATCTGCATATAGTGGAAATCCAAGGTCATCTTTCTCCAAATGAATAACCATTTTTTCCAGTCCCACATATTTAACAGTTGTCTGCTCCCCCACCTACCTAACATTCAACCACAGCCATGTTTCAAAGCTTCATCATTTGTGGGTCTTCTTCTGGGCTCCCTGACATATGCTACTGGCCAATTTTTCTCTCCCTGCACCAGTGCATACAAATGTTAGAATTAATGCATTAAGTTCCATAAAAAACAAAACAAAACAAAACACTTTTTGGACTGTGATTGGAATTGCACTGACACCATAGATCAGGAGTCAACAAACTTCCTGTGAAGAGTCAGGAAATATTTAAGTTTTTGTTAGCCACCTTCAGTCTGTTTCTCCTCCCCCTTCTCCTTCTTTCCTCCTCCTCTTCGTCCTTCTTCTCCTCCTCTTCCTCGAACTCTTGAAACATGTGAAAATCATTTTTAGCTTCAGGACCACCAAAACCAGAATGTGGGCCAGGTTTGGTCTGTGGGTATAGTTTCCTGACCTTGGCTATAGAACAACTTTGGGAAAATCAATGCTTTTATAATACTGTCTTCTTATCCATAAGTATGGTTCGGCTCTCCATTTATTTAGAATTTCTTTAGTGTCTTAAAATTTTTTTATAATTTCCCCCATAGAGGTGTTGTTCTTGTTTTATTAGACATATTCCTACCACCACCACCAGTTGCCATCAAGTCAGTTCCTATTCATGAACCCCATGTGTGTCAGAGTAGAACTGTGCTCCATAGGGTTTCCAAAGGCTGACGTTTCAGAAGTAGATCACCGGGCCTTTCTTCCGAGGCGCCTCTGGGTGGATTTGAACCTCCAACCTTTTGGTTAGCAGCCAAACTAATTAGTCATTTATAGCACTCAGGGACTCCTGTGTATTTGGTATTCTCCAATACTATTAATAGTTATGTCTGCTTTTAAATCAGATTCTCTAGTCATATTTGTTCTGGTATATAGAAATGTGATTGACTTGTATAACAAGCTTATATCAGCAAGATTTCTAAACTCTTTTATTACTTCTTATAGTTTTTTTTAATAGATTCTTTTGGGTTTCCCATGTAAACAATCACATAATCTGTTGGATTTCAGCATTTTTATGTGTTGGTTCCCCAAGGTTCAATCTCTAGGTAAATGTGTCCTCACTGTGGGTTTACATATGTTTAACAAGTATGAGACTCTAACACTGCTATGCTTCCATTTTGTCTTGATGTTTTTTAGTCTCCACTTATAACCCTGAATGCCAAACAAGAAATAATCATTTTTATTTATGATTCAGAAATGGAAGAGTAATGGTAAGAATGCATTGATTCTTGTGTGCTTATGCTATCTCCCAAGCATATGCTTGCTAGTTCTCCTACCAGTCTTTCTATACTCCTTCTATGCCCTGGAGCCCTTGAAGTACCAAGTATTTCTGGGTGCTTTGTGATCTCCACTTTATGTGTTGTCTTCTGTTAAGAGAGACACCAAAGCATAGTGCAGGTGACTCAGTATTTTCTAGGCTTTTTAGTAAAAAATAATATAATCATTACAGCCCCTTTTTCTCCTAAGCACCCAAGAATCCTTCGGACAGAGAGGTGATTTCCAATGACTGCCATCACACTGTACGCAGAAACACTACTCCCTCTCAGGGACCAAAGCTTTTGGTATCAGTTTCAGATCTTTATGACTGATGTTAGGTTTCTACAGTCTCCAGCCACTGCAACATTAATTAGTCATCTTCAGTAGCTTTGTTACTGTGTCAAATTCACTGTGCCTCTTTCTACCCTCAGAATGAATTATTTCCCAGGAGCTCCTTGGTCCCTTATGCAAATCAACTTTTGACCACCTGTTCCAAAAATTAGCTAGACCATAGCCAGACAGGTCTGTATCCCTGATTGGTTTTTATCTGGTACCAGTGCCAGGAATATTACTATATTACTGCTACTGCTGCAGCTATGGCTAATATTAGTACAAAAAAATTTTTTTTTCTTAGTACAGTAATACTTATATTGTGTATAACTATGATCTACAAAAGGAGCCTTGGTGGCACAGTAGTTAAGTGCTTAGCTGTTAATCTCAAGGTTGGCGGTTCCAACCCACCAGCTGTTCTTCAGGAGAAAGATGTGGCAGTCTGCTTCCAGAAAGATTACAGCCTTGGAAACCTTATAGGGCAATTCTACTCTGTCCTACAGGGTCACGATGAGTTGGAATCAGGCAACGGGTGGTGATCGGTTATTACTGGCTAGGCCTGGGCTGGAGGAAATGGCCAAGACTATGAGCCTTATGGAGTCCCTGGGTGGTGCAAACAGTTAACACACTCAGCTGCTAACCAAAGGGTTGGAGGTTTGAGTCCACCCAGAGGTGGCGCTAGAAGTGGAGATGATGCCACACTGACAGCCCAGGGAGGGAGGGAGACTCTCCTAGTTCAGCACATTGGCTTCTAAGTTGCCTTAACACAGTACATAGGGTTGTGAGCAACTTGAGGGCTGGGAGCAAGATGAGTGTCATATGCACTTTGATTACATTGTGATCAGACTGGCACATAGTAGGTACTCAAACACATTTAAGAGCTAATAGCCTGAATGCTTTTCCCTTCTCCTTCTGGAACTATTACAAAAGCAAGAAGGAGGAAAAAGAGTTGCACAAACCACATTTAAAATGAAACCGGAAGACAATCCTCTGACCCCAAACTACATCTACGGGGCCTACCGAAGACAGATGAGGTTAGGCACAAGCTGTACAAGAGGAAGTGCACAGAAGAAGCCCTTGAGAACAGCGTCAGGGACTAAGAGTAGCAGCTTTCAGAAATTACCAGAAAAAATTTGCTTAAGGAAGGTGAAGGGCTTACTCTGATGTGCTAAAGGTATATCCTTTGCTTGTAAAAATAGGTGCAGGAATTGGGATGAGCTTGGCCTCCCGGCAGAAGCTCTCATAAGCCCATCTTTGGGTCAGAGAAGCAGAGGAGTTGACACTAGGCAGGGAATCAGACAGATGGAGCATAATTTCAGTAAGCAGTCTGTCTCTGTGACAGCAGAGAAGGAGAGAGCCTTTGGCTTGTGAAGCTGCCCTCACCCTTTGTCCTCCTCCCTCCCAACAGTAATGTACTGGAGATAGCTCATCCAGGAAAATGTAACCCATTCAGTTAAGGCTAATAGAAAAGGAACAGGCACAGAGATACTCTACAAAATAAAGTGTGTGACAGAGCAGTAAATCTTATCAATACATGAGGAACACTCACCAGAAAAATGTTGCCTTAGAACAAATGAACATTGTGCCTAGCAAATGGATTTGTGGAACCGAGAGCCATCAGGGGACAGTGCTCTCTGAAGTCTCTGGTCCCTCCAGCTCTCTTTATCTCCTCAAGTTAAACCATGGCAGCCTAGGCCCTCCCTTTAGCAGAGGGTCTGGTGGGAACAATTCCTAGAGAAACTGGATTGTCGGCAGGGTGACAGGCATCCCACACGTCTCCAGAGTCGTCCCACAGCACTGGGAGGAATGATTGCCAAAAAAGAATATCTTACTCCACGGTAACGAATTGTCTAGTTGGGAGGACTGCAGATTTTCTGAGTCTCATGGGTTAACCTGGAAGGCAGTATGCTATTTTTTTTATGGTGATGAAATGGAATCTAGGCCAAGAAATACAAATGACACCCCCAAATACAAGTGACACCCTCATTTTCAGATTGCTTCCTCCATCTGAACTAGAAGTCTCAATCCAACTTGTGAATTTTGACAAGCAAATGTACCTTGCATCATTTAAAAGATTCTAATACTTTAGATGATTTATAAACTGAGCGGGAATAAAGAAGAGTGTGTTCCTCTTAACCGGAGCAGAAGTAGCTCTTCAAAATGCCCACCTTTTCTTTGAAGAGATGGTTTCGACCCGAATCTTCCATGAGGCAGTTCTACTCTGCATTACATGCGGTGGCCATGAGTTGCAGCCAACTCCATGGCAACTGATTTGTTTTTTTTTAGGTTTGGTATGTAGAAAAAAGAAAATTGTGCCTAGCAGACATTATTGGTGCGCGCTCCATCCTCTATGCACTCACTCTTCCTAAACATCCTGATAGTTTTCTACCACAAGCCCCTGTAACTTCTTCCTGAGAGCATTCTCTGGCTACTTGTCCCACATGCAGAGCAAGCTGGAAGGGCCAGGGAGTTAATGTCCCCAGGAGCAGCCCTCAACTCTTAAGACAGGAATTGCCTCACCCCTTAGAAATGTGGGCGGGGGGGCGGGACTCTGAGATGTGTTCAACATCCTTATTACTCAGAATTACCTGGGACCTTGTTGTAAATGAATTTCAGGTCCTGTCCCAGACCTGGTGAATGAGAATCTGTATTTTAACAAGGTCCCCAGATGATTTGCATGAACATTAACGTTTGAGGAGTCCTGTTATACACAGTCTCCCAGAAGTCCTGAGCAGGATTGATCCCTACTTGTGCATAGCAGTAACCTGTGGACAATTAACGCACCCTGTATTGACTGCCGTTCCTTCCTAGTCTCAGTTTACCAGCCTTGCATCAGTTTAGGATCACCTCCCAAATAAACAATGTGCGCTCACATCCTTGCCTCAGGGTCTGCTTCTGGGAGAACCTGATCCATGATGCTGATAAAACATTCTACCAAGAATTTAAAAAATAATGAAACCAATTGCCTTTCTGAAGAAAAGTCACAGGGTAGGAATGTAAGAACTCAGGGAAAAGATGACAAGACACCAGGAAAGTAAAACAGTGAGTTGGCAGAACTTGGTAAGGTAATAGAAGAAAAAGCAGAATCATTTATGGAAATAAAGATGGAATTATAAGGAGAACAAGAGATTATAGATATGATTATAGACATTAAAGTAAAAAAAATAAGCAGTAGGGAAAAAGGATATGGAAATGAGAATAGCAAACTTAGTGAAGAAGAAGTAAAGAAATAGAAGAGAGAGAAAAATGATAGTTAAAAAAGACAGGCAAAGGGCATCCAACATGTATAAGACCCAGGAGAAGAAAACCTGGAATGGGGTAGATATTTAAATATATAATTCAAAAATACTTTCCTGGAACGAAAGAGGACTTTTTACATTGTGTGCCAAGAAAATTAACTTAGAATGGTCTACACTAAAACATGTCCTGGTAAAGATAAAGAAAGAATCTATTGGGCAATCAGGCAGAAAGATCAAGTCAACCAGGCTGGGCTCAAATTTCTCCATAGCTCCAATCCAGGCCAAAAGTCAATGGAGAAATTCCTACAAGGTTAGTCAAGGAACAAAAGAATGAGGCAACAATTTTATATACAGCTAAGGCTGTCCTTCAAGTATTTTTATTTTATAAGGCTGTCCTTCAAGTATAAGGGCAGCAGAAAATTATTTTGAATATACAAGAATGCAAGTATTGTTATCATGAACTCTTTCTGAGAAAAATACAAGAGAATGAACTTCAGCCTACCAATAGAGGACGGGAGAAAGGACTAACAACAACAAAAAAAAACGGTGTGTACCAAATATATTTAACTGCAGAGCTAAGACTGAACACATATGGAGATTAGGATGAGATACGACAATATAAATACGTACCCAGACCATGTTCGAATTGCTGCATTACAAGAAAAATGAGACCAAAGGAAAAAAAGCAAGCTTTTTGGATTGTCTTAACTGGGAGCCAAAATACATTATTTTGGATTTTCAAATAAAGTCAAAGAAATAAAAACATATATAACAGTGTACAAAGGTAAACATCAAGAAAGATAACATTATTTAAGAAAAAATTGTCAAAAGACAGGGAGGAAAGGGAGCAGAAGAAAGTAAATGAATTTGGGCTATTTCCTTGCAAAAGTCATTAGAATTCTTTTATTCCACAATCAACTTTAAGTTAAAATTATTTCAGAATCTCCTTTAATACAAACTAAACCACCAGAAAGAAACTATTTAGTTGCAATTTGTTAGGGAAGAGGAATTGCCCGATTTGGGGGTCTAAATATTACAGTGTGGTTGAAATATGAGTTGATAATGCTACATAAATGTCATTTATGTAGCGTTATGTGAGACTTAAACCACAGGGCTCCACCTTGCTGAAAGAATGAGCGATTAAAATAGGTTTTATCATGGAAGTATTTACTTTCATAAAAACTTACGCATAAAGTAATCATAAAGTAGTCTATTATAACACTGTAGATTTTCCTTCCATGGAAAAATGAATATCCAGGTAGCTAGTATTTTTTTTTTTTAAGTAGGATATAGCAATCGAAGGGGGTGCACTTGCCACTCACAATTACATAAGTATTACAATTGTGCTCAGTTAGAACACATAATAAACAACCTCACAAAATTTCTTTGAGCTAAGCTATTTCATGGGAAGAAATGTGAAAAGATTAAAGAGCTTCATATGTAGGATACATAACTAATTTCGAATGAGCTCTAAGGAAATTCATAAATACACTAGGTGAGCAGCTAACCTGGGTACATCAGACAATTCAGGAATAAACACCTCACTAGACAGTTAAAATTCTTGCTGAAAACGTGCTTTGCAAGATTTTCTTTTCATACTGCTTCCTTCTCCCTGGAGAAGGCAATGTGTTGCAGTTACCTAATGGGCCAAGAAGGCTCACTGGTGACTTATCGCTAAAGCCACATGAAGTTCCAAAGCAGTCGCCTAAGGCATTGTACGTACCACACTAAATATCTAAATTGAGAGACAGAAGCTTCAGTTATTCATCCGTGTATTTGGTCCATATCAGTCCACAAACTCCAACAGAAAGAGGAACTGATTAGTAATTCTCCAGCTTTTCAAATGTGAGGGCCCCTTTTAAACATCAAAACATTTTAAGATCCACACATACTAGTGATTTGGTTTTTTGTATTCATAATGCTATACTAGTCACCAGGGTTTTTTTTTTTTTTCGATCTGCATTCATTCCCCCTATTGAAATTCAGTGCCCCAAGTTTCCTATAGTGAGCCACCCCTCACTTTTCTACTTTCATTCCATTCATGTTGGGCCATTTTGACTCTATTCTTGGGTCTTAGTCATCTAGTGCTGCTATAACAGAAATACCACAAGTGGATGGCTTTAACAAAGAGAAGTTTATTTTCTCACAGCCCAATAGGCTAGAAGTCTGAATTCAGGGTGCCAGCTGCAGGGGAAGGCTTTATCTCTCTGTCAGCTCTGGAGGAAGGTCCTTGTCATCAGTCTTCCCTTGGTCTGGGAGCATCTCAGCACAGGAACCTCAGGTCCGAAGGACGCGCTCTGCTCCTGGCACTGCTTTCTCAGTGGTATGAGTTCCCCATGTCTTTCTGCTTGCTTTCTCTTTTATATTTCAAAAGAGATTGGATTAAGACACTATCTAATCTTGTAGATCTCATCAGTATAACTGCCACTAATTCATCTCATTACATCATAGTGACAGAGTTTACAACACATAGAGAAATCACACCAGATGACGAAACGGTAAACAATCATACAATACTGGGAATCATGACCTAGCCAAGTTGACAGATATTTGGGGGGGGGGTGTCACAATTCAATCCATGACACCTTGGCTCCAGTGGTGGGTATGTGACACAGGCCAGGCCAATCAGAGCATCTTTTCTACTTGGCCACAGTAATTAATTCCAGAATGGGCTATGGGCTACCCAATTTGAGACAGGCTTAGAACCTTTGCTAGGACTGTTAAGAGTGAGACAGTCTTTTTCATGCTGGACTATTGGGATCTGCCTATATAAACCTGCAGCTGCTGGCAACCACCTTGCCTCCACAAGCATAAAGTATGCATGTGAATAAATGTCAAAGACAGGAGATAAAGCTGAGATATTTAAAGAGGCGGAGTCCCATTTTCATGGTTTGGGCCCCTAGACCTATTCGTGCCTGGATTTACCCATATACTTTTCAGATATAAACCAAAACCCAAACCAAACCCGTTGCCATCAAGCTGATTCTGACTCATAGCCACCTTATAGGACAGAGTAAAACTGCTCCCATAGAGTTTCCAAGGAGCGGCTGGTGGATTTGAACTGTCAACCTTTTGGTTAGCAGCCAAGCGCTTAACCACTCTGCCATCAGTGCTCCAAATGGAACTCTCCTGACTTTTAGATTTATCTAACCCAAACCCCAAACCCACTGTCGTTGTCAATTCCAACTCATAGCAATCCTATAGGACAGAGCAGAACTGCCCCATAGGGTTTCCAAGGCTGTAACCTTTACAGAAACAGACTGCCACATCTTTCTCCCACAGAGCAACTGGTGAGTTTGAACCGCCAACCTTTTGGTTAGCAGTTAAGCTATTAACCACTGTGCCACCAGGTTCCTCTTTCAAATATATGAGGCCATAAATATCATTTTTAGTTTGAATTGGGTTTCCGTTACTTGAAATCAAAAGTCCTTTTCTAATATAAATGCTTTGAGATGATATTTTATTTTATTGATACCAACAGCAGCTAATAATATTTAAAATTTTAGCATTAGTACTTCCGAGACATATTATTTAGTTAATGTGCAGTTAACACTTGGTGTGTTTATAAATGTGCAGACTTTTTGCAATAACTGTCCTAAGGGGTCAGAGGTGCAGGGGTTCAGAACCATTTTTATTCAAATTTTGAAGGTCACGTAGACACAGATTAAGACCACATTTACACAACTAAAATGAAACAGAGTAAGATGTGATTATCTTGAAAATCTAGTGGGGCTTAGAAAGCTAATCAACACTGCATTTTCTTTCTCAGTCAGCGTAGTTTCAAAGTCAAATATGGCTTGCATCTAAAAAATATGTACTGCAGCTAGATGGTGTTTTACAGTGATTGAAAATACTCCAGGGAATGCAGTACAATTTTATTTTACCATGTAGAATACTTAGAACTTCAATAAGGCTACGAGGTATTATTCAGTAAAACAAAATAAGTTCATTCTCAATGTCAACATCAAAAGAATCATGAAGGTACATTATTTTGTTGCTTCATTGTTTGCATGAATTACTAAAGCAATATCACATCATTACTTTGTAGATTTTTCGAGCTAATCTACTGTTTTCAAGGTGCCTTCAAACATATTATTTTATTTAATTCTAAGATTACTTCTGTAAGGAAGTGAACTAGAAGCCACTGAGACTATGTGGGGCTCTATGGTGGGTAACATATCATAAGGTGAGTGTTATTGTCGCTATTTCATACATAGAAAAATTAAAACTCAAAAGGTAAATAAGTTTTCTTTGTTCATATGTTTAACACACAGCAAAGCTTGGATTTATACAAAATTTTTCTGCATTCAAGATACTTCTCTATTTTCTACTTTTAACGGACCAAAGACCCTGTGGAGCACAGTTCTATTGTGGCACACGTGGGGTTGCCATGAGTCGGAATCGACTCCACCGCTACTGATGATTAGAGTAAAATAGGGCCTATATGTCTGAAGCAGAATTAATGAGTGAAGATTTGTTTGTCTGATTAATGGGTATTGAGGACTGGCCTATCTGGATTCCTTGCCTCCATGTTGACTTGAACTATTGAAAACAATCATCTTTATATGATTCTACGGCATCTTAATGAAGTTAATCAAAACCAACCTCCCTTCCTTCTTGTTCTTTTCTTCTTTCCTCCTCTTCCTCCACCTCTTCTGCTTCTTCTCCTCCTCTTTCTTCTCTTTCTGTGGTGGTGATTTGGTGGAGGACAAGTCTTGCTTTGCCGATTTGCTACATTTTTACTTCATTTTTTTAGTCTGACAAAAGTGACTTTTAAAAAGTCCACTTCAACACTACATTCTAGGCACCCTGACTCAGTAATACCACTCTATGGGTATACTGGTCTACAATGACTAGTGGCAAAGCAAAAGACCAGAGTAGGCCTAATAGGCTTGAAGAAAAAGATGGAGTGATTCCAGAGAAAAAGATGGTAAGACACAAAGATTAAGAAATGGAAAGAGGGAGATATAAGGAAGCTCTACATAGGGAAGTAAAACACAAGATATGTTCCTTCCCTTCTGTCCAACATAAGCTCCAGGATCAGCCATTTTAATACTGCTTTTACTAGTAATTTGGAATATTCATCTTCATTGACCCATTCCATTTGGACCTTGACAATATCCAACCTTTAATGAACCCTACTCTCTAGGTTTTTTGCTCATCCAGAAGAAGCCACAAAACTGAATGGGTCTACTAATGTTCATGTCATTGAACCTAAGAGGAATTTCCAACCTGATTGCTCCATGGGGGCCTCAAATTCAACATATTGTAACATTGAACTATCTCTCCCTTTTCCATATGTCTTACTTTTTTAACTTTCTAATTTATTTTAATGCTGCACCATTTAGTCTTCACATCCCAGCAGTTTTGAAGCCCTGAAAATGACATCTTCTTAGAGTTCTAGAATTTGAGGACTCTTTTCCATTCCCCCTGCCAGCACCTTAATTTTCGGTCTCATTACTGGGTTGTTATTGTGATGGCCATCTTGTTAGTCTCTACCTGCAGCCCCTACCTCTTCTATCCCAGCTTCACATCACTTTTTGATTAATCTAAGATGCAGCTTTGCTCTGCACTGGGCAAATCTGCTGCAAAGGACCTCTTTGAAGTGTTGAAAAACAAAGATGTCACCTTGAAGACTAAGGTGTGCCTGACCCAAGCCATGGTATTTTCAGTCGCATCATATGCATGTGAAAGCTGAACAATGAATAAAGAAGACCAAAGAAGAACTGACACCTTTGAATTGTGGTGTTGGCAAAGAATATTGACTATAACCATGGACTGTCAAAAGAACTAACAAATCTGTCTTGGAAAAAGTAGAAGCAGAATGCTCCTTAGAAGCAAGGGTGGTGAGACCGCATCTTACATACTGTGGACATGTTGTGAGGAGGGATCAGTCCCTGGAGAAGGACCTTTTGCTTGGTAAAGTACAGCGTCAGCAGAAAAGATGAAGACCCTCGATAAGATGGATTGACACAGTGGCTGCAACAATGGGCTCAAGCATAACAATGACTGTGAGCATGGCACAGGACCAGGCAGTGTTTTGTTCTGTGCTACACAGGGTCGCTATGAGTCGGAACTGACTTGCTGGCACCTAACAACAACAACAAGATGCAGCTAACATCATGTCTTTTCCTTGCTCTGAAATGTTCTCATTGCTTAATCTATGAAACCCAACCCACTGGCCCTGGCACTCCAGGTTGCTCATGATTTGTTCCAAATGTAGTATTTCAGACTTTCTCTCACTGCTCTCTTGTCCCCATGGGGAACTGAACTCTTCACCTTTCTTTGAAGATCCCTGGCCCTATATTCATCCCATTTCCTCTGCCCAGAATGTCTTCACCTTCCCAATCTTGGTTAATTCTGAAGTTACCCTTTATTTCTCCGTGCATCGCTGACACTTTTGGCACTCTTCCCGGATGGTTAACTTCTTCTTCTGTACGTTATAAGTATTTGTGTATATGTTTTATCTTCTGTGCTATATTGCCGGCTCTTTGAGGAAAGGGGTTATTCATCTTTGCATTCCTCACAAGGGTCCCTTATACTTAGTTTACACTTTCTTGAATGAAAAGTGATTAAACCTTAGGTTTAGATCGTTTCTTTTATGGTGACTGGAGCAATGGCGAATAGTTGTGTACATGTATGTATGTGTGCACACGAGTGTGTGCGTGTCTGCGTGTGTGTGTTCATTTTGACCCCTATTCTTTTCTAAACCTATTTCCAAGCACTAACGTAATTTAGGATTTTGGTAGTTAAGGAATAAGAAATGGCTTCCAGGCACAGTTAGGGGCTGCTTTGAAAGCATGAAGATAGCTAGAAGGCAGTTTTCGAATATTTAAAAATTTAGATAGACACAATATAAATCATTCTGGGAGGTGACATAGTACTTGACTGTGGTACTGTATCTGAGAGGGCTGTTAGATGAAAGTAATCTTTTCTAAACTCGAACTGACATGGGAACAGTTAAGTCTGATTTGTGAGCTACCGAAGTGTCATCTTTTATTCTTCTCAAAGACCTTAACAACTTGAAGGTGAGGACAAAGAGAAGGAAAGAAATGGAGGCTCATTTATTCTTCTTGAGGTAGAAATTGATGTTCATCAAACTCTTCTCTCTAACGACTTGCAATGATACACTTGATGGGTCGTAAAAATGTTCACCGAGTTTTGAGATATTGGGTCACACTCTAATTTTGTTTCTGGAGTGTTTTGGGATTAGGCTCTTTTTGCGTGGATGAGATTATGCCTTGCTACTTAAGAGTAGGGATATTAATGACCACTCATACGTACCGTAATTTGCCACAATTCCCCACATCTTTTTCCACCTTATTTTATTCTGAGTGTATGAATCTAATCCTACCTTTTGTTTACTCTTAAAATTCTTTTTTCCCCCCACTAAGGTGCAACAAGGTGAAGGAACTCAATTCACATGCTCTTCTAAGAACTGAAACGTGTTCCCACTTCTGATGGAACCGAATAGTGCTTTGAACTATGGAAGATAAAAACAGACAAAAAATAACTAGAGATTATGACAAAATATTTAGCATGCTTTCTTATTGCCACCATATGAGGGAGGTATTTAATATTTTGTTGCCATTTTAGAGGCAAGTGTCATAAGAAAGTCCTTTAGGTTTTCTTGATATTTATGTTTCCTTGTTTCTTTATTCATTCATCTATTAAATATTTGCTGAGTATGTACTCTATGCCAGGTAGAATTCTGGGGGTTGGCATTCAGTAATGGGTTAGTTAATGTTAATTTATGAGGTGATAACCTACCTCACACCACCATCCCTACTAGTGACTGCATGTAGTCTAGTGATCATTAAATGTTAATTTTTTATTTTCTACCCTTCTTTATAATATAGTGCATAACACACGTATGATGGAAAGTCACCATGATGTCAAGACATTTAAGCCTTAATGCAAACTGAAGTTTCTCATAGCTATCCAAGAGGGCAGCTACTTCATATAAGGGTTTCCATGAAGGATAATGCTGGAATTCTGTTTCAATTGAGAATGTGAGTTAGCCTATGACAAGACTCATATCTTGTCCCTAGCAACTGCTTGACTAGTTCTAAGAAAGAAGTTCTTGGTTTCTTTCTTATTTAGAAGGAGCAGGTGTCAGCACTGCAACTACGTAATGTGGCATAGGAATCAGAAAAGTTTCATTTTCTCGTATATATGAACAAATGATTATCTTCTATACATCTCTCATTTGAGAACTGGAGAGCTTGCACTTTATTACTTCCTAAAGGTCCCTGTGAGTCGGAATCAACTCTACAGCAATGGGTTTGAGTTTTTTTGGGGGGGGGGAGTGAAAAGGTCACTTAGGAGTTTCTGGGTGGTGCAAATGGTTAAGCACTCAACTACTAGCCAAACGCTGGTGGCTCAAACCCATCCAGAGGCACCTCGGAAGACAGGCCAGGCAATCTGCTTCCCAAAGGCCACAGCCTTGAAAACCCTGTGGAGCACAGTTCTACTCTGCACACATGGGGTGACCATGAGTCAGAATCAACTTGATGGCAACTAACAATAACAAAGGTCACCTAGAAGAAATCCCTCCTCTTTCTCCAAATTCCACACCTCTACATTTTATTTGGTCTCTTTTAATAGTTGTTGATTGATTCCAAGAATCTTACCTAGTTGGACTGCCTTTTTCCCTGGCTGAGTGCTCTTTCAATAAGACCTATCTAATCATGCTTTCTCTAGCTCAGTCTCCAGTGGCTTTACAAGGTCCAGCTCAAATGCCACCTGAGCTACAGAGCCTTCCCTGACCTTCCCCTTTCCATCCCCTGTTGGCCAGAGGAGAGATCACCCATTCCTCCACTCTCATACTCCTCTCTTTATGCCGCTAATGTAGGTCTTATTATACTGGTAATCTAGTCAGTCATTTATATTTCTCAGATTTTGAGCATGTTGTGAGCGGAGAGAATGTCCTATTTATCTTTGCCTTTCTAGCACCTTACACAGTGCCTGGCATGAAATAGGCAATAATTATTTCCTGAATTGAATTAATCAAATACACTGGGAGTTCCCACTGATGTTCCAAAGAATTTTAAAGGAAACATTAAATTCCTTTTATATCTTCTGAAAGGAGCCCTGGTGGTGCAGTGGTTAAGCACTAGACTGGTAATTGGAAAGTTGACAGTTTGAATCCACCAGCTGCTCCTTGGAAACCCTATGGGGCAGTTCTACTCTCTCCTATAGGGTTGTTATGAGTCAGAATCGACTCCACAGCAATGGGTTTTCGGGTTTTTATATCTTATGAAAGGAGCCCTGGTGGCGCAGTGGTTAAGCGCTCAACTGCAAACCGAAAGGTCAATGGTTTGAACCCACCAGCCACTCCGCACGAGAGAAAGATGTGATAGTCTGCTTCCATAAAGACTACAGCCTTGGAAACCATATGGGGCAGTTCTGCTCTGTCCTATAGGGCCGCTATGAGTCACAGTCAGCTTCTGGGCAATGAATTTATCATTTTTCCAGAAAACCCTCATTACCTGATAGTATATTCTAAGTCCAAATAATACATCATCCTATGGTAATTCAATGAGTTCTGTATCTCTTTGCTGCAGATGAGGCGGAGTTGATCACTTACTGGATGAGAGACTTTAGAAGATGTAGCACAACTATCAGATAACCCCGATCTCTGCTCATTTTGTCCTATTTCCTCTTCCCAGTATCTATGCAAAATAAATTAAATAAACTTGGGGCTCTACTTCCTTGGGCAATTCATTTCAAAAAAGATGTGGTTTGTTTTGGGCGTTTCAAGCTCTGTAATCAATCAGAAAATTTGCATATCTTACAATAAGATAAGGAGCCCTGGTTGCGCAGCTGTTAAGAGCTATGGGGAGCTATGGCGAGCTACGGCTGCTAACCAAAAAAGGTCAGCAGTTCGAATCCACCAGTTGCTACTTGGAAACCCTATAGAGCAGTTCTACCCTGTCCTATAGGGTTGCTAGGAGTTGGAACCGACTCGACAGCACCCAACAACAACAACAACACAATAAGACTGGAATCCAAAGGAAGCCCACCTACTTGGTCTTCCCCACAGAAAGCAAACGGAAGTGAAACTCCTAAGGGCTGTGTGCTCAGTGAAATGATTTCTGTACGGCATTTTAGCGAGGCAGTGGTGGGTCAGTGGTAGAATTCTGGCCTTCCACACTGGAGACTTGTGTTATATTTCTGACCAATGCACCTCATTCTCAACCACCACATGTCTGTCAGTGGAGGCTTGCATGTTGCTATGATGCTGAACAGGTTTCAGCAGAGCTTCCAGGCTAAGATGGACTAGGAAGAAAGGCTCAGAAATCTACTTCTGAAAATCAGCCAATGGAAACCATACAGATCACAATGGCCAATCCACAGCCGATTATGGGGATAGTGCAGGACTGGGTAGCATTTTGTTCTGTTGTGCGTGGGGTCACCATGAGTCAGGGGCAATTCTATGGCAGCTAACAACAACAACAACATGGCACTAGTTGGAGTTTGCTTAGTACGAAAGTGTTTCTTAGACAAAGCTCACCTCAGTTTTGAATTCATCTTTCCACTGTCATCTTACTTTTTTCACCACTCATTTTATTTCAGAGCTTCTCCTCATGACCCTGTTTCAGCAAGCCTCTTGGATATCTACGTCTCCCAGCTCTTATCCAACCTACACGTGCCATCTGTAGGCCATTAAAACAAAAAACACATTCAAGCCAAAGTATTAATGGGTCATGCTTTTAAAGGGACTCCTGGACAAGAAAATGCCCTAGACCACATTGGGGTGGCCCCTCCAATTGTAGGTGTTCAGGCACTGTAGCAGACTAAGGGAAGGACAATTTCACATGCAGCTCAAATCACATCTCAGAGGCGCTGGAGCCCAAATAGCCTTACTGTTCCACGGAGGTTGTGGGTGGCCCAGGGTGATTTAAAAGACAAGAGGACATACCAGACATTCCTAACAGGAGAGTTCATGGTTTTCAAACTGTGTTCCTTAGTATCTAGGGATTCTGTGGAAGATCAAGGGTGATATGAACGGGGAAACCAAGACGAACAAGTAGGCAGGACTCTCCCCCTGCACTCCTCACGTCAACTAATAATACTTTACCCTTAATAATTAGATTACTATTATTTGACTAATAGTAATGGAAGTATAGTCCCTCTGTTACCTTTTAATGAATTGAATTTCTAATTAAGTTTATTTTAAAAAGTTTTTTCCTAAATTTTATTTATTTTGTTGCTGTTGTTGAGAATATACACATAAAACGTACACCAATTCATCAGTTTCTGCATGTACAATTTAGTGACATTGATTACATTCTTTGATTTGTATAACCATTCTCACTCTCCTCTTTTGAGTTGTTCCTGCCTCATTAACATAAACTCACTGCACCCTGAGGTTCCCATCTAATCTTTTGAGTTACTGTTGTCAGTTCGATCCCATATAGATAGTTCTTAAAAGAGCATAATGCTCATGGCAGGCCTTTTTTTTTACTAGTTAAGCTAAACTTCTGTTCACTTTTTTAAAAAATGGTTTACTTAAAAAAAAAATGGCAAGTGCTATTTAAGCTCATGTGCTCTGTGTCCAGGAATCCCCAGTTAAAATGTAGATATCTTTAAGCAAAAACTCATTTGCCTGTCACTATCTCAGGGGGCATTAATTATCAAATAGCTAAGCCTTGAAAAGCTGAGAGTTGGTTTTTGGAAGAGTGGGCTACAGAGATGGAGCATTTTGTTACGGGGACAGAAGAAATAGAAAAAAAAAGAGTCATGACAGTGGGGAATGACTGGAGGTAATGTCGAGTGTCAAAGGCAAATTGGCCAGCTTCATGATTTGGCCTATGATGTGCCCTGTCACAGCCTGTAGACTTCAGGTTTTCAGAGCTTAAAGATATGTCACCTGTGTCTTGTTTAATTCATCACATTTGATAATCTGTCAGCATTCCTGACTGTATCACAATGATAGCTTATCCCTTACCTCACTGCAGTCATATACATCTCAAATTAATAATGAAAGATTATACCACAATGGGAGCCCACTGACATAGTGAGTGGAGTATGTTGAATTCTCATTTCCAATTTTTCACCTTTTCTTGCATCCATGCCCATTGCATTGTAACTTTGCACGTCCTTTCACGAAAAGAGGGCTATACTTCCTAGCCCCCGACTTTAAACTTGACCATGTGACTTGCTTTGGCCAAGGGGATGTGGGTGTAAGCAACACTGCACCAGCTTCGAGGCTAGGACTTATGAGGTCTTGTATGTTTCACTTACCCTTTGTACTTCTGACATCACCACGAGAAGACCATGGTCCAGCTAGCCTGCTGATCCCAGAAGGATGAGAGATATGTGGACCAAAAGGATCCAACCTGCAGCTTGGAGACGCCCAGCTTAGCCCAGACAAGATCAGCTGTGCCATCTCAGCTGATGTGCGTACAAGCGACAAATAAAAGTTTAGAGTTGAATGTCATTGGGATTTTGTGATTGTTTATTTTGCAGTACTAGCTGGCTGATGCCACAGATAAGAGTTAAGTTTGCAGTCAGACACACCTGAATTAAAATTCAGCTGAACTGACTTTGGGCAGTTAATTTAGCCTCCCTAAAGATTCTTTTTTTTAAAGATTCACTATGAAGCATTGGTTGGTCAGTGGTAGAATTCTCACCTTCTATTCGAGAGACCAGGGTTTGATTCCCAGCCAATGCACCTCAAGTGCAGTCACCACTCATCTGTCAGTGGAGGTTTGCAAGTTGCTATGATGTTGAACAGGTTTCTGCAGAGCTTCCAGACTAAGGAGTAGGAAGAAAGGCCTGGCAATCTGCTTCCAAAAATGAGCCAATGAAAACTCTCTGGATCACAACGGCCTGATCTACAATCGATCATGGAGATAGCACAGAATCGGGTACAGTTTCGTTCCATTGTGCATGGGGTCACCCTGAGTCAGAGGCAGACTTGATAGAAGCTAACAGCAAAGATCCAGTACTCTCATCTGTAAAATATATGTAATCATAATAATTATATCACAGTGTTATAGACATTAAATGAAATGATGTTTGTAAACTCCTAGGCAGAATGCTTCACTATTAATATTGTTATACTTACAAATACAAAGAATATTTTGGGATTCAGTAACCCAATGAAATAGGAGACACCCATGAATTTCAAGGTATGAATTAGATTTTTAAATATATGATGGTTAAAAAAAAAAGGCATTTATTCTTCTGAAACTCAGGGCAGATAAATCATTTTTCTTTTGTTTAATGACCATTAAACTTCATAAATGTACTACTTGGAGAGATGAATAATTAGCTTGGAAATAGTTTTCTTTTAAAGGGAAATATAATCATGACTTGACCAACATCACTTGGTGTATAAAGTGCTATCAGTCAGACGCTCTAGTTAGCATGGAAACCCTGGTGGCATAGTGGTTAAGTGCTACGGCTGCTAACCAAGAGGTCAGCAGTTCGAACCTGCCAGGCGCTCCTTGGAAACTCTATGGGGCAGTTCTACTCTGTCCTATAGGGTTGCTATGAGTCAGAATTGACTCAACGGCAGTGGGTTTTGGGGTTTTTTTTGTTTTTTTCTAGTTAGCATGCTTGACTTGTTTGTGACCAAGAGTTCAGGTGAATACTTTTGAGATTTATTTTGTAATTTTCAACATGTCAATATAAAACAGCTTTTTAAATTTTTTTGTCCCTCCATTGCCATCAGGTTGGAATAAATTGACTTTTGATGCAAAGTTGTGGCCAGGGGTTGAAATTTACATATGATTGATGTTCAAAGTGCTGACTAGTGACACCTCCCTCCTTCTTGTATATCACTTCCTGGACTGGGATCTGTTTTGGGTAAAATATTGAGACACTCACTGGCCTCTGTGCCCCTCAGATGCTCTTGAAAGAAGAGAGAACTCATTGACTACATTTGTTCTTAAAAAAAACAACTGATGTTTGCAAATGTTTTGAAAAATATATTTCCAATTCTTGGGTCTTCAAGCATACAATCTTAGTATATTATTTCCTGATCAATTAGTAAATCCATTGGTCCAGCCAGCTCTTAGCACCCAGTTTATGTTTTTCGTTTTGCAGGAATTTTAGAATGAATACCAAATCCCTGGAGTGGCCACGCCCTCTTCCCTTACTGAGGCAACTCCCTTCTGTTGGACTTCCATTTTCATAAAGAGAAAGCCCTCAGGAGAATGGCAGCTGGGCTGAAGCAGCTGTGAGAGGCTTTATGGTTGCAGGAAAGCTAAGGTATGCTAATTTGTCTTTGTTTTTTCATTTTAGTGTTTTGCTAGCGAAACTTGCAAAAACTCTCAGAACTTTTTTTTTCCTATGAAACACGTGCACGTGCAGCTGAACGCTTAAATACTGCGCCACCAGGGTTCAGACAGCATGGGTTGGTCATTGTATTTGCTTGGGTTCTTCCAAAAGATGAGGATTTGGGTGCACATAGTTTATTGGGTGGTGATTCCTGGAAGCGTGGGGAGAGAGTAATAGAAGAAAGACAATGAAGGGTGCATTTTAATGAGCAGGTTACTGCTGTGGGCACTGGGCATTCAATCCTGCTGGGGCCCCCCTGAACACAACTCAGAATTGTCCCACCAATGGGTGAAGGAGCTGAGGTATCCCTCCCTCAGTGCTCTGTCCTCTGGGCTGAAGTTGGCTCCTGGGGTGTTAAATTCCAGACATTTCCAGCTTGCTCTGCACAGACTAGATTCATTTCTGCAGCTAGAGAGAGACCCCAGGCAGAGAGAAGGCATGGAGTATATAACTGTCCATCCAAGCTGCAGGTGACTGGTGGGGTCAGCAGAAGGAATATGGGTGAAATCACCAACAGCATCTGCTACTGACACTGAAGGGGAAAACATGCTTCCTCTTCATTTTTCCTCAAAATAAAAAGAAACAAATCGAAATTACTCATGTTACGTGCATTTCAAGGGAAAAAGATTTCTTTAAAACAATATGTTGATAGTCAAATATATGCAAATACCTATTTCCATAAGGGGCCTTGTTTTTTTAGATTGTGCCTTAGGCAAAAGTTTATAGCTTAAGTTTGTTTCTCAAACAAAAATTTACACACACATTGTTATGTGCTAGTTGCTCTCTCTATAATGTGACAGCACATTCCTCCTTCCCACCCCGGGTTTCCCATGTCCATTTAACCAGCTTCTGTCCCTTCCTGCCTTCTCATCTCACCTCTGGACAGGAGCTGCCCATTCAGTCTCATGTATCTACTTGAACTAAGAAGCACTCTCTTCACGAGTCTCATTTTATGTCTTACAGTCCAGTCTAATCTTTGTCTGAAGAGTTGGCTTCGGGAATGGTTTTAGTTCTGGGTTAAGAGAGAGCCCGGGAGCCATGTCTTTTGGGGTCCCTCCAGTCTCAGTCAGACCATTAAGTCTAGTCTTTTTACTGGAATTTGAGTTCTGCACCCCACTTTTCTCCTGCTCTGTTAGGAACTCTCTGTTGTGTTCCTTGTTAGGGCAGTAGTTGGTGGTAGCCGGGCACCATCTAGTTCTTCTGGTCTCAGGCTGATGGAGTCTGATTTATGTCACCCTTTCTGTCTCTTGGTCTGATAATTACCTTGTGCCTTTGTTGTTCTTCATTCTCTTTTGCTCGAGGTGGATTGGGACAAATTGATGCATCTTAGATGGCTCCTTGCTAGCTTTTAAGACCCCAGGCACCACTCACCAAAGTGGGATGAAGAACATTTTCTTAATAAACTTCGTTATGCCAATTGACTTAGATGTCCCCTGAAACCATGGTCCCCAGGCCCCTGCCTGTGCTACTCTGTCCCTCGAAGTATTTGGTTGTATTCAGGAAACTTCTTAGCTTTTGGTTTAGTCCAGTAGTGCTGACTTCCCCTGTATTGTGTGTTGTCCTTCCCCATAAGGGGGCTTTTATTTTCCAAATTAAACTTCTTTGTTCATATTGGTAAGACCCCTGGGCGTTGCAAATAGTTTGCACTAGGCTACTATGCAAAAGTTTGGCAGTTCGAATCCACCCAGCAGTGCCGTGGAAGAAGGGCTTGATGATCTACTTCCATAAAATACAGCTCTTGAAGACTCTATGAAGTGCCATCCTACTCTGACACACATGAAGTTGCCAGTAGTTCAAATCAATTTGACAACAAAGGTTTGGTTTGTTTGGTCCGTAGTGGTATAGGAAATATGGTTATAAGGAAGAAACCCATAATATTTTCTCACAGCTAAAAGCCAAGATGAGGAAAACACATTTTACCTACAAGAACAAAGGTTTAATAAAAATTTTTTTCCCCCAATTTGCCTCCCCTGCCTTGGCTTTCCTTTTTTAGGAATTGTTTGTTACTAACTCTGACCACAAGATGTCACTATTTTACCAGCCTAAAATCTAACCGCGGCTGCAAAAGTTTAACACTATTTCCTTTGCAGATGTTTCAGTAACAGTGAAACATACCCATTGAAATTATCAAGGTTTTTCTGGTAGAGGAAGTTAAAAGGTTTCACTTGAACAAAGGTCAAATCACAAATGTCTGGTCATCTCCCATAAAATCCAGGACCTTCCAGGGACTATAAAATATTTATTCACCCCCTCTACCCCCAATATATGTTGGGCAGACAATTATCACGATAAAATGTTTATCTTTTTCATTATTTGCTCCATTCTATGCTTTTGAAATGCATGAAGACTCATTTTAATTCAGGACCTCTGAAATATTACAAAATGCAACCCCAACTGATGTTTTTGGACAATTGCTTTTTAGGTAGCAAAAGAGGAACTCAGGAAGCCTGAATGAGGGGCATATTACATGCCCACTACAAAGCATCTTCAGGGAATTACTAAACCTTCAGGCAGAAGCTGAACTCCTAAGAAACTGTGCAACGACTTCATTAGGGGTGGCCACCCTTACGTTTAAAAGGAGCCCTGGTGAAGCAATGGGTGAGCACTCAGCTCCTACCTGAAAGGTGCTGGTTTGAACTCACCCAGGGCTCTGAGGGAGAAAAACCTGGCAATCTGCTTCCATAAAGATTATAGCCTAGACAACCAAAGGGGGCAGTTCTACTCTTTCACATAGGGTCACTATGAGTTGAAATCAACTCGACGGCATACAACAACAATCACTCTTAGGTTATAATTTCTCTCCATGGAGTTTTCACCAGAATCCTTATACCTATATTGCCCACACTAATACAGAAAAAAGAGTTTCATTTGGAATATAAAAGCCCCCGTATGAAAGCATACCAAAAACAATAACAAACCAAACCTGTTGCTGTCCAGTCAATTCCAACTCATAGCAACCCTGTAGGACAGAGTAGACTGCCCCATAGGGTTTCCTAGGCTGTTATATTTCTGGAAGCAGGCTGCCACATCTTTCTCCCTTGGAGCAGCTGGTGGGTTCAAACCACTGGTTCGCAGTTGAGCACTTAACTATCGTGCCACCAGGGCTTCTTCATCTCTTACTAGGTGCTCAATAAATAACCCATTGCCATCGAGTCGGTTCGAACTCACGGTGACTCCATGCATGCAGAGTAGAACTACACTTCATAGGGTTTTCAAGGCTGCGACCTTTGGAAAGCAGATCACCAGGCCTTTCTTCCCAGGCGCCTCTGGGTGAGTTCAAACCACCAACTTTTCGGTTAGTAGTTGAGCGTTTAACTGTTTGTGCCACCTATGTTTATTATAGTAGTACATGTAATGTTACTTTAGCAGTGTGGTGCTGTGTCATTTTTCATGTTTTGGATTTAGTAAAATAGCCCTGGCATTTGTCAACACCTACTTACTCAGGTTAGAGGTCAACTTATTTAAAAAAACAAAGCCACTTAAGTCAATCATTAAATGCAGTGTGTAGAACAAGTTGTGCCTTTGCTCTGTTGTATTGAATCATTTCATTTTCTCCTTGCTATTACAATCAAAAGAAGTAAGTGCATTTTTACAGAACAACATCCAGCTTACTGGTCTGCAAAATACTGAGCCTTTATGTGGCCTTTTTAAAGGGGCTTTCCCTTGCTCTTGAAATCAGGCTGAACAAACTGCAGGACGTTGGGAGTTTGTAACCCAACTACGTAAGGAAAAATTGTTTGTGACTCTATAGAGGAAAATTAGATGAAGATATAAAGTTTTCATCTCATTATTTTCATTTCATATTTATCAGAGCTTGTTGACATTTTCTGTGTTATCTAATCTTGAACATACTTGAGGCTATTATTTAGAAAAAAATAAAGGACAACGTTTTGTCAGCACTCCAACTTATGTGGATAATTATATTGAGGAGACTATCATTTGAATAGTTTTGTACTGAGTTTAAATTATGCATTTCACCAACGTGCAATTAATTGAAGTAGAGACACCTGCAAACTAATGTCATCGAATCAAGTGCGTAAGTAGAACATACACTTAGGTGAAGTAGCCTATCTTCCTACATTCACATATTGTATCTTTAAGACAGCAGCAGAATTAAATACTGTTCAGTTAAGAACAATCCACTTAACGGGAAACACAGGCAACAGAATTTACTCCAGGTGGGTGAGTATGGTATACTCTACACAACCTTGTGTCTCTTGAATGCCTATTGTCCTGTGAATTTGCCATTCACACACTTTTCATTAACTTGTGTTTAGTAATAACCAGTTTCTCCAACTCACTAGAATAGAATAATCTAGAATTCAGGTAAAAATGGGATCCAGTGTGTGTATGCAGTGGGGGAGCCCATAGGCCCCCGGAAATTGCGTAAGAAATTATACGTGTGCATGCATATTTGTGGTGTGGTTGAGCCAACCAATGGATAACCAATATCCTTTCTCTTATTATTATTACTACAAAAAAAGATTTTATTATGTCTGACAGGCACCTGACCGAATAGTGCATATGCCAATTTTCCCACTTCTCTTCTAGTTAGGGCTGTCCAATGAGAATTAAATACAAGTTGGCGAGACTTTGAGTATCCTTTAGAAGGGTCAGATAGTATATGTATCCTTTGTCCTATTACCTTTCTAATCTACCTCCTTTTCTCTGCCTGGAATGCAGATGTGATGGCTGGAACTCTAGCAGTCATTTTAGGGCTTTTTAAAATGTTAGGTAAATATATTATTAAAAAAAAATTTTGTATTGAGGTAATATTTACATACAGTGAAATATTCACATCTTAAGTACACTGTTCAATCAGTTTTGGCAAATGCATATCAAGACCCACAATATTTCCATCACCCCAGAAAGATCCCTTCTGCTCTTTCCCAATCAATTCCTACTTCCCACCTAAGAAACAACCACTGATCTTGTTTGTATTACCATAGGTTAGTTTTGTCTATTGAGAATTTTATGTAAATGGATTATACAGTGCGTACTCTTTTCTTACATTTAGAGTAATGTTTTAACATCCATCCATGTTGTTTCATGTATAAGTAGTTCTTTCTTTTTTATTGCTGAGTATTATTTCATGTTATGAATATACTGCAGTTTGTTCATCCATTCTTCCATTAGTAAATGTCTGGACTGTTTCCAGTTTGGGCTATTGTGAATAAAGCTGCTATGAACATTTGTGCACAAGTGTTTACGTGAACATATGGTTTCATTTCTATTGGATAAAGATGTTGTTGTTGTAGTTAGGTGCTGTCGAGTCAGCTCCACCTCATAGCGACCCCATGTGTAACAGAACAAAATGTTGCCTGGTCCTGTGGCATCCTCACAAGCGTCTGTATATTTGAGCCCATTGTGGCAGCCACTGTGTCAATCCATCTTGTTGAGGGTCTTTCTTTTTTTTCACGGACCTTCTATTTTACCGTGGATAAATATATAGGGGTACAATTGATGAATCATAGGGTAGGTATATGTATAGCTATTTTAAAAACTGTCAACAATTTTCCAAAGCTGCTGTAAATTTTTAAACTTTCATTAGCAATGTCTTCACCAATATTTGGTGTTGCCAATCTTTTTTATCTTAGTCATTCTAGTGAGTGTGTAGTAGTATCTGTGATTCCCTGATGACTGATGATGTAGAGTACTTTTTCATGGGTTATTGGACATTGCATTTTTAATATAATCTTAGATTAGACCATGAGGCCTTCAAGGGACACACTCCAGTAACAATAGTACCCACTTGACCCATTTTCGTCAAGTCGATTCTGACTCGTAGTGACTCATAGAGCTGACCTATAGGGTTTCCAAGGCTGTAATCTTCACTGAAAGCAGGCTGCCACATGTTTCTCCTGCAGAGTGGCTGGTGGGTTCTAATCACCAACCTTTATGTTAGCAGCTGAGCACTTAACCACTATACCACCAGAGCTCCTTAGTATTCCCTTAAATCACTTTTAAAGGATCATGCATGTTGCTAACTGTAGAATTTCCCTTTTGTTTAATAGGGCTTGTAAGCTTTGAGCAAGAATTGTAATGTTCTGGAGAATATTGGGGACTTTGGGAGATTTGTGGTAGAAAGGGAGAGAGAAAAGAGACCTGGGGCTACTGGAGGCCAGAAAGAGAATTTAGGGTAAATAAATGAGAATTTTAATGGTGGCTTTACTTGGGTTTTTCTGTGAAGTGTGTGATGTAAACCCTCATCTCCATTCCTCATAAAAATTTCAAGAAAACTACATTATTCGTGAGTGTAGGAGTCAGCAAACTAATGGCTCACAGGCCAAATCTGGGCTACTGTTTGGTCTTGTGAATAAAGTTTTATTGGAACATAGCCACACTCATTTGTTTACATGTTGTCTGTGGCTGCTTTTATGTTACAATGGCAGAGTTGAGTAATTGTGACAGAGACACATAGCTGAAAATGTTTATTATCTGACCCTTTACAGAAAAAATTCTGTCAACCCAGTACTGTTGCTTTAGAGAACTGGAACTGTTTTGGGGGAGAAGGGGACTGCGACGAAGTGCTGAGTACTAGGTCAAGGTGGGAGACGGGTTAGAATCTGAGAGGCTGGATCCACTTGGTTTGATACCCAGGAAGAACATTTGTAGATTGTCCTGGCTCAGCAGCAAAGTATTTGCAGATGTACTGAGTAATGTCTCCAGATAATGAGGAAACAGTTATTGAGCTTCTCTTTTTTGGGCTACTATGCTTGGCTGTACACAGTAATTTAGAGTGACATAGTCCTTTCCTCCTAAGCTAGATGATATTGATGTGAAGGGACATGAAAAATCACATGGCCAACAGAATAAGAATGCTAAACGACAGCCACTATTGAAATACCTTCACACATGATCCAATTCCCCTTTCTTTGACTTCATATTCACTAAGTGATTTAAAAAAAAAAATTCAATTTCTAAAACCCATTCTTGGACTGAAGAGCAAAAAAGAAAAAAAATGTCTTTGACCAACTATAGCTCTCTCTATGAAATTAAAACATTGACTTCCTGATTCAAGATGGTTTCATGTGACCTTGGAGGGCATGAGCCTGTTTTCTTTGGGCCTAAACACTAACCAGTGTAGTGCCCAGGTCAAGGAATTATAGTTCTGTGTGTTTGGTATAAAACCCAAAAAAAGACCCAGTGCCGTCGAGTCGATTCCGACTCATAGCGACCCTATAGGACAGAGTAGAACTGCCCCATAGAGCTTCCTAAGAGTGCCTGGCGGATTCAAACTGCCAATCCTTTGGTTAGCATCCATAGCACTTAACCACTTAATGCCACCAGGGTTTCCTGGTATAGGCTTGTAAAATGTCAAAGAGTAGCAGAGGTGGGTATATTTCCAACTTCTATTTAGCGTTCATAGTCAATGAAGAAGCTTTTACTTTTTTTCCCCCTTTTTTATTTAATTAGGTACTAGACATAATACTGATGCCTGGCCGATATGATAGAGGTTGATCAAGATAAAGTCTAAACCTTGCCATAAAAAAAAAAAAACCTTGCCACAAAATCCTGATTATTTATCAGTCAGTGGGTTACACGGCAACATGTTTTTCATTCCTATCTAAATGACTCGCGTACATTATACAGAAGTTTGCACCTGCTTTTGCCTTTTTTAAAAAAATTCATGTGAAGCTCAGGGGGGTTGTATGTTAGAATGTGGCTTCCCCATTTCACTCCTACTGTGTACTGAAATCAAATTTTAAATATTTATCCACTTCTTGCACTATAGTGAGCTAAGTGTGCTAACACTAAAAAGTCTAGAAAATCCAGCCCACCCCATTGATCTCCACCAAGGCAGGAACTTTGACCTATTCACCTGTTGACTGATAGATCCGAGTGGCTGGAGCAATGCCTGCAGAGAGTGGCCACTCGATACATATTTGTCAATGAAGGAATGAACAGTGAAAGAAAGCACATACTTTTTTTTTTGTGTTGAGCCAACCTGTTTTTTTTTTTTTTAATTTTTATTAAGCTTCAAGTGAACATTTACCATTCCAATCAGTCTGTCACATGTAGGTTTACATACATCTTACTCCCTTCTCCCACTTGCTCTCCCCCTATTGAGTCAGCCCTTTCAGTCTCTCGTTTCGTGCCAATTTTGCCGTCTTCCCTCTCTCTCTATCTTCCCATCCCCTCTCCAGTCAAGAGTTGCCAACACACTCTCCAGTGTCCACCTGATTTAATTAGCTCACTCTTCATCAGCATCTCTCTCCCCCCCACTGACCAGTCCTTTTCATGCCTGATGATTTGTCTTTGGGGATGGTTCCTGTCCTGTGCCATCAGAAGTTCTGGGGAGCATTATCTCTGGGATTCCTCTAGTCGCAGTCATACCATTAGGTATGGTCTTTTAATGAGAATTTGGGGTCTGTATCCCATTGGTCTCCTGCTCCCTCAGGAGTTGTCTGTTGTGCTCCCTGACAGGGCAGACATTGATTGTGGCCGGGCACCAACTAGTTCTTCTGGTCTCAGGATAATGTAGGTCTCTGGTTCATGTGGCCCTTTCTGTCTCTTGGGTTCTTAGTTGTCGTGTGACCTTGGTGTTCTTCCTTTGCCTTAGAAAGCACATACTTTTGTTTGAAAAGAAAAGTTTTTCCTAACATTAAATTTTAGAAAAAAATTTTTTAGAATTAAAAAAAAGTTCTATTAAATAAGTGGAATGAAATGCACAAATTAATAGCTTTCGATGTGGTAAGAAGCTTTCTTTTGGCTGTTTGCCATATGTTGTTGTTAGCTACCATCGAGTTAGCTCCCGACTTATGGTAACCCCACGCACAACAGAACAAAATCCTGCCCGATCCTGCACCATTGCCATGATCAGTCATAGATTGGACTGGTGTATCCATAAGGCTTTTATCAGCTGATTTTCAAAATTATGTTGCCAGGCCTTTCTTCCTAGGCCATCTTAGTCTGGAAGCTCTGCTGAAACCTGTTCAGCATCATGGCAATACATAGCCTTCACTGACAAACAGGTTGTGGCTGCGCAAGAGGTGTGTTGGCCGAGACTCTAACCCAAGTCTCCCGCATGGAAGGCGAGAATTCTACCCCAGAACCACCACTGCCCCTGACATTTGTCATGTAGGCCCTGGTTAAAAAACAAAAAACCCTGAGGCTGAGGCAGGCAGCATATTATAACCAGGGAGGTCAACAACATGTGGCCGTGTCACCTCACTCTGAGTCTCAGTTTCCTCATTTGTAAAATAGGTACAGCAGCAGCTGCCACACAGGTGTGTTATGAGCATTATACAAATAAAATATGTGTAGGAGTCTGTGTGCTTGTATGTAAAGTTTTTGGTAGGAGGGTACAAAAAAAAAAAAACCAAGCCCATTGCCACTGAGTTAATTCCAACTCATAGCGACCCTATAGGACAGAGTAGAACTGCCCCATATGGTTTCCAAGGAGCCTGGTGGATTCAAACTGCCAACCTTTTGGTTAGCACCCGTAGCTCTTAACCACTATGCTACTAGTAGGATTTCCAGCAAACAACCTGTTACCATCGAGTTGATTTCGACTCATAGCAACCCTATAGGACAAACTAGAGCTGCCCTATAGAGTTTCCGAGGAGTGTCTGGTGGATCCGAACCACCAGCCTTTTAGTTAGCAGCCCTAGCTCTTAACCACTACGCCACCAAGGTTTCGCGGTAGAAGAGTAGGCACTCAATAAACAGTCATTTCCTTCCCGACTTATTTTTTCTGAAGGACCATTAGTCATAGGCTTTTCCCTGCACAGCATTATAACCTTAACATTTTTTCCAGTAAAATTAAAGCCAATAAATAACATTACTTTTAATATTTAGCAACTTCATACATTCTGCCATTTTTTGATCAATGTAAATTTCCATTTGAATCATGCAAATTTTCCCATGGATTACTGTTTTAGCATTCTTACATACAGTGAAAACTGTGAGAGCCAGAACTCGATGGGACTGCCTTGTTTTTCCAGGTCTCCAAAGTTTTTTGCCTTTGACTTTTTTTTTCTCTTTCTTTTTCGTTGTACTTTAGAGGAAGGTTTACAGAGCAAACTAGTTTCTCATTAAACAATACACATATTGTTTTGTGACATTGGTTGCCAACTCCGGGACATGTCAACACTCTCCCCTTCTCGACCTTGGGTTCCCTACTACCAACTTTCCTGTCCCCACCTGCTTTCTAGTCCTCGCCCCTGGGCTGGTGTGCCCATTTAGTCTTGTTTTGTTTATGGGCCTGTCTAATCTTTGGCTGAAGGGTGAACCTCATGAATGACTTCAGTACGGAGTTAAAAGGGTGTCCAGGGGCCAACCACCTTTGACTTTTCTACCACTTTTTTTAGTGGAAAATATTTGAGTTTCCTTCTCTGACAGGTTTCTGCCTTACACAGGTTCCAGCTTTTATAGGTTTTGCTGTATAAGGCAATATTGCCCCATGTTATCAGCGTGGGCTCAGGATTCAGACTTCTTTGGTTGAAATCCTGACCCTACCACTTACTAGCTGTGTAATTATGAGCAAGCCATTTAACCTTTCCGTGCCTCAACTGTAAAATGTGCATAATGGTTGTATTATCTTCATAGGTTTAATTGTAAAATTATGTGAGTTAACACATGTATACCCTTTAGAACAGTGTCTGGCATAGAGTAAGCTCCCAACAAACATCTGCTATTATTTTTATAGTAATTACACAATAAAAAAATCCAAAGTCTAAAATATCTACTTTCCTATGGATGGTCTTTGTTCCTCATATATTAGTAAATTTGCTGGGTATTTAAGTCATTTATTGTCAAGCTGGTACAGTCAAACTGGGTAATTTGAGAAGAGTTTAATAATTAAATTTACGAACGGGTGGTCAGGTGTAGGGAAACCGCAAAGACTGTGGTGTACCCTGGGGCTGGTAACTGCTGAGTGCTGTTACCACCCCTAAGCCTTATGGTATGAGGGGAGTGAGGAAAAGGAGCTGTTATTGAGACCTGGAGTCGGAAAAAGCAGTATGGAGAGGGCCGTCTGGTAGAAGCTGTAGCCTTCGATGAAGAAAAGCAGCCAGGATTATGCAACAATGGAGAGACGGCTCTGGGGGAATAAATACCCTGACCTCACTCCCCTGCCTCCTATCTCCTCTCAGTGCCCCCTAGTGGCCAAACTCAACCCAAAACTAGAGGGAAGCAAAGAAGGCTGACATAATCCATATAGGGCAGCATCCTGGGAAGCAGAGCAGGATGGAGAGACGGGAAGAGTGGATGGGAGAGACAAATGGATCATGCCCAGTGCAATAATCATGTTAGTTCTTGAATGTAAAAATATGACAGTTTCATAAAGTTATATATGATTCTTCAGCAATGAGCATATTTTTTCTGAAAGAAAATCTTTCATTTAAGGCCAATATCTATTGAAATGGGTGATACTTTTATAAGCTCTATATGTGAAGAACTTGTATTAGTTTTATGATTTCTACTGGGACCAATAAGTCTCTTATATGGAAAAGTTACATTTCTTGGGAAAAACTTAAACCAGAGCTAGTCCTCTCATACGTATCTTCTCTTAGCCATGAGAGGGACAAGGTTTGAGGGTTTGGATGGGCTCAGCCCAGTTCATCGATGAAAATGTAAAGACCCTCTCTCTCTATATGCATATATATATGTGTGTGTGTGTGTGTATATCTTGTTGACAGGCAAGTCATTGTATCATCTATATAGACGAAGATCTATGAAATGGGCAAAAAAATAAATGCAAATTTTGATCTTTAAAATCTTTGATATGCTTCTAATATCATATATACCATACCAAAGGACCTCTAATTTTTCACAAAGACATCCCTCCTAGCTTTCCATACATATTCTTTTGAATCAGAAATCTTGATTATCATTTCAAAATGCAGCTTCCTCTTCTCCTCAAGCAGGTTTTGGCATGGACTCATTTCCCATAAGGGACAGCCTTGATAGAGCTCTCCTTCTCTTTTGCTAACAAAGATTAGGCAGTGGTAAGATACAACTATTGGTCTCTACTCATTTGGAGCAAAAGACAAAGAAGGAAACCAAAGACTCAAAGAAGAAATGGGAGTACAGGACAACCAGTCTATAAGAAACATGGCCTCATCTACCCTGAGACTAGGAGAACTAGATGGTGCCTGGCTACCACTATTAGCCATTCTAATCATGGCCACAATAGATGGACCCTGATAGAATGGGAGAAAAACGTGAAACAGAATCTTAAATTAAAAAATCCAGATTTACTGGACCTGTTGAGACTGGAGGACTCCCAAGACTATTGCCCTGAGATACTCTTTAAACCTTGAACCAAAACTAGCCCCTGAGGTCACCTTTTAGCTAAATAACAGATTGGCTCACAAATAAAGAATATTGCTTGTGAGTACTGTGTTTCTTTAAAAAATCATCTATATTAGACCAAATGGTCAACAATTACTTTAGAACAAAGATGAGAATAAAAGGAGGCAGGGAAACTAGATTAATAGAAACTGAGCAACCAGTACAGAAATAATGAGGATATTCATGCACTGTGAAGAATGCAGGGCTTTGAATTGATTCTGTCCGGTGCGACCCCCTGCTGAGAATTTCTACTTTCACCCCAGGTATACCGAATCAGAATCTACATTTTAACAAGAGCCCAGGTGATTCTTATGCAGAAATAAGTATAAATAAGAATCACCTGGGGCTCTTGTTAAAATGATAAGAATCACCTGGGGATCTTGTTAAATCACCTGGGTGGAAATGCAAATTCTCAGCAAGGGGTCAAAACTGGAACAAACTGGTCTGAAGCCCTGGAAGAATATAGCCAATGTCACTGAATAACTTGTGTAGAAATTGTTGAATGGGAGCCTCAACTGCTGGGTAAACCTTCACTGAAAACACAATAAAGTATTACAAAAAAAAAAAATTAGCAGTGGATTCCTAAATTGGGGTTCACTGACCACCCTCTTTCCTGGCATGGTTCCTTTACTTCTTGCAATTGTACCAACAGGGAGCAAGATGATGCTTCTGTTTTTTTTTTTTTTATTATTATTATTGCAGTACTTCCTTTGGATCTCTGGAGTTCAGTTTGCAATTTTGTTTTTCTTCTAAATTTTATTATTTTGTTGTTGTTGAGAATATACACACAAAACATACACCAATTCAACTGTTTCTACATATACAATTTAGTAACCTTGATTACATTCTTCGAGTTGCGCAATCATACCCCCCTTTTCTGAGTTTTCTTCCCTTGTTAATATAAACTCACTGGCCCCTAAGGTTCCCATCTAATCTTTGGAGTTGCTATTGTCACTTTGATCCCATATAGATAGTTCTTAAAAGAGCATAATGCTCAAGGCAGACATTTTTTACTAGTTAATCTATTGTTCGATTTTAAGACGGCGTCAGGAGATATTTTTGGTTTAAGATTTAAAGGTTATCTCAGGGCAATAAGTTCAGGGGTTCATCCACCCTCCATGGCTCCAGAAAGTCTGGAGTCGATGACAATTTGATATTCTGTTCTGCATTTTCCCGCTTTGGATTAGGATTCTATAGAATCTTTGATCAAAGTGTTCAGTAATGGTAGCCAGGCACCATTCAGTTCTGGTCTCATGGCAAAGGAAGAATTGTTCTTGGAGGCAATTAGCCACATATTCCATTTCCTTCTATTCCTGACTTTCCTTCTTCCTCTGTTACTCCAGGTGAATACAGGCCAATCGTGCCTTGGATGGCTGCTTGCAAGCTTTTAAGACCCCAGGCACTACTCAACGAACTAGGAGGTAGAAAAGAATCACTAAACACATTATTAGGCCAATTAACTGGGATGTCCCATGAAACCATGACCCAAAACCTCCAAACCAAGGCACCAAATCCCATGAGGTGTTTGGTTGTAGCTAAGCAGCCTCAGCAGCTACTTTTTTTTTTTGTCAATACATCTATCTATCATGCAACTTTTGTCAATTCAACCTTTTACAGGTGTACAACTTATTGACAGCAATTACAATAATCGGTTGTGCAACCTCACCCTTAATCAGCTTGCAAATGTAATAAGGAAAATTGTTCTCACTCACTCAGTCACTCATTCACTCGAACTCTTAATTGTCCCCAAACGTAACCAATTGTTTTCTAACCTCCATGGAATCAATTAAAAAGATTGCTCAGTTTTCCTTTCTTCATATCTTTGACACAATACTGGAACCCAGAACATATAAAGATTCCATTAAAAGAGCAGAAATCTCTCCTCCGCCCCCACTAAAACCGTTTCCCATGTTTCTCTTTATCTGCTGGATTAGTGTTGTCGTTTTTCTACCAGGCTGTTGGGAGTTTAATGTTAAGTGCTTCATTAATAATGCTTTGTGCTTTAGAAACATTTGAAACAGATAAATCTTGACAGCGAACAGAACTTATTTATTTTATTCTTTGTGCTTAACATCACAGGGCACTGTTTAAAAATAGTTTTGTTTCTGCTTCAAGATGTAGAAAAGCAGTACTTTACAAACCACAGCCACAGAGATAGAATTAATTAGTGGAAGGATAATGGTCTTACAATTTGAAAATAAATGTTTGCTTCTATCAGCTATAAAAGGATAAAAATCGCTGCATTGAAAGAAGAGGAAAAATGGAGGAAAAAAAGCATACATTTTTCTGAAATGATAGGGCAAGCTCATGGGTGTGTTAACAATAGAATTTATACAGAAAATAATTAAAATAGGAAATTTCTACTTTTATTTTCTTCGTTTGAAATGAATTTTCAACTTTCCTTTTGGCAGTATTTGCTAGTAATTCAGTTCCCACTAGAAAATAGCCTGGACTTAGTTTCTATTCCGGTGATACTCTGCAACATTATCGTTCTAACTAGTTCATACACAAGTGAAGATAGTGAGTCTTTTCCAATATTCCCCAACCTGTCCCTTGCACAGCACCAGATGTAACCTTGAATCTGGTTGTTGTTAGGTGCCGTCGCATCAGTTCTGACTCATAGCGACCCTATGTACCACAGAACGAAACATTGCCCGGTCCTGCACCATCCTCACAATCCCTGTTATGCTTGAGCCCATTTGTTGAGACCACTGAATCTGGTAGGGACCTTAAATTGCACCAGATCAACCTCATTTCAAATGAAAAAAAAAAAAATCTGCAACATCCCTGAGAGATGGCCAAATGGTGCCTGCTTGAACATTTTCAGTAAGAGCAGCTCACTATTTACTAGTTGTTCCATTTCATTTTGTCTAAGTGTTAGGCCTTCTACTGAGCAAAAATCTCCCTCCCTGTAACTTTCTATCTATTGATTCTGGAAGCCTCTGGAACATCACAGATTGCTTGTTCTTTCCCCCACATGACACACCTTTTCAGATTTTGAAGGCCAATGTCATGTTTCTCCAAGTTTTTTTGTTGTTATTTTGTTGTCATGTGAGAAACATCTGTAGCTCTCTGAACCCTTCTCCATATGAAATGATTTCTAAATCATTCACCATCTTGGATGAGTTCCTTGGGACAGTTTCTAATCTGTCAAAATTCTTTAGATGAATCAGAAATACACAAAAGATTTGGGATGTGTTCTTACCAGTGCTATTAGGCTCCACTATGATGATACCATATACCTATTCATGTAGGCTAAAAATTGCATTATTATGTTTTTGTTTTTTTAACTAGAATTAGGTTGTTGGCTCTAGTCAGGGCTTCAAACTGGTTTGAACCAGCTCAGTCATGGCCATTGAAGTAAAATCAGAATAGGGCCAACTTTTTACAATTTGGGTGATCGGGAATCATAACCAGAATGGGAAAAATTATGGGTGAAAGCCCTGGAACGGGAGACTTGGAAGAGGCGTAGTGAGCCCCTTCGGAAGCCTGACACATGAGATTGGATTATTTACAGGACTGAGGAGAGTGACACACATTCAAAACGGTATGGTTGGCCACCGTTTTTTTTTAAATTGTGCTTTATGTGAAAGTTTACAAATCAAGTCAGTCTCTCATACAAAAACTTGTACACACCTTGCTATGTACTCCTAGCTGCTCTCCCCCTAATGAGACAGCACACTCCTCCTCTCCACCTTATATTCCCATGTCCATTCTGTCCCTCTCATCTTGCCTCCAGACAGGAGCTCCCCACATAGTCTCATGTGTCTACTTGAGCCAAGAAGCTTGCTCCTCACCAGTTTCATTTTCTGTCTTAAAGTCCAGTCCAATCCCTGTCTGAAGAGTTGGCTTTGGGAATGGTTCTAGTCTTGGGCTAACGGAGGGTCCAGGGACCATGACCTCAGGGGTCCCTCTAGTCTCAGTCAGACCATTAAGTCTGATCTTTTAATGAGAATTTGAAGTCTGCATCCCACTATTCTCCGGTTCCATCAGGGAATCTCTGTTGTGTTCCCTGTCAGGACAGTCATCAGTGGTAGCCGGGCACCATCTAGTTCTTCTGCTCTCAGGCTGATGTAGTCTCTGGTTTATGGTGGCCACCATTTTTAAGCAGGTCACCGCTGTTTCTGACTCTACACAAAATCCAACGGGCCAGAGATTTGGTTGCTATGCAACACATATGCTGCCCTTGTTTTCCAAGAGGGAGATTAAGTTTCTAGTAGGGCTCTGACCTGTAATTTTTCCTGTTCTGGTTATGGTTCCCAAACCCAAACCCGTTGCCACTGAGTTGATTTGATTCTGACTCATAGGGACCCTACAGGACAAAGTAGAACTGCTCCATAGAGTTTCCAAGGAGCAGCTGGTGGATTTGAACTGCTGCCCTTTTGGTTAGCAGCCATAGCTCTTAACCACTGCACCACCAGGGCTCCAAGGTTATGGTCCTCGTTCACCCAAATTAAAAAAAATTCATGTCTGTTCTAGTGTCACTTCCTTGGCCATGATTGAACTGGTTCAAAGTCCTGGCTCCAAATGAACTTGGCATTATCTCACATCGTTTTCAAATGACTTGAGGTCAAGTGTGGTCCTTCATTCTAAACTTTTAAAATTAACTTTTGATACCTAAATGTAGGACTTACTAGTTATCCTTTTAAAATGTTGTATTTTTATTCCAACTCGGTAAAATACTTTGGATTTTACTTATATCAACCAATATATTAGTTTCAAGCATTGTGGTCACTAAAAATGTGAAAAGCATGTCTTTAATATCTTCATTCTTCACGGATAGACTAATAGACTGGACAAGACTTACAGCACAGCACTAGAGACCTCATATTGGTAGAGGTCAATATATTAATCATAAGGATAACTATTGTAGGATGTCACTAATATGAAATACCTAGAATAAGCGAAGGTTTAACATCGGAGTTTAATAGTTATAGGGGGAGGAAGGGGGAAAAGGGAAGTCATTATTTAGGAAACAGTGAATTTCTGTTTATTGTGATGGAAAATTTGGTAATGGATATTGCTTATGTTTGCACAACATGATCGATGTAATCGGTCTTGCTGGATTGTACATGTGAAAAATGCTGAATGTGTTAGCTATATATTTTTCAACAAGAAGAAAGAAAACATATGTATTAATCATGTATCAATAGTAGTTTAGAAGATCTCGAATATCCATAATTGATTACAAAAAATATAGTAGACTTAAATGATCAGGATTTAATTGAGTGCCTGGTATGTGTCAGGAACTGTGCCATATATGGTAGATTGTTGCAATAATATAGACCCCAATGTGTTTACACTCTCTGTATCCCTGCCCTTGGGTATTCCGAATCTGGGCTTGGTGGTAATGGCTTGCTTTGGCCAATGGGATAATGCCAAATGTGATACAAACAGAAGCTTAAAAAATACCTGCATATTAGGGCTTACTCTCTCTTGTTGGACCTGGAAACCTCAAAAGCTCCACTATGTAAATAAGCCCACACTAGCCTGCTGGAGATACGTGGCCCTGTCACCCTTGTTACTCCAGCCAGCTGCAAAGCACCAACTGACAGGAATGTGAGTGAGCCCACCCTAGACCAACCAGCCCTAGCAAACTCACCAACTGGCTACAACTGAATGAGTGACCCAGAGAGTGTCAGCGGAAAACCTGCCTGGCTAAGCCCAGCCCAAGTTGTCAAACTATGTAATCATAAGCTAATAAATGATTAGCCTTTTTAAGACACTAAGTTTGGGGGAGGTTTTTTTTTTCTCTCTTTTATACAGCAAAGGCTAACTGATACACTTAGGCTGTGTATATTAGATGCATGAATTTTTTTCTAGTAATCTAAATGGATGTGGTAGATTTTCCAGGTTTTCACCTCTACTCCTATCCATTCTCTTTCCCTATGACTTTTCAGTTATTCCCACTAGATGAAGTGTGTAGTTCTGGGCTTCTCTACGTCATTTGCCTTGGCCAAGAGAATGTGTGTGTGTTGTGGGGAAGTGATAATGTGCCAGCTTCAAGCCTGAACTTTAAGAGATGTCATGTGTTTCCACTGCTTTCTTTTGCTTCTGTACCATGAGAAGGAAGTGAAAGACACATGGAGTCACCTGGGCCCCAATACGGGTGGTTTTACTTTTGCAGTTGCCATATTTCTAGGACTAAAGGCCATTTGGTCCCACCCCTGGAAACCACTGTTGCTACTATCGCTGATATTCAAGGTTTTTTCTAGTCACTTTCAATACCAGTTGATTTGTTCTCTTTTCTCTTTATTATAGTAGGGTGGGAAGTGATAATTAGAGTGTTAACAATTAGTAGATGTAACCGAGATCTCTATCAGAGATATTTGTATTTAATTGGGGGCTTCTTAGAATCCCTGGGTGGCACAAATTGTTAAGTGCTCAATTACTACTCAAAAGGTTGGTGGTTCAAACCCACTGAGACGCACCTCGGAAGATAGACCTGGTGATCTGCTTCTGAAAGGTCACAGCCTTGAAAATCCTATGGAGTAGTTCTACTCTGCACACATGGGGTTGCCATGAGTCAGAATTGACTCAACAGCAACAACAACGGGGTTTCTTAAACATCAAAAAGTCTTCAGTACTCAAAGGAGGTGAGCTACAAGAATGGTCTGGCATGAAGTAGAGTTGATATTTCAGATGAATAATCTTTTTTCTATCCAAGTCCCAAAAAACATAGATTGCTCCCAACCTGGTCTATTCTTAACATTGTCCCTGCTGATGCTCAAGGACCAGTGTTTATTTGTTTTATTTCTAATCCACCAGTCTAATATTTTTGTAAATCATAATAAAAATGAACCGCTAGATGTTACATCAAAGTCAAATTGTTATAAAAGTTTCTATTTGCTTATTTCTCAGTTTCTGTACTTAATTATGTTATGGGCTGGTGTCGCGGACTGAATTGTGTCCTGGACTGAATTGTGTCCTGGACTGAATTGTGTCCTGCAAAAATATCTGCCAGCTTGGCTAGGTCATGATCCCCTGTATTATGTGATTGTCTATCATTTTGTTGTCTTATGTGATTTCCCTATGTGTTGTAAATCCTATCTTTATGATATAATGAGATGGATTAGTGGCTATTATATTGATGAGATCTACAAGATTAGATAGTGTCTTAAGCCAATGTCTTTCAAGAGAAAAAAGAGAGGAGTGAGCAAATAGACATGGGGACCTCATACAACAAAGAAAACAGCACTGGGAGCGGAGTGCATCCTTTGGACCTGAGTTTCCTGCACTGAGATGCTCCCAGACCAAGGGAAGACTGATGACAAGGACCTTCCTCCAGAGCCGACAGAGAGAAAAAGCCTTTCCCTGGAGCTGACACCCCGAATTTGACTTGTAGCCTACTAGACAGTGAGAGAATAAATTTCCCTTTGTTAAAGCCATCCACTTGTGGTAGTTCTGTTACAGCAGCACTAGATGACCAAGACAGCTGGCAACAAGTAATTCACAGCCCGGAGGTAGCCTGCGCACCACATTGTGAGTAGCACTGCAGTAAGATAATTTGGAGAAGAGGGGGTGTTAGAGATGGGCTCTGTTCTATTTTTTTCCCTTGTCAATACCACAGGCAAGCAGAAAGGTATCACATTTAGAGGATATCACTGTTATATATGATAATATTCAGTAATGAGGGATAATGTAATGATGCCATTACCACCATCTTCTAATAACCAATATGATCATCACTTTTTATTATGGTAATACACGAGGGGAATTAATTATTCATCAAATATATATTGAGCATGTATCATGTGCCAGGCACTGTCTTAGGAGCTGGGGATACATCACTGTATAAGGCAAAGTCCTTGCCCTCGCAGAGCTCATGTTGTAATAGTAAGTCCCTAAAATACAGAATCAATTTGGAAAGGTCCCTGTATTTCTCCCTCCTGCTGTTAGCACAAATGCTTGTTAAACCTCATTAACATTATCACAATTAATTCTTGACTTTTTTCTTTCGTGACAATTTTTAAACTAGCTTGGATGATTTGTATTTTTTTTCTGACCTAAGGGTACAACCTTGGAGTAGTCCTCATTTGCCCTTTTCAAAGTGACTGTTTTAAAAGTTGCATTACCTCTTTCCAGAAGACCTGTCTAGTCAATTCTTTTTTTTTTTAATTAATATGCCCAGGCAACGGATCATGTCCCCTAAAGAAAAATGAGGAATAGAAAGAAGAGAAGGACTACGGATTTTGCAGAAGTACATACTCGAAAATGAAAATTACACAACAGGAAGTTTAGCTTGCACTTTTTAGCAGGCAAACATTCACCACAATAATTATTTGTTAATATCAATCTATCTTATGGATCCTGGAGAATAAATTTATGAAATGAATTACCCCAGGAGTTGCTAGCAGATAACCGACTGCAATGGAAATGTATAGGACCTGCTTTCAATCATTAACAGCATGACAAACCTCTGCATTCAAATCGCAGCTCTGTCATTTACAAACACATTGCCATGCCAGGTCTTAATGCTGTTTGACTTGAGCAAGTTAACTTCAGTAAGTTTTCTTGTCTAAATTTCCTCCTCTGTAAAGTGAGGATAAATTAGCATTATTGTGAGGATTAAAATAATATTCTACGTAAAGAGCTTAGAATAGTGCCTGGTATATACTAAAAAAAAAAATTTTTTTTTTTTTTACATACTAAGTGCTCAGTAAATGTTAGTGATTAAGAAGGAGAACCAGGCTACTGTGTGGACCTAAGTTTTTACACTTGATTTCTGAACATCTTTGGAAACAGCTATTAGAAATAAAATCCTATGCTGGTTGTCCAGGTACCAAGTGAACCAACCAGTGTGACAATGTTTAGATTCTTATGGGAATGTATACTTGGATTTATTAATATACTATACTAATTTTAACAGACATACCATATTTTTATGCGAACAACGTGCCTTCTAGGTTTGTTTGCCACCCACACCTGCACCCAGGGAGGTATTTTCCTAAGTGCGCTATGCTAAACTTTTTAAACAGCAACATGTAAAAAAAAAAACATTGGCATAGCAGCGCTTATGAAAATACCTAGAAGGGAGAAGGTGCGGTTTGCAAAGGAACATAGAAGGTCCGCGTCATTTGCGTAAAAACACGGTGAACACGTGAAAAAAAACCTGGAATTTCAGAATCTTACCAAATATCAGCAACAGTCTTCTCTAAAGTTAACAAAATGAAGAGAAGGATTTAAAGCACACAACAGAAGGTCAGCCAAGTTCCAAGAAGCAGGTCGTAAAGGTAATTGGTCAGAGACAGCAGACTCCCTTTCTTGCTTCCAGAGCAGAATGTTCTCTGAAGACATTTCCTCCTAACCTGTTCAGCTATTTTCCTGTCCCTTTACTGCCACAATCTACAACTTCAAAGACAGCTTAGCAGGGTCACCTTGGTACCAAAACCTGTTAGGTCAAGAGTGGACATCCTGGAAGAGACTGTTCCCTTCTTGGCACTGACTCACATGATGCTATGAGGTTCTTTGTCTTTTTCAGAAGGAATATAGTCCATCCTCACTCCCGTAGAGGTTAGAATTCTAAAGGCCCCACCTTCTGGAGGAGGCTACTCTGAACATGGAATTATAGTAGCTTTAATATTTTTTAATAAAAATTGGCAAGCAGCTGTTAGCTCCACACTTAAAGATAAAACTGTTACATCATTCTAATAGACAAATAAAGCCGGTGGAATCTAAGTATCATAGTTATTTGATATGAACCACTATCAATTTAAAAATAAATGCACAAGCTTTTTTTAATAGTAGGAAGTTTTACAGTGTTTCTTTTTCTCCTTGAGGCTGAATTTTTATTCCATTTTCATCACAAAATTTCATCCTGTATTTTTCCATTATAAAATACATATATGAATAGAAATCTATTTTTTAAATCCCATGGTCATTAAGATTTAGTTTAAAAAAATTTCTTCTATATTTGGTTATCTGTACAATTATTATTAGGGCACCATTAACCAAAACATTAGAAATATACAATTTATAAATATTAAATATAAAAAGTCAATTTTAATGAAAATGTATCTCTTAATGAGACGGCTAGGGATTTTTTTCGTAATTCATTTTTTATATCTGGGTAAATGTTAATTAATGGTACGAAGAGATAGAGTTCAACGTCAAGTCTAATCCCATTGTTTGCTTCTTTAGATTTAAGTACTGATAAACTTCATATAAATGAATGGGTGGGAATAGAAGGGGTTTTGTTAAAGGTATAATACTCAATTTTTTAAAACTCCTTCTGAATTATATGCTAAATATCAGAAAGTGATATATCGTAAGAAATACATTTTAATGACCTATTAGCTGACAACTTGATTTAGGTACTCCTATTTTGTTGGGGGAGGGGAAAAAAAAGAAAGCTGGTAACTACCCATCATGCTAAAAGATTTGTTACCTAGTCATTAGACTCATTTACTTTCTCAAGCTATTTCTAATTGTTCTTTGGCATCTCAGAGGTTTTAATGCTCTGGGGAAATGAATTATAGTAATTTAGGATGGAGAAGTAAAGTGACCAAAGTGTAATTCTGCAAAGGGAGGCAGAAAAGGGGTCAGCATGATCGGTCTTAGCTAAGAGTACATACGGAAGTTGAGGATCTGAAAATTGATTCTCTTACACTTCCTGGTGCCCATATATACTTTGGGAAGGCTTTGTATATCCCCAACACACCTCACCCCAAGTTTGAAGACTGTTGTGCAGACAAAATAGCAGTGACAAAGCCCACATAAATAATTAAAAAGAATTTTTTTTGGCTGCACTTATATTTGAATTCATGCTCATTGTAAAAAAAAAATCAGACAATATAGAAGTATGTAGAGTAAAAAGTAAATACCACCCTTCACCTTCCCTCAACCCTCAATCCCAGAGATAACCAACTTTTTAACAATTTGCTGTGTAACCTCTCAGACATCTTTGGTCATTTTCCTACATACACAATGATTCATTTAACGGAGGAGATCTTGGGCTGGTTGTGTTCAGTATTCCCTACGGGTAATTGTGCAGATTTCCTTTCCATTCCACCATGCCCCTGGAGGAGTCTATCTTATGTTGATTGGCTCAGAAACAGACCTTGAGATGAGAATTTATGTGCAAGGGATTTATTAAGGAACTGTTCCAGGGGAAACTGATAAGGCAGAGAGGGAAGCAGGACAGGGGAGGGTAAGAAACTAAGCATAAAATTTAAGCTTTTTTTTTTTTTTGGTGAATTGTGTATCTTGGAGCTAGTTCTACCCTAGTATGTATGTTTTGGTTTTAGTCTTTTAAATAATTGCACAATGTTCCAGTATTCCACGATATGGATGTGGCAAAATTTATTTAATCTCTGTCCTATCGACGTGCCTGTACAGGTAGGTGCCAAATTTTCACTTCTGAAAACAATTCACCAAATGTCCATAGTTTTCAGGCCATGTATATGATTGTCCTGGAAGAAATGTTGATAGAAATTGAAATTTCCGGGTCTAATTTATTTAAAATTTTGATAACTGCTACTAAATTGCTCTTGAAAAAGGCTGTAAGAACTCATCAGCCCTCCAAAAACATGTAAGAATCCGTTTCCCCCTATGTCGTTGCTAACAATCAAGTTATCAGTCAGTATTTACAATATTTGGGGATAAGAGATCTGTAAAACGAAAAGAACCTATTGCTGTTGAGTGAATTCTGACTCCTAATGACCATATAGAACAGAGTAGAACTGCCCCATAGGGTTTCCAAGGAGCGCCTGGTAGATTCGAACTGCCACCCTTTTGGTTAGCAGCCAAATGCCTAAGCACCGTGCCACCAGGGCCCTTAGTGATCCTGTAGTGATAGTGAAATTTTCATGTTCTTGATTACTAGTGAGGGTATGCACTTTTTTCATGCACTCATCGGCCGTTTGAATTTCCTTTGTTAGCATTTGGGTCATATCCTTTGCCTATTTTTTGGTTAATATTTGCCATTAGAGTTTTTTAAGGATTTTAAAAAATGGTATGGGTAACAATCCACTTATTCTTTGCTTGTTATACGTCCTGCAAATATTTTCTCACAGCTTTTCAACATCTTTTAACTCAATTTATGCTCTTTTGTAATGTAAAAGCTTTCAATTTTTAGTGTAGCAAATTTCATCAACTTTTTTTTTGTGGTTTCTGTATTCACTGTCTTGGTTAAAAAGGTCCTCTCATATCAAGAATAAACACATGTTCTGCTATTTTTTTTTCAAGTTCTTTCATAGTTTCACTTTTAATTTTAAGATGTTTTACCCATTTGGAATTTATTTTTGTATGTGGTATAAAAGACAGCATCTTACTTTATTTTGTTCACAAAAGACAGATACTTATTGCAACACCATTTATAAATAGTTCATTTCCTTCCCATTACTTTGAAATTCCGTCTTCATCCCATAAAAGAAAATATTCTCAAATGGGATGGATCAACTCTCTATTCTTTTCTAGGGTCTATGTGTTTATTCCTGTGCCAGGATCATATTATTTTTTATTCTTTACGGTATGTTTTATATCTGTAGGGCAAGTTTCTATCATTTAAAAAACGTTATTTATTTTTGTACATTTTCTCTTCCTAATGAACTTAATGAACTTTACAATAAAATTGTTAACATTCGCTAAAGATTTGGTTGAGACAATGATTGGAACTGCATTGCCTTTTCAAGTTAATAGCTTAACAGGGCTGTCATGGATTGAATTGTGTCCCCCCAAAATATGTGTCAACTTGGTTAGGCCTTGTGTGGTTGTCCTCCATTTTGTGCTTTTTCTATGTGTTGTAAATCATAATCTCTGCCTGTGGTTAAAGAGGATTAGGGTGGGATGTAACACTCTTGCTCAGGCCACATCCCTGAGCCAGTGTAAAGGGAGTTTCCCCGGGGTGTGGACTGTACCACCTTTTATCTTACAAGAGATGAAAGGGAAGCAAGCAGAGAGATGGGGACTTCATACCACCAAAAAAGCTGTGCCGGGAGCACGACGCATCCTTTGGACCTGAGGTTCCTGTGCTGAGATGCTCCCAGACCAAGGGAAGACTGATGAGAAGGACCTTCCTCCAGAGCCGACAGAGAGAGAAAGCCTTCCTTTCCCCTGGAGCTGACACCCTGAATTTGGACTTGTAGCCTACTTTACTGTGAGAGAAGAAACTTCTCTTTGTTAAAACCATCCACTTGTGGCATTTCTGTTATAGCAGCACTAGATGGCTAAGACAAGTACTGATTCTTACCTTCAAGCACATGTTACCTAGAGCCACTTATTCAGATATTCTTCCATGTCTTTCAGGGAAGTTGCATGTTTTTTTCATGCATCGTAAACAATTTTATTCTTGGTGTGTTCATAGGCTTTTTTTTTTTTTGCAGTTGTAAATGAAATCTTTTTTGTCATTGCATTTCCTAATTGATTATTACTCATGTGTTAGAAAATTGCTCATTTTGGGTGTTTATCTTATTCCTTGCTACCTTCCTTTTAAAATTAATTAAAATTAATTTTAATTAGTTAAAATTTGATTTTCCTGAATTTTTCGGAAGACAAAAAACTCCTGTGCAAATTATACTTGTTTTGATTTCTCCTTTCCAGCATTTATACATTACATTTCTCTTTCAAGTTTTTTTTTTTTTAACATTGGCTGGAATTGATAATCCAGTGTGGAATTTGATAGAAGGCGTTCTTGGCTTATTCTTTACTGATCAGAGAGGTTCTAATGATTTCCCTTAAGTGTGAAATGTCTTGTAGGTTTAGGGAAGCCTTGTGTTTCTAGAATGCTAAATTTTAATTTTGTCGAAAAGCAAGGATGGTTGAATTTTATCATGTTCTCAACATCTATTAAAGATGATCATGTCTTTCCTCCTTTTTTTCTATTAATGCATTATATTTCATTCTTATACTTCTAATGTTGAATCACCATTTTATTCTTGGGATAAACCTTGTAAAGTTTTAATGTATTATTCTTTTAATGCATTGATTTGATAATGTTTTATTCATATTTCATCTATATTGATAGATAAGTTTTCTGTGTGTGTGTGTATTGTGTCTTTTCTGAATTTGGTATCTATTTGATCTTCTAAAATTAAATACTTATGCTCGTCAAAAGACTTCACCAAAAGAGTGAAATGAGAACTTACAGACTGGGAAAAAATTTTGGGCTATGATAAATCCGACAAAGGTCTGATCTCTAAAATCTACAAGAAAATTCAACACCCCTACGACAAAAAGACAAATAATCCGATTAAAAAATGGGCAAAGGAAATGGACACTTCACCAAAGAAGACATTAAAGCAGCCAACAGACACATGAGGAAATGCTCACAATCACTAGCCATTAGAGAAATACGAATTAAACCCACAATGAGATACCATCTCACCCTGGCATTACTGGCACACACACACACACACAACCAAAAAAACAGGAAATAAAAATGTTGGAAAGGCTACAGGGAGATTGGAACTCTTAAGCACTGCTGGTGGGGATACAACCATTTTGGAAAAACAATATGGTGCTTTCCTTAGAAAGCTAGAAATAGAAATACCATATGATTCAGCCATCCCGCTCCTAGGAATATATCCTAGAGAAATAAGAGCCGTCACGCTAATAGACATACACACATCCATGTTCACTGCAGCATAGTAAAAGGATGGAAACATCTTAGATGTCCACCAACAGATGAATGGATGAACAAACTATGGTACATATACACAATGGAGTATTACACAATGATAAAGAACAATGATGAATCTGCGAAGCATCTCACAACATGGATGACTCTGGAGGGCATTGTGCTGAGTGAAATAAGTCAATCACAAAAGGACAAATATTGTATGAGCCCACTACTGTAAAAACTCATGAAAAGGTTTACACACAAAAAGGAATAATTGGTGTCTATGAGGGAGGGGAGGGGTGGGGATTGAAAGACACTAAATAGACAATACATAAGTGGTAACTTTAAGGAAGGGTAAGACAGTACACAATACTGGGGAAGCCAGCACAACTTGTACAAGGCAAGGTCATGGAAGCTCCATAGACACATCCAAACTCCCTGAGGGACCGAATTACGGGGCTGAGGGCTGTGGGGACCATGGTCTTGGGGAACATCTAGCTCAATTGGCATAACATAGTTTATAAAGAAAATGTTCTACATTTTACTTCTATGAGTAGCATCTGGGGTCTTAAAAGCTTGTGAGTGGCCATCTAAGATACAACACTGGTCTCACCCCTTCTGGAGCAAGGGAGAATGAAGAAAACTAAAGATATAAGGGAAAGATTAGTCCAAAGGACTAATAGAGCACATCTACCACAGCCTCCACCAGACAACAAAATAGTCATGCCTATATATTTTTTTTTTTATATGTTACCCACCAGAGACACTGACCTAATTGGTAGGGGAAGAATCTAGGGCGTGGGTTGTTTTAAGAGCTTCCCAGGTGATTCTAATGCGCAGCCAAGGCAAAGAAACAGTCATTTGCATAGAACCCTGGTAATGTCTGGAGACACAACTGAGAGTGGGGAGGTGGGTGTAGGAAGAGGCAAGGTATGCTTCTGTCATCAGATCCCCTGGTATAGGGACGCTGCTAAACATCCTACAATGCACAGGACAGCCACCCACAACAAAGAATGATGAGGCCCAAAATGTCAGTAGTGCTGAGGTTGAGAAACCCTGGCAAAAACCCATTTCACCTTTGTTTGTCATGTACAGCCAATTACCAAGTCTGGTTGGTTCCACTCCCTAACCATTTCTCTAATCAGACCACCTTTTCTCCATCCCCACTGCTACCACTTTAGCTCAAGCCACCATCACATCACACTTTGATACCATAAAGGTCTGGTCCCTCCCTCAGGTCTTACAGTTCTTCGTTCTCAACCCTGTGGGCAGAGTGATTATTTTAAGACACACATTTTATAATCCTTCACTGAAACCCTTCAATAGCTTGCAATTGCCCTTATGGTGAAGCCCCGACCCTTAACAGGACTCACAGGGCCATGTTGAGGTTGCTCTAACTCAACTTTCAGAACCTTATCTCTCATCAATTTTTCCTCAAACGCTAAACTTGAAGCACAGCTAAACTAATTCTAATCCGTCAAAGGTCTTTTTCTTCTCTAGGCTGTTTGCTCTTTCTGCTACTCGGAGTACCACCTTTTTTTTTTTTTCCAGCCGTCAGCTTGGAGGCTGTCTCTTCTTGGGGAACCACTGCCTGAACTCCCATTCTGGGTTGTGTTGCCTTCCTATGTCTTTCCACAGCAGGCAGAAAAATGATTGAATTCCTTTACTAGATGCTAAATTCCATGAGGGTAAGAATGGTGGACATTTTGTCCGTCGCTGTATCTTTAGTGCTTTGCACAATTCCTGATTTATAGTCAGTTTTCAGTAAATGTGTAATGAAGGAATGAATTATATATAATATTTTATTTCTTCACATTCTGGAAGAATGAAATATTACTCTACTCACATTATCTTTCTAAATTAGAAGAGTCTTCTTTCTTGTAGGAGTATGATGCTACTTATTTTTATTTCTGAAAACAAGTTCTAAATTTAAATTTACAGTAAATATATTTAAGGTAAAAAAACCAATCAAGCTTTCAAAACTGTTTTTTTGAAAACATTCTTTGTCAACATGATAAACATAAATAATGTCACTGAATTGTACATGTGAAGAATGTTGATATGGCAAACAATTTTTTACATATGTGTCTACCACAATAAAAGAAGTGTTCACTGTGAGCCTACTATGAATTAACTCTGCACTATGTTGGCTATTGGAGCCCTGGTGGCTCGGTGATTAAGAGGTTGCTAACCAAAATGTTGGCAGTTTGAGTCCACCAGCCATTGCTTGGAAACCCTATGGAGCAATTCTACTCTGTCCTACAGGGTGGCTATGATTTGGAATCCACTCGACAGCAAGGGGTGTGGTTTGGTTTTGGTATGTTCGTTATTCCCTAGAAATCTCTTAAATACACTTTTTTTCTATAGTAAAGTCACGTTGCAACACCCGGCACATAAACAAACAAAGAAAAAAAAACAGGTGCTCATTAAATGCTTGCTGAAGAAAGATCAGAATGAATAAAATATGACTTTGAAATCAGTTAATTGTCATATATAAGTTTTGAATTTAAACACTTATTTTGAGAAATGCTTCATATAGGAATTATTCTGGTGGTTATTATATTTTGTACATGAAGATAAACTTGCTATGAATGGCATTCTTTGTCTTAAGCTACTTATGAGTTATTGGAATCCAGTGAAACACATTGGTAATTCAGATTTTAATTGAAACAGTTAACTCTGATGCTTCAGACATCTTGAAGGGCAGCCTTGACTGCAACAGTAATTAGGAAAGGTATTATAATAGAAACTACTTTATATTTATTCCCTAAACTTATCTAGCTATCGAGGATATATTTTAATGTGTCTATAAAATATGCTTATCCACATATAATTACATGCATAAAAATCACAAAGTAAATTTTTTATTAGCTGTTGACATTTTTTTTGTTGCTGACATGCAAAACTTTATGTGTATATGTCTGCGTGTGTGTGTGTGTGCATTTCCTATTTCTATTTCTCTAAAAAAAAAAAAAACTAGAAGTGATTAATTAGTGCTCCAGCTATAAAGCTTCTATTTTCCTTGTCAATGACAATCTCAAGGCCTCTGAGCTGCCTCTAGGTTGACCTTGGTTTAAAAGCACAAAGAATAGCAACCTTGAGACAGGGATCAACAAGATTCATTCTACAGAAACCCACGCAGCACAGTAGAGAGAAACCGCACATTTAATTTTAAGTTTTTACAGAAATTGCTCTCAGTATTTCTTTTGCGTAAAGACTTTTGAGCGCAAACGTCCTTCATTTCACAAAAGGAAATGTTGCCATGCAGCCACTTAACACTGGCGAAAGCAGGTGTTTGGAGACCCCTCTGCATTGTTACCTTTGATGACACACGGTAGCAGGGTCCGCACAACCCGGGGAGAATAATACAGGCGGATATGACCGTTGAGCAGTGAAGCTTTTATTGAGCAGACCCTGAGTACTAAAGCACGCTGAAAGCATTTCATTAACATTTGAACAAGAAGGTTGTGAAGGTATAATAGACTCATGCAGTTCAAATGGAGGTGCATATATTATTTTCTACTTGAGGGGAGTTGTTTTCCATTGTCTTACACCAATGCTCATTTGAATGACTGTGCCATGGTTGTCCTTTGCCCACAGAATTAATCACTTCATTGTTTCTCCTTTCTAAGGTGAGGATACCAACCTTAACAGTCCAAAGCTGTCTGGTTGAGCAGGGTGGAAGGGCAGCAGATGAAGATTGAGTCAGGAATGTTCTCTGAGTGGTTAATATATTTTTCTCTTCGTCATTATTACCTAACTAAATCTCCTAAAAATAAATCACACTTCATTAAATTGCCATTCAATTGTCATTCTGATACATTTTACCTATCTTGAAAACAAAACTAAAAGTCTTTGTGTCAAATATATGAATACACAAGCCCCACCCCTCATCCTCTCATACATTTATTTCTATTGCTTCCTTAGTGTGAAAGCAAATTATCCAGATTTAGATATCCACATCATTTTGTATTCAAAACACAAATAACAAATAACACAAAAACACAACCTGCCACAAGGTTGAAGTTGCTGAAAATTAATTGAAAAGTGAAAGAAATATAGAGAGCCTTTAGTTTCCAATGAAAGAATGCATAGGTGAATGATGGAAACAGACAAGAAAATGGTGTAAAGATAGTGGTTAAGTGCAATGACAGGAGTACCAAGATACCCAGGTGGAAGAGAGTGGTGACTAGCCCACTCAATTTGGTACTGGGTTTGCCAGTAGAGAAGGTGGGTAGTAGCTTGTTAGGGAAGGCTTCTCGGAGGAGGCAATATTTAAACTGCGTCCTAAGGAATGAGTAGGAGTTATCCAGATAAAGAAGGATGAAGCGTCTCCCAGACAGAGGAACTGTGCACGCAAAGCCACGGAGGAGTGAGAGAGCCTGGCATGTTCGGGAAACTGCATGTAATACAGTGAGGTTGGGGCATCTATTGTACGTGGGGAAATAGTTCAGCTTACACAGTGTTTCCCAAGCATATTCTGCTAAAAAGGAGTGACAAGATATCAGAAAACAGTATCTCCTGGCAACTACATTCATTATTCAATTCACCAGGCACACAAATCTCACACTAAGATGCTGGGAGAGATTCTTAGAGCCTCTGCCACTGTAAGGACTAAGGAAGCTTTGAGTGGAGGTTACAGCAATTTTGATTAGATCTTTGAGGGAAATACGACATCGAATAATAGTAATTGCTAATACTGTTGAGCTCTTGGAAACCCTGGTGGTATAGTGGTTAAGAGTTCAGCTGCTAACTATAAAGTAAGCAGTTCGAATCCAACAGGCACTCCTTGGAAACCCTATGGGGCAGTTCTACTCTGTCCTATAGGGTTGCTATGAGTCAGAATCAACTCAACAGCAACAGGTTCTTGAGCTCTTGGAGCCCTGGTGGCTCAGTGGTTAAGCGTTTGGCTGCCACCCAAAAGGTCAGCGGGTCAAATCTACCAGCCGCTCCTTGGAAACCCTACGGGGCAGTTCTACTCTGTCTTATAGGGTTGCTGTGAGTCGGAATCAATTCAGCGGCAGTGGGTTTGGTTACTGAGCTCTTATTTCACGATTGGCACTGTTTTCAGTACTCTACATATATTATCTCATTTAATCATCACAATAGCCCTATTTTTTTTCTTTACTCTTTTTTTTTTATTAACTTTTATTGAGCTTCAAGTGAACGTTTACAAATCAAGTCAGACTGTCACATTTAAGTTTATATACACCTTACTCCGTACTCCCACTTGCTCTCCCCCTAATGAGTCGACCCTTCCAGTTTCTCCTTTCGTGACAATTTTGCCAGCTTCCAACTCTCTCTATGCTCCCATCCCCCCTCCAGACAGGAGATGCCAACACAGTCTCAAGTGTCCACCTGATATAAATAGCTCACTCTTCGTCAGCATCTCTCTCCTACCCACTGTCCAGTCCCTCTCATGTCTGATGAGTTGTCTTCGGGAATGGTTCCTGTCCTGTGCCAACAGAAGGTTTGAGGACCATGACCGCCGGGATTCCTCTAGTCTCAGTCAGACCATTAAGTATGGTCTTTTTATGAGAATTTGGGGTCTGCATCCCATTGATCTCCTGCTCCCTCAGAATAGCCCTATTATTATTGTGTACTATTATCATTCCTATTTAACAGATAAAGAAACTAAGGTAAAGACAGCTTGCTCAAGGTCACATGGCTCATAGTGGTATATTAGTGGCATAAGAAAGTATCATAAACTGGGTGACTTAAAAAATAAGAACAAAAACAGACATTTATTCTTTCACAGTTCTGGAGGCCAGAAGTCCAAAGTCAAGGTGTCAGCAGGGTTGGTTACTTCCGGAGGCTGTGAAGGAGGATCCATCCCATGCCTGTCTCCCAGCCGCCAATCTTTGGTGTTCCTTGGCTCATAGATGCATTACTCCAGATTCTGCCTTCGTCTTTACATCACCTGCTTCTCTGTGTTTGTCTCTGTGTCATCTCCTCTCCTTAAGAGGATATCAGTCATGAGATTTAGGGCCCACCCTAAATCCAAGATGATCTCATCTCAAGATCCATAATTACAAAGATCCTATTTCCAAATAAGGTCACATTCGCAGGTACAAGGGATTAGGACTTAAATATATCTTTTAGGGGACACTAATCAACCCACTACAAGTGGTTAAGCCAGGTTTCAAATCCAAACAGCCTGACACCAGCCCCTATGTGCTTAACTTCTATTCCCTATCGCCTCCAGAATGGGTAACATGGACCTGAAAAGAACAACTTAAGTTGACATCAGGAAGAGTCATACTCAAAACACGGGATAATGTAAACATAATAGTATTTACATTGGCGAATATCCCTTTGAAAAGGAAGAGAATGAAAGAAAGCCTTACTCTTTACTGCCTCTCAGAAGCCAGAAGGAGGGTAATAAACCTGTTACCCTTGGGTTGATTCCTACCTACAGCGACCCTACAGGACAAAGCAGAACTGCCCCATAGGCTTTCCAAGGAGCAGCTGGTGGATTTGAAATGCTGACCTTTTGGTTAGCAGCCAAGCTCTTAACCACTGCGCCACCTACTGATTAAATTCCTATCACCTTATAATAAGTGAAGAACCCATTCTATTAGTATTGAATACAGCTAACACTAAGGGTGGTGGGTGAGAGGACATGACTGCTTACATAACTTGAGTGAAAAATTGCTCCGAAGTATGTAGAAGAAATCAATTCCAGTGTTAGTTTCGTCAAGAGACTAAATTAAGATTAATCTGAACCCACACATTTTGGCAGGATCTCAAATATCTTTCTGTTCAGACTAAAAGCAAAATGACCTCATTTCCAAGCTCTGAAATATTCTTCTAGGGATGATAAACAGACCTTGCATCCTCATCCTTAATGCATGATCATCACCTTTGATTTGATCAGCATGTATCTAGGACATGGTGTTTTCCACGTTGCTTTGGAGCTGGGGTAGGAAACTGGAAGACGTAGTTTCAGATACTCTAGTCCAATTGTTCTCAACTTCATTTTTCTGTCTCAACAGTGGTCCGATGAGTGAACATACTCCAACGCGAATTCCCAGCTCACTCACTATAACATCACAGTCTTCTCTTCCCACTCAGAAAAGCTCGGCATGCAAATACGAGAGAGTACTATTATTACAGGAAGACACTTGAATGCCTTCCTGTAGTTATAAGGAAATTTATCTTCCATGTGTAATTTTTTTATTGGCATATAGAGTGTGTCCTTTAAAAAGCCTTCTACAGCTTTCCACCACGCCCCACCAGTGGAATCTTGGAAGCTGTATTTCCAGACTCCCTTATGAGCAGAGTTTCAATTAGATTCCACCGGTGGTGGCTGCCTGCATGATAGTTGGAAGGTAGAAGACATTGCTCTGTGATGGTAGCTACAGGCAGGTAGCTGAGGTTATTGTTGGTGACTTTGACTTTTAGAGGTCATCATCAGACTCATCCATTGCAGTGCTGCAGATGGCTGGGATCACTGGTGCCAGATTCCCTTCAATTTTTTCACGCCCAGATTTCTGGAAAGCCGCCTTCCTGACTTTGACTCCCCAGCCCTTTTAATGGTCGTGTAGACTTTTATTATCTATATTAAGTCTCTTCCTTCTCTAGGTATGTAGAGTGACTTTGGTTTATCTGACAGAAATTTGACTAATACAATTCTTAAAATTTAGTGTCTTAATCAAGTTAGTAATAAATTATTTGGGTTATTCCTGATGGCCAATTGCTGCTTTTATGTCACAATGCCATAGTTGAGACCTGCTGCTCTAGGGCTACAACAATAATGAACACAGTCAAGAGTGTTAAATAATTGTCTCAAGAAAAGATCCTGGCTTGAGTAAATAGGCCAGTTTAAAGGTAAATGTAAGAATGAAGAGTAGAAAGGGAGAGAGGAATGAGTAGGAAAAGCAAAGGGTAAAAGAAGAAAGGTAAAGAAAGTTACCTGAGACCTCAGATGGCCGTTCAGGAATGGTTTTACCAATCATATACATTCCTGCAAGGACAGGGGCTGTTATCAGGATTCCAGCAGGAAAAAAGGTGGTATTCTCAAATTGGGTAATTTGAGGAGGATTTAATAAAGAAACTATTTTCAAAACAGTTGGTGGGGTGAAAACAAAGCAGGGGATAGTACAGCACTCCAAGGATATTTGTTTCTTGGTGCCATTACCTTCTTCAAACTTGAAGGAACAAGAAGAGGGAGAAGGAAAGCTGTGTGGAGAGGGCTGCCTGACATGAGCTGTGACTTTTGGTCAAAGGGACAGGCAGCCCGTGGTAACCTTATAGGGAGAGAGTCAGAGGAAGATATACCCTGTTCTCACTCTTCTAGTTCCCTCCAGTACCCTGTAGGCCTTCCCACTGGTTAAACCCAACAGAAGCCAGAGGGCAAGACAGCCTATGGTGGAGAAAAGATCAGAGTGGATCTGGTAGGGCAGATGGAACTTATCCAGCACAGGGATGGTATCTGTTTTGCTAAATATTGTATTTATTTCCAGGGCCAAGCACAGAGGCTGGCTTCCACTGGAGCTTGCAAGCTCAAATGCCTACAGAGGACAGTAAGGTAATATAAATGAGTGGCTACAATATAAAGCGGTAGGCATTGTGACAAACTGGAAGCTTATGCCCTATATAAAGGGGACTATTGTTACTTAGCTCTATCCAATTACTGCTGTGTAGAAATATCTGCTTAGTGTTGCCAGGATTTACCATTGTTTCAAGAGAAGCTGAAAACACGGAAGAGTTTTTGGGCAAAATATCCTAATATTTAAAGATTGGAGCTAATTCAAACATATTTAAAAACAATTTGCAGTCCAAATAAAACATACTCAGACTGATACAGATCTTGGGTCACCAAAATGCAATATCTGTACAGGATACTTAGTACATATTTTAAAAATGAATGAATAATCCAATAATCTTGTAGATAATCAGGGCAATGGCATTATGTTAACTATGTTGTTAAGGAATTTTTTAGATAGGATAGATAACAATTTAGCCCCTAAATCTCAGTGACTTAATAAATCAAAGTCCAGTTGCAGATCAGGGATCCAGTCTGCTGCCATCTTGCTGTCGTAGATCATAACAGAAGAGCATGCTGGAGGGTCCCACAGCAACTTTTCATTACCTTAGTCTATCAATGACCACTTCTGTTCAGAGTCTTTTGCCCAGAACCAATCAGTTTGTTCTCTGTTCAATTGCAAGTTGTCTGGGAAATACAAGTGAAGACGTGGATATTCAGTAAACAGTACACATCTGTACCACAGGGTGGTACTTTATATATATGGTCCATTTCTATTCATGTCATTTGGATCACCTTTGGGACCCAAAAAAAGTGGAAAGGTGTAGGCTGGAATGGACATGGACTTCTGAATCAAGCCAGTCAGGTAACAACAGTGGGTGAAAGGAATTAAGACAGTGAATAAGAAATAACAGAAAGTAGAGTGCGGTGGATGATGAGGAGAGGGACTAAGCCGGGATGGCGCCCAGGGCTCCAGGGGGATCCAAGGAGTCAATGATAGTTGACTGGGAGGAAGTCAAAGTGGGTGGGATGAATCTTGTGAATAAATCTTAGTTGATGACCTGGACCAAGGAAAATATCTGTCGATGTTCCTGATTGCTGTGCAATTGTAAAACAAGGTACTTTTTTAAATGGCCATGAAAAATTGGCACAATGATCCTTAAAGAATATTTTTTTTCAAAAAGGTTTCTTTTAACATTATAGAAGTCTTGCAAACTTTTTATTAAATATTCAGATAATATATAAATATATGAAATAGAAAATGACAGTCTTCTGCATAACCATAACTCCAAATAAAAATAGAGGTATTGAAAATGGATGTTATTCATTGCACATGTAAGTGAATATGGATCCATAGATGCATATCTAAATATATACTACATATGCTGTTGTATAATCCACTTTAAAAATATTATATCATTACCACTTTCCTTGCTATTACATATGTCTCTATTTCATCCTTTTCAAAGACTGCAGGGCATTATACCCTAAGGTTGTACCGTAATTGATTTGACCAGTCCTATGAGAATGGTCATGTATTTTGTTTTGTTTTCTTTTTATTATAGAAATGCTGCACCAAACATAGGAGGGTACATAGGAGAGTATATCTGTAGGATTAATTTCTAGGACTAGAATTTTAGGGTCAAAGAGTGTCTTAGTTACCTAGTGCTGCTATAACAGAACAAACAGAAATTGGATGACTTTAACAAACAGAAATTTTTTCTCTCACAGTCTAGGAGGCTAGAAGTCTGAATTCAGGGTGCCAGCTCACAGGGAAGGCTTTCTCTCTCTGTTGGCTCTGGGGGAAGGTCCTTGTCATCAATCTTCCCCTGGCCTAGAAGTGTCTCAGAGCAGGGACTCTGGGTCCAAAGGATGTGCTCTGCTCCTGGTTCTGCTTTCTTGGTGGTAGGAGGTTCCCCATCTCTCTGCTTGCTTCTCTCTTTTATATCTCAAAAGAGATTGACTTAAGATACAACCTGATGTTGTGGATTGACTCCTGCCTCGTTAATATAACTGCCTCTAATCCTACCTCTATAACATTATAGAGGTAGGATTTACAACACCTAGGAAAATCACATCAAATGACAAAATGGTGGACAATCATACAATACTGGGAATCATGGCCTAGCCAAGTTGACAGACATTTTTCAGGGATATAAATCAATCCATAACAAAGAGTATGTACTTTTAAATTTATATTTATATTGCCTATTGTCCTTCAGAAATGTTGCACCAATTTATATTTCCACCGATCTTATGTAAAAGTGAATTCCATTTTTTAGGAACATATTCTATAGAAATCCTCCCACAAGGACTCATACAACCAAGAAAATCAACCTTGTGAAAGTTTTGAGCAATTACTAGAGAGTAAAAGTGGGAACTCAGCAACAGTCATGACACATCATGGTGACATTTTCCACAGCTCATATAATCTATGTACTGATGGGCTATGATTGGCATACAAAATCCAGAGAGTATGATGAGGGATTGGTAAGCAGAATTTTGAATTGGTGCTTTGCTGTACTTCTTTCCTCTGTAAGTGAGGGAAATACCACCTTCAGAATTTTCATTTAAGTAGCTAGAGGTAGGGACTGAGGGGTCATAAGCTTTAGGAGCACACATGTTGCAGATATAGTGGGGTTTAGCTGTTTTTTTTTTTTTTTGCTGAATTTGAATGATATTGTTACCAGCCCCACCTTGATAATAAGGACAACTGTTCCTGGATCCATTAAAAAATAACAACTTTCAGAGGTACTATGCCTATTTTAGAGACAACAAAATGGACACTTAGGCAGATCAAGTTTATTCCCCAGAGATTTCACAAGTTAGTAATAGAACTAAAATCCAACCTAAAGACTTTTAATGATAAATGCCACGCTCTTTCTGGGCTGTCCAAATCTGCTTTTGAAGTTATCCTAAATTTTGGTTAGATCCTAAAGACATTCTGTTGAAATCCTTTTTCTCAAGTATGGGGATTTTAAAAATTATACTTTACCCAAATGTTACATAATGTTTAGAAATTACTCAGACTTCTGCACTGTTCAGAGAGAACTTGATAATTTTTTTCCTCTAAAAATCAAGAACTTGAAACTAGAAGTATAGCCTAGTTCTAAAATTACATCAAAATTTCCAAACTCATGATATTCAAATAGGTTCTAAACAGTACATGCAATCTTCCTGCATTCTCTTCTTGACATCTCGTGGGTATTTTTCTCTTTCTCATTTTCTCGCACCGCATCTCGTGCCAAAGTTTATTAATAGTATCTTTTTAATGTTTTTGAGTGTTCATCTCTTTGAAGCTTCCTTTTCAAAATAACACGGACTTTCACTTCTGTCTCCTTTTGATTTCTTACAGTCTTTGTTTCTTTGTTCCTTCGTTATATTAAATTTCTCTAAGAACTAACCTTCTTAGTTACCTAGTGCTGCTATAACAGAAAGACCAGAAGTGGATGGCTTGAACAAAGAGAAATTTATTCTCTCACAGTCTAGGAGGATACAAGGCTGAATTCAGGGACCCAGCTCCAGGGGAAGGCCTTCACTCTCTGTTGGCTCTAGGGAAGGTCCTTCTCATCAATCTTCCTGGTCTTGGAGCTTCTCAGCATGGGGACTCTGGGTTCAAAGGACTCACTATTCTGGCTCTTGTATCTTGGTGGTATGAGGTCCCCATGTCTCTCTGCTTCCTGCTCTCTTTTATATCTCAGAAGAGATTGACTCAAGACACAGCCTAATCTTGTAGATTGAGTCCTGCCTCATTAACATAACTGCCTCTCATCCTGCCTCATTAATATCATAGAGGTAGGGTTTACAACACCTAGGAAAATCACATCAGATGACAAAATGGTGGACAATCACACAGTACTGGGAATTATGGCCTAGTTAAGTTGACACGATTTTAGGGGACACAATTCAATCCATGACACTGACCCTGGCATTATGATTTTGTTTCTCTATGTAACATCACTGACCCGTTTTAAGTCATTAGTAACTTTGTAAAATCCATTTGTTATTACCCTTAGAGACAGTGTGATAGGTTAGAAAGAGTATCTTATTGGAGTCAGGCACTTCTTGGTTCTGTCACTTATTGATCTTAGATTGGCATGTATTTCTCAATGGGGAAGCTACTGGTATTTTGGGTGGAACTATTCATTATGATGGAGGCCTGGTGGCTCAGTGGTTAAGAGCTACAGCTGCTAACCAAAAGATCGGCAGTTTGAACCCACCAGCCACTGCCTGGAAACTCTATGGGGCAGTTCTACTCTGTTCTATAGGATGACTATGAGTCAGACTTGACTCAATGGCAATTGGTTTGGTATTCATTGTGATAATTAAAAAAGTGTCCTGTTTCATTTCCAAAGGCCCTTTAGAGAGAGAACCACTGGGTTTGGCTATAAGCAACTTGGAGTGGGCTGTTTTTTATCCATCATTAAGTCTCCAGCCTAAAATGATGCCAGGTATTTAATGGGAATTCTATAAATATTTATTGAATGAATGTATTTATTAGGGATGTTACTTCACCTCTGTGGCCAAGACTATTTTGCAGAGCTCCTCCAAAGCCTTGTAGATACCTGATTACACATGCCCAGAGACACGTGCATTGAAACTCTACCTGTTGTGATTTCAGTCATTATTTTATAACACTTTTTCCCTACATACTAAGATGTGGTTGTCAGGTGCCTTCAAATCAGCTCCGACTCATGGTGGTCCTGTGCTGTCTTCATGATTGTTGGTATGTTTGTGAACGTTGCTGTGGCTATTGTGTCAGTCCATCTAATTGAGGGTTTCCCTTGTTTTTGCTGACCATCTACTTTACCAACCATGATGTTCTTCTCTAGTGATTTGTCTTCCCTGATGACATGTCCCAAGTAAGTGAATCAAAGTCTAGCCATTCTCATCTCTAAGGAGCATTCTGGTTGTATTTTTCCTAAGACTAATTTGTTCATGCTTTTGGCAGCTCATAGTATAGTCAATATTCTTCACCAACACCATAATTCAAATGCTATAGTATGTGTTTTCCCCCTTTATTTTATTGACCCAGAATTTTCATTACTGAATAGAAATGTGTACATTTGTGTACCAAAAGGCATATATGAGAATACTCATAACAACATTGTTTGTATTAGCCCCAAACTGAAAACTACCAAAATGTCATCAACATGCTAGATTACCACGGGATACTGTACAGCAATGCAAATGAATAGCTACAGACAGTACCACTGATACTTACTAATATTGAGAGAGACTTAAATACTGTAAGTCAGAATTTATGTAAAGTTAAAAAAAAAAGGTAAAACTGAGCTACAGTGTTAGAAATCAGGATAGTGGTTACTTTTAGGAAAAGGCTTGAGTTAGGGACTGTGAGAGGGTATGGAGAGGGCTTCTGATGTGCTGGTAATTGTATACTTCTTGATTTGGGTGGTGGTTATATAAGTGTGTTTTCTTTGTGACTACTTATCAACTTGTGTCTTAGTCTTCTAGTGCTGCTATAACAGAAATACCACAAGTGGATGGCTTCAACAAAGAGAAGTTTATTCCCTCACAGTCCAGTAGTCTAGAAGTCTGAATTCAGGGCACCAGCTCCAGGGGAAGGCTCTCTCTCTCTGTCGGCTCCGGAGGAAGGTCCTTGCGATGCATCAGTCTTCCCTTGGTCTGGGAGCATCTCAGCGTAGGAACCTCAGGTCAAAAGGATACGCTCTGCTCCCAGTGCTGCCTTCTTGGTGGTATGAGATCCCCACTTTCGGCTAGCCTCCCTTTCCTTTTATCTCTTGAGAGATAAAAGGTGGTGCAGGCCATACCCCAGGGAAGCCCCCTTTACATTGGATCAGGGATGTGACCTGGTAAGGGTATTATGATCCCACCCTAATTCTCTTTAACATAAAATTACAATCACAAAATGGAGGACCACCATGGAATACTGGGAATCATGGCCTAACCAGGTTAATAAACACATTTCTTGGGGGACATAATTCAAACCATGACAACTTGTACACTTATAATTAATGCATTTTCTGCATATGTGTCATCCCTCCATAAAAACTTACTGTAAAATGTCAATATATTTGTGCGCATGAACATAGATATAGCAAGTATCTGAAAGAACAGATATCTTGGGAAGGCTTGAGAGGGAATGAAAAGGAAGAAATAAAAGTGCCATTCACAAATGTGTAAAAATGGTGTGGCGGGGGCATATGACTTCTTCTAACTTCCCAAGGGGGGAGGAAAATCAAGATCAACAACCCAAGGCTGATTCCTTGAGGCAGAGGTCAGACAAGCCTCCTCTCTCTACCATCTTTACCAATTCTGACACCAACCATCGCTCCTTGGCACTCTCTACTTCTCTGCTGGGCTAGGTAATTCATTGCAATGGCCACACAGAACTCTCAGACAATACTCACGATTATGGGGTTTATTTGGGAAGTAACAGGTTACAGTTCACGTTAAGGAATGCTCAGGATACAGTTCTTCCATCAGGACAGCCTCTTCTCAGCTGCACGTGCAGGTACACCTCTCCTTGACCCTCGGTCTCTGCCCCACTCAGGTTGGTGTTACAAAGCTCTTTTAGCTCTGCCGATAAGTGCCCAGCGACACCCCATTCTGCCAGTAAGCCTCGGCATGAAGGTGCTCAGCTCTAGCTTCATGGGTTAGCAAACCTAGATCCATCAAGTACCCAGAGGCACCCTACTCTTTCAGCAAGCCTCCTGCCCAAAGGTCCTCAGCTATCTCACTCTGTGGGCCGGAAAGCATACCATGCCATCTCCTGCTGCTGGTCTCTGCTGACAGTCTCTCCTGCTGTCATTTCTCTGCTACTTTTTCTCACCATCTTCAGTGTTACAGCTCTCTCTCTCTCTCTCAGTCTCTTGGTTCCAGGAGCTTCTCAGTGCAGGGATCCAGGGTCCAAAGGACGTGCTTCTCCCTTGGCCCTTCTTCCTTGGTGGTGGTGAGATCCTCTCCTTCCCGCCTCTGGGATGGCTCATTTCAAGCCCAGCAGGATGGCAAAACTGATCAATCCCCTTGGTGGGCCACAATTGCCCTATTTGCACAGTCCCACCCAATCACTTCGGTGGGAGTTACAAGACCATGGCTAGAAAGGCCACACAAAAGCAATCCATTGCACTGCAAAATGATATCGTTGTATGTAAATGGTAAATCCAAAAGAAATAACAGACAAACTAGTAGAACCTACCAAGGTTGTTGGATATGATCAACTGCATTGATTTTTATATAATCAAATGTTTTCTGTGCTAGCAATAAAGAAAAATAAAATAAAAAGATACAATTTGTAATAAAATAAAAAATTATCTAGTATCTAGGAATAAATCTATTTTTCTGTCAAAGACCTCCATCTCTCTATTTTAATGAGATAAATTAAAGAAGATCCAAATAAATGAAATGATATATCATCTTTGTGGACTGGATGGCCTGTTATTGTGTGTGTGCATGTACACTGTGTGTGTATATACACACACACACAATTATCCCAAATTTATCAATAGGTTTAATAAAATGCCAATCAAAACTTAAGAAAATTTCCTGTGGAAAGTGACGAGCTTATTCTAAACTTTATTTGGGTGTTTCAAAAACCAAATCCGTTGCCTTTGAGTTGATGCTGACTTATATGGACCCTATAGGACAGAGTAGAACTGCCCCATAGGGTTTCCAAGGAGTGTCTGGTAGATTCGAACTGCTGACTTTTTTTTGGTTTGCAGCCAAAGCTCATAACCACTATGCCATCAGGCCTCCATATGGGTGTACAAAGGGCCAAAAATAGACAAAATTATCTTGAAGGTGGGACGACTTACACTACTGGATATCAAGACTTCTTATATAGCTATAGTAACTATTGTATTGGGTACACAGATAGATAAATAGAACAATGGAACAGATTAGGGAACCCAGATGTGGGTCCAAGCACAAATTGACACTTGATTGATTTCAGATAGAACATGGAAGTGGAGAAAGGGCAGTCTTTTCAATACAACTGGGTAATCATGTAGGAAAAAAAGGAACAGCGATCTCTTACCTCAAACCATACATAAAAATAATTTACAGCTATATCACAGACCTCAATGTGAAAGGCAAAATAACGAAACTTCCGGAAGTTAGTATAGAAGGATACCTTCATAACCTCAGAGTAGAGAAAGACTTCTGAAACAGAACACAAAATTGCTAACCATAAAGAAAAATATTGATCAATTAAAATTCAGAACTTTATAAAAAGTCACCACTAACTTGTAAAAGGAAGGGCACAGACAGAGCAGGAGAAGAGATTTGCCATACATATAGCCAATAAAAGATTAGTATTGAGAATATATAAAGAACTACAGATAAATAAGAAAAATACAAACAACCTCATAGTGCAACCATCAATAATCATGAACATACACTTCACAAAGACGAAATTAATTGAGCCTTTGTCGTATCTGTGTACGGTTGACCAGAAAACATCATGAGAAAGAAGAGTCACCAAACCAGCTCTATACGCTGGTTACCTATGTACCTGTCATCACTTTCAAACACCTACACACAGTCCATGCGGGTGAAAACTAACAGCTGATTATCAAATAAAGACACAAAACTACAAAAAAAAAAAAAAAACTCAAAAAGAATCAGTTGATATAAGTGTGTGAAAAGTTGCTCAATCCCATTTATAGTCAAGGATTTGCAAATTTAAACTATAATACGATACCAAAATATAACCACCAGATTGGAAAAAAAAACATTAAAGTCTGACAATACCAAGTGTTAGTGAGGATGCGGAGCCGTTTAACTTTCACACAATTCTGGTGAGAGTGTATGACATCATTATTCTTCCAAGCGAAGCCTGTCGTAGTTGTGTGGTTTTGATTTTTTAGTCAAACAGCCAAACCACCAAGAGCGGGCCTTCCAAAAGTTGATAGTCAATGTTTGGCCATAGGTGCAACTTGACAGAAGCAATGGGGGCTCCCAATGCGTTTTGAGCAGCCATACCACCACTGGACTTGTTGATAAACAGTCATTATGCCATACTTTGCGATTTCATTTACCTGAGAGTGTTTTAACCTTTTTTATTTCGGCTACTATAAGTTTGGGTTTTCGGTCTCTTAAAACTTTAACTAATTGTAAGTAACATGTCATGTGTTTGGTAACATTTCTGAGCATTTACTATGTGTCAGGCACTGCACAAAGAGCTTCATGTAATTTTGTCATTCATTTAATTAAATCAACAACATAACGAGGTAAGTGCTGAGACTCAGGGGCTTAAACAAATGTATGCTGGAGTCACATAAGAAATTTCACTCCATAGCACACATTCTCAACTACACCTGTATATGAGCCTTGCTTATCTGTGTGTCCCTCATAGTACACAACAGTAGTGCTATGTATACAGCTCTTGATTCATATATAATTATATTCCCTAGAATATTAACTTCAATTAACCAGGCCAAATAAAGCATTCATAGGCTTTTGACCTAAGGACGTTTTTTTTGTTATTCATTCATTTAAGATGGGTCTTGAAAAGGCTTTTAATTCTTTTTGTTTTAGCAAAGTGAATTTTCTGCACAGAATGAGGCAAGTTTGTTTAGAAACCACCAAAACGTATCTTGGCAATCAGCTTTGGCCTTTCAGTAGTTCCTTTTCATGATGAAAACAAATACACAAATCCCACACAGAAAATCATTACAAAGAAAAATATCAGGTACTTAAGAATTTTCTGGATGTAGTATTTTCTAAAGGTCTTCTTCCTTTTTCAACGAATGCAAATTTATCAGCAAAGACGAAAAGTACATTCTGTTAATGGAATTCAAATTGCTAAAGGTCAGCTTCTTTTCCAAAAGAAGCCCTTGAAAATATTCCCGTTTCTAATAATTGATTTTCTCATTATCATAGGTGGGAAAAAAGATGATGGCAGAATTCCTAATAACCAAAGGTGGATATGTATTGTCTTAGAAAAGCCATACAAACATAAATATGAAATACAGGTTTTCCCTGTCTTAAATACAAAGTATTCCTTCATCATTTTGACAAATAGTTATTGAGCACTTACTTTTCCAGGCTGTGGAAATTATGACCAAAAGTACATGTTTGTTGGGGGAAGACAGACAATAAACAGATGAATAAAAAGTACATTATAGTATGTCAGCTAGTGATAAGCATTAGGAAGGAACATGAAGCAGGGTAAATGAGTGTGAAAAGTGGGTAAAGATGCGGTGGTCAAGGAAAGCATAGGCCTGAATGAAGTGAAGGGACAGTCAAGTCTATTTCTGGAGGAAATATGTCATAGAGGAGCTGAGGTTCTAGGTAGACTGACAGTGTGGCTGGCAAGCGTTGAGTGGGGAGTCCTAGGAAAATGAGGTAAGTGAGGTAGCCATAGTTCATGCTATAGAATGAGAACTATGTATGGAATACAGTGTAGATGTATTACATATACATGAAATTAAGGAATGTTTAGAGTAGGCTTATAAGGAAACTTTTGGTGTAATATTTATCCAAGAAGGTGAGTGGAATAACTGTTGTACTAGCTACCTCATTTGTGCTGAGGCTTCCAAGTATTGCTCTGGAAATTGTATTAGGCACTTTTCGACATGCTCCCAATGACCCCTGCCTCTTACTATTCACACCTTTATGTGATCTCCTTCCCTTGAGTATGGACTGAACCCAGTGACATGGTTCTAACAAATGGAATATGGTAAAAGAGATGAGATGCCACTTCTGTGATTAGGTTACAAAATACTGTGACTTCCATCTTTTTGGAACTGTCTCTCTTGCTGGCACTCTTTCTTGCCCTTTCACTAGCTTGCTCTGATGAAGCAAGCTGCCATGTTGTGAGGTGTGGCAAGGAACCAAGGGAGGCCTCTGGCCAACAGCTCATGAGGAACTGAAGCCTCAGTCCAATGGTCCAGGAGAAACTGAATCCTACCACCAATGACGTGAGTGAGCTTGGAAGCAGATTCTTCCCAGGTGAGTCTTGAGATGATCACAGCCTTGTGAGAGACCAAGAGTTAGAGGACCCAGGTTAACTGTGCCTGGATTCCTGACCCACAGAAACTATGAGATAAAAAATGTGGTTTTAAGCAACTGAATTTTGGGATAATTTGTTACGCAATTAAAAAAAAAATCAACCTATTGCTGTAGAGATGATTCCAACTCATAGCAACCAAATGGGACGGAGTAGAATTGTCCCATAGGGTTTTCAAGGCTGTAATCTTTACGAGAGCAGACTGCCACATCTTTCTCACAAGGAGCGGTTGGTAGGTTTGAACTGCTGACCTTGAGGTTGGCAGCCAAGCATTTAACCACTGTGCCACCAGGGCTCCCTCTATGCAGTAATGAATAACTAATACAGGGGTTTAGTTCTGTCCTATATTGAGCATTCAATGGGCAGTTTTCTTTGCAGGTTTAACATTCTTGTGTGTGTTGTGGGGATGAGCAAGAGCATTAAAGGTCCTTTAGTGAGAACAGTTTTTGCTACTTAGACTTTAAGCTGATACAGTTTTCCTAACAGGCGGAAATATGAAAGTCCTGATTCTTGTTTTGTTCCTAGTCTACACCCACCTACTTATGTTTCTATTAAATTTTTTCATGCTCATCATACCCTGCACCTCACAAATGGTAAGGGCGGGCCTAAGACATCACCCCAAATGTATGCATATTTATTATAAATTGTATACATGTATAGTTTTATAGCTATATACCACCACGTGTCATTTTGTCATACTCTGCTGGTTTATGTGTTGCTATGATGCTGGAAACTATGCCACCAGTATTTCAAATACCAGTGGAGTCGCCCATGGTGGACAGGTTTCAGCGGAGCTTCCAGAATAAGACAGACTAGGAAGGAAGGCCTAGTGATCTATTTCTGAAAATTAGCCAATGAAAACACTATAGCTCACAACAGAATGTTTTTTGATATAGTGCTGGAAGATGAGCCCTCCAGGGTGGAAGGCACTCAACGTACACAATGGCCACGACAAGGGACTCAAACACGGCAAGGATCGTGAAGATGGTGTAGGACTGGGTAACATTTCATTCTGTTGTATCTAGGGTTGCTATGAGTCAGAGCTGACTTGCCGGCAACTAACAGCAATAGCTATGCTAATATAGTATTATAACATAACAAAAAAAAAAACAAAACCAAACCCAGTGCCATCGAGTCAATTCCGAACATAGCACCCATATTTAGATATTGCAAAAGGACGAGGTAGAAAATAAATATTACTTTGGAGAACATTGGCTTAGCTGACATCTGCTTCTTCTTTAGCTCTCAGCTAAGTCACTTCCCTGGAAGCATTCCTTCTTCCGACCAGGTTAGATTCTCTTTCGTGGAACTGTGATTCCTTTTTTCTGGAGCACTTAGCTCAATTTGTGATTATACCTTAAGTGGCATGATTTAGTTAATCCCTGCTTTACCACAGGATTGAAAGCCCCATGATTGCAGCGACATCTGTGATTTTTCTCTTTAATTTTATTCCCAGAGAGGGACACAATGACTTTTATAGATTTGGAGCTCAGTGTGTTGAGTGAATAGATGAATAATTCCACATGCTCTGTTTCTTAGTTCCGAGCTCTGAGACTCCAGTTGTCAAGAGGCCTACCTTCCCATCAGTTTTCTGGTAACTCATTCAGCACATTTGGGTTCTTCTTCTGGTATCTCCTCTATCACCACACATGGACTGCTCAGCCTGTGAACCAGTCGGCTTCCCTGTATTGCCTGAACTGGAATTCCTGGGCATTGATGCTTAGCCTGAATTGTGCTATGACTCCCCATTGTGAATGGGTCAGAGCAGGGGCCAGTCTCTCTGCCTAAGTCAACTTCTCTTAGACCTGAGATTGTTAGATCTAGCTTTTCATTCATCCTGGCCCCACTTAGTAGTTTCCAGCATGCTATGCAGAAAGTCATACTGTTTATCATACTACTCCCAGGGTTCCCATAAGAATTAAATGAGAAAATGCTCATGAAAACACTTCAGAAATTGTAAAACATTATTCAAATATTGGTTGTTTTCTTTGTAGTGTAAGAGATTTTCTTCCTTGAGAAGCAAACATAATAAAATTACTAGGAAAAAAATATTGGAAGTGTTTGCAATTCACTGCTGTTAAAACTAACTAATAAAGAAATAAAGCAAATGGGCAGGCTTACCTGTAAAAGCTAGCAAGGGAAGAAGTGATTTTTTTTCCTTTGGAACCAGCAGAAAGTAAATCAAGTTTTACCGATTCAGCTGTTGCTACTAGACCTCATTTGTTTGGCATGGATTAAGTGTCAGCTGCTAAATCCAGTACGTTCAGTTCAAAGCCTTCAGGAAAGACACCTAGGTGAAGCCCAAATCTTCTGTTTCTAAATTGATTTGAAATTAAATCTAGCAACAAGTTTGAGAATTAATGTACTAAGACGGAAGACTGCATGCAATGCACTGGGTCTGAAGCAATAATTATGAGAGTCAGGGGTTCTTACAGTGTAGGTGTGAACAGGAATCACCCACAGAGCTTGTTAAAATTCAGATTGCCGGGCATCATCTCCAGAGAGTCTGACTCATGGAGTCAGGGGTGGGGCCTATGAATCTGCATTTCTAACAAGCTCCCAGGTGATGCTGCTGTGGCTGGTCTATGAACCACACTTTGAATAGCACTTTTCTACCAAAGAATTGTTTTTCAGCCCAATGTGACATATTCAAGCTTGGCATCCTATAAGCCAATTTCAGCTCCATTAAGATAGTCTTCCTAAACCAACAAAAGACATATATCTAGAAATAGATTTGAAGTATTTTCAATTGATGGTAAGTTTCTATCTGGAACTAGTGGCAAATAGTCTACATAAGGAAAAAAATGAAATAAGCAACAATAGGAAACCTTTAGTTTTCTATAGGAATAAGACCTTTAGTTTTCTATAGGAATAAGACATAATCAGGAAATAAAAATCATACCCAGTTTCCTAAACAAAATCTTGCACTTCTGTACAATGCTTTGCAGGATTAAATAAAAAATATCACACCACATTGACTTCCTGGGGTTGGAGTTTAGAGTTGGGTAATATCTAATCCAATTCCCTTACTTTATAGATGATGATAAGGGAACTGAGCTCACTAAAGATGAATGGCATAACTTCATATAGGTAATTAAGGACACAGCCAAGATTGTGGCCCAGGTCTACTGGCTTTGAGTACAGGATACTTTCCTGTCCAGGAATTTCCTTTCCTGACAGAAAGGAGCAAGCTAAATACCAGGTTGGAATCTTTTCTTGGCCTCATCAATGGCAAAGGCTACAGGTATTAGTGACTAACCTCCTTCTTGCAAAATTAACATTGTACTACACCCACTCCTCACTTATAGACCTAACTGCCAAATTACATCGTTACATAACCGCCAAACCACTGAGAATCATGGCCCAGCCAAGCTGACACTAGCCTTAACCATCACAGCCAGCGTTACTCTCACCTCATACCTCGGTGTTCATTACTGGCTGTGATGGTTAAGGTTATGATTCTCAGTTATGTGATGATGTAGTTAGCCTCAATTGTGTAATCTGATGTGGTCATCCTCCATTTTCGATTAATGACGGTTTTTGTATAATGACCTGGTCTTTGGAAACTAACCACGTAGGTAAGTGAGGAGCGAGTATATTATTGTTTATTTTATATCTACTGTTTGACCACCAAACCCATTAAAAACCCATTGTTGTCGAGTCGATTCCAACTCATAGCAACCCTATAGGACAGAGTAGAACTAACTGCTCTGTAGGATTCCCAAAGAGTGGCTGGTAGATTTGAACTGCTGACCTTTTGGTTAGCAACTGAGCCACCAGGGCTCCACTGTTTAACCAAAGGGATAGTTAATTCCACAGGGATTAGAAACATAAACTGTGTCTAAAAAAAAAAAAAAGTAACCTTGAAAAATTCCAAATTGTTATGAAGTTACTCCTGAAACAAACAGGTATAGCTGAGTCTACATGAGTCAAGGATGATTATATAACTGGGAGTTCTCCTAACTAGCTTTCATGTAGAATACAATGTTTATTAAAGGATAGACTACTAGCTGAATGATTGGCAGTTCAAACCCACCCAGAGGTACCTTGGAAGACAGGCCTGGCAATCTGCTTCCGAAAGGTCACAGCCTTGAAAAGCCTATGAAGCAATTCTGCTCTGCACACATGGTGTTGCCATGAGCTGGAATTGACTGAACAGCAGCTAACAACAACAACAACAACAATGTTTATTAAAGGATAAATAACAAAAATGTGCAAATTTGAAGCCAACACATATTAGTAAAACCCAAAAGTATCCACAGCAATTGCTTAGAACTTAGAACCACAAAAGGCTTTGACATTGTTTAGAATTGCTTGTATGTGGTGATAATAAAGGGCAGACCAATTCTTGACCAAAAGGGTGAAAATGGAGAACAGAATTTAAAAACCCAGACTTTCTGGAGCCATGAAGGCTGGGTAAAGCCCTGAACTCTTGCCCTGAGGTAATATTTAAACCTTAAACCAAAAATATCCCCTGAAGTCTTCTTAAAACCAAACAGTAGTTTAGCTTAATTAGTAAAGAATGTCTGCCTTGAGCACTGTGCTTTTAAGATCTAGCTATATGGGATCTAATTGATAACAGCAACTAGAAAGATTAGATAGAAAACTTAGGGGGCAGTGAGTTTATGTTAACAGAAGAGGAACAACCCAGAAAAGGAGGGTTAGAATGGTTGCACAATTTGAAGAATGTTATCAATATCACTGAATTGTACAGGTAGAAATTGCTGAGTTGGTATATGCTCTCAACAATAACAACAACAAGAAGATAAAATGAATTATAAAAAAAGGCAGATCAATTTTAGTTGGTTTCATTTTATTTTAGATCTTGTACAGGCAATCATCCCTTTTTACCTAAACCTAGGATGGTGTCTTAGTCATCGAGTGTGCTGCTATAACAGAAATACCACAAGTGGATTGCTTTAACAAAGAGAGATATACCCTCTCAGTCTAAGAGGCTAGAAGTCCGAATTCAGGGTGTCAGCTCCAAGGGAAGGCTTTCTCTTTCTGTAGGCTCTGAGGGAAGGTCCTTGTCAGCAATCTTCCTCCGGACTAGGAGCTTCTCTACGCAGGAACCCCAGGTCCAAAGGATGCACTCTGCTTCTGGTGCTTCTTTCTTGGTGGTATGAGGTCCCCACTATCTGCTTGCTTCCCTTTCCTTTTATTTCTTGTAAGATAAAAGGTGGTGCAGGTCACACTACAGGGAAACATTGCATCAGGGATGTGACCTGGGCAAGGGTGTTACATCCCGGCCTAATCCTCTTTAACCACAGGCAGATATTATGATTTGTAACACATAGGAAAATCACAAAATGGAGGACAACCGCGCAACACTGGGGATCATGGCCTAACCAAGTTGACACATATTTTTAGGGGACACAATTCAATTCATGATAGGTGGATTGCTTCCACTGCCCTGCCCTTGCTATACCACTGCTTTGTAGTTCTCCAGGCACACAGAGAATGCTCAATAAATCATCACTCCATGGAACAGACCTAAATAAACTCAAATAGAGCATTCAACCTCTCCATATTATTCAACAAAAAGAAAATAAAGAAAAACACAAATTGAAATAAACTCCATTGATTTAGTCAGAGTGAAAAATTAATATAAAAAGTGTATGCAAAGAGATTGGAAGCCTTGAAAAGACAAGTCACACCTAATTAAAATTAATCTTTGTGATTCAGTTTCCAAAGAGGCTTGTATTTCAGTGAAGAATTGGCCAGAGTCACAAGTAAGGGAACTCTCAGGCATCAAGGTTGATTCCTTTTTATAAACTCACTTGTGAAAAATATAAAATGGTAGCTTAAACAATTTTTGGACAAGTGGCCTTTGATCCGCAGACATTTTGATTCAACCTCTTCAGTTACATTGCTTTGCTGTTGTTAGTTGCCTTTGAGTCGATTCCTGCTCATGGTGACCCCACGTGTGCAGAGTAGAATTGCTTCATTGGCTTTTGAAGGCGGTGACTTTTCAGAAGCAGATGTCCAGTAGATGGCTAACAGTCAAGTGCTTAACCGTTTGTGCCACCTAATGCACTGCCGTCGAGTCGATTCCGACTCATAGCGACCCTATAGGACAGAGTAGAACTGCCCCCATAGAGTTTCCAAGGAGCACATGGTGGATTTGAACTGCTGACCTCTTGGTTAGCAGTCATAGCACTTAACCACTACGCCACCAGAGTTTCCTTGGTGCCACCTAGGATCACGTATATTCGTTAAAAAAAAAAAAAAACCCATTACCATTGAGTCGAGTCTGACTCATAGTGACCCTATAGGACAGAGTAGAACTGCCCCATAGGGTTTCTAAGGAGTGCCTGATGGATTCAAACTCCCAACCTTCAGGTTAGCAGCTGTAGCACTTAATCACTACGCCACCAGGGCTTCTACATTAGCTTAGAGGAGTAGATAAAATGATAGAAGGGGAAATTAGCAAATAAAATGTGTAGTTTAGTCATGGTTATGTTGTTGTGTATCATGAAGTCAAATCTGATTTATAGTGACCCTATATGAGAGTGTTTTATTGACTATTCAAAGGCATTCGACTGTGTGAATCATAACAAACTGGATAACACTGCGAAGAATGGGAATTCCAGAACACTTAATTGTGCTCATGAGGAACCTTTACGCAGATCAAGAGGCAGTTGTTCAGACAGAACAAGGGGATACTGATTGGTTTAAAGTCAGGAAAGGTGTGTGTCAGGGTTGTATTCTTTCACCATACCTATTCAATCTGTATGTTGAGCAAATAACTCGAGAAGCTGGAGTATATGAAGAACAGGGAATGAGGATTGGAGGAAGACTCATTCACAGCCTGCGTTATGCAGATGACACAACCTTGCTTGCTGAAAGTGAAGAAGACTTGAAGGACTTACTGATGAAGATCAAAGACCACAGCCTTCAAGTATGGATTACTCCTCAACATAAAGAAAACAAAAATCCTCACAACTGGACCAATGAGCAACATCATGATAAACAGAGAAAAGATGGAAGTTGTCAAGGATTTCATTTTACTTGGATCCACAATCAACAGCAGTGGAAGCAGCAGTCAAGACATCAAAAGACGCATTGCATTGGGCAAATCTACTGCAAAGGACCTCTTCAAAGTGTTGAAGAGCAAAGGTGTCACCCTGAAGACTAAGGTGCGCCTGACCCAAGCCATGGTATTTTCAATCACATCATATGCATGTGAAAGCTGGACAATGAATAAGGAAGACCGAAGAAGAGTTGACTCCTTTGAATTGTGGTGTTGGCGAAGAATATTGAATATACCATGGACTGCCAAAAGAACAAACAAATCTGTCTTGGAAGAAGTGCGGCCAGAATGCTCCTCAGATGCAAGGATGGCGAGACTGCATCTTACATACTTTGGACATGTTGTCAGGAGAGATCAGTCCCTGGAGAAGGACATCATGCTTGGCAGAGTACAGGGTCAGCGGAAAAGAGGAAGACCCTTGACAAGGTGGATTGACACAGTGGCTGCAACAGTGAGCTCAAGCATGGCAGGACCGGGCAGTGTTTCGTTCTGTTGTGCATAGGGTCTCTATGAGTCAGGACGGACTCGACGGCACCTAACGACAACAACAACATATGACAGAGGAGAACTGCTTCATAGGGTTTCCTAGGTTGTAATCTTTACAGGAGCAGATCGCCAAGTCTTTTCTCCCATGGAGTTTCTGGTGGGTTCAAACAGCCAACCTTTAGGTTGGCAAGCAACTGCTTAACCTTTGTGCCACCAGGCTCCTTTTAGTTATGCTACTATTGGTATTTTTCTTCTGCTTTACATTTTTTTTACATATTGATTAATTCAATGAGAGCTGTATGTTTTAGGAATAGAAAAATAGGGCAATATTATTACATGTCTGTAGCCAGTGAGTAATAGTCATTTAAGACTCATCCCAATTCTAACACACAAAGAGGTTTTTATTTATGTTGTTTGGTCACTTTTAGTGAATCTATTTATGCTGAGCTTATGAAAAAGACGTTTTTAATTTTATTTTTTTTATGAAAAAGACGTTGCAGATAGGGGTACTTAATGAGACAGGGTTCTGGTCAATGTTTTGTAAATGCTAGTAATGCTAGTAATAAGTGGGTTTTCTGGGAAAACTCTTTAAAAGGGATTGACCCAGATGCTATACACAGTTTCACCCTTAGCACCTCCCCCTTCTTTCTTCCTGAAAATTGAATATAGTCATCTGGAGAGCATAAGGATGAGAGTCACATCTGAAGGATGACACAGCTAGAAGGAAGCTGGGTTACTGGTGACATCATGGAGATGCTATACTAGCCCTGAGCTTACAGACTTCTTTAAACCTTTGATTTGATTAACTATTGTTTTCCCTTGGCTTGCAGTCCCCAATGACATTGGCAAACCCCATGAAGGGTTCAGTGTCATTCGAGGATAGCAGTGTACTTGAACTGGGAATTTGAGTGAACAGATAGTAGTTTGATTTGCTTTTGCAGTACTCCTAGTCTTCTTTAACCTGGCTCTTCATTGTTGACCTCCTTCAGTTCTCCCAATTCACATGAATTTCTCTATCACCCTCACACTTCCAAATCTTTGCTTCTCATGGTTATACTGTCAGTCATCTCGGCCCAGCGATAAGTAATGTAAATGTTTACAATTAACTGATAACCTCCTTGGGCATCTCCTATAATAATCAAACACATTGAATTACATTAGATAGAACAGCTGAAATTTGATGGTTTAAAGTTCATAAAATTAAACAATTTACGTTCTTTATTTCTGTAAGTTCAAAATTCTATATTTTGAAAAGTGCTTGTATATCCACTGCATACATGTTACCTTTTGTATCTCTTCTAAGTGACATATTTATACCGTATTCTGTTGGTAATTTACTTTAAAAATAATTAATACCTTAGTACTATATTAAAATTAGGTATTTCACTAGAAATCTTCAATCTTAAAAAAAAAGTGCAATCAGCCATACAAATGAGTCTAACATTTTGCAATTATGCCCTACAGAAAAACTCATATTTCATGGTGACCAAGAAATCTATGGGCTCTACATTAATAAATTTTGGTTTTGACATAATGATGAACAAAACATTTGGGTAAGGAGCAGCAAAAATAACCCCATTTTTATTTTTAGCAACTTCAAATACTTTATTATCAATATCAGAAGCCTGGTGACACAGACATTAGGGAATAATGGCCCAATTTCTTTAAAAATGGAATTTTAGTCAAGTAAACATTAATGGGCCAAGTAAACAAGGCTTCATTATATATAATTACTCATGATATTACCTTCAACATTTTTCACAGAAATAAAGCAATTGTGTCCACTTTTTTCTTGATATGATTGACAAAATGAAAATAAACACTAAAAGCCAATGATCAAATAAGATTTAAGTTTTCCATCTTTATTATCCAAGCTTTATTTGGTAGGATTAAAAACAGTGACTTAACAAATACCTAAACTTGAACCCAATCCTGAAATGGTATAGCACTATGGATACAAATATGTCTTTTAGGGCAATTTCTTTACTTAAATTTTTTTACCATTTGTCATGGATTGAATTGTGTCCCCTCAAAATACGTAAACTTGGCTGAACCATGATTCTCAAGGGGTTTGGCAATTATGTAATGATGTAATTATCCCCCATGGCGTGATCTGATGTAATCAGCCAATCAGTTGTAAGGTGATTAGGATGGGACTATATGAAGAAGAACTCGGCATCAGGGTTGGAGGAGGATTCATTAACAATCTTCATTATGCAGATGACACAACCTTGTTTGCTGGAAGGGAAGAGGACTTGAAGGACTTACTGATGAAGATCAACGACTACAGCCTTCAGTATGGATTACACCATAACATAAAGAAAACAAAAATCCTCACAACTGGACTAATAAGTAACATCATGATAAACAGAGAAAAGATTGAAGTTGTCAAGGATCAATGCCCAAGGAAGCAGAAGTCAAGGATCAATGCCCAAGGAAGCAGAAGTCAAGAAATCAAATGGGCATTGGGCAAATCTGCTGCAAGACTTCTTTAAAGTGTTAAAAAATGAAGATGTCACTTTGAGGACTAAGGTGTGCCTTACTCAGCTATGATATTTTTAATCGACTCATATGCATGGGAAGGCTGGATAATGAATAAGGACGACAGAAGAAGAATTGATGGCTTTGAATTATGGTGTTGGTGAAGAATATTGAATATACCATGGACTGCCAAAAGAACGAACAGGTCTGTCTTGGAAGGAGTGCAACCAGAATGCTCCTTAGAAGCAAGGATTGCAAGACTTCCTCTCACATACTTTGGACATGTTACCAGGATGGACCAGTCCCTCGAGAAGGACATCATGCTTGGTAAAGCAGAGGGTCAGCAAAAAAGAGGAAGACCTTCGACGAGATGGATTGACACAGCGCTGCAACAATGGCCTCAAGCATAACAATTGTGAGGATGGTGCAGGACCAGGCAGTGTTTCATTCTGTTGTGCATGGGGCTGCTTTAAGTCAGAATTGACTCGACAACACCTAACAGCAACAACAACAAGGTGGTATGAAGCACCCTTACTCAGGTCACAGCCCTGATTCAATGTGAGGGGAGTTTTCCTGGGGTGTGGCCTGCATCATCTTTTATCTTACAAGAGATAAAAGGAGAGAGAAGTAAGCAGAGAGATAGGGACCTCAATGCCACCAAGAAAGAAGAGCCGGGAGCAGAGTGCATCCTTTGAACCCAGGGTCCCTGTGCTGAGAACCTCCTAGACCCAGGGGAAGATTGAGACAAGGACTTTCTGTCAGAGCCGACAGAGAGAGAGAAAGCCTTCCCCTAGAGCTAACTTCCTGAATTCGGACTTCTAGCCTCCTAGACCGTGAGAGAATAAATTTCTGTTTAAGCCATCCACTTGTTTTTTTTTGTGGTATTTATGTTATAGCAGCACTAGGTAACTAAGACATCATTTCTTTTTTTCATGTAATTTTCCAAACATTCTGCTTTCTAGCCGGTTTTCTAGATCTTATTAATGCACCACTGTCACCTACTGCTTTTCTAAATGGCTCATGAGACCTCATGAAACCAAACAAGGAAATAGGCAGACATGTTCTATAGCCCTCAAATTTCATCGTTATTATTTTTTTGTTATTATTGAACTTTAGATGAAGGTTTACAGAACAAATTAGCTTCTCATTATACAGTACACATACTGTTTTTGTGACATTGGTTACCAACTCCATGACATGTCAACACTCTCCCTTCTCGACCTTGGGTTCTCAATCACCAGCTTTCTTGCCCCCTCCTGTCTTCTAGTCCTTGTCCTTGGGCTGTTGTGCCCCTTTAGTCTCTTTTTGTTTTATGGGCCTGTCTAATCTTTGGTTAAAGGGTGAACTTCAGGAGTGACTTCATTACTGAGCTGATATGGTGTCTAGGGGCCATACTCTCAGGGTTTCTCCAGTCTCTGTCAGGCCAGTAAGTCTAGTCTTTTTTTTGTGAGTTAGAACTTTGGTCTACATTTTCTCCAGCTCTATCTGGGACCCTCTATCGTGATCCCTGTCAGAGCAGTCAGGGGTGTTAGCCAGGTTCCATCTAGTTGTACTGGACTCAGTTTGGTGGACGCCATGGTAGATGTGGTCCATTAGTCCTTTGGACTAATCATTCCCTTGTATCTTTAGTTTTCTTCATTCTTCCTTGCTCCCAAAGGGGTGAGACCAGGGGAGTATCTTAGAAAATCTCATCATTAATTGTTAGATTTTTACAAATAACATGAAATCAAAGAGAATAATAAAGCTACCTTCATGTTGTATTATATATATTGTATAGTTATGGACAGTTGTGTATGACATTCTTATTTTCTGACTGAATATGATCATCAGAAACAAAGCACAAATTAACAGAAATTGCCAGACTCTAATCATTTAATTATCTTTCAAGGAAAAGAGGAGAGACAGAGATCTATTCTACATTCCAAAAGTAAAACTATAAAAAATGTTTCCCCAAATTGGCTGCACATTAAAATCATTTGGAAGATTTTAAAGATGCTGATGCCCGGGTCACATGTCATACCAATTAAATCAGAATGTCTGGCAGTTGGAACATTGTGTAAAAAATCCCCTGGTGCTCGTAATATGCTGCAAAGTTTGGAAAATTGTTATAAATTACATAAAATTTTAGCACATGAATTTTACTAGCACTGGTTTTCTTAGGTGATAGCAAAGACCACTGGGTTTTTTTCCCCCCTTCAAATATACCTTGCTAAGATTATAATGCTCATGGGTGTCATGTATAAAATCTTTTGTCTCCACAGGGAACTCTTCGAGTTGTGAGCCATCAAATATGAGTCAACACATGAACGCATATTTTTAAAATTAACATAACTTGCTTTACAGACAATTTAGATAAATTGACAGTTTTTTTACTTTTGACAAAAGACTCCAAATTGGAGCTATTTCAACTGATCCTTAGAGACTATTAAGTAACTGATGGCAGTATGAAGCCAACTCATCCTTGCCAAAATTAAGTGCAGGAGTGAGGAACGCAAACCATGAGAAGCATTTTCATGTGAGAGGGAGCAGAGTATGAAGGAAAGAATGTGTTCTGAAGTCCAAATTCCTGGACGAGTGCTCTGTTTTTTCCATTTGCAAAATGTGTTGTTGTTCAATTTATTTATTTTCTTGAACCTCAGTTTCCTCATCTACAAAAGAGAAAGGATAATATCACCCTTTCTCTCTATGTTCAGCATTGGGAAGATCATGTGAGTTTATAAACGGGCTGGAACTGTGAAACAAAGCACACATATCAGTTGTTCTTGTTACTGAATTACCCTGATAATTCATGCAGATATCAGACATAGGGTGCACATTATCTGGCACATTATTGTCGTTCTGGGAAGCATTTCTCTTGCTCACGAGTCTCAAATGGACATCTTCCCTCCTTGGGCATCAGTGAGGACACCAATACTCTGGTCTAAGAGATGAAAAGTCACAGCAGAAAATAAGGGAGAAATAATCAAATTCTTGCGTGCTGCTAAATAACTAGGCTTCACAACAGCATATTAAAAATACTATATACAATGACCAAGTGGGGTTTATCCCAGGAATATAAGGGTGATTCAACATAAGAAAAGCAGTCAACATAATACACAGCACTAACAGAATGAAGGAAAATAATCACACGATCATCTCAATCCATGCAGAAAGGGCATTTGCTAAAATCCAACACAATTTCATAATAAAAACACTCGATAAACTAGGACTAGAAGGGAAATTCCTCAACATGATAAAGGGCATCTATGAAAAACCCACAGCTAACATCATACTCAGTGGAGAATGACTGAAAGCTTCCCCCTTGAGATCAGGAACAAGGCAACAATGCCCTCTCTCAGCACTGCTATTCAACACTGTACCAGAAGTTCTAGCCAGAGCAATTAGGCAAGAAAAAGAAGTAAAATGTATCCAAATAAGACAGAAAGAAGTAAAACTGTCTCTATCACAGAGGACATGATCCTATATATAGAAAATTCCAAACAATCCACAAAAAAAACTACTAGAGTTAATCAGTGACTATAAGATACAAGATCAACACACAAAAATCAGTTGTGTTTCTACACACCAGCAATGAACAGTCTGAAAAGGAAATAAGGAAAACAATTCTATTTACAATAGCATCAAAGAGAATTAAATACTTAGGTATAAATTTACCCAGGGAAGTGAAAGATTTGAACACTGAAAACTGTAAAACATTGCTGAAAGAAATTAAAGAAGACCTAAATAAATGGAAAGACATTCTATGTTCATGAATTGGAAAACTTAATATTGTTAAGAGGTCAATACTACCCAAAACGATCTACAGATTCATTGCAATCCCTATCAAAATTCCAACAACCTTCTTTGCAGAAAAATGGGAAAGCCAGTCCTCAAATTCGTATGGAATTACAAGGGACACAGAATTGCCAAAACAATCTTAAAAAAGAAGAACAAAGTAGTATTCACACTTTCCAATTTTAAAACATACTATAAAGGTTAGTAATCAAAAACAGTATGGTACTGGCATAAGAATAGACATATAGAACAATAGGATAGAATCAAGAATCCAGAAATAAATCATACATCTATGGTCAATTGATTTTCAACAAGGGTGCCAAGTTCATTCAATGGGGAAAGAATAGTCTTTTCAATACATGGTTCTGGGGCAGCTAGATCTTTACATGCAAAAGAATGAATTTGACCTCATATCTGACACCATATGCAAAAATTAGCTCAAAATGGATCGAGGATCTAAATACAGGAACTAAAACCAGAAAACTCTTAGAACAAAACATAGGGGTAATGCTTCAGGACCTAGTTTTGAACAATGGATTCTTAGATATAACACCAAAAGTACACCTAACAAACGACAAAATAGATAAAATGGACTTCATCAAAATTAAGAACTTGTGTATTAAAGGACTTTACCAAGAAAGTGAAGAGGAAACCTACAGAATGGGAGAAAATATTGGGTAACCATATTTTTGATAAGGGTTTAATATCCAGAACATATATATATATATCTTACGCAACTTAACAACAAAAAGACAAACAACCTAATTAAATAATGGACAAAGGACTTAAATAGACATTTCTCCAAGGGAGATATACAAATGGCCTATAAGCACATGAAAAGATGCTCAACATCATTTGTCATTCCAAAAAAAAAAAACCAAAAAACAACAACAAAAAGATTTGCCGTCGAGTTGATTCTGACTCATAATGACCCTATAGGACAGAGTAGAACTGCCCTATAAGGTTTCCAAGGAGCACCTGGTGAATTTGAACTGCTGACTTTTTGGTTAGCAGCCAAACTTTTAACCACTACCCCACCAGGGTTTCCACGTTTGTCATTAGGGAAATGCAAATCAAATCAAAACCACAATGAAACATCAATTCATACCCACTAGGATGGCTATTATCAGGAAAATGGAAAACAACAAGTGTTGGAGAGGATGTGGAGAAACTGGAACCTTCATCCACTGTTGATAGGAATGTAAAATGGTATAGCCCCTATGGAAAACAGTTTGGTGGTTCCTCAAAAAGTTAAATATAGAATTGCCGTGTGACCCAGCAATTCCACTCCTAGGTATCTACCCCAAAGAATTGAAAGCAGGGACTCAAACAGATACTTGTACCTCAATGTTCATTGCAGCACTATTCATAATAGCCAAAAGGTGGAAACAATCCAAAGGTCCATCAACAGATGAATGGATAAACAAACGTGGTACATACATACAATGGAATATTATTCAGCCATAAAGAGAAATGAAGTGGTTCTAATTCTATGATGGGGATGAACCTTGAAAACATCAAACAGGAAATGTATGAGACAAAAGTTTATCAGTGGTTAATAGGGGATTAGGGGAAGGGAGAATGGGTAGTTATTGTTTAAGGGACACTGGGTTTCATGTTTGGGGTGATCAAGACCTCTTTTGGAAATGCATAGTGGTGATGGTTGAACAACATGGTGAATGGGATTAATGTCACTGAATTGTACACTTAAGACTGGTTGAAACAACAATTTTTTTGTGATCTATATTTTACCAGAATTAAAAAAAAAAATGGTCACGGCAATATTAATTTTTCAACAAATATTCATTGTATCTATTATGTACCAAGTATGTAGCAACATTTTACAAGAATATTATATATTTTTAATTCGTTCAGCCCATTTTTCTTTCGTTGTCAGAACATTGTTATCTTGTTGTTGTGTTTTTATGTGAAAAAATAAATATAAATTTTGCTAAAACAAAAATAGAAAGAAAAAAAATCCAGGCTTCAATTGATACAGCTGTAATATTGTTAATTATATCAAACATCCATTGAAAAGTAAAAGCCAAATGCATTTAATTATGGCACTAAATATATCTATCAAATATTTAGAGAGAATATCAATTTGACAGCAACGAGTTTGTTTTTTTGTTGCTGCTGTTTTTTTTTTTTTTTTTTTGGTTACCAACTACAAGGCAATTACTCAAATGATGACCTAGTTGTACTCATTCTTCAAATAGTCAGGGGCAAGTAGCACCTTTTCATACGCAGAGAAGAACTTTTTGGTGGTAAAAACATGAACCTAATCAAATGAAATGAATTAAAATGGAATGCTTTCTTTTAAATCACAGACACTTAAGTTGAAAAGGGATCTGAGAATACATCTACTGTGCCCTCCACCCCCCAGTTCAGGAATTTCTTGTGGCATATTTTGTGTTGGAATCCTTTCTGACTTCCCAAGACCGGAGCATACTGCTTTTGGAGAAAGCCTATTCCATTGTAAGACATTTCTAATTATTTAACAGTTCTTCCTTTCATCGAGTTGAAGCCTGCCTCTCTGCATCTTCTCCTCATTGGTCCTCATTCTCTTCTCCAGGGCAATTACACTTCAATTAAGTCTATGGCACTGTCCACTTGATAGTCCTCTAGAAGTGCTGTCTCCATTTGTGCTTTCCTCTACCATATTTTTTCTACCAAAAGCCTCAATGTCTTCCTTAAAGTCAGTTCTTATCAGGGAGGTCAGTGTGGCTGGAGCAGAGCGAGCACAGGGATGTTGAAGAGGAGGTCAGGGAGATAACAGAGGTTGGCTCATGCTGGTCCTGAGGGACATGAGGCACACCTGAGGGTTATGGGCCAAGGAGTAACATGATCTGATTTAAGTTTTAAAGGAGACATGTTAGCTGCTGGTGCATGGAAATCGGGGAGGAGATTATTAGCGGGAATCCAAGTGAGAGATAATGGGGGCTTGAACCAGGATGGTGACAGTAGAGAAAGTGTGAGATTGTCAGATTCTGGATTTATTTTGAAGGCTTTTCTGATGGATCAGATATGGATTTGGGAGGGGGGGGGAAGGAATTCGGGTTGAACAACCAAAAGATTCTACTTGCCATCATCTGACATGAAATAGGGCAGTTCTGGGGCTAAATATTCTTTGAAACATGTTAAGTTTGAGATGTCGACTAGACATCCAAGTGGGCATGCTCAGTTTGAAAAGGTCATATTCTATGAGGGTGAAAAACAGCAGTCTTCTGGCCCAAGCATCCCCATCTTAATTTCCCCATCCTTAGAAATAATCACTTTCAACTTTTCTGGTGGTTTCTTCCATTACTTCCATATTTCAGATAGCTGTATTAGTCAGGTGATGTTGTGGTAAACAGTTAAACTCAGAAATCTCAGTGACTTAACATAGTACTGCTTCAAAGTTCCTTGTGGGCAGTATCTCAAAAGTAAAGTAGGGCTGAAGGAGCCCAAAAGGAATCTTCACCATCCAAAAAAAAAAAAAAAGACAACTTTTAACTGTGATAAATCATTTCTTTTTTTATAGCTACTTGCTCTTTCCTGGAAATGACCTTTTTCTCTTCTGAAGTAGCAAGAACCTGCTTATTGATGCTAGTTAGTATCAGAAATTCTGCTACTCTGAGCATCTCTTTTGTGTCCTTTAGGACTAATATGGTAACCAAAAACCAAACCCATTGCCATCGAGTCAATTCTGACTCATTGTGACCCTATAGGACAGAGTAGAACTGCCCCACGGGGTTTCCACGGAGCGTCTGGTAGATTCGAACAGCTGATGCTTTGGTTAGCAGCTGAACTCTTAACCACTATGCCACCAGGGTTTCCGATTAACATGGTAGAAGATACCAGAGTGTGAACTTGCATCCTTTCTTAGAGGAGACAGTGCAGTTAAATGTAGTTAGATGCCAGAGGTTCTGGGCTGGTATTTGTGTAGTTCTCTCTAGGGCTGAGCTATTCACCTTCAATTTCTTAAAATTTACCCACTTAAAAGCCCTAACTGCTTTTTATTTTCACTTTTAGTGGACAGGCTGTAAGTAAATATATTTGAGTTTGTCTTATATTATCTAACATTATTATGACATTAAAGACCTCACTTGAATTTTGCATAAATTTGAAAGTAATTGATTATGTTTATGTAAATAACTTCTTTAGGTCTCAAGCTGAAATCATGACTATAACCACAGTAAGAAGGAAAGGAGAATGTCTCAGAGTCATTTTCTCTTTCTATTTGAGTATCTCATTAATTTTGAAGATCAGATCTATTTTTTTTTATTACCTTAGTTGTTAAACATTCAATATGAAACACTCTTAAGAGGGCAAGAAATTATCTCTGGAACTATAACAAGAATAACTGAACATAGTTAATACCTCATCAGGTATGAAGTCCATGTCTACACTAGTTGTAAATGAAGCAGGAAGGAGCCAGATACAGCAGTGCATGACCTGGTTGGAATGAACCAAATTCTGTCTTTAGGGATCATGAGAGTGTTACACTCCAATAACGGGAATCATCTTCAGCTCTCTTTTGAGTTCATTCACCTCTGTAGCTTTTTTCTAAAGGGTGTATCCTTCAACCATTTTCCTCTGTAATTAATCATGAGTAGCAAATTCTAAGGTGAATAGAATAACGGCTATATGCTCAGACCAGCTTCAACTTCACTTAAATTCTTTTCTGAATTGCGATGTGTCCTGTCAGCCAAGACTGTTCCCCTTCGGAAACCATTATTATTATACTTTCTGCTTTCAGTGGATGAAGATAATTAAAGTTACAGATAATATTATAACTATAATTCTAAGAAGCATATTCAACCTTCATTCCAAGATTTTCCAAAAATGCATCTAAATTTTATCATTTTTATTTCTTTCCTCTACTTCTGATGTTATATGGTTCAAAGACTTGGAGCTTTTGCTGCTTGCTACACATACGTCCTTGAGCAAGTTCCTCCTCTGAACCTCCTTCTCCAGAGAATAGAGATAATAATATTGACCTCATGGAGTTTCTCTGATGACTCAATGAAATAATGTGGGTAAAATAATTAGAACTTGGCTTCTGAGAAGTTTCCGGAAATTCATAAATATTTAAGTCAAGATGGATTATTTCCTAGAATTAACAAACATGTGCTTAACTGTTTTCCTGAGCCCCCAAAATAATTAAAGCTCAATGTAGAAAACTTGGTCAATAAAGTATAAATTAGGACCATCTGTTTTTTTTTTTTGTAGCGCCATTAGAGATATCATCACTATTATCTTATTGATATGTTGAAAGAAAAAATTATGTAAAGCCCTGAGCCTCAGAACCTACTACTTAAGTGCTCAAAAAAAATAACAATACGTGGATTTTTCTTTTTCTGCTCAGATAAATGCAATCAGTATCAAATGCATATACGGTGGAATAAAGTGATGAAGTTAGCACTTTAAAATACCTACTTCTATAATATATCTACATCTCAACCTACGTCTTTAGGGATAATATGGTTTAAATTGTCAGGCAATTATTTTTGCAGGGGTTAGGGGTTTTTGTACCGTCAGGAGTACTGATTTATTCAAGCTAATGTCAGAGGGCATTATTCACAGCATATTGCAAGGCAATTGTTTGGCCAATCTCTGAGTCATAGGCATATTGCTTTTTCCTCTGTTCTTGATAATCATACTCGAAAAGGCATTTCTGTCCAATGGTGTTTTTGTAAAGGCCTGGGTGGCACAAACAGCTTGTGCTTGACTACTCATTAAAAGATTGATGGTTCTAACCCACCTTGCTGTGCCATGAAAGAAAGGCCTGGCAATCTGCTTCCATAAAGATTACAGCTAAGAAAACCCTATCGGTCTCAGTTCTACTCTGTAACACATGGGGTTACCATGAATTGGAATCAATTCAACAGCAGTAGGTTTTTTTTGTTTTTCTTTGTCACGTTTTTATTTATTTATTTTTCTTATTAAGAATATATGCAGCAAAACACACACCAACTCAACTGTTTCCACATATACGCTTCAGTGACACTGATTACATTCTTTGAGTTGGGCAGCCATTCTCATCCTCCTTTTCTGAGTTGTTCCTCCCCCATAAACATAAACTTACTGCACCCTAAAGCCAAAAATCCATTGCTGTCAACTCAATTCTGACTCATAGTGTCCTATCTAATCTTTTGAGTTGCTATTTTCGCTTTGATCCCATACAGATAGTTCTCAAAAGAGCATAATGCTCAAGGCAAGCTTTTTTTTTTTTTTTTACTAGTTAAGTTAAACTATTTGGTTTTAAGAAGACGTCAGGGGATATTTTTGTTTTAAGTTTTAAAGATTATCTCAGGGCAATAGTTTCAGGGGTTCATCCATCCCCCTGGGCTCCAGAAAGTCTGGAGTCCATGAGAATGTGAAATTCTATTCTGCATTTTCTCCGTTTTTATCAGAATACTTCAATAGACTCTTTGATCAAGCTGTTCAGTCATGGTAGCCAGGCACGATCCAGTTCTTGTCTCCTGGCAAAGGGGGCAGTTGTTCACAGAGGCAGTTAGGCACACATTCCATACCCTCCTCCTGTTCCTAACTCTCCTTCTTCCTCTGTTGCTGCAGGCAAATAGAGACCAATTGTTGTGCCTTGGATGGTCACCTGAACAACAGGTTTTCTGGCTTTACAACACTGGGATTGGAGAGGGTGGTGTTGGAATTATAACTGATGGGGACTTCAAGTTTGCAGCCATGTAAGGGTAGCAACGGGTAGTGAATCTCAGCACTGTAGGCAGTGCTGATATTTTCGACATACAGCAGGCTTGTTCTGATGAGTAGAAATTGCACACGCTCCCCTATGGAAACCCTGTGGTGCAGTGGTTAAGTGCTACAGCTGCCAACCAAAAAGGTTGGCAGTATCAAATCCACCAGGTGCCTTGGAAACTCTGTGGGGCAGTTCTACTCTGTCCTATAGGGTTGCTATGAGTTCGAATTGACTCAATGGCAATGGGTAGCTGTGGGTAGGAACCTGAGGTGTCAAATTGGCTCAGGCTGACATGAATCGTTGGAGTTTTCCTAGACATCTGTGACTCATTTAACTGTATAGTCTCAGGCAGGTTACATTACCTTTCTGAGCTGCAGTTTTGTTAAATAAACTCTTGTTTGCAAGCGGCAGCAATTTAATGTAAAACTATGTAAATAAATATATTGCCTCATAGGATAATATGCAGGTAACTAACATCTGTTGAGAACTTTCTGTTTGTTGAAGGCTGTTCTAAGTGCTTACATGCATTTGCTTATTTAATTTGTCAACAGTTGTATATGGAAGGTACTATTATTATCTGCATCTTACAGATAAGGAGACTGAGGCTTAGAGCAGTATGCAAAAAACCCACTGCAGTATGCAAGGACATGCAATTTGTAGGTATGAAGCTGGGATTCAAATCCATAGCAGATGTGCAACAAATATTCGTTGAATTGTTACACGAGCAACCAGAAAGTGACAATTGGCTACAAGTAATAAAACATTTTTTAAAATAATATTTTATTGCGTTTTCGGTGAAAGTTTACACAGCAAGTTAGGTTCCCATTTGACAATTTCCACACAAATTGTTCAGTGACATTAGTTACATTTTTCACTATGCTTCAACATTCTCTTTAATTGTGTTCTGTTTGTTGTCTTTCCAGTACTCTCGTCTCCCTGTCTCCTTATCCTCTCATCATTGCCTTTGAGTAACTGTTGATCTTTTGGTCTCATACTGATGGATTTTAAGTTAGGCACTGATCTTATGGGTAATATCCCTTATTTTGTGTGCCACTCTGCTATTTTGCTAAAAGGTAATTGTCTTAGGTTGGGTTCTCTAGAGAACCAAAAGCATTGAAGCAAAAGAGAGAGAGAAAGAGAAAGATTTATCTCAAGGAAATGGCTCACGTGGTTGTAGAGGTTGGCAAGTTCCAAGTCTGTGGGTCAGTTGCCAGGCTGGAGGCTTCTCCCTGACATGTAGCTGCAATTGCTAATGAACCCAAGGTTGGCAGGTCAGACAGCAGGCTGCTGGCTCACAAGCTGTGGAGGCTGACAAATCTCAAGATCTGCAGGTAAGATGGCAGGAATCTGGCTCAAGTCCCAAGAACTGGAGGTCAGATGATGATGAGCCAGATGCAGGACCCAGAGCAAGCAAGCAAGCTTTGCCAGGATGTGCATATATATATTGGATGCAGGCCACACCCCTGAGAAAACTCCCCTCACAGCTGATTGGCTGATCACATCAGATCACATCATGGAGGATGACTGCATCGTCACATAACTGCCAAATTATATCATCGTACAACTGCCAAACTACATCATTATATAACTACTAAACTACATCGCTGTTGTTGTTGTTAGGTGCCATCGAGTCGGTTCTGACTCATAGCAACCTTATGCACAACAGAATGAAACACTGCCCGGTCCTGCACCATCCTTACAATCATTGTTATGCTTGAGTTCACTGTTGCAGCCACTATGTCAATCCACCTTGTCGAGGGTCTTCCTCTTTTCCGCTGACCCTGTACTCTGCCAAGCATGATGTCTTTCTCCAGGGACTGATCCCTCCTGACAACATGTCCAAAGTATGTAAGACGCAGTCTCGCCATCCTTGCCTCTAAGGAGAATTCTGGCCGCACTTCTTCCAAGACAGATTTGTTCGTTCTTTTGGCAGTCCATGGTATATTCAATATTCTTCACCAACACCACAATTCAAAGGAGTCAATTCTTCTTCGGTCTTCCTTATTCATTTCCAGCTTTCACATGCATGTGATGTGATTGAAAATACCATGGCTTGGGTCAGGCGCACCTTAGTCTTCAGGGTGACATCTTTGCTCTTCAACACTTTGAAGAGGTCCTTTGCAGCAGATTTGCCCAATGCAATGCGTCTTTTGATTTCTTAACTGCTGCTTCCATGGCTGTTGATTGTGGATCCAAGTAAAATGAAATCCTTGACAACTTCAATCTTTTCTCCGTTTATCATGATGTTGCTCATTGGTCCAGTTGTGAGGATTTTTGTTTTCTTTATGTTGAGGTGTAATCCATACTGAAGGCTGTGGTCTTTGATCTTCATTAGTAAGTGCTTCAAGTCCTCTTCACTTTCAGCAAGCAAGGTTGTGTCATCTGCATAACGCAGGTTGTTAATGAGTCTTCCTCCAATCCTGATGCCCCATTTTTCTTTATATAGTCCAGCTTCTCGTATTATTTGTTCAGCATACAGATTAAATAGGTATGGTGAAAGGATACAACCCTGACACACACCTTTCCTGACTTTAAACCAATCAGTATCCCCTTGTTCTGTCCGAACAACTGCCTCTTGATCTATGTAAAAGTTCCTCATGAGCACATCGTTACATTACTGCAAAACCCCTGAGAATCATGGCCCAGCCAAGTTGACACACAACCTTAACCAGCACAGTGATCTCAGGGCATAGCCTTGGTTCTAGGTTTCAACAGTGTCTTACGGTGATAGTCTCAGGGAGTCCTTTGACTTTTTTTTTTTTAAAATAAGAATGTGTATTCTGTTCCACATTTTCCTCCCATTCTTTTCAGGACCATCTATTGTGACCCCAGTCAGAATGGCCAGTAGTGGTAGCCAGGCACCATCCAGTTCTTCTTATCTCAGGGTTGATAAGGTTGTAGCTCGAGCAGACTTGTTTCTTCTCTGAGGTTTTGGTTACCTTCTTACTGTTTTGCTTTTGGTGAGTAGAGAGCCGTAGTTGTGTCTTAGATGGTTGCTTGCCAGCTTTTAAGAACCCAGATGGTGCTCACTTCACTGGGATACAGATCATGATTCTTGTGAACTATGTTATGCCAATTGACTGAGCTGTCTCATTAGACTATGGTCCTAAGCCTTCAAACCCAGAGAACCAATCTTGGAAGGTGTTTGGTTGTGACAGGGAAATATCAATACTTGTGTCTTCAAAGAATATATGTGCCTGCACCCACATATTTATACTTACACGTACCTTGGAAACCCTATGGGGAAGTTCTGGTCTATCCTATAGGGTCGCTATGAGTCAGAATTGACTCGAAGACAATGAGTTTGGTTTTTGGTTTATAGATACTTCTGTCTATTCTCATCTATGTACACACCTGTGTACCCACATGACAATATGCCTATACCCACCCCATATGTGCTCAAACACTTGTTTTTACTTGGGTTGTGCTGTGCTCTCTACATCCACATCGGTACCACTTTTCCCATAACCAAAAATAAAAAGTTCCTAGGGTCTAAAGTGTACTTTCCCATTCCCCTGTCCTCTCCCTGGTAACCGCCAATGAACATTGGTCTCTCTGTGTTATCTATTCTTATGTTCTTATAAAAGAGGGATCATACAATATTTGTCCTTATATGCTTGACTTATTTTGCTTAGCATTATGCCCTCCAGGTCCATCCATGTTATAATATGTTTCATGGACTCATTATTCTTTATGGGTGCGAAGTATTCCATTGCATGTATGTGCCACAACTTGCTTATCCATTCATTCTTTGATAGGTACTTCGGTTGTTTTCATTTATTTGTGATTGTGGATAAAGCAGCAATGTCTGTTTGTGTCATTATTTTTAGGTCTCTTGGAGCCCTGGTGGTGCAGTGGTTAAGAACTCAGCTGCTAACCAAAAGGTCGGCAGTTTGAATCCACCAGTCACTCCTTTGAAACTCTCTGGGACAGTTCTACTGTGTCCTATAGGGTCGCTATGAGTTGGAATCGACTCAGCAGCTGCAGGTTTGTTTGTTTGCTTTAGGGTATGTACCAAAAGAGTAGGATTGCTGGATCATAGGGTAGTTCTATTTTTAGTATTTTGAGAAAGTGCCATACCATTTTCCATAGTGGTTGTACCATTTTACAGTTCCATCAGCAATGGATAAACGTAGCAATCTCCCCACATCCTCACCAACATTTATTTGGATCTATTTCTTTTTTATCAGTGCCATTTTATCCAGGGTAAGATGATCATCCCATTGTAGTTTTGATTTTCATCTCTCTAATGTCTAATGCTATGAGTCGGAATCGAATCAATGGCACTGGGTTTTTGTTTTGGTTTAATGTCTAATGATCATGAACATCTTTTCATATGTTTGTTGGCTGTTTGGATATCCTCTTTGGTGAAGGTTCTGTTCATTTCCTTTGCCCATTTTGTGATTGGGTTGTTTGTCTTTTTGTTCTTGAGTTGTTGCAGTTTTCTATAGATTTCAGCTATTAGACCTTTAATGGATAAGTCATTTCCAAAGATTTTTCCCCAGTCTCTAAGTTGTCTATTTACTCTTTTAATAAAGTTTTTTGATTAGCATAAGTTTTTAATTTTTATGAGGTCCCATTTATGTATTTTGTCTTCTCCAGTAATAAAACATTTATGAAGCCAAAAGCATGATTTATTTCCCCACGATTCACTTAGTTTAGTTCTGTTTTGTGGCATCCTTATCCTCATCTATATCTGGCTTTTTTGTCACCTGACATGCCAATGCATGAAGAAGACATGTCATTACTGGGATTAACACCTTAAGCATGCCCTACACACGGGAGATCAATACCTACATCTCATATATGGAATCATTATTCAACTGCTATGTGATTGCTTTCCAAAATGTGTTCAAACCCTTTGAGTAAAAGCAAAAATACATGTTGAGTTAAGAATAGCCAGGATCATCTTCTTTTACCTATAATGAGATCTGTGTGTTTCATTCAACACCTTTTTTTTTTACCTATTTATACCTTGCCTTCTTTCAAAAGGAATTTGAGATGATTGAGACACCTTTTTAAGGTTTTAAGTCTTCTCTAAGAAGCCCACGTGTATGTAGATGCCCCATTTAAAATATAAGACAGCAGAAGGTTACCATAAAGCTAAGCTAAAAAATGCACGTGGTAAAAGTATGAAAGGGAAAACACTAAAAAGCAAGCAACTACAGTAAAAGCATAAAACATCAAACAGGTTAAACTACCACAAAGGCACAGACAAAATTTTTATCTAAATTATAATCGTTAACAACAGTATAGGATGCCCCAAGGTTCGGTATTTCTATAATTTATTGAATGATTACTGTATATTAGGAGACCTGGTGGCTCCGTGGTTAAGAACTCGGCTGCCAACCAAAAGGTTGGCAGTTCAAATCCACCAGGCGCTTCATGGAAACCCATGGGGTAGTTCTACACTGTCCTATAGGGTCGCTATGAGTTGGAATTGACTCGATGACAATGTTTTTTTTTCTACTGTATATTAAGTACCTTTTATTTATTCATTCAACAAATGTTTTTTGAGAGTCTACTATGTGCCAGGTCCAATTTTAGGTGCTAGTAGTGATACAATACTGAACAAAACAGATAAAATTTTCTGCTTTTGTAGAGTTCACAATGTTTCATGAAGGTACAGAAAATAAACAAATAACGTAGTGTGTTACCTAGCAATAATCCTCACAACGCTCATAAGAAGTGAGAGTAATTACCCCACATTTTAGAAGAGGACACATGAATTAGGATAGATATGACTTCTGTCATCTCCTCTCTTCTGATCCTCAAAGAGGCTGCCCATCCCTTTTTCACTGCATGGAGTACATGACCTGTCCCATCAGATGGGATTACCACTGCTACAGGGCTGTGATGGGCCATGGCATTGTGGCATCTCCTACTCACCCGTGACAGAGCAACCTATGGCCCAGAGATTAGAGCTAATACCCAAGTGTTGTACACAGTCAAAGTCAGAATAGCAAATTCCAAGCTAAGTCTTCATTCAAAGGGCTGGCAGAAGACAGTAAAAGAATCTTTAAATGAGTGGGAAAAGTATCATAGGGATTAAAACCTTTTTGCTGGATTTGGCAAGTAGGAGGATATGAATATCTTTTTAAGGCCAAACTCAGTTGTACAGAAGAGGCAGAAACCAGACTGCAGTAGCTTAAGCAGTGACTGAAAGGAATGTAAAGCTGCCATTATCCATTGCTGTCGAGTCGCTCCTGACTCATGGTGATCCCATGTGTTACAGAATAGAACTGAGCCCCATGGGGTTTCCTTAGCTATAATCTTTCTTGAGGAGCCCTGGTTGCACAGTGGTTAGGTGCATGGCTGCTATCCCGAAGGTTAGCAGTTCGAACCCACCAGCCCGTCCATGGAAGAAAGATGTAGCAGTCTGCTTCTGTAAAGATGTAGCAGTCTGCTTCTATAAAGATTTACAGCCTTGAAAATCCTACAGGGCAGTTCTACTCCGTCCTGTAGGGTCTGTACGAGTCAGAATGGACTTGATGGCAATGGGTTTGGTTTTGGAAGCAGATCGCCAGGCTTTTCTTCTGTGGCACCACTGGGTGGGTTCGAACTGCCAACCTTTCAGTTAGTAGTTGAGAGCAAAGCGTTTATGCCACCCAGGCAAGATAAATAGAATTATGAGATTAAAAAAAAGTATTTAATTATGACTGAAGAAATCATATTCTATACCATCTGTGAAAGAGTAGATATTGAAAAATGGTGAGGATCCATATGGTTAGAAACAGGAGAAAAAAATAGGTATGAAAGAAACAGACTATGCAAATACACAGAAGTAGGTAAGTAAAGAGGCAGTACTTCAGTCTGACTGTAAAACAGAGAATACATTTGGGATTAGAGGTCAAGAAGGTTGGTAAAGTAGGCTAAGGATAGATCATGATGCTCCTAGAATTTTAGCAAAATAATTAAATTTAGCCATAAAGACTTAGATAAAAAAAAAAAAAGCAAAAAACCCGTTGCTGTTGAGCCAATTCTGACTCAAAATGACCCTACAGGACAGAGGAGAGCTGTTCCATAGGGTTTCCAATGAGCAGCTGGTGGATTCAAACTGCTGGCCTTTTGGTTAGCAGCCGAGCTCTTAACCACTGCACCACCAGGGCTCCAAAGCGTTAGATACTCTAGCAAATCTTATTTATTTGGAGAATATTACCATTCAAAATAAGCAAAGCATATCAACTCTATAACAATAAATGTTTGGGGTAGCCATTATCCAAATATCAATCATATTTAAATGGAAAATTGATAGATTTAAAGGCTTTTTTTTTTTTAACAGATCACATGAAACATCTAACAGGGTTATCACAACAAAGTATTTCCATGACTCTTGATGGCAATTTAATTTTAAATCTAGAGTATTTTAACATAAATTCAGTCGTAGTTATCTAGTGCTGTTATAACAAATACTGCAAATGGGTGGCTTTAACAAACAGAAATTTATTTTCTCACAGGTTAGGAGGCTAGAAGTCCAAATTCAGAGTGTCAGCCCTGGGGGAAGGTTTTCTCTCTGTCAGCTCTGGAGGAAAGTCCTTGTCTCTTCAGCTTCTGCTTCCTGGTTCCTTGGAGGTTTCCATGTGTCTCAGCATCTATCTTACCTCATCTCTCCCTGGTAAACCAAAACGAAACTCATTGCCATCCAGTCGATTCTGACTCATAGCGACCCTATAGAGCAGAGTAGAACTGTCCCATAGTGATTCCAAGGAGAAGCTGGTAGATTCAAACTGCCATCCTTTTGGTTAGCAGCTAGGCTCTTAACTACTGTGCTACCAGGGCTCCCTTCTCCTTGCTAGCTTGGGTTTACTCTCTTATATTTCAAAACAGATACACCCTACACTAATCCTGCCCCGTTAATATAACAAAGACCACCCATTCCCAAGTGAGGTTATAACCACAGGCATAGAGGTTATGATTTATAGCACATTTTTTTAAATAATTTTTGTTGTGCTTTAAGTGAAAGTTTACAAATCAAGTCAGTCTCTCACACAAAAACCCATATATACCTTACTACACACTCCCAGTTACTCTCCCCCTAATGAGACAGCCTGTTCTCTCCCTCCACTCTCTCTTTTCATGTCCTTTTTGCCAGCTTCTAACCTCCTCCACCCTCTCATCTCCCCTCCAGGCAGGAAATGACAACATAGTCTCAAGTGTCCACCTGATCCAAGGAGCTCACTCCTCACCAGCATTCCTCTCCAACCCATTGTCCAGTCCAATCCATGTCTGAAGAGTTGGCTTCAGGAATGGTTCCTGTCCTGGGCCAATAGAAGGTCTTGGGGCCATGACCACCAGGGTCCTTCTAGTCTCAGTCAGACCATTAAGTCTGGTCTGATGAGAATTTGGGTCTGCATCCCACTGCTTTCCTGCTCCCTCAGGGGTTCTCTGTTGTGTTCCCTGCCAGGGCAGTCATGGGTTGTAGCTGGACACCATCTAGTTCTGGTCTCAGGATGATGTAGTCACTGGTTCGTGTGGCTCTTTCTGTCTCTTGGGCTCGTAATCCCCTTGTGTCCTTGGTGTTCTTCATTCTCCTTTGATCCAGGTCGGTTGAGACCAACTGACGCATCTTAGATGGGTGCTTGCTAGCGTTTAAGACCCCAGACGCCACTCTTCAAAGTGGGATGCAGAATGTTTTCTTAATAGATTTTATTATGCCAATTGACTTAGATGTCCCCTGAAACCATGGTCCCCAGACCCCTGCCCCTGCTACAATGGCCTTCGAAGCATTCAGTTTAATCAGGAAACTTCTTTGCTTTTGGTTTAGTCCAACTGTGCTGACCTCCCCTGTATTGTGTGCTGTCTTTCCCTTCACCTAAAGTAGTTCCTATCTACTATCTAATTAGTGAATCCCCCTCTCCCACCCTCCCTCCCTCTCCCCTCTCATAACCACAAAAGAATGTTTTCTTCTCAGTTTAAACTATTTCTCAAGTTCTTATAATGGTGGTCTTATACAATATTTGTCCTTTTGCAAGTGACTAATTTCACTCAGCATAATGCCTTCCAGGTTCCTCCATGTTATGAAATGTTTCATAGAGTCCTCACTGTTCTTTATCGATGCGTAGTATTCCATTGTGTGAATATACCATAATTTATTTATCCATTCATCCGTTGATGGGCACTTTGGTTGCTCCCATGTTTTTGCTATTGTAAACTGTACAGGACGTATTTTTGGGGACACAGTTCAATCCATTACAAGTATCATTCCCTTAAACATTTCCTTGGAACTTATAAGAAAGGTGGCCTTATTTATATTGAAGATGTCACCTAAACAGAGTTCAATAGGTTTTTTTGTTTTTCATAGGGCATGAGAAGCTAATTAACTAATCAAGCTTTGTTAAGTAGCAACACGGTAGGTCTTATCTTATTCAGTATTTCCCCTTGATATTACAAGACTGTTGTTAGGTGCCGCCGAATCTATTCCAACTCATAGCGACCCTATGCACAACAGAACAAAAGACTGCCTAGTCCTGCACCATCCTCACAACTGTTGCTATGTTCAAGCCTATTGTTGCAGCTACTGTGTCAATTCATCTCCTTGATGAATTGACACAGTGGTCTTCCTCTTTTTTGATGACTGTCTGCCAAGGATGATATCCTTCTCCAGGGACTGGTTCCTTCAGATGGTATGTCCAAAGTACATGAAATGAAGTCTCGCCATCCTCGTTTCTAAGGAACATTCTGGCTGTACTTCTTCCAAGACAGATTTATTCCTTCTTCTGTCAGTTCATGGTATAGTCAACATGGTATATTCGTGGTATTTTGCACCAGTACATCGACAGGGAACTTCCAGGAATTCAAGCTGATTTCAGAAGAGGATGTGGAACAAGGGATATCATCACTGATGTCAGATGAATCTTGGCTGAAAGTAGAGAATACCAGAAAGATATTTACCTGTGTTTTATTGATTATGCAACAGTATTTGACTGAGTGGGTCATAACAAATTATGGATAACATTGCAAAGAATGGGAATTCCAGAACACTTAATTGTGCTCATGAGGAACATGTACTTAGGCTAAAAGGCAAATGTTCGAACAGAACAAGGGGATACTACATGGTTTAAAATCAGGAAAGGTGTGTGCCAGAGTTGTATCCTTTCACCATACTTATCTAACCTGTATGCTGAGATATCCGAGAAGCTGGACTATATGAAGAAGAACATAGCATCAGGATTGGAGGGAGATTCATTAACAGCGTATGATATGCAGACTGCAGAAGTTGGTAAAAAAAAAAAGTCTTCAATTTCTTAATCTTTGGCATTAGTAATTGGTGAGTAAATTTGAATAATAGTCATATTAATTGGTCTTCCTTGTAGGTATATGGATATTATCCTATCTCTGACAGTGCTGTACTTTAGCATAGATCTTGAAATGTTCTTTTTGTAGATGAGTGTGATGCCCTTCCTCTTCAATTTGTCATTCCTGGTATAGTAGACCATATGATTGTTTGATTCAAAATGGCCAATACCAGCCCATTTTATCTCACTAAATGCTTGGGATATTGATCTTTCATTTCTGATGACTTCCAATTTTCTTAGATTCGTACTTCATAATTCCATGTTCTGATTATTAATGCATGTTTATATCTGTTTCTTCTCATTTTCAGTGGTGCCACATCAACAAATGAAGGTTCCCAAAGCTTTACTCCATTCATGTCATTAAGTTGACTCTTCTTTGAGGAGGCAGCTCTTTCCCAGTCGTGTATTGAGTGCCTTCCAACAGAGGGGCTCATCTTCTGGCAATGTTCTACTGCTATTTATAATCTGTTATTCTAAAACAATAGCCATTTATTATTGTTCATGTGTCCATGGGTAGCCTGTGTGGTTCTTCTGGCCTTAACTGGGCTCATTTATGCATGTGGCTAGCTACGGATTGGGTGGATGGCTGTGCTGATCTTTGCTGGGACCTTACACATGTTTGGGGATCCTGTGGCTTTAGGTCGGTATAGGTAGGATGACTAGATTCTCCTCTGCTTCTCATATCCCTCCAGCAGGTTAGCCCAGGCATGTTCTCATGGTAGTGGCAAAGTCTAATTAAAAAATGTCGAAAGATACAAGCACTTTTCAAAACTATGTGTCAGGTTTGCTAATGACCCCAAGTCTCATGGCCAAACCCAGAGTCATTGTGGGAATAGTGAGGCCAGATAAAAATACAGGACACCCAGTTAAGTTTGAATTTCACATAAACAACTAGTAATTATTTTATTATAAGTATGTCTGGCAACCCTATGTGGGAGGGCAAGATCTAAGGCAATGGATACTGAAGAGAGTGAAAACTGGGGCCCTTATTTCATTCTATTGACCATAGACTCTTTACAATCTGAGTCTTATCCTCTGTGTCCCTTCTCACTTTGCCTATATTCTGGCTATAATGAACATCTTGAGATATGCCATATTGTCTCATGTCTCTGTGTCTTCAGATGCTGTTCCCTCTACAGGGAACACATTTCTTCCAGGCCTTAATCTTGGCTAAACCCTAACCACCTTCAGGACTCCACTCAGGCTTTTACTGCCACAGATTGTGATGAGTGATCCTAGTCTGTGCTCCTATAGCCTCCAGGGCGTAACACTCTTCCGGCATGTAATTTATTTAATAAAAATGTATATAGCACTTATTATGTGTCAGGCATTGTTCTAAGTGCTCCACAATAAACTCCCCTAGCAACCCTGTGACATACATGTTATCATTACTCCATTATTACCACACCACTGGCATTTTTGTTGATCTCTTCTATTCTACTGGAGGGCATGATTTGTGTAATAGTCAGCTCTGTGTCTAATACAGTGCCTGACACATAGTAACTATTCAATAAAGTCTTGCTGAATGAATCTGTTGGTTTATCAGCTATGTAATAAGACATTCAGAGTTAAGATAGGTTTAGAGGGAATGGGGGCAAAGGATTAGGAGGGGGCTAGCATATGGGGTTCTGAGGGGAGAAAGAGGATGGAGTAGGATCCATTCCAGGAGACTCTTTGTGAACAAGGGGCATGGTGGGAGCACTGGTTCCTCCAAGGGCACCAAAAAGAAAAAGGGAGCAGCAAACGAAAACAACAGAAGAAACACAACCTTTGTCTACTTCAGAGTTTTGCCCAGCGTCATCTCTGAGAACAAGGCTGATGAATCCAAGGCCAGGGAATTATATTTCCTAGGTTGCCAGGGAATCCAAAGACCTTCAGTCTGTAACAAACAAAAGGATTATTAGATTGAGAGAACTAGATGCCATTTTCAACCTTTGGTAGGATGGCTGCTAACTTGCCAAAAAGCTACAAGTTTTTCCTACTATTAAAGACTTCTGGGAAGGACAGCGTGCTACCTCCCTTAAAAAACTGTTTCAGAGTTTGTTTTCCTAATAGCTAATTTAGGAATCCCTCAATTGCTAACCAAAATGTTGGAGGTTCAAGTCCATCCAGAGATGCTTCAAAAGAAAGACCTGGTGATCTACTTCTAAAAAATCAGCCATTGAAAACCTTATGGAGCATAGTTCAACTCTGACACACAAGGAGTTGTGTGAGTCAGGGCTGACTCGGCAGCAACTGATCCTTTAGTAGCTAACTTATTAAGTCTCTGGTAAAGTTTTTTTTTTTTTAATTAACTTTTATTAAGCTTCAAGTGAACATTTACCATTCCAATCAGTCTGTCACATGTAGGTTTACATACATCTTACTCCCTTCTCCCACTTGCTCTCCCCCTATTGAGTCAGCCCTTTCAGTCTCTCGTTTCGTGCCAATTTTGCCGTCTTCCCTCTCTCTCTATCCTCCCATCCCCCCTCCAGTCAAGAGTTGCCAACACACTCTCCAGTGTCCACCTAATTTAATTAGCTCACTCTTCATCAGCATCTCTCTCCCCGCCGCTGACCAGTCCTTTTCATGCCTGATGATTTGTCTTTGGGGATGGTTCCTGTCCTGTGCCATCAGAAGTTCTAGGGAGCATTGTTTCTGGGATTCCTCTAGTCGCAGTCATACCATTAGGTATGGTCTTTTAATGAGAATTTGGGGTCTGTATCCCATTGGTCTCCTGCTCCCTCAGGAGTTGTCTGTTGTGCTCCCTGACAGGGCAGACATCGATTGTGGCCGGGCACCAACTAGTTCTTCTGGTCTCGGGATAATGTAGGTCTCTGGTTCATGTGGCCCTTTCTGTCTCTTGGGTTCTTAGTTGTCGTGTGACCTTGCTTGGTGTTCTTCCTTTGCCTTTGCTCCAGGTGGGTTGAGACCAATTGATGTATCTTAGATGGCCGCTTGTTAGCATTTAGGACCCCAGACGCCACATTTCAAAGTGGGATGCAGAATGTTTTCATAATAGAATTATTTTGCCCATTGACTTAGAAGTCCCCTCAAACCAAGTTCCCCAGACCCCAGCCCCAGCTCCACTGACCTTTGAAGCTTTCATTTTATCCCGGAAACCTCTTTGCTTTTAGTCCAGTCCAATTAGGCTGACCTTCCTTGTATTGAGTGTTGTCTTTCCCTTCACCCAAAGCAGTTCTTATCTACAGATTGATCAATAAAAAGCCCTCTCCCTCCCTCCCTCCCTCCCCCCTTTGTAACCACAAAAGTATGTGTTCTTCTCCGTTTTTTCTATCTCTCAAGATCTTATAATAGTGGTCTTATACAATATTTGTCCTTTTGCAACTGACTCATTTCGCTCAGCATAATGCCTTCCAGATTCCTCCATGTTATGAAATGTTTCAGAGATTCGTCACTGTTCTTTATCGATGTGTAGTATTCCATTGTGTGAATATACCACAATTTATTTACCCATTCATCCGTTGACGGACATCTTGGTTGCTTCCAGCTTTTTTCTATTGTAAACAGAGCTGCAATAAACATGGGTGTGCATATATCTGTTTGTGTGAAGGCTCTTGTATCTCTAGGGTATATTCCGAGGAGTGGGATTTCTGGGTTGTATGGTAGTTCTATTTCTAACTGTTTAAGATAACGCCAGATGGATTTCCAAAGTGCTTGTACCATTTTACATTCCCACCAGCAGTGTATGAGAGTTCCAATCTCTCCGCAGCCTCTCCAACATTTATTCTTTTGTGTTTTTTGGATTAATGCCAGCCTAGTTGGTGTGAGATGGAATCTCATCGTAGTTTTAATTTGCATTTCTCTAATGGCTAATGATCGAGAGCATTTTCTCATGTATCTGCTGGCTGCCTGAATATCTTCTTTAGTGAAATGTGTGTTCATATCCTTTGCCCACTTCTTGATTGGGTTGTTTGTCTTTTTGTGGTTGAGTTTTGACAGAATCATGTAGATTTTAGAGATCAGGCGCTGGTCTGAGATGTCATAGCTGAATATTCTTTCCCAATCTGTAGGTGGTCTTTTTACTCTTTTGGTGAAGTCTTTAGATGAGCATACGTGTTTGATTTTTAGGAGCTCCCAGTTATCTGGTTTCTCTTCATCATTTTTGGTAATGTTTTGTATTCTGTTCATGCCCTGTATTAGGGCTCCTAGGGTTGATCCTATTTTTTCTTCCATGATCTTTATCGTTTTAGTCTTTATGTTTAGGTCTTTGATCCACTTGGAGTTAGTTTTTGTGCATGGTGTGAGGTATGGGTCCTGTTTCATTCTTTTGCAAATGGATATCCAGTTATGCCAGCACCATTTGTTAAAAAGACTATCATTTCCCCAATTGACTGACACTGGTCCTTTGTCAAATATCAGCTGCTCATACGTGAATGGATTTATATCTGGGTTCTCAATTCTGTTCCATTGGTCTGTGTGCCTGTTGTTGTACCAGTACCAGGCTGTTTTGACTACTGTGGCTGTATAATAGGTTCTGAAATCAGGTAGAGTGAGGCCTCCCACTTTCTTCTTCTTTTTCAGTAATGCTTTGCTTATCTGGAGCTTCTTTCCCTTCCATATGAAATTGGTGATTTGTTTCTCTATCCCCTTAAAATGTGACATTGGAATTTGGATCAGAAGTGCGTTATATGTATAGATGGCTTTTGGTAGAATAGACATTTTTACTATGTTAAGTCTACCTATCCATGAGCAGGGTATGTTTTTCCACTTAAGTATGTCCTTTTGAATTTCTTGTAGTAGAGCTTTGTAGTTTCCTTTGTATAGGTCTTTTACATCCTTGCTAAGATTTATTCCTAAGTATTTTATCTTCTTGGGGGCTACTGTGAATGGTATTGATTTGGTTATTTCCTCTTCGGTGTTCTTTTTGTTGATGTAGAGGAATCCAAGTGATTTTTGTATGTTTATTTTATAACCTGAGACTCTGCCAAATTCTTCTATTAGTTTCAGTAGTTTTCTGGAGGATTCCTTAGGGTTTTCCATGTATACGATCATGTCATCTGCAAATAGTGATAGCTTTACTTCCTCCTTGCCAATCCGGATACGCTTTATTTCTTTGTCTAGCCTAATTGCCTGGCTAGGACTTCAAGTACGATGTTGAATAAGAGCGGTGATAAAGGGCATCCTTGTCTGGTTCCCGTTCTCAAGGGAAATGCTTTCAGGTTCTCTCCATTTAGAGTGATGTTGGCTGTTGGCTTTGCATAGATGCCCTTTATTATGTTTAGGAATTTTCCTTCAATTCCTATTTTGGTAAGAGTTTTTATCATAAATGGGTGTTGAACTTTGTCAAATGCCTTTTCTGCATCAATTGATAAGATCATGTGGTTTTTATCTTTTGTTTTATTTATGTGATGGATTACATTAATGGTTTTTCTGATATTAAACCAGCCTTGCATACCTGGTATAAATCCCACTTGATCAGGGTGAATTATTTTTTTGATGTGTTGTTGGATTCTATTGGCTAGAATTTTTTTGAGGATTTTTGCATCTATGTTCATGAGGGATATAGGTCTATAATTTTCTTTTTTTGTAATGTCTTTACCTGGTTTTGGTATCAGGGAGATGGTAGGTTCATAGAATGAGTTGGGTAGTATTCTGTCTTTTTCTATGCTTTGAAATACCTTCAGTAGTAGTGGTGTTAAGTCTTCTCTGAAGGTTTGGTAGAACTCTGCAGTGAAGCCGTCCGGGCCAGGACTTTTTTTTGTTGGGAGTTTTTTGATTACCGTTTCAATCTCTTTTTTTGTTATGGGTCTATTTAGTTGTTCTACTTCTGAATGTGTTAGTTTAGGTAGGTAGTGTTTTTCCAGGAATTCATCCATTTCTTCTAGGTTTGCAAATTTGTTAGAGTACAATTTTTCGTAGTAATCTGAAATGATTCTTTTAATTTCATTTGGTTCTGTTGTGATGTGGTCCTTCTCGTTTCTTATTCGGATTATTTGTTTCCTTTCCTGTATTTCTTTAGTCAGTCTAGCCAATGGTTTATCAATTTTGTTAATTTTTTCAAAGAACCAGCTTTTGGCTTTGTTAATTCTTTCAATTGTTTTTCTGTTCTCTAATTCATTTAGTTCAGCTCTAATTTTTATTATTTGTTTTCTTCTGGTGCCTGATGGGTTCTTTTGTTGCTCACTTTCTATTTGTTCAAGTTGTCGGGACAGTTCTCTGCTTTTGGCTCTTTCTTCTTTTTGTATGTGTGCATTTATTGATATAAATTGGCCTCTGAGCACTGCTTTTGCTGTGTCCCAGAGGTTTTGATAGGAAGTATTTTCATTCTCGTTGCATTCTATGAATTTCCTTATTCCCTCCTTGATGTCTTCTATAACCCAGTCTTTTTTCAGGAGGGTATTGTTCATTTTCCAAGTATTTGATTTCTTTTCCCTAGTTTTTCTGTTATTGATTTCTAGTTTCATTGCCTTGTGGTCTGAGAAGATGCTTTGTAATATTTTGATGTTTTGGACTCTGCAAAGGTTTGTTTTATGACCTAATATGTGGTCTATTCTAGAGAATGTTCCATGTGCACTAGAAAAAAAAGTATACTTTGCAGCAGTTGGGTGGAGAGTTCTGTATAAGTTGATGAGGTCAAGTTGGTTGATTGTTGTAAGTAGGTCTTCCCTGTCTCTATTGAGCTTCTTACTGGATGTCCTGTCCTTCTCCGAAAGTGGTGTGTTGAAGTCTCCTACTATAATTGTGGAGGTGTCTATCTCACTTTTCAGTTCTGTTAAAATTTGATTTATGTATCTTGCAGCCCTGTCATTGGGTGCATAAATATTTAATATGGTTATGTCTTCCTGATCAATTGTCCCTTTTATCATTATGTAGTGTCCTTCTTTATCCTTTGTGGTGGATTTAAGTCTAAAGTCTATTTTGTCAGAAATTAATATTGCTACTCCTCTTCTTTTTTGCTTATTGTTTGCTTGATATATTTTTTTCCATCCTTTGAGTTTTAGTTTGTTTGTGTCTCTAAGTCTAAGGTGTGTCTCTTGTAGGCAGCATATAGATGGATCGTGTTTCTTTATCCAGTCCGTGACTCTCTGTCTCTTTATTGGTGCATTTAGTCCATTTACATTCAGCGTAATTATAGATAAATAAGTTTTTAGTGCTGTCATTTTGATGCCTTTTCATGTGTGTTGTTGGCCATTTCATTTTTCCACATACTTTTTTGTGCTGAGGCGTTTTTCTTAGTAAATTGTGAGATCCTCATTTTCATAATGTTTGGCTTTATGTTAGTTGAGTCGTTACGTTTTTCTTGGCTTTTATCTTGAGTTATGGAGTTGATATTCCTTTTTGTGGTTACCTTATTATTTACCCCTATTTTTCTAAGTAAAAACCTAACTTGTATCGTTCTATATCGCCTTGTATCACTCTCCATCTGGCAGTTCAATGCCTCCTGTATTTAGTCCCTCTTTTTGATTATTGTGATCTTTTACCTGTTGACTTCCATGATTCCCTGTTGTGTGTATTATTTTATTAGAATTAATCTTAATTTGTTTGTTTTTGTGCTTTCCCTATTTGAGTTGATATCAGGACGTTCTGTTTTGTGACCTTGTATTGTGCTGGTACCTGATATTATTGGTCATCTGACCAATCTCCTTTAGCATTTCTTGTAGCCTTGGTTTGGTTTTTGCAAATTCTCTAAACTTGTGTTTATCTGTAAATATCTTAATTTCGCCTTCATATTTCAGAGAGAGTTTTGCTGGATATATGATCCTTGGCTGGCAGTTTTTCTCCTTCAGTGCTCTGTATATGTCGTCCCATTCCCTTATTGCCTGCATGGTTTCTGCTGAGTAGTCTGAACTTATTCTTATTGATTCTCCCTTGAAGGAAACCTTTCTTTTCTCCCTGGCTGCTTTTAAAATTTTCTGTTTAGCTTTGGTTTTGGCAAGTTTGATGATAATATGTCTTGGTGTTTTTCTTTTTGGATCAGTCTTAAATGGGGTTCGATGAGCATCTTGGATAGATATCCTTTCGTCTTTCATGATGTCAGGGAAGTTTTGTGTCATGAGTTCTTCAACTATTTTCTCTGTCCCCCCTCCCTGTTCTGGGACTCCAATCACTCGCAAGTTATGCTTCTTGATAGAGTCCCACATGATTCTTAGGGTTTCTTCATTTTTTTTAATTCTTTTATCTGATTTTTTTTCAGCTATGTTGGTGTTGATTCCCTGGTCCTCCAGATGTCCCAGTCTACATTCTAATTGCTTGAGTCTGCTCCTCTTACTTCCTATTGCATTGTCTAATTCTGTAATTTTATTGTTAATCTTTTGGATTTCTACATGCTGTCTCTCTATGGATTCTTGCAACTTATTAATTTTTCCACTATGTTCTTGAATAATCTTTTTGAGTTCTTCAACAGTTTTATCAGTGTGTTCCTTGGCTTTTTCTGCAGTTTGTCTTATTTCATTTGTGATGTCTTTAAGCATTCTGTAAATTAGTTTTTTATATTCTGTATCTGATAATTCCAGGATTGTATCTTCATTTGGGAAAGATTTTGATTCTTTTGTTTGGGGGGTTGGAGAAGCTGTCACGGTCTGCTTCTTTATGTGGTTTGATATGGACTGCTGTCTCCGAGCCATCACTGGGAAACTAGTTTTTCCAGATAATCTGCTAAAAAAAAAATGCAGTCAGATCCCTATCAGAGTTCTCCCTCTGGCTCAGGCTATTCGGATGTTAATGAAGCCGCCTGGGCAGGGTGGGGGAGGGATCAGAGAGCTAAGAGAGTAGCACCTCAGAATATAGCCAGAGTTGCTTGTCTTACTTGGAATGACTATTATATCTGAGATTTCTGCGGGGCTCATCGCCTATATGTACTGGGTGTGTGGAGATTGCCCCTGGGGGGTCTGGCCCACTGGTGTCATGATCAGATCCTCTGCTGTCAGCCCCACCCCCAAGGTTAAGGCTCCCCTACTGGGACGGTGCACTCCCAACTCCAAAATCAGTCGCTGCCTCCCGGGGACTCCTCGTCCCGCCAGCCGCGTCACGCGCCGCCCCCACGAACTGTGTGGGCTCCCCCCCGGGGTCAGCTCAGGAGAGCGGAGCAGCTCCCTGAGCCTGCACGCGACTGCGCGTCCCGGCTGGGATGCCGCTCTCCCCGCTCCAAGACCAGCCACTGCCTCCTGGGGACTTCTCCCACCGGCTGTGCCGCCGCGCCGCTCGCACAAACCGGCTGGGCCCCTCCTGGGGTCAATTCAGGGGAATGTAGCTGGTCCCCACACTCGCGCCACGCCCGCTTCCCGCCAAAATCCCGGCGGGACGGGTCCCCGGCTGGGACTCTGCTCTCCCTGCTCCAAGACCAGTCATTGCCTCCCGGGGACTTCTCCCACCGGCTGCGCGAACCACCTGGGCTCCCTCCCGGGATGAGTTCGGGGGCTAGGGCTGGGCCCCTTGTTTGTGCTGTCTGCCCCCCTGGGCTCTGCCCCAAATCGGGCTCCAAAGGTCACCTGACTGGTACGCTGGCTCTTGGCTCTGAAAACAATCGCTGTCTCCCCGTATTTGTTCGCTCTCCGTCTCTAAATCTGTGTTTGTTGTTCAGAGTTCGTAGGTTGTTATGTATGTGATCGATTCACTTGTTTTTCTGAGTCTTTGTTGCAAGAGGGATCCGCGGTAGCGTCCACCTAGTCCGCCATCTTGGCCCCGCCTCTCTGGTAAAGTTTTGAGCTAATTTCTTTAAATGCCTTTTGCAGAGATGGAAAACCACATATTAAAATGTTAAATAAACATTCATATTGCAGAGGATGTTTTCTTAAACTTCCACAAAAGAGAAGACCTCCGGCTACTTATCCTATAAAATAATAGTAGCTAATATTTATTTTTAGCCAGGCACTGCATTTTACATGGAAAGACAATTCATTTAGTCCTCACGTGATGGTGAGTTAGGTATTTTACATAGAAGAAAACTGAGTCTCAGAGAAGATAAGCAATTTGTACAGCTTGTCAAATGAATACACCATTAATTTCCTTCCTAATTCTTAGCACCTCCACCCTTAGTGATAACACAGTCGTTGATTAGGGCTAGAGCTCGGACTGGCTCTGAGGATTTAATTATTTAAAATAATTATTCCTGAATCCTAAATCCAGAGATTCTCTTGTGTAATAAAACTTTTTACCGTAAAGATTGGGATGAATCAGTCTGTCCTTTTAAATTTTAGCAGTCTCTTCAGACACGTCTATTTAGGAATTAATTGCACTTAAATTTCATGTTTCACTTGGGGGTGTGTGATGTTTAAGATTGTGTGTCAACTTGGCTAGGTCATGATTCTCAGTGTTTATATGGTGTCACTCCCACGACGGGATCCGCTGTGAGTAGCCAATCACTTGAAAAGGAGTTTCCTTGGGCGTGTGGCCTGCATCCGAATATAAAGCAGACTTTCTGGCTTGTTGCTCACTCTGGATCCTGCAGCTGCCTTCTGTTCATCTGACTTCCGGTTCTTGCGACTTGAGCTATTAGCTTACCTGCTGATCTTGGGATTCAAGGATCTTCACAGCCTGTGAGCAGGAGCCCTGCTCTCCAATCTGCCAATCTTGGGTTCACCAGCCCCTTTGTCTACATGAATTGGGAGAAGCCTCAATTCTGATCCATGGACTTGGGATGTTTCAGCCTCTACAATCGCTGGAGCCTATCCTTGATACAAACCTCTCTCTATATATTTATACACTTTACTGGTTTTGCTTGTCTAGAGAACCCAGCCTAAGACAGGGTGATTTAGAGATAGCTTAAAAGTGCTTATCCTTGGAAATGCAAATTCATACCAGAATGGTATTATATGACACTCATTAATATGGCTATAATAATAATAATAACCAAACAAGTAGATAATAACAAGTGTTGTCAAGGATAGAGAGAAACTGGAACCCTCACACACGGCTGGTGGGAATGTAAAATGGTGCAGCTGCTTTGGAAGATAATCTGGCAGTTCCTCAGAAGATGAAACATAGAGTTACCAGATGACCCAGCAATTCCACTCCTAGGTACCTACCCAAAAGAAGTGAAAACATACTTCCATGCAAAAAAATTGTATACAAATGTTCATATTCATAATAGTCAAAAAATTGAAACAACCTAAATGTCCATCGACTGATTTATGGTTAAGTAAAGTGTGGCATATGCATAACAATGGGATATTATTCAGCCACATAAAAGAATGAAATACTGATACATGATACGACATGCATGAATGTTGAAAATTTATGCTGAGTAAAATAAGTCCTTCCCAAAAGACTTCATCTTATATGATTCAGTTTGTATGAAATGTTGACAATAGGCAAATTTATAAAGATAGAGAGCAGATTAGTGGTTACCCAGGGCTGGGAGATATGGGGGAAATGGGAGGCAGCTGCTAAAGAGTTTCTTTTTGGAGTGATACAAATACTCTAAAATTGATTGTGTTAATGGATGCACAGCTCTGTGAATGTGGTAAAAAACCACTGAACTTATGGTATGTGAATTATATCTCAATAAAGCTTCTGAAAAAAGAGTGCTATCCACCTTTACTCTCAACAACACTTATTGGCTTTAGGTTACTGGAGCTCTGGTGGCACAGTGGTTAAGAGCTCAGCTGCTATCCAAAAGGTTGACAGTTCGAATCCATCAGTTGCTCTTTGGGGCAGTTCTACTCTGCCCTATAGGGCCGCTGTAAGTTGGAATCCACTTGACAGCAGTGGGTTTGTTTTTTGGTTTGGATAGGTCACTAGACAGTGATATGAGAGGTTAGTTGTGTCCTACTTTCCTCAGTACATATCTCAGTTAGTTGCTGGGCATGAGGCAAAACAATTAAAATAACTGCCATCGGGGAGCAGAAGACTTTATATTCTGCTTAGATTGAAGCAGTGTTGCCCCTTTTCCCAGTATTGCAAAGGGCTGTTCTGGCCATCACTTTGGATCAACATCAAGAATTCACACAAAAAGGAAGCAGCTGGGAAATTTTCTCTCTTCCACCTTCCAACTCATGAGACAGCCCTATGTCTTAGATTCTAAAACTTAGAAGCTTGAAGAGTTTTTCCTTGACCCAATGGCACCAAAGTAATAAGTAATGCCAAGAACTGATTTTAAGAAAGAAACTTCATCTCCAGGGAATTGGATCCCAGAACTGTCCTGACAACCCCCTCACCCCTCAACACACATCCCAGCTATTTCCCAAAGAGTGGGAAACTGTTCTCACGACTTTATCTTATCAGACCAGAGACATCCCCTTGAATACCAAGTCCTCTTCTTGTACTTAAGAATATAAGCCATTCTGAATGTCAAAAAGATACGGGAAATATGTTTATACTCACACTTGTATCTAACCCAACTTCAATCAGTGGAGTCTCAAAGGAGAAAATACATTGGCCCAGGGATGATTCTCAATTACATTTTACATCTCAGCTGGATAATTGGGCAGCCTGTCTCCAACTCAGCAGCTGACACAGTGGGAGGCGCACTTTGAAATGAACAGTGGGAATAGTTATTCAGCTCCAGGTGGGCAGAATGGAAAACACGAGAAGAAATGAAATATTAATTACATTTTGAATGTGTGCAGAATATTCCAGATTGTCCAAAGGCATGAGTCAGAAGCCAGGGAGGTGGGTAATAGTCTGGCAAGAAATAGATGATAGCAGGGGACCTTAAGTGGTGGCAACCCCTTTGAGCATTAGTGTCTCTTGAAGTCAAAACAACAGCTCTTTATTAACAAAATGTACCCAGGGCTGTCATTTGTTTTTTCAGAACATGGATTAAGTGTCACACTAAAGAACGACAGGGATAGTTGATTTTTTTTTTTTTTTGCCTTGACATTCTGTGTGTGTGACCATCCCTCCCCTGTCCTATGCTCCATGGATATTTATTTGAGACACACTCAGTTGGAGAAATATTTGGAAGGTAAATTCAGTAGGATTGCTGATTGATTAGGTGTAAGGTGTGAGAAAAGGTGAAGCGTCAAAAAGATTCCTATATTTTTAAGTTGAAAGGTTGCCATGTGCAAAGAAGCTTAAAATCATTTTAGAAGATTAGTTCACTAGAAGACGCACAAACCCAATGGGAAGAACCTATGTGTGAAGGGGAAGGAATTTATCATTTATGACTTTTCTGTCCTGGTTTCTAAGTTGATGCTTTACATATCAATTTCTACTTAGTGTAGCAATGATTTTTTTTTAAGCTGAATTGTTTGAAAATAAAATGTATTGCCTTGAGAGGGAGAAAAATTTTCACACAAAAAATGGTTCAACGACAGGCTTACTAACTGATCACTCTTGGGGAATGATGAGAACAATGCTTCTCAAACTTTGTTTTTGTTGTTGTGTGCCGTTAAGTCGATTCTGGCTCATAGCCACCCTATAGGACAGAGTAGAACTGCCCCAGAGGCTTTCCTAGGCTTGTACGGGAGCAGAGCACCAGGTCTTTTCTCCTGTGGAGCTGCTTGGTGGGTTTGAACTCCCAACCTTTCAGTTAGCCACTGAGCATTTAACCATTGCTCCACCAGGGCTCTATTCTCAAATTTTACGGTACTAGAACTCACCTGGGGATCTTATTAAATCGCACATTTTGCTTCAGTTGATACGGGTGGGGCCTGAGATTCTGCTTTTCTAAGAAACTCAGAGGTGCTGCTGGCACGACTCCGTGAGCAACAGAACTAAATGCTGCCTGATCCTGCGCCATCCTCATCGTCAGTTGCTTGATCAGACCGTTTTGATCCATAGAATTTTCACTGGCTGATTTTTAGAAGTAGATTGCCAGGCCTTTCTTCCTAGTCAATCTGAGTCTGGTGAAACATGTTCAGCATCATAGCAACACATAGCCTTCACTGACAGACGGATGGTGGCTGTACATGTAGTGCATTGGCCAGGAATTGAACCCAGGTCTCTCCATGGAAGGCGAGAATCCTACCACTGAACCACTGATGCCCTCCTCATGAAATCAGTTTAATGGGTCATTATAAACATTAAAAACCAAAACAAAATAGAAAATAAAACCCGCTGCCGTCGAGTCAATTCTGACTCACAGCCATGCTATAAGACAGAGTAGAACTGCCCCACAGGGTTTCCAAGGAGCAGCTGGTGGATTCAAACTGCTGACCTTTCGGTTTAGCAGCCATAGCTCTTAACCACTGTACCACCAGAGCTCCAAAACAGAAAATAGGGGGAAAATATCTGAGTTCTTTGTACATAAGAAGCACGGTTTTATGGGAATTCTGTCTCAGTTACGTTCAGTTATGGTCCAGTTTGTATAGAACTGGATTGTAATGTATTTTATGTATTCTTTTATCCTGGGTCACAAGCAACAAACTTGAAAGCTACAATTGTGGGGGAAACTTGTACTATTAAATTGGATTAAATAATTGTTAAGATTCCTTCTTACTTGGAAATTCTCTCCATATATTTTTAGTATCCTCTTGTTTTTGTCCGTGTGTGCTTTAGGTCAAAGTATACAGAGCAAACTGGTTTCCCATTCAATAGTTTTTATGTAAAGTGTTCCATGACCTTGATTTCACTCCCTACAATGTGTCAGCACCCCTTTCCCTTTCCCTGTGCTGGTATCCCCATTTTCTTTTGTCCTGATTTTCTATCCCTTTTTGCCTTCTCATCTTTGCTTTTGGGCAGATAATGCCCTTTTGATCTCGTATAATTGATTGTTCTAAGGAGGACGTTCCTCTCGGTGTTATTGCTTATCTTATGTGCTTGTCTATTATTTGGCTGGGTGGCAGTCTCTAGGAATGGCTTCCTTTCCAGGTCAGAAGGGTGTCTTAGGGCCATAGTCTTGGGAGTTCCTGCAGTCACTGCCTGATCAGTAAGCCTGGTCTTTTTTGTGAGTTTGATTTCTTGTTTTAAAATTTCTCCTGCTCTGTCCAGGACCCTCTGTTGTGATCCCAGTCAGAGCAGTTGGTAGTGGTAGCAGGGCACCATCTAGTTCTTCTGTTCTTTGGGTCATGTAGGCTGTGGTTTATATGGCCCATTAGTCCTTTGGACTAATTGCTCCCTTGATTCTTTGGTCTCCTTCACTCTCCCTTGCTACAAATGGAAAGTGACCAATAGTTGTATCTTAGATGGCAGCTCGCAAGCTTTTAAGACCCCAGATGCTATTCACGAAAGTAAGATGCAGAATATTGTCTTTGTGTACTATGTTGTGCCTATTTTTTATTGATGTAGATGTCCCTGAAGTCTATGGTCCTTTGTCTTCTAGTCTAGGAACTTCATCCTGTGAGGCATTTGGCTATGTCAAAGAGGTTTCCCTGACTATACCTCTTGTGCACTCTATATGAGCTGCACCATAGAAATATCCACCACCAAACCTGTATTTGCCAGTGACGCTATGAGTCAGAATTGATTCGACGGCAGTGGGTAGTGGTTTTATGTTCCCTTACATCCTCCCACACCTCTTGCCGTATCTATCTACCTACTTGTCCATTTGTAAATTATTGTTTGTTAATACTGTTGCTGCAGGATTGCTTATGCTATAGTAGTTACCTAGCTGCCCTTTATTTTTGTGTTCCTCTTAGCGTCCTCTCTTGCCTTGGTCATGTTGTACCAACTTCCCCCATATTATGCATTGCTTTCCCTTTACCAGTCTTCTATCTAATTGGTCATTTTCTCCCACTTCTCCCTTCCTTGGGATCCATGAAGATTTTTTTTCCTGTGTATAAACCTTTTGTTGTTACTTTATAGTAGTGGTCTCATACAATATTTGTCCTTTTGTTATTGACTTATTTCATTCAGCATAATGCCCTCCAAATTCATCCATGTTGTGAGATGTTTCGAGGGTTCATCATTATTCTTTATTGTTGCGTGGTATTCCATTGTGTGTATGTACCACAGTTTGTTAATCCATTCATCTGTTGATGGGCACTTAGGTTTTTTCCATCTTTTTGCTATTGTGATTAATGCTGCAATGAACATGAGTGTGCGTATGTCTATTTGTGTCACGGCTCTTATTTCTTTAGGGTATGTACCATGGAGTGGGATTGCAGAAATTCTATGATTTTGTGTAATTTTGTCTCTTACTCAAATCTCTCACTCTAGCTTTCACAGAATAATCAAGGAGGCTTGGGAATTGTTGAGTCCATTTCCTTCATCTTCCTATTGGGAACCCAGGAAGTTGGCTGGCAAGGCCTCATGCAAAGATGTGTAATTTCCCTGCAATTAATGTTATAATGAAAAAGTGCTGAGCTAGTCCTTGCTTTCAAGGGGAAAATTTGCTTCTTACTTTTGTTATTGTTGTTGATTTTGATATTGGGGTCATTTGTTTAATCACAAGAGCCTGTTAACATCAGTTTGTTTAATTATAAGCAAAGCTATTTGGAAATAAAAACAAGATCCTAAAAGAGTTAATGCTATTTCCACAGCTACCTTATGTGTTTTTTTTTTTTACCTTATGTACAAGGTCATCATTCAAATTCTAAATAAATATGGCTTATTATTTTTTAACTGAATGAAGATTGCATTTGAAATTCAATCAAGATAGTGTCATTTGTGTTATTGCTTTAATCTATAATTTGTACCCAAAATATCTCACTTTGAAAGATTATAGGCTTCCCAAGGGTACCAGTGTGTCTAGGAACAGGTAAACACATGCACACACACAATTACAGACACACGGTTTGTATATTTAGCGTTGGAGAAGAGCAACCATGGGCAAGGGAAAATAGTTGCAAACACAAAGAGTGTTTTAATGAGGTATTTCAGTTTGGAGTTTTAGTACTCCAATGATCAGAAGCGTAAGTTTGCTTTCTGATGAGTAGTTACTAATACGTGACTTCTTTTGTTAGCATCTGAATTGTGGGAGTTGGACCCTACCATTTCAGTTCATGTGACTTCTCTAATAAATACCCAACATAATTTGAATTACATTAATTATAAAAGTGGTGGATACTATATTTGAAAACCACATAAAATGTCCACCATTCCTGTTTTTTATAGTTGTTTTCTTGCATTACCAGATAATATTTCATAAAAGCATGACTGTTTTTTCCAACGACCCTTTGGGTAAAATCAACAAAAGATTTTCTTCTTCGGTTAAAAAATAACTAACTCCAAAGACAATCCAAGGTAATGACTACCAATGCTAGAAACATCTAATTTGATCTTAAGGCATTTCAACAAAATCTGAATGTTTTGCTGTAGAAAATGGAATGTGGAAATCCTAGCCACTGAAGCTTAAAATGAATCAACTTTGGGGAGAAAAATAAATAATTGAATGCCCTTGACAATATCTGAATGGAACTTAGAAACCAACTTCTCTTTATTCCTTCTCAATCATTCAACTATGTATTTATATTAACCCATGAAGCACATACTTAGGAATGTGCTAGGAGCATTAGGAAGTACAGGAGAAACAGATGGCTTTCTCAAATTGCTAGAATTTTAAGATGGAGAATCAAATGGATATATATTCAATTTCATTGAACAAACCTTCATTTAGCTGATGGTGGGTTCTTATGCTCTCTTCTTATTCTCAATTAGCATATCCCTAATAAGGAACCCTGGTGGCTCAGTGGTTAAGAGTTCGGCTACTAACCAAAAGGTCGGCAGTTCCAATCCACCAGCTGCTCCTTGGAAACCCTATGGGGCAGTTCTACTCTGCCCTTTAGGGTCGCTATGAGTTGGAATCAACTCAACACCAACAGGTTTTAGAATATGGCTAAAAATCAAATTACAGTCCATGTTCTAAGGGACTAACAATTAACAAGCTAATAAACTGTCTTCTATTTATACTTCAAACTCTCAAGCTGTTTTTTTTTATTAACTTTTATTGAGCTTCAAGTGAACATTTACAAATCAAGTCAGTCTGTCACATATAAGTTAATATACATCTTACTCCTTACTCCCACTTGCTCTCGCCCTAATGAGTCAGCCCTTCCAGTCTCTCCTTTCGTGAAAACTTTGGCAGCCTCCAACTCTCTCTATCCTCCCATCCCCCCTCCAGACAGGAGATGCCAACACAGTCTCAAGTATCCACCTGATATAATTAGGTCACTCTGCATCAGCATCTCTCTCCCACCCACTGTCCAGTCCCTTTCATGTCTGATGAATTGTCTTCGGGGATGGTTCCCGTCCTGTGCCAACAGAAAGTTTGGGGACCATGACCGCCAGGATTCCTCTAGTCACATCCAGACCATTAAGTATGGTCTTTTTATGAGAATTTGGGGTCTGTATCCCACTGATCTCCTGCTCCCTCAGGGGTTCTCTATTGTGCTCCCTGTGAGGGCAGTCAGCAATTGTGGCCGGGCACCAACTAGTTCTTCTTGTGTCAGGATAATGTAGGTCTCTGGTTCATGTGGCCCTTTCTGTCTCTTGGGCTCTTAGTTGTCGTGTGACCTTGGTGTTCTTCATTCTCCTTTGCTCCAAGTGGGTTGAGACCAATTGATGCATCTTAGATGGCCGCTTGTTAGCATTTAAGACCCCAGACGCCACATTTCAAAGTGGGATGCAGAGTGTTTTCATAATAGAATTATTTTGCCAATTGACTTAGAAGTCCCCTTAAACCATGGTTCCCAAACCCCCGCCCTTGCTCCGCTGACCTCTGAAGTATTCAGTTTATCCTGGAAACTTCTTTGCTTTTGGTCCAGTCCAGTCCAGTTGAGCTGACCTTCCATGTATTGAGTGTTGTCCTTGCCTTCACCTAAAGCAGTTCTTATCAGCTAATTAATCAGTAAAAAACCCTCTCCCACCCTCCCTCCCTCCCCACCTCGTAACCACAAAAGTATGTGTTCTTCTCAGTTTATACTATTTCTCAAGATCTTATAATAGTGGTCTTATACAATATTTGTCCTCAAGCTGTTTTTTTACATGCCAACTGTGCCTTCATTACAGGTCAGTAAGAACTCTTATTAGAAAATAAATAGGACTTCCAAAGCATGCTTGAATTTCACAAGTTTCACATTTCATACCAGTGAGCTACACTGATTCAATATTTTTATACTGAAACACGAGATAAGACACTGTCTCGTTTGAATGTTATAGTTCATTAGAACTACTCAGAGTTGGTCTTTGGATGGAAGGATAATTTATGAACATGTTAATTGTCCTACAGTACTTCAGGTAATTGTTAGCCTTTAGCTGGAATACGGAGCCCTGGTGATGCAGTGGTTAAGAGCCTGGCTGCTAACCAAAAGGTTGACAGTTTGAATCTACCAGCTGCTCCTTGGAAACCCTACGGGGCAGTTCTACTCTGCCCTGTAGCGTCCCTATGAGTTAGAATTGACTCAACAGCAACAGGTTTGGTTTTTGGTTTGGGTTGGAGTATATCTGCCTGTTTCAGAGTTGTAATATTTGGGTTTGGATGATACTGTATTTTGAATTTCATTTGTTATTTTGAATTCCAAAAAGAAATGGAGGCAGTGAATAAACAGACATTTATCACTAATAATATTTTCTCCTTCAACATATTACCAAAGATGGTTTGGTGATTATAGGTGGCCTAGGCCTAACTGACAAATATGATTGGCAATAAAACCAAGCCTTCACTTGGGTTGGATGTGCAAAAATAAGGTTAGAATCAGCTGGGTCTCAATTACCACGTCCAAAGTCTAAGACTCCATGAATATCAATAATCCAAGAACTGCCATCCATTTTTTTTATTAACTTTTATTGAGCTTCAAGTGAACGTTTACAAATCAAGTCAGAGTGTCACACATAAGTTTATATACACCTTACTCTGTTCTCCCACTTGCTCTCCCCCTAATGAGTCAGCCCTTCCAGTTTCTCCTTTCTTGACAATTTTGCCAGTTTCCAACTCTCTCTATCCTCCCATCTTCCCTCCAGACAGGAGATGCCAACACAGTCTCAAGTGTCCACCTGATATAAATAGCTCACTCTTCATCAGCATCTCTCTCCTACCCACTGTCCAGTCCCTTTCATGTCTGATGAGTTATCTTCAGGAATGGTTCTTCTCCTGGGCCAACAGAAGGTTTGGGGACCATGACCGCCGGGATTCCTCTAGTCTCAGTCAGACCATTAAGCCTGGTCTTTTTGTGAGAATTTGGGGTCTGTATCCCACTGTTCTCCTGCTCCCTCAGGGGTTCTCTGTTGTGCTCCCTGTCAGGGCAGTCATCGGTTGTGGCCGGGCACCAATTAGTTCTTCCAGTCTCAGGATGATGTAGGTCTCTGGTTCATGTGGCCCTTTCTGTCTCCTGGGCTCTTAGTTATCGTGTGACCTTGGTGTTCTTCATTCTCCTTTGATCCAGGTGGATTGAGACCAATTGATGCATCTTAGATGGCCACTTGTTAGCATTTAAGACCCCAGACGCCACATTTCAAAGTGGGATGCAGAATGTTTTCATAATAGAATTATTTTGACAATTGACTTAGAAGTCCCCTTAAACCATGGTCCCCAAACCCCCACCCTTGCTCCGCTGACCTTTGAAGCATTCAGTTTATCCCAGAAACTTCTTTGCTTTTGGTTCAGTCCAGTTGAGCTGACCTTCCATGTATTGAGCATTGTCTTTCCTGCCATCCATTTTTAACTAATTTATGCTAGAGTCATTAATGAATAACAACGATCTATCCATCTCAAATACCAATTACTATATGACAACCTTTCGATGACCTAGTACAAAGATGTAAAAGTGCTAGAAATTTCAGGTATTGGAAGAGACCAGTGGTGGAGATATTTGGAGCAGTGAATCCTTTGAAATCATATATTCACAAGGGTCTAGGTAAGAGATTGCTTCTGACTGTATGTAAAGGAATACTTTGTAATTGAAAACATTCACAGCTAGGAAAGAGAAAATCAATCCATAGTTAACATACCACTGCCAAGATCCAATCATTTTATAGAATTGTTAGATAACTACTGTAATATGTTGCATATTTATGTGATTATTAAATAAATAGAAAATATATTTCTCTTTATTCTGCTTTTTCCTTCTCTTTTCTCATTGTCATTTTGGTGGATGGGAACTACGAAAACAAACAAACAAACAAAACCCACTGCTGTCAAGTTGATTCCGACTCATAGCGACTCCATAGGTTTCCAAGGCTGTAAATCTCTACAGAAGCAGGCTGCCACATCTTTCTCCCATAGAGCTGCTGGTGGTTTCAAACCACTGACTTTTTGGTTAGCAGGTGAATGTTTTGACCACTGCACCATCAGGGCAGGATGGGAACTACATATGTATAATATATGTAGAAACAATGATTTCTCTGTTCTCCAAATTTCATTTCTAAGATTTTTTTCATTCTTGAGACACATAAAAGATGAAGAGAAAAAAATACATACTCTAAAAAATTATTTATAAAATTTCCAAGTCACTAAAAGCTTGTAAGCAGCCATCCAAGATACTCCACAGGTCTGATCCCATCTGGAGCAAGAGAGCATGAAGAAAACCAAAGACGGAAGGGAAAGATTAGTCCAAAGGACTAATGGACCACATCTACCACGCCCTCCACCAGACCAAGTCCAGCACAACTAGATGGTGCCCGGCTACCACCACTGACTGCTCTGACAAGGATCACAATAGAGGGTCCCCGACAGAGCTGGAGAAAAATGTAGAATGAAATTCTAACACACACACACACACACACACACACACACACACACCCCACACACACACACACACGCAAAAAGACCAGACTTACCGGTCTGACAGAGACTACAGAAAACCCGAGAGTATGGCCCCAGGACACCCTTTGAACTCAGTAATGAAGTCACTCCTGAGGTTCACCCTTCAGCCAAAGATTAGACAGGTCCATAAAACAAAACGAGACTAAATGGACGCACCAGCCCAGGGGCAAGGACGAGAAGGCAGGAGGGGACAGGAAAGCTGGTAATGGGGAACCTTAAGGTCCAGAAGGTGAGAGTGTTGACATGTCCTGGGGTTGGCATACAATGTCACAAAACAATATGTGTATTAATTGTTTAATGAAAACCTAGTTTGTTCTGTAAACCTTCATCTAAACTACAATAAAAAAATTAAAAAACAATTTCCAAGTCACAATTAAGTGGACAAGTACTGCTTTATCATCTCTCACAAATAAAAAGCAATAAGAAAAGGGAAATTATTTACATTTATCACTCTAATTTCCAGCTGTTATAAAAGAATATTTTTTCCACATAAAGGGAGCATGCACACACACACACACACACACACACATCGAATTATTACTTTGACTGCCATTGAGTGCAACAATAAAATATGGCTGAATAAAATCTCCTAACCAGATTCAAAGTACCGAGCAGGTATAGACTTAGCTAAGGTTCATTAATCATTCAGGGAGACTGGAACCCTGAAATACACACACACACACACACACACACACACACCCCATGCGCATTGCTATTGAGTCGATTCTGACTCATAATGACCCTATAGGACAGAGTAGAACTGCCCCGTAGGGTTTCCAAGGCTGTAATCTTTACAGAAGCAGACTGCCACATCTTTCTCCCAAGGAGCGGCTGGTGGGTTCGAAGCGCAGGCCTTTCGGTTAACAGCCGAGCACTTAACCACTGCACCACCAGGGCTACCCCAGCACAGAAACACCAGATAAATCAGGAGCCATACCAAACCGTACAGTTTCCCATTTCCAACTTTAAGATGATACAAAATATAAAATGACGTTTTCCAATGCATCCAAATGCACACTTGCTGAATTGGTTTATCATTGTGGCATTTGCTGCAGATGAAGAAAGTGAGGCACAGGGACTGTGAGTCAGGTCACAGGGGCTGAGCTGTGCCAAGTGTCCTGACTTCAATGTTAGGGCAATTCCTTTTAGGATCATGAAAATGGCAAGAACTCGGGAACCGAAGGTGGGAGGAGAGTGAGTAAAATTCCATGGAAACAGGGCATTTTAAGGAGTTCTGAAGTATCAGGTAAAGTCCTATTTTGCAGAAATAGGGAGATTATGGTGGGACTCAAATTATATTTTTAAAAGATCGAAATGTCCCCTGAAGCGTGAGGTGGGGATGAGGGAGGCAATGAAAGGCCCGAATCAAACCTGGCAAAATCTCTGTGTGTTGAAATAGTATTCTGTTATGGGAAGCAAATAAAATAGAAAAGAGGAAGACCTTGATCATCCTTGACCTGTTTATCTGAAATGAGTTCATTACTGGCTATCGTTTGCACAAATTAATTCACATCCTTAACTTTTTCTGGATAATGAAGGCTATTCCACACTTCCTACACATTTGCAGAGATCTGACAACACAAAACAAGTAGCTTCATGCTATTTTCCATTAGAAGATAATTATGAACTTTGCCCATCCCTCTCCATTTGTATTCTTTTAAAAGTTAACCTTAGCCTTGTACATGTTGTTTTGTTTAGTGTCCTTGTGCTTGGTTGTAATCTTAAATAAAGGGACAAGAAATGCTACTTTTTTTTTCCCCCAAAAGGGGCGGAGGGTGGAAATCTGAAAAGCCACTTCAACAAACCCAAACACTGCAATAGTTTTATTCCACTTCAGTAACCTCTCCTACTTGTTCGGAGCTTCGATTCACGCTAACAAGGTTATCGGATTGTATGTCTATTGTCCTGTTATGACTTCCTTGGCTGAGTGCCTGCAGGAAACAGGGCTGATGTGATGCTTTGTTCAGGAGGCAGACAAGAGGGAATGGGGGGAGGAGTGTCCATGGAGAGGGACAGGGTCATGAAGCTGTCAAGGCCTCTCCAGTGGTGGAGCTGTAGCAACTGCTACCTACTGTCAATTCTAATCAGTGCCTCAGTGTACTGACCCCAGGACCAGGTCCACTTCAGACCTGTAGTCCCCATTTCCTGGCCGCTGAAGGTCAGCACACCGAGGCACTGATTAGAATTGAGCACAGGTAGTATTTGCTCAAGGTGTAAGAAGTTCAGGCTTCAAATCAGCACTGACTGGACTAAGTTGGTCTAAGACACTGGTAATAATTTTTTTGTATGTCTTTGAATGTTTGGCTATATCGGAAACTGGCAGAGATTTTATTTCATTTGTTTAAATAAACGTAAAGGTATAAAAAATCAGCACTGACCTTTATTATTATTATTACTATTATTAATTTTCAGTTCACATTATCACTTACCCAATTGCTCCAAAAAAATCCTCCAAAGGAAAAAGGTGATTGTATTTAGCAAAGGAGCTTAAGTAAAATAACAGTGTGTGAAATCTTATCTAATCAGCTAATGAAAAATAAAAAATAAATATATACATATTTCTTATTTCCTCAAGGTTCCTGGATGTCCTGTTATGTCCTTATTGTCTTTGCTGAACATGCAGTTCTACAGTATGAATGAAAGAGTTGGTTGAGTTGAAGCTAAGTGTTTTCAGTACCTCTTTGTGCAAAGTCTAGTCTTAGCTAAAAATCTTAAATGACATCTGTCACATACATGATGCATTAGTTTCCTATCGCTGCTGTAACAAATTTCCACAGACTTAGCTGTTGTTGTCGTTAGGTGTCATCAAGTCAGTTCCAACTCATAGTGATCCTATGTACAACAGAACAAAACACTGCCTGATCCTGTGGGCCATCCTCACAATCATTGCTATGTTGCAGCCCGTTGTAGCAGCCTCTGCGTCAGTTCATCTCATCGAAGGTCTTCCTCTTTTTCACTGACTCTCTAACTTTACCAAGCATGATGTCCTTCTCCAGGGACTGATCCCTCCTGACAACATGTCCAAAGTATGTAAGATGCAGTCTTGCCATCCTCACTTCTAAGGAGCATTCTGGCTGTACTACTTCCAAGATAGATTTGTTTGTTCTTCTGGCAGTCCATGGTATATTCAATATTCTTCATCAGCACCATAATTCTTCAGTCTTCCTTACTCATTGTCCCTGTATATGAGGCAATTGAAAATACCATGGCTTGGGTCAGGCGCACCTTAGTCTTCAAGGTGACATCTTTGCTTTTCAACACTTTAAAGAGGTCCTTTGCAGCAGATTTGTCCAAAGCAATGCGTCATTTGATTTCTTGACTGCTGCTTCCACGGGTGTTGATTGTGGATCCAAGTAAAATGAAATCCTTGACAACCTCAATCTTTTCTCCTTTTATCATGATGTTGCTTATTGGTCCAGTTGTGAGGATTTTTCTTTTCTTTATGTTGAAGTGTAATCCACACTGAAGGCTGTGGTCTTTGATCTTCATCAGCAAGTACTTCAAGTCCTCTTCACTTCCGGCAAGTAAAGTTGTGTCATCTGCATAACGCAGGTTGTTAATGAGTCTTCCTCCAATCCTGATGCCCTGTTCTTCTTCATATAGTCCAGCTTCTCGGATTATTTGCTCAGCATACAGATTGAAAAAGTATGGTAAAAGGATACAACCCTGACACACACCTTTCCTGACTTTAAACCACACAGTATTCCCTTGTTCTGTCCGAACGACTGCCACCGGGTCTAAGTACAGGTTCCTCATCAGCACAACTAACTGTTTTGGAAATCCCATTCTTCACAATATTATCCATAATTTGTTACAACCCACAGAGTTGAATACCTTTGCACAAACAATAAAACACAGGTAAACATCTTATTGGTATTCTCTACTTTCAGCCAGGATCCATCCGACGTTAGCAATCATATCCCTTGTTCCACGCCCTCTTCTGTCTCCAGCTTGAATTTCCAGCAGTTCCCTATCAATGCACTGCTGCAACCGCTTTTGAATGATCTTCAGCTAAATTTTACTTGCTTGTGATATTAATGATATTGTTTGATAATCTCCACATTCTGTTGGGTCACCTTTCTTTCGAATAAGCATGAATATGGATCTCTTCCAGTTGGCTGGCCAGGTAGTGGTCTTCTAAATTTCTTGGCCAACTTCTGCAGTCTGAAACTGAAGAAACTTAGTGGTACAACTCGATTTTCTTGTCTTACAGTTCTGGAGGTCAGAAGTCCAAAATGGCACTCACTGGGTTAAAATCAAGGTGCTGGCAGGGCTGTATTCCTTCTGTAGGCTCCAGGGGAGGATCTTTTGTCTTGCTTTTGCAGGTTCTAGAGGCTGTTCTCATTCCTTGGCTTGTGGGCCTCTTCTATCTTCAAAGTCAGCAATGGTTAGCCGAGTCTTTCCCATGATGCCATCTCTCTGGTTCTGACTCTTTTGTCTTCCATTTTCACATTTAAAAGACCTTTGCCATTATATTGTGTCCACCCAGATATCCAGGATAATGTCTTTATCTTAAAGTCAGCTGACTAGAAGCCTTAATTTCCCCCCAGCAAACTTAATTCCCCCTTGCCATGTAACATGACATATTCACAGGTTCTGGGGATTAGGACGTGGATTAGGACCAAACCAGTTGCCATCGAGTCGACTCCAACTCACAGTGACCCTACAGGACAGAGTAGAACTGCCCCATACGGTTTCCAAGGAGTGCCTGGTGGATTCGAACTGCTGACCTTTTGGTTAGCAGCCATATGTCTTAACCACTATGCCACCAGGGTTTCCAAACACCTTTAGGAGGCCATTATTTTTCCTACCACACATGATATTGGCAGAAGTAAGAAGTAATGAGCACTGTTCTTTGTGTTGTATAGTTTTATGGGTTTTGACAAATGCACAATATCATGTATCCATCATTACAGTATCACGCAGAATATTTTCACTGCCTTTAAAGTGTCCTTTGCTCCACGTATTCATCTCCTCCCTCCTCCCCCGAACCCCTAGAACCACTGATCTTTTTACTGTCTGTATAAGTTTGCCTTTTCCAGAGTGTTATATAGTTGAACTCATATAATATGTAGCTTTTTCAGACTGGCTTCTTTCACTTAGCTGTATGCATGTAAGGTTCCTCCATGTCTCTTAGCAGTGGGATGGCTCATTTCTTTTTATTGCTGAATAATACTCCATTGTGTGGGTGTACCACAGTTTGTTTACTCTTTTGTCTATTGAGGGATATCTTGGTTGTTTACAATTTGGGGCAATTATGAACAAAGCTGTTATAAATTAAAAAAAAAAAAGAAGTAATGACCAGTGTTATGGATTGGATCATGTCCCCTCCAAATATGTGCTGAATTCCTGGCCCTTGTACCTGTGAATGTGAACCTGTTTGAAAATAGGGTTTTTCTTTTGTTGTGCTAATGAGATCATACCAGTGTAGGGTGGATCCCAAACCTAATCACCTCTGACTTATAAAAGAGCAAAATAATCACAAAGACACACACAGGGGAAGACAGACGCCATGTGAGGATTTTCTACAAGGAATGCCAAGGAACCAAGGAATGCCTGGGGCTACCAACGAGGAAGAAATTGACACAGCTGACACCCTGATTTGGACTTTTAGCTTCCAGAACTGTGAGAAAATAAATTTCTGTTGCTTAAAGCCACCCACTTGTGGTATTCGTGTTATAGCAACACTGGATAACTATAACAAGCACTATTAGGTAATTTGTATTGGATAAATGTTAATTTAACTAATAATATAAAATTTTTTTTTTTATTAAATTATATTTGCCAGAGCAGATGTTGAGAAGTCAAGTAGGGAAAATTTCAAACACACTTGTATTATTTGAGATCTACTCACATTATTCCTAGGATCATCATAAGATGCAATTTCTTAAACAAATACTAGGTAATTGTTAAGCCCAATAACGTGAGTTTTCTATAAAGCTAAATAGCTTTTGGTAAGGAAGAATCCATTTACAGAATACAGTTTCAAAACAGATACATAGAACCTATCGGGTACCATCAAGGTGCTGGTGCTGATTGTGGAGGACACGGCTATAATCACGTCAGACACTTACATACCCCCACAAGATTATATGATGTGTGTATTCATAACCAGAAAGGCAAACCCTTGTTTAAAGTTATGTTACTTGCATCTTTATTCAAAATTTCCAATAGGAGGAGGAAACCTGGTGGCACAACATTTAAGAATTTGGCTGCTAACCAAAGGGTTGGTGGTTGGAACTCTCTCAGTGGCTCTGTGGAAGAAAGACCAGAAAATCTGCTTTTGTAGAGACTACGGCCTAGAAAACCCTATGAGACAATTCTATTATGTCACATGGGTTCGCTATGAGTCAAAATTGACAAGATGGCACCTAACAAGTGTTCTTTCTAGAACATATTGTACCACCAAAGTGTTTGGTTATATAACCCTTGAGTTTGAGAATAAGTCTTAAACTCTTCTTCTATTCCATAAACTATTCCAAATTATAATGGAATTTGACTCCATTTATTGAATTGGTGGTGCTAAATTTTTACCTCAGTTTAATTAAAGTTTAAATTCCAATGTAATGTATTTATCTTCGTTTTTGAGATAGCTCATTACAAGTCTTGTTCAAGTATTCTGAAAGAGGTTTATGCTGACAATTTTGAGGTGGAAGCTCCTGCCTGGACTAGAGGAATCGACTCCTAAAAAAGAGCCCTGCTTCTTCCTCCTATGTCCTTCAAACTTACCTTCTTCACTGAATGACTTAGGAAAACACAACCTCTTAGCATGGTATACATCTGCATGATCTGACCCTTGCTGGAAATTTCTTTTGACTCATTTCCTGCCACTTATCACTTAACACTTAATGCTTCCTAAATTAATATCAGACTTCCTATAATTCCCTAAACAAGCCAAGTTGCACCAAGTCTCTGAACCTTCCCTTTTGTTGTTTCCTCTGCTTGAAACACTTCCCAGTTTCTTTACTTGACTCAACCCTAGTCATACATCAAGACTTCACTTAAGTATATAAGCTTCTCCCAGAGAATTCCTCTAACTCCACACTCAACCCATCCTAGATAGTGGCTCCCCTACCGTTTTGAGGGTGTTTATTCCCTTTTTGACTTCACGTGCGGTGTCTCACTCTCTTTTGTTTTCCTAGTAATTAAGGAGCCCTGGTGGCACAGTGGGTAAGAGCTTGGCTGATAACCAAAATGTTGGCAGCTGTAATCCATCAGCCACTCCTTGGAAACCCTATGGAGCAGTTCTATTCTGTCCTATAGGGTCACTATGAGTTGGAACCGACTCGATGGCAACAGGTATAGTAATTAAGGAGGGAAGTCTACAAGGAGATATTGGAGATATCAGGGATGATTTATCAGGGAAAACACTGCACTCTTGACTGGAGGAAAACTAAATAAGAGTGAGATCTTGCAATAGGATCAGAGCCATGATTGTCCATTCTGGTCTTCAGCCTCCAAGGGACCAATCAGATCATGTTTATCCTCCCTGATATCAGAAAGGTCAGGGATCCGATCTTAGATTTTCTGCCTGTATTACCTCTTGAAGATTGTCATGTGCTACGTAGAGTCGGATTATTTCTTTTATTGTTATTGAGCTATATATCTTTCAACTTTCAAGTGGGTTCTACTATATTAGAATTGGGTCAACTCATTTATCTTTATAATTATTTAAGAATTTGGTCATATCTTCTTTTTTTCAGCCTTAATTTATTTTAAAAGTTGACAATACTAGTCCTTTTAGTCTATCTAAACTTTTCCCAATAGTTTATAGACTACAGATCAGCAAATATCAAAACTTCACTGACAAGGTATAAGTAGAAGGAGTTTCCAAATTATTCTATCTAAACTCACCCTTCCCAATAAATGGCATGTTTAAATGGAGAAAATCCTTGGAACATCTCTTTGGTCTTGCATTTCTACCTAGGCCATCAACGTGCATCTTATAATGAGATTCCCTTTAGGTGGTCACCATTGACTAAATTACATGGGTTGGGATGCAGTGGAAATTGGACAAGCTGGGCATATCTGGTGACAGTTGATAAAAGTCATAGTTACTCTTAGCTTCATTAAAAAAAGATTCTCTCTTTAGCTAAACTGACACTCCCACACTTGCTGAGGTCAGCTGATGGAATTTCTGTCTCAAGACCATAAAGAACATCCCAGCTTCCCAGAGGAAATAAGATAATGAAGAGAGCATGATTCACCTCCATTAGCATGAAACAACTCCTACTAGCAAGGTTGTGGGGCAAAATTAGAGCAGTCTTCCTTTCTCCGGCCTTCTCAGCAAAGTGGTGGGAGGAACAGTTATAAAGAAAGCAAGCACATGCATGTGCATATATTTGTGTGTAAATCCTTTTTTGTGAAGGCATAGCCTGAAGTAAAAGAACCTGAAAGAGATCTATAATCAGGCATGCAATCAAAATAATAGTTTTTAGTTATATAAAAACTAGGAAATAAAACAATAAAAACTGATTTATGTTGGGGCTGTTTATAGAAAAATGTGTCATGTTGAAGGAAGCAAGTAAAAATTGTGTGCAACTGAAACTATTTTTATGAAAAAGAGTTTTGTAGAAGTTTTTATCAAGCTTAGATGTGTGTGGGAATGAAGGTTATAAGAAATCTGTTCAATTATTAAAAGGTATAATTCATTCTTTTTAATTCAAATATACTTTGTCTTTGCTGCAACTGTAGGAGGAATTTTACAGTCTTGCAGCATACTCAGGAGTGACTGCGGCATTTAATCTAAATCCAAAAAAAAAAAAAGCTTTTATTTAGTGGAAACATTAACCCTGCTGGACAGCTGAATGTTACAAAGCTCTTTTTTAGCCCTTGGCAGTGAAATAGGAGATCTTTAGAAGATTGAAATTGTCACTATGGACCTAAGAGATGTCTCTTTTATTCAAACCTGGGGGTCGACTTCAGTCATCCTGGGAGAGTTTAAAGACCTTTTTCCCTCTTTGCAGAATAAGCCATGGGGAGCGGGATGAGGCAAGGAATTTTGAGTACTAAGAACTATCTTCGTGTAATATGATTAGAGTCTTTAAGATGCAAAGGTCAATAGGCCAAATTCCTGTTACTTGAAAGAAAAGTAACCATAATAAAAAACAGCAGAGTCTAGTTTTTCTGGTATTCTATCAACTGGAAGTTCCTATTAATGGGTTCTCCCACACAGATTATTGAACACTGATATTCTCATTAGTGACCCTGAGGCTCAGAAACACCCTGAAAGCTTTACCAAATTATCAAAGAAACATGGAAGGACTTCAGTATCATTCGCGTGTTAATCATATTTTGTAGTATCTAAATGCTTTCAAAATTGAGGATCTGAGTAAGCATGGCACAAAAATATTATACACCTCAATTCAACAGATAATTTGACTAATGAGAACTATAATTTTTTATTAAGTCATATGCAGTTTTAATATAAAAGTTGTTGTTGGGTGCTGTCAAGTCGATTTCAATGCATAACGACTCCATGTGACAGAGTAGAACTGCCCCATAGCGTTTTCTTGGCTGTAATCTTTACAGAGCAGATCGCCAGGTCTTTCTCCCGTGGAGCAGCTGGCTAGGTTCTAATCGCCAAGCTTTTGGTTAGCAGCCGAGCACTTCTTGTGACATCAGGGTTCTGAAAAGTTGGCAGTTTGAATCCACCCAGCAGCTCTATAGAAAAAAGACCTGGTGATCTGCTCCCGTAAAGATTACAGCCAAGAAAACCCTGTGGGACAGTTCTACTCTGTACAATGTTGCAGCATGTAATTTGCTGATGTTATCATTCTCAGATGTTCACTCGAAGATGTTCAAAGATCAGATTTACACAAATACTGGTAAAAAAAAAAAAAGGCAATAATAATGAAAAATAAAATAAGAGAAGAGATATTCGACTTACATTAGAACCGACTTATGATGGAGTCATTGGAACGGGACCCCATCGTAAGTGGAGCACTACCTGAGCGTCTGCAGTATACGAGGCAGTGTGCTAGGTTATGTAAAAGTTACAGAAAAGAACAGGATAAGACCCTTCAAGCCTTTACAATCTGATGGGAGCAGAAAGACATGTACACATGTAACAATAAAAGATACTTTTAAATAAATGTCAAGATAAGTGTAGAATCTCAGTAATAAATTATCAAGAATATTCTTAAATATCACCAGTGAATTTACACACTGGCGATGATGTTGTAATACTTCATATGAAGAACACGCTCATCTCCACCCCACCCCCACCCTACCCCACCCCCCACCCCGCGCTTCAATTTTGCCCTGTCTTGTAGGCTAATAAAACCCTTAGATGGATAATCTAACACCTGCTAGTTGTTAATTGTTAACTCCCTGAAAGTAGGGACCAGATGTTTTAAGCCAGTGGCTATCCGTGGCAAATAGCACCCAGTTTACTGCCAGGGCTAATTTTCTGATTGGTTGTCTACGTAGGTATTCTCTTACTCTGTGAACCAGTGCACCCTCTCAAAGCTGTAAACTGCATTAGAGAGGCCAGTATTCCCAGCTGGAGGAAGGACAGTCCTTAGTCACTGGCTCACAGTACATGTGCTCTCTTTCTAGAATGTTAGAACAAGCACTCATAGACAATCTATCTCTTAAAAAAAAAGAAAACAAACCCGTTGCCATCAAGTTGATTCAGACTCAAAGAAACCCTATAAGACAGAGTAGAACTGCCCCACAGGGCCTTTAAGGAGTGACTGGTAGATTCGAACTGCCAGCCTTTTGGTTAGCAGCTGAGCTCTTAACCACTGCACCACCAGGGCTCCATCTATCTCTTAGTTAACTTTAACGGCCTACATCTGACATATATATACTCCACTTGTATTTTAGATGCGCTCTTAATTTTGATGCAGTGAAACTTGCGAAAGCAGTAACTTGTGTAAGGCGGGAATCTGTCAGAGAAGGAAAACTCAAATATTTTCCACTAAAACGAGTGATAGAAAAGTGGTAAGAATGCACCCTATTAAAGGTGGAAAACTTGCAAGACCTGGAAAAACAAGGCAGTCCCGCCGAGTTCTGGCTCTCACAGGTTTCACTGTGTATCCTTAGATGAATACTTAGAAATTTATAAATGGATCGAGCTTACTCAATCCATTTATAAATTTCCAAGTATTCATGGGAAGCTTTAACACCTGAATTGTATTTACATTTTAATTTTAGCCTTTGGTTAAAATGTCCTCAATTTTTTTTTCCTGTCAAAAATCCCCACTGGCTGTCAGGAATTTTCTGCTAGTCGGTTTCATGGAAAAAAGTTTGTATTTAACCATCAATGAATCAGTTCCACAGTCTACCATTATTTTCTTAGGTTTCTGTCTTAGTCATCTAGTGCTGCTGTAACAGAAATACCACAAATGAGTGGCTTTAACAAACAGAAATTTATTTTCTCATAGTTTAGGAGGCTGAATTCAGGGTGCCGGCTCTAGGGGAAGGCTTTCTCTCTTTGTTGGCTCTGGCAGATTCCTGTCTCTTTGAGTTTCTGCTCCTGGGCAATCTTCATGTGGCTTGGCACCTTTCTTCCCCCATCTCTGCTTGCTCACTTGCTTGTTTAATCTCTTTCATATCTCAAAAGAGATTGACTTAAGACACGCCCTACAATGATGCTGTTCATTAACATAACAAAGACAACCATTCCCAAGTGGGATTATAACCCCAGGTATAAAAACCTAAAACCAAACTTGTCACAGTTGAGTTGATTCCAACTCAGCCACCCTATAGGACAGAGTAGAACTGCTCCATAGAGTTTCCAAGGAGCGCCCGGTAGATTCTAACTGCCGACCTTTTGGTTAGCAGCTGTAGTTCTTAACCACTATACCGCCACAGTTTAGGGGTTAGAATTTACGACACATATTTTTGTGGGACACAGTTCAATCCATAACAGTCTCTATTGAAAATGGGGATGGATATTTTATGTAAGATATTTTGGCTACGATAGCATGTTCATCTGTGGGCTGGTTACTCTCTGTTGTCCCTCAGATCCATTCTCTGTCCTCCTTTATGGCCCAGGAGTCTGACTATTGTGTCTGAATTTCCTGGGCTCCCTTCCTGACTAGCTGCAGGTTGTGTTTGCCCAGTGGGAGTCATCAGCAGCAGATCAGAGGCTGGGAGGAGAAAGAGATCAAGGTCAGGGTATTTCTTGCTTGCTTCATCACTGTTTCAGGCTATGGTCCTGGCAGTAGCTGCACCCTGACAACTCCTGTTTTTGACTCCTAAAGTCTCCAGGAGATGCATCATTAATCTTACTTTCCACAATAACTTGTATTTCTTCTCCAACTCTCACTGGGCTCTGTTTCTTCTCCTTGCCCCTTCAGCCTTAGAGGTGGTAATGGATTTTCACTGTTGCTAGTCTCTGGGTACCTCATCAAGACTAATTTTCTTCCTTAACCCTTCATTAAACTCTCTTAATTTTGAATCATGTGGGAGTAAATTATATTTTCTAACCAGATCTTAACTGATAAAACTTGTTTAAGAAGTCTCACAATCCCTAGGAAGAAAATACTAGCTTTTACAAGCATCTTGTTTTCTACAAAACAAAGCAAACCAAAACTCTTTAGTGTGATTGCTTAGTATCCAAATGCAAATTAATGACAAGAAGGCCTGGTAGTACAATGTTTGAGCTCTTGGCTGATAACCTAAAGGTTGGTGGTTCAAACTCACCCTGCAACTGCACAGAAGAAAGACCTGGAGATCTGCTCCCATAAAGACTACAGACTAGAAAACCCTAAAGGGCAGTTCTACTCTGTCACATGGGGTCACCATGAGTTGATATCGATGGCACACAACAACAACAAGATTAATGATAAACATCCTGGAAATATTGGGAGTCAGAAACAGTCACACTTGCTCTCCTGGAGTTTTGTTATAGACTTCCTTCTAGTCTTGCTGCATCTCTTCTCACCTATGGCTTCAAATTCTCCACACTAACATGAGAAGGAATTGAATTAGAGATGAAAGTGATCACGTCACTCCTCTGCTCAAAACTTTTCAAGGGCTGCCCATCATTCTCAATACCTACAAGGTCCTTCAGGATCTGCTTGCTCCTACATGTCCAACATTATCTCCAGGCACTTGCCTTGTCACAGTGGAACCACTTGGAGTTTTCAAAACACTCTATACTCTTTGCCTCTGTACCTGGAATGCTCACCTTCTTTGTCTGACTGCCTAACTCTCTGAGATATGTGCCCTGACTCCTCCAGACAGATTTAAAGGGTTCTTTTCCTATGCTTCCACAGCTCTTGTAGAGCCTCCCATGCTAATATTTATTTTAGGTTATCGAAGTTTTTTGTTCATTTGTTGTCCTCCTTCCCAAGACTTGAGGGACTCTGCATCTTCTTGTCATTGCATTTCCATGCCAATCAGTGTCTGGCACATCCTAGAAACCTGATAAATCAGTGGTCCTCAGTCTTGCCTGCACATTAGAATCATATAGGGGGACCTTTTTAAAAAAATTTTGATGCTCAGGCCAATTGAATCAGAATCTCTGGGGTGGGACCCAGGCATCAGGATTCTTAAAATTCCCCAAGTGATTCTAATGCATAGCTATGGTTGAGAACTGTGAGAAATAGTTGTTGAATGAATGGATGACTCAATCAATAAATGCTAAAGGAAATTTATAACAAAGAAAAGAATACATTAAAATGTTAACAGTGATTTTCTCTAGTTAATGGGATTATGAGCTCATTTTGCATTCTTTGTACTTTTCTGTATTTTCCAGAGTTCCTACAATGAATATATATCATTTTGCTACTAGAAAAAAATAAACATTATAGCTACGTGACTTTTAGTGACTAGCACTTTGAAAGCTAAATGTTTCATAAATCATGGTATTTGGAGATGAAACCAAAGATTTTACTTATAAACCTTAGGCACATCACCTGGTGTGTGTGTGTGTGTGTTTGTGCTTGTGTGTGTTCAACAGGGTAAAGGACAAGTCCCTGCAGTCAGTGACCTGGTGTTGCTTCATACACTGTATTTACTGTTCAGGTTTCACTGATCCTTAACAAAAGAAACCTATTGCAGAGATGAGGAGACAATTATTAAATAATGGACTTCATCTCACTTCTTTCACATTTTATTTCACAAATAGGAGGTAGAAAACATATAAAGGAGTCCATGAGTGATGCAAACAGTTTTGCAATTGACTAGTAGCTGAAAAGTTGGTGGTTTGAACCCACCCAGAGGTACCTCAGAAGACAGGCCTGGCGACTGACCTGCTTCTGAAAGGTCACAGCCTTGAAAACCCTATGGAGCAGTTCCACTCTGCATACACTGGGTGGCCATGAGTCAGAATTGACTGGACAGCAACCAACAACAACAACAAACATATAAAACTAATTTGTCTTCTATGTCCTTTGCTAGGCAGGACTGTGGGATATGGGCAAAAATACATGTAAAGCAAGAGAGGAAAACATTGCAATGATGATGCTAAAATTTCATCTGCAGACTGCAAATATCTACCAATATCCATTTTTGTTTCCTAATTTGAGGAAGAAGGGAGACTTTGTAAGAGGTGCTGAGAGCTGAAAGTCTCTGTGCCTTCATGGGGTGGGCATCGTTGGTCTTTAGCAATGTACCCTGGGGCCTGGGAACAGTCACTGTCTAACTTCTGGAGAAGGGTTATGGTGGGTTCCATCCTGGAATGCAGAATGCAGCTCCACCTTTCGCCTTCTTAAATCAGCCTACATTAATGAGTCTGTAGTGTGCTAGACCCTTTTTGATTTAGGGACAGCTCAGAGATGAAGCTGGTAGTAGTAGTAGTGATGACATAGTTGGTAAAACAATTTCTCTGTTCACAGATTGTTTAGTCTGAAGAGAAGCATGGGTATGATCTAGCCCAACTGTTTTGTTTTACACATAAAGAAACCGTGGTCCTGAGAAAGGGAGCAAACATCCTGAAGTTACTCAGTGACTTTGTGGCAGTACTCTGGATGCTGAAGTGCCAGTCCAGGTGATCTCTATAATAGCAAGATCCCTCCCAGACAGGAAATGATGCCATTGGGATGCTTGGGTGTTCTTCATTCTCCTTTGCTCCAGGTGGGTTGGGACCAATTGATGCTTCTTAGATGGCCGCTCTTTAGCTTTTAAGACCCCAGATACCACTCACCAAAGTGGGCCGCAAAACATTTTCTTAATAGACTTTGTTATGCCAATTGACCTAGATGTCCCCCAAAACCATGGTTCCTAGGCCCTAGCCCCAGCTACTCTGTCCCTCAAAGTGTTTGGTTGTATTCAGGAAACTTCTTAGCTTTTGGTTTAGTCCAGCTCTATTGACAACCCCTGTATTGTGGGTTGTCATTCCCTTTACCTAAGGTGATTCTTATCTACTATCTAGTTAGCAAATTCCCTTCTCCCTCCCTCCCCACCCTCATAACCATCAAAGAATGTTTTCTTCTGTGTTTAAACCTTTCGTGGAGTTCTTATAATAGTGGTTCTCATACAATATTTTGCAACTGACTGATTTCACTCAGCATAATGCCCTCCAGATTCATCCATGTTGTGAGATGTTTTGCAGATTCATCTTTATTCTTTATTGTTGCATAGTATTCTGTCGTGTGAATATGCCATAATTTATTTATCCATTCATCTGTTGATGGGCACCTCTTTGCTTCCATCTTTTTGCTATTGTGAACAGTGCTGTAGTGAACATGGGCGTGCATATATCTATTTGTGTGACGGCTCTTATTTCTCTAGGATATATTCCAAGGAGTGGGATTGCTGGATTGTATGGAACTTTTATTTCTAGCTTTTTGAGGAAGCACCAAATTAATTTCCAAAGAGGTTGTACCATTTTACATTCCCACCAGCAGTGCGTAAGTGTTCCAGTCTCTTTACAACCTCTCCAACATTTATTAATTTGTATTTTTTTGAATTAGTGCCAGCTTTGTTGGGGTGAGATGGTATCTCATTGTAGTTTTGATTTGCATTTCTCTAATGGCTAATGATTGTGAGCATTTCCTCATGTATCTGTTAGTCACCTGAGTGTCTTCATTGGTGAAGTGTCTGTTCATAACTTTTGCCCATTTTTTAATTGGGTTGTCTTTTTGTTGTTGAGGTGTTGCAGTACCTTGTAGATTTTAGAGATTAGACCCTGATGGGATATGTCATAGCCAATTTTTTTCCCCAGTTTGTAGGTTGTCTTTTTACTCTTTTGGTGAAGTATTTTGATGAGCATAAGTATTCAATTTTCAGGAGCTCTCAGTTTTCTAGTTTCTCTTCTGGTATTTGTGCCTTGTTACTTATGGTTTGTATTCTGCTTATGCCATGTATTAGGGTTGTCTCTATTTTTCTTCCATGATCTTTATCATTTTAGATTTTATATTTAGGACTTTGATCAATTTTGAATTAGTTTTTGTACATGGTGTGAGGTATTGGTCTTGTTTCATTTTTTTGCAGATGGATATCCAGTTATGCCAGCACCATTTGTTAAAGAGACTGTCTTTTTCCCCATTTAATGGACTTTGGGCCTTTGAAAATAGCAGCTGCTCATAGGTGGATGAATTTATGTCTGGGTTCTCAATTCTGTCCCATCGTTCTGTGTATCTGTTGTACCACTACCAGGCTGTTTTAACTACTGTGGTGGTATAATAGGTTCCAAAATCAGATAGTATGAGACCTCCACTTTGTTCTTCTTTAGTAATGCTTTACTCATCCAGGGCCTCTTCCCTTTCCACATGAAGTTGATGATTTCTTTCTCCATCTCATTAAAAAATGTCATTGGAATTTAGATGGGGATTGTATTGTATCTGTAGATCACTTTGGGTAGAATTGACACTTTCACCATGTTGAGTCTTCCTATCCATGAGTATGGTATGTTTTCCACTTATGTAGGTCTTTTGGTTTCTTGCAGTAGTATCTTGTAGTTTTCTTTGTACAGGTCTTTTATGTCTCTGGTTAGGTTTATTCCTAAGCATTTTATATCATTTGATTTCTTGACCACTGCTTTCATAGGCATTGATTGTGGATCCAAGCAAAATGAAATCATTGACAACTTCAATCTTTCTTCATTTATCATGATGTTGCTTATTGGTCCAGTTATGAGGTTTTTTTTTTTTTATGGTAAGATGAAATCCATACTGAAGGCTGTGGTCTTTGATCTTCATCAGTAAGTGCTTCAAATCCTCTTTACTTTCAGCAAGCAAGGTTGTGTCATTGGCATATCGCAGGTTGTTAATGAGTCTTCCTCCAAACCTGATGCCTAGTTCTTCTTCATATAGTCCAAGTTCTCAGACTGTTTGCTCAGCATACAGATTGAATAGGTATGGTGAAAGTACACAAACCTGACACATACCTTTACTGACTTTAAACCATGCAGTATCCCCTTGTTCTGTTCGAATGACTGCCTCTTGGTCTATGTACAGGTTCCTCATGAGTACAGTTAAGTATTCTGAAGTTACCATTATTTGCAATGTTACTCATAATTTGTTGTGATCCACACAGTCAAATGCCCTTGCATAGTCAATAAAACACAGGTAAATATCTTTCTGATATTCTCTGCTTTCAGCCAAGATCCATCTGATGTCAGCAATAATATTCCTTGTTCCATATCCTCTTCTGAATCTGGCTTGAATTTCTGGCAGTTCCCTGTCAATGTACTGCTCCAACCACTTTTGGGTGAATTATCTTCAGCAAAATTTCACTTGCATGTGATGTTAATGATATTGTTCAATAATTTCCACATTCCGTTGGATTATCTTTCTTTGGAGTTGGGACAAATATGGATCTCTTCCAGTTGGTTGGCCAGGTAACTGCCTTCCAAATTTCTTGGCATAGATGACTGAGCATCTGTTTGTTGAAACATCTCAGTTGGCATTTTGTCAATACCTGAAGTCTTGTTTTTCACCAATGCCTTCAGTGCAGCTTGGACTTCTTCCTTCAGTACCATAGGTTCTTGGTCATATGCTACCTCCTGAAATGGTTGAATTTTGACCAGTTCGTTTCGGTATAGTGACTCTGTATACTCCTTCCATCTTCTTTTGCAGCTTCCTGTGTCATTCAGTATTTTGCCCCAGGATCCTTAAATATTGCAACTCGTGGCTTGAGTCATCGTCAAAAGAAAGATTTCAAGATTTATCTGGAAGTACAATGCTGTCAGTGATAGGATAATATCCATACACCTTCAAGGAAGAGCCGTTAATATGACTATTATTCAAATTTATGCACCAAGCACTAATGCCAAAGATGAAGAAATTGAAGCCTTTTACCAAATTTTGCAGTCTAAAATTGATCAAACATGCAATCAAGATGTATTGATAATTACTGGTGATTGGAATTTGAAAGCTGAAAACAAAGAAGGGTGGGAAGTTGGAAAATATGGCCTTGGTGATAGAAATGATGTCATAGATCACACGATAGAATTTTGCAAGGCCAAAGACTTCTTCATTGCAAATACCTTTTTTTAACAACATAAATGGTTATTATACACGTGGACCTTGCCAGATGTAATACATAGGAATCAAATCGACTGCATCTGTGGAAAGAGATGATGGAGAAGCTCAATATCATCAGTCAGAACAAGGCTGAGGCCAACTGTGGAACAGACCATCAGTTGCTCATAAGCAAGCTCAAGTTGAAGGTGAAGAAAAATAAAACAAGTCCATGAGAGTCAAAACATAACCTTGATTGTATCCCACCTGAATTTAGAGATCGTCTCAAGAATAGATTTGATACACTGAACACTGACGATCGAGGACCAGACGAGCTGTGGAATGACATCAAAGACATCATACACGAAGAAAGCAAGAGGTCGTTAAAAAGGCAGGAAAGAAAGAAAAGGCCAAAATGTATGTCAGAGAGACTCTGAAACTTAGTCTTGAATGCAGAGCAGCTAAAGCGAATGGAAGAAATCATGCAGTAAATGGTCTTAACAGGCGATTTCAAAGAGTGGCTAGAGAAGATGAAATAAGTATTATAATGACATGTGCAAAGACCTGGAGTTAGAAAACCCAAAGGGAAGAACACACTTGGCATTCCTCAAGCTGAAGAAAAAATTCAAGCCTCGAGTTGCAATGTTGAAGGATTCTATTGGCAAAGTATTAAACAATGCAGGATTCTACAGCAGAGAGTAGGCATGCAATAATGGTAGCTACTCCTAATAGTAGTAACCCAAAGAGAAGGGCATGCTTGGCATTTCTGAAGCTGAAAAAACTAAAGAAAAAATTCAAGCCAGGAAGTACAGTCAGAATGTTCTTAAGAAGCGAGGATGGTGAGACTTTGTCTCACGTAGTTTGGACATGTTATCAAGAGGGGCCAGTCTGGAAAAGGACTTCAAGCTTGGTAAAGTATAGGGTCAGTGAAAAAGAGGTAGATCCTTGATGTGATGGACTGACACAGTAGCTGCAACAATGGGCTCGAATGGCGAAAGACTGGGAAGTGTTTCATTTTGTTGTACATAGGGTCACTATGAGTCGAAACTGACTTGATGGCACCTAACAGCAAGAATTCATAATAGTTTACGATTGTTCAGTTGCCTTTTGAATAGTGGCAACCATGGAAGTGAACCAAGTTTTCTTATAAATTGTATATTAACAATATCATTAAAACGATAACTTGCAGGTATTTTCAGCAAGGACAAGAAAATTTGGTGGGAAACTTCAGAGATGGGCTTCAACAGAGAAAAGTTGTGGTGAAGGATTTTGCTAGAGTGTGAATACAAAATACTGAAATCAACTTGCAGGCTACAAGATAAAAGATCAACTAGTTTCTTTTAAACCAAAACCAAACCTGTTGCCATGGAGTGATTCTGACTATAGGGACCCTATAGAACAGAGCAGAAATGCCCCATAGGGTTTCCAAGTCTGTAAATCTTTACAGAAGCAGAATGTCTCATTTTTCTCTCTTGGAGCAGCTGGTGGGTTCAAACCTCTGATCTTTCAGTTAGCAGCCCAGCGCTTAACCACTGCACCACCATGGCTCCTAGGAACCAGAAATTCAAGGGTAGGGTTGGGCTGCAGGCCAAGCACAGTAATTTTTCTGGAGCTCTGTGTTGGACAGTTTGGGTTTTTTCCCCAGAACTTTAGGGAATCATAGTTATTTTTTCATATAATCATTATAATTGATCAGAACTAGCTAAATCAATATTTTTTCCTCTATTCCCCACTCATTATCGGTCACAAAGGTATGGAAATACTATATGATTAAAAGCATCTATTGTCCTGCATAAAAATCTTCAGCAATCAAAAACTGAAATGATCCTCTTTACTGTGAAACTCCCAATTGAAAAGTGCAATTTTTTCTAATTTGAACCAAGATTCCTGATCACCGTAACTAGTATTAAAATTGGCTGGACTCTGAGGGTGGAAATGAACCAGAAATTGCTTTTATATATCCAGACTATTTTCACAAAAGCTACAAAGGGCTAGAAAACCATGAGAGGTCACTGAGTGAGTGAGATGCTTTTTTGGTAGAGAGAAAACAGCTGAGAGTCAGTCTGGTCTTTGGTTTGTAACACGTATAACTACCTAGCTGATTTTTTCGGCCAGTAATGACAGGTGGGAGAATTAGATAAATTATAATCGCTAGCACCTTTCAAACCAGGATTTAGACTCAATTGTCAAGGAGAAAAAAAAAATCTGTTTTGGGTTCCTTCATCTGGTCAGCTTTCTGAAATCTGAATTCAGTCATATGAAAGGTGGAGGATCAAAAAGTGAATGAGAACCAGTCCTTGATCTTAAGCTGTTTACAGTTTCGAAGGAAAGATAAGACATGATTATGTTACCAGTATATTCTACTTGGTTAGCTTGTTTACAAAATAATGTCACATTTCTTTTAAATGTCTAACCAGTAACTGTCTCGTACTCCGTAACATTGAAAACAGTGCCAAGTTTTCAGTAAATGATAAAATGTTTGTGATTCAGGTTTTATCTGATACTATCACTGGCTATTTACCACAAGGCAAGTTGAGTTTAAGGTCTATCCTGTAACTTATATTTGTATGCTGGCTATTCATCTTGAGCTTAGCAATGACATTTAAATACTTGAAGAAAAGCTCCTTAATTTAAAAATAATCAGAAAAGTTACACACAACTCAGAGACAGAGAAAATAAAACTTTCAGTGTATCACCTCTTTAAGCAAAGCCAAAAAGGAAAAAGCAAGCTCCTCAGTGTCTGAAAATATAATCTCAATTCTGTCATAAGGCTTTATCTTTTCTTTCCTCTTAGGTTTTAGAGTTCTTCCAAGCAACCCCTCCTCTCCTAACACTTTTACATTTTCCTGTGTTATGGCCAAAGTTTCATTCTATCTCAGGCAGCTTATTTGTGAGCAGTCTAAACGATCTTAACTGAATTTTGAACGAACCTTTAAAAAGCAAAGTGTTAACTGACACGGAACACAACAGAGAACCCCTGACGAAGCAGGAGAGCAGTGGGATGCAGACCTCAAATTCTCCTAAAAAGGTCTGACTGAGACTAGAATGACCCCGGAGGTCATGGCCCCCAGACCTTCTGTTAGCCCAAGACAGGAACCATTCCCAAAGCCAACTCTTCAGACAGGGATTGGACTGGACTATAAGACACAAAATGATACTGGTGAGGAGTGAGCTTCTTGGATCAAGTAGACACATGAGACTATGTGTGCAGCTCCTGTCTGGAGGGGAGATGAGAGGACAGAGAGGGTCAGAAGTTGGCTGAATGGACACGAAAAGAGAGAGTTGAGGGAATGTGTGTGCTGTCTCATTAGGGGGAGAGCAACTAGGAGTATATAGCAAGGTGTGTACAGATTTTTGTATGAGAGACTGTCTTGATTTGTAAACTTTCACTTAAAGCACAATAAAAATTAAAAAAAAAAATACGAGGGGAGAACAGACCGTCAGGGACACACACCCAGGAGCAAAACACACGTGAAGAAAATCTGCAAACTCAGAAACACCAAGAGATGCCTGGAACTACCGGAAGCTGGAAAGACAAGAAAGGATCTCCTCTTGAGCATGCAGAGAGAGCAGGGTACCAAAAAAAAAAAAAAAAAAAAAGTTGTGGGAAAAGTCCTAAAATAAAGGAAAAGGTTCAGCTATCCAGAGATGTCAGTCATGGTCTCTGAATTGAAAATAAATGTTGAATACGCTGTCAAAAAAAAAAAAAAAGCAAAGGGTTAGTTGATGAAATAAAATTTCATGTCACTGGAGTGTGTCCTTTCAGAATTTCGTTAATACAGTGAGAAGAAACTAAAAATAAGCAGAGAGAACAATTAAACCAGGGGAAAGACCAAAGAAGTTATTTTTACATAGACAAATCTGAATAGGTAACTTTGCAAAATGCACACCCTTTGTCTTAAAGCTTTTTTGTTCAGTTTTCAAGCTGTGGCTTCTTCATGGTAAATTTCAACACACAAAATGTTTCTCTAGAACTATTGTAACCTAAGGAACCTCCCCACAGCTTCTACTCTTACACTGCTCATTAATTTTCACAAAATGTCATGCGGATTGGTATTCTGATTATCCTGAATAAAGAAATGGTGCACTTAATAATTTGGGAATTTCAAAGACAAGATTTTCGGCAATAAGCCGAACATGTTGCTTATTTCCCAACACTTTCGAATTAACTAGCATACAACTGAATGTTAATAATTGCGTACAAAATATGCATATGGTGGGTGATTTCCCCACTCACCAAAGGTTAGCTTGCCACAGAGATGTAATAAAAATTAGGTTTAATAAAACAAACCTTAAAGGAGCAGTTACACAACTGAATAAAATAAACTACTGAATTAATCTCGGTGCTCAGTTTAGCATGTTGACTATTACAGGGATTTAGTAAATATTTGCTAGATTGAGTAGACTATTAGCACTTCAGAGGAAATATTTCATTCTGAGTCATTTATTAAGCCCTTTAATTGATTCAATATGACCTTGACATAATTAACAATGTCCAGAAATAATAATTTTTTTTTCTGGAGAACATTTTTATTTTTGTTCATTTATTATTGTGCTTTAGATGAAGGTTTATAGAACAAACTAGCTTCTCATTAAACGATTAATACACGTATTGTTTTGTGACATTGGTTGCCAACCTCACAATGCGTCAACACTGTCCCCTTCTCGACCTTAGATTCTCTATTACCAGCTTTCCTGTGCTCTCCTGCCTTCTTATCCTTGCCCGTGGGCTGCTGTGCCCATTTAGTCTTGTTTTGTTTTATGGGCTGTCCAATCTTTGGCTGAAGGGTGAGCCTCAAGAGTGACTTCATTACTGAGCTGAAAGGGTGTCTGCGGGCCATGCTTTCAGGGCTTCTCTAGTCTCTGTCGGGCCAGTAAGTCTGGTCTTTTAATCCTTTCTTTTTCATAGAATTTTTTTTAAGTGAGTAAGACCAGGCTTAAGGATGCCCAAGTATTCACTAAACTGAAAGTAAATAAATACATTTAAGAGTTCAAAAGGACTGTCGAGTGTGTAAGAACTTGAACTTCAAAAGAGGGAGGATTTCACCACCCACAAAGTGCTTGGTCTGTGGAAGCATTTGCAAATAGTTGAGGGTTATCATGATTTTAGAGTCAGTCGTTCTTGGATCAGATTTATTATATGTGAATTATCTCAATTTTTTCTTAAATGCATAATTAGTAAGCAGAGAAATAATGTGCTCTCCATACTTTTGGTTTTGTTAATGTTTAATATATCTATTCAAATTTACATTTATAGAAATTTACCATTACTTTGGGTTATTTTTAGGAGTTACTATGTTGAAAAGACTAATGAACCGCAGGCCCTTGTGTTTGATTTTGGAAAGTAGCTGATCTTTTGAAACAATCCGTAGCACAGCTACCTTCACACTATAATAATGTGCTATAGGAGAAATACACTTTTGATTTCAGTCTACAACTGCTCATTCTTAACATGAGGACAGAGAGGCTTGTTTTTCTCATCTTAGTTTATGTGCCACTATTAAAGACAAAAAAGCAAAACAACCATCCGTTTTGATCTTTATCCTCATTACATCCTCTTTGCCTTGAGTTTCACTAGGTATATCTTTATGAGGCTGCAGGGGTAGATCAAAGGATGTCTCCTCTTTCTGAGAATCATTTGCATGACTGCATGGATCCTGACCCAGGCTGTGAGTAATGCACACAAAGACCAAAGGAGTGGCTTGATGCAGGGATTGAGAACGAGATCTGACTCCTACCACTATGCTATTTTCAAAACAGAATATATAGTAGCTGAGCTGAAGGGGAGTACAGCAAAAAATCATTCTGAAAAACAAAGGCTAAAATTATAGCAAATTCATTTCAACAATTGTTGGGTTTTGTGTATATATGTGTGTATGTAAAAAGAACAAGTTAGAAGTTAATATGACATTATCCATGAAATACTGCAAAAGCTCTTGGCCTTGAAACCTATGTCAACATGCTGCCAGCTTTATGTTACCTTAGTAACTAATAGAAGAAGGCTTTGTGAAGTATTTAGTGACCAAGGCAAATGGGAAGCCATTTAGATTTTCTGAGCGGAACTGAAGTAGGGTTTTTTTTTTTTTAATTATTATTGCATTAAACCAGTTCATTTTCATTTATTTCTTCATTTCAGAGCTTTAAGAACAGAAAAATTAAAAAGATTTTCAAAATAACCTGGTGGAGAAATAGGAGCAAAATTAGTATCATGAAATAATCCAAGGCAAATAATTGTGCTTCAGGTATAAATCATAGCTATTTATTTATTTATTATTATTGTGAAGTTTGCATAAAAGCCCTGACCTTAAATTAGCATTAAAATTGAGAATCAATATCACAGAAGAGGTGGCATAAATGTTTGAGGTCATGTTTGGTTTCACTGTTGAATTTGAATAAATCCTTTGGTTAAAAGCAGACAACATGAGGACACTTTTCAGTGATATCTTGGTAGAATTGGATACTTCCAATGTCATTTTCGTGATTATCTTACTGCACATGACCAGATTGAATAAAATATTTAGAGTTGTTAGTGGCTGGGAATTTATCTAGATGAATCCTTCCTTTTCCCAGGCAACATTAAGGCTCAGAGAAGTCATCAAGCTAGTCAGGAAGTGAGCAAGGGTAAGAAAACCCACTGCTTGACTAGTGCTTCTTCTCTCTCTCTGATGCTGCCTCTCCAGCTTTATCATGAAGTGTATCAGATCTGGCCACTGGGTTATGCTGAGCAGTATATTGACTTTTTGGGGGAGGGGGGCAGAAGAGGAGATTCTTATTACCACCTGCTTTCTTAGCAAGGCTCCAGCAAAACAGGGGGAACTAGCCTTCTCTCTCTTTTTTAAAACAGCTTTGGTGAAAGATAATTTAATGCCTAGAAGGCTGGTCATGGTATTCAGTTTCCACAGAAACTTTGTGCATTATCTATTGCTGTTTAACAAATGACCACAAAGTTCTCAGAGCAAAACAACACCAATTTTACTAACTCACAGTTGCCATGTGTCGTGAATTTGGCATATTTGAGCTGCAGTTCTCTGCTCAGGGTCTCATGAGGCTGAAATCAGGATATTGGCCAGCTGTGTCCTCATATGGAGTCTTGACTAAGGAAAGATGCATTTCCAATCTCCCTCAAGTTGCTGGAAAGGATCATTTCCTTGAAGATGTATGATCCTCATTTTCTTTCTTTCTTTTTTTTTTTTTAGGGGTTGTGAGATCTAGTCACTCTATTAACCCTTACACCATCACCCACAGTCTCTTCCCTGGATCAAGCACAGGGCCTTAGGACTCCCCATCTCTGTTCTCTGATGGACGACAGCAGCTGGAGGGGAATGTTCTGAGTGGCTTTGGAACTGGAAGCTAATGCGCAGGTTTGCTCTGAAGGGCTTGAGTCGCTCAGGGCCACCAGGTGAGTTAATGGAAAGTTTCCTTTGTCAAGATAAGGGGGACCGACCAAGGGATATATACGGTCATTAGAGGAACCTCAACCTGCTTATTTTTCTGTCTTTTCATGTTGCCAGCATTTTAGCCTTCATCATTAAACTCTTCTTGCCTCCCAAGTAGAACAAACTCCTACAGAGAATGTGCCCTATCACTCCATTTTATCATCTCTATCTCTTTGTCAAAGAAGAGACTGATGTCACATTTTGAGGCAGCTCTTTGCTCCTGATGTGGAGAAGGAGGGTGGGAACAACAGAGACCGTTAGTCTGTTTTGACCCATTTTCTCCTGGTTTAGTCAATTTCATTTATTTATTTTTCTTATTTGGTTTCTCATTAAACAGCCAATACACAAATTGTTTTGTGACATTGATTGCCAACTCCCACAATGAGTTAACACTCTCCCCTTCTCCACCCCAGATTCCCTGTTTCCGTTCATCCAGTTTTCCTGTCCCTTCCTGCCTTATCATCTTTGCTTTGGGGCTGGTGTGCCCATTAGTCTTGTATACATGATTGAACTATGAAGCACATCCCTCATGTGTGTTATTGTTGGCTCTATTATAGGCCTGTCTAATCTTTGGCTGAAGGGTGATCCTTAGGAGTGACTTCAGGACGGAGTTAAACGGGTATTCAGGGGCCATACTCTTGGGGTTTCTCCAGTCTCTGTCAGTTCAGGAAGCCTGGTCTTTTTGTGTGTGTGTGAATTTGATTTTTGTTCTACATTTTTCTCTCACTGTGTCTGGGACCCTCTATTGTGATCCCTGTCAGAGCAGTCAGTGGTGGTAGCCGGGCACCATCTAGCTGTCCTGACCTCAGTCTGGTGGAGGTTGTGGTAGCTGTGGTCCATTAGTCCTTTGGACTAATCTTCTCCTTGTGTCTTTGATTTTCTTCATTGAGATCCACATTTTCTTGCTTGCTGCTGCCTAAGGATCCGGTCTCAGCTCCTAGAGGCCACTCTCAGATCCTTGCCACATGGCTTTCACCATAGACAGTTCACAACATGACTATTTCCTCCTTCTAGGTCAGCAGGAGAATCTCTCTCACACTTTGAATCTCTCTGACTTCAGAAAGAGCCTAATCGCTCTTTTAAGGGCTAACCATATTAGGTTCATCCAGGACAATCTCCCTTTTTATTAATTCAAAGTTGACTGATAAACCTAACCATGGGAGTGATATCCTATTATATTCACAGTTTGTGCTCACACTCAAGGATTGTAAAGGGTGGTATACCAGGAGGCAGTAATCTTGGAGGCCATTTTAGGATTCTGTCTACGACACCTTGAAAAGGTAACTTTTCTCCTCCATGTCTGAACTGAGAAATTTATTTAGGAAGCATTTCGTTATTTTATTTGTAATTTTCACTTCTCTTTAGAGGCAAACAGTATAATAGCATGTTGTTTTTATACCTGAGTTATAGTCACTTGATTTTTGGTTTTGAGAAAACAAAAGAGAAGAGCAGACAGGTAAGTGAAAAAAATTTCAAATAGGCCACATTTCAAATAACTAGACTACATGAGGACTACCAGGGCTAAGGTCATTGAAACAGGAGTGTTCTCTTTATATGTCTTACTTAAAAACTCATTTGAAAAATAAAATGTTCTTAATTTTATTTAAAAAACATTCATGTCAAAAACAAACTTCTCCTCCCATTGCCCACTAAGCAAGCAATAAATACGATAATTTGCTGATAGTCTCAGAATCAGTATTTAAGAATACAAATAATAGTGGAAATAGTAATCGTAGATAATGCATAATACTATTTACATTAGTGGTGCTTTACATACTGTATTATTTTTTGTTTCACAATTCTCTGTGGCTTTAAAAGATTATAGAAGCATCCTGATAACTGAATCTTGATTAAAAAATAAAAATAAAGACTCCTTTGCTATTTCTGATTTAAAGTGATTGGGGATATGGTGTGACTATGGGAGAATGAGTTCCAGCTTGGATCAAGGGAGAATTCAGTCACGACTCGTGAACTAGTACAGTTGTCCTGCTAGATGAAAACATGGGAGTATCCTGGAAAAAAACTCGAGCTGTGACCACTGCTATAGCACAGACTTACCTAAATGCTTCTGATGACCTAGTGGGGTAACCAGAGAAGAGTCTATTTGCATGGGCTATTGGAAACTTCTTGGAAGAAAGCTCATTTGAAGGTACTTGTTTTAGTTTGGTTCTCCCAGAATCAGGCCCTGAGGCAAGGGATCAAGTTCAGGTAGTTTCACTGGGAACTGCAGGTAATACTGGTATGGGAATGGGGACATTAGACAGGGCAGGGAAGGTAGTTACTACAGTGGGTACCTGGAACTGAGTTCTGCTAGAAAACAGTGCAAAACATAGTCAGTTATCACCTTGAGAGGTGAGGGAGCTGGGGAGTTTATACACCTGTCCTGAGAATCAATAAAAACCAAAGCCATTTAAAAAAAAATTTACTTTTTTGTTTATTGCCGTGGAGTTGATTCTGACTCATGGCAACCCTATATGTTACAGAGTAGAACTGTTTCATAGAGTTTTCAAGGCTGTGATCTTTATGGAGGCAGGATTCAAGGCCTTTCTTCTGCTGCACTGCCAGGTGGGTTTGAACCACTAATCTTTAGGATAATAGTCTAGCCCAAACGATTTTTCCCCACCTAGGGACCTCCCACAAAAGGAGGTGGTAATTCCTCTTCACCTCCTTGTGCTGAGAAAACCCTTAGGCATAGGGATATAGGCTTTGGCAGTTTGAAGTCTATAGCATTCTACATAAAGTTCCAGAGACATGGACAGTACACTGACAATGTCTGCTACAAATTCAATGTAGCCTTGTATACTCAACAGGAAGAGAAGCATTCTACCTTCTGCTTGAATCTGTCTTCTCCAGTCACTCGGATGTTCATATAGGTGCCAAAGTAAAAGAACACTATATGTAAAAGCAGCCAAAGGTATTTTCACTAAAGCTCAGTAACATATAGACCGGGGGGAACCCTGCTTCAGAAGCCAACTTAGCAGAGCAAATTATCTAGTCTCTTCCTCTTCACTCAGAATAGGGTGTTGCTGATAGAGCATGTAATAACCTGAGTGCGAACTTGCTCTTGAGTACATCAGACACTCTCTTGGAATTCCTAAACATCCTGGAAATGTGGGTCAGGGCTAGAAAACCTGTTATTATTGTCAAGGCAACCACATTACCACAGGCTGGTGAGGCCTGGGAAGATGATCTAAGTAATGACATATTTATAGCAGCCTCACTATTTATCCGAATCTCTCCCATGCTTATTGTGCTCTGTTCATAATCTTTCACCTCCTGTGGATCAGAATGGAAGTAATTTGACAAGAATCACCTCTCAGGCCATGTTCTCAGATCTGCGACCAGAAATCATCAAACAGAAAAGAAACTGTCTATCTGCCCACTTATAAACTCAACTAGTAGTCCTTTCAAGAACACAAAGTGCTGGGCTTGATCATTAATTTATTTCCTTTGAATTTTGGGTATCATGTGGCTCAATCAGAGAGAGCCATACAGGTCTCAGTCTTGCTGTTCATTTTCCTGCAACAGTGCATTGGTCAAACTCCATGCTGTATACAAATATGTAATCTCCAGGTGCTTTTATTCCTGCCTTTGGAAATTTTTTTTTTCCCAGAATGATCCTTTGTCCTCCATTCCCACAGGTTCCTCTATTAGAGGCGCTCAATCATAGAGTTCAGCCTTTCTACTGCAATGCCCCTCCCAGCAGGCTTTGCCACTCAAGGCCCTTGCTAATGCTCGTGTCCTTGGCATTTATTGTGTGGCTCCATTGATGTTCGCAGCCATCTGTGGGAGACAAACCAGAGGGCTTACATTCTGAAAACCAATGCCTGTTGTTCTCATCTGTGTAAGGTGAACCCAAACCTCAAGGAGATCAGACTTAACTGTTCTCTTTAGCATTGGAGGTAGACTGGAAAAGGAAAAATCCTTTCGTTTACTCACCATGAGTTCCCTGTGGAAAATTAGACTCGTAATTTCTCAGAAAGTTAATCTGCTTTTCGTGCCTCATTTTTTTTTTTTACATTTTCACTGAGGTGAGTTTTAATCTTTCCATTTTACAGATTAGGAAAGTGAAATCAAGGGAGGTGAAATGACTCAATACAGTTTGTCCATTCAAAAAGTAGTAGAGAAATAGAAACAAAGACTGAGAGCAAAGTGCACATTATTGGCACTATTCCACCCCATTTCTCCAGATGAAGATCTAGCCATATCTTCAAAAAGTTTTTTTTCTTGTTGCAAGTATACTCTGTAGTTTTGAAGTATTTAAGGATTATAAGTTGGATATATTATGACCTTAAGTAGAGAAAAAAAATAATGTAAGAGATACCAGAAACTACCTCTTAGAAAAAAGTATATAAAAATGGACTGTGAAAGAGGTGAAGCAAAATGGATCTTCTATTTTTACCACGGTGAGTAGGAGACTGATCAATAAGGAGCTGCGTCCATGACTCTTTGGGTTCGAGACATTGCTGGTCAATTGCTATTGAAACTCAGATCATTTGTTGACAATACCCTTCAGCCCACAAGAAAGATTATATTGACAATGACTGCTTTTGGGACACAGAGTAAAATTAACTTCTAGGTTATCCCCGTCAAGAACCATTAAGTCCTGAACTATGAGGGACACTGTGAACAAGTCATATTTTAACCTCCCATGAGCACACGGCCGGCAGGTTTTGTTCCCTCTCCTCCCTTCAACAAATCTGACCTTCACTGAAATTTATGTGAAAATGAAAAGGGAAAAGAAAGCTGTGGCCCTGCCAAATTCTGACGATGTTACTCATTTTAATTACTGATATTTGGAAATTAAATGGCCTAGGGCTTGTTCGGCAATTTGTTTCAGGAAAAAAAAATGATTTAAGCAAGACACAGAGTCCCAGCATCTTTTTACAGCAGGTGTTGAGTAAGGGGTTCATTTTTCTTTTTAGAGCGTCCTTGTAAGCATAATAACAATTAGGAACCAAGGCCTTCACATCCAAACCTCAGGCTTGTTCTGACATTCTTCCTTCGGCTACTTCATTGCTTATAGTTTCTTCAGCAAGTCTTGCAAATGTCTGCACTTGAAATTTTTCTCTAAATGCTGCTCCATGTCGAAGAGACTTTTTTTTCAGAGTTAAAGATTTTTAAGGATAATATGAAGAGTGCTTTAAAGTTAATTCAACTGCTTTTCCTCTCCTCTAGCTCTGAATTTAGTTAAAATGCCATTAATACAATAAGAAATTGAGGTAGTTGAAAAGAAAAGAAGTGGCAATAAATGAAATTTGATTCAGGTACATGTTTCTATCCATCAAAATGGGCCATCAGCTCATATTTTCATACATTCATGAGTATGAATATTTTCATATTCACCTGGAATAGACTTTAAAAATGTCTTTTTAACCTTGGAAAAAAATTGTAAATGAAACCCTCCCCAAACACCAATTGGCTTCAGAATCTTTTTTCTTTTAATCAACTTTTCTCATTCACTCTAAAAAGGTGCTCAGTCAAGCTTTAAATACTGGCTTTTGATATTCTGTTTGGTTTAAGATCTGCTACTAAACAATTCTGTAGTTCTGAAATGAAATATGAACAGGAGCCAAAGGAAAAAAAAACCCTCATATTTTAATACCAGCATATATTTACTCATAGAAATCCTCAAGATAAGCTGAAAAATAGTTTACTTTTCTGCAGGCAGTGTATCTGCCATAGAATAACTGGTAGATTAAAAAAAAATCCTTGCCATAGAGTCGATTTCGACTCATAGCGACCCTATAGGACAGAGTAGAACTGCCCCATAGAGTTTCCAAGGAGCGCCTGGTAGATTTGAACTGCCGACCTTTTGGTTAGCAGCCATAGCACTTAACCACTATGCCACCAGGGTTTCCAAACTAGTAGATAGTAGGCTATATCTCTTATATGCTCTATATTAGATATTTTTTATTCTTATAAAAATATGATTATAAAGTGGTGATGCTTGATGTGGACCAGCCAGGACAAATTGTTAAACTGATATGATACCCAATCAGTTGTTAAGGAGATAAGCTGACTTAAACCAAGTGCAAAAGAAACCCAATACTATAAGAAAGGTCTCCTACGTCCTGGCCTTGACTTTTCTGACCACAAACTGAGATTATGATGCCAAATCGTAGACCCTCCAGTTGGGTCTTTGCAGCAGCAAAAAAGGCAGAAAATTAAATCAAAACAATAGTAATATTACTTTTGATTAAATTTAGAAATACATGTTACCAGTTCAGTGTTTATCTCTGTTTTTTTCTTTTTTTTAAGAGGCTTAACACATTGAAAAGAATCTGGTGTATTGGAGAATCTGACATATGAATCGATTTTAATTTGAAACGGTTAATTGAGACTTGTGACTTTGACTTGAAAGGTATGAGAGAACCTGATGGAGTTTATAACAATAATTGAACGTGTAAGTGGTCCTGATTTACTGTATTCATGTCCCTGCTCTATTAAATTCACAGGAGTGCTGAAGTAAATGAGAAGATTTTGTTTGTTAGGTTTGTAATAGGGTACTGGGAGGCTTTTGAAGCACTTGTGAGCATCAGGTATATTAAATTTGTAAATGTAGATTAAAATTCTTAAGGGAATTTAATTAACTACATTTGAGGTTACTTGTTCAGAAGAATTTAATCTGTTAAATGTGAGCTAATGCATATCAATCAAAGAGTAAGCAGAAAATGATTATTTTTAATTTTAGGTTAAACAGCTTAGATTTTTTAAGCAATGTAACAAGATCTGTAATTGAACTTAAACACTTGAGAAAACCTGGGTTTTTAATTTCGTGACTTTACCAAAACATTAATTAAAACACATGCATCATGAAATCAAATCACGTTTTTTTCCTTTTGGGTACAAAAAAAAAAAAAAAACCCTCAGATGTTTAAAAAAAACTCAATAAAGTAACATTTCCTGTTTGATGAACATTGATTTTGATATTTCTAGTTACACTGCAAGTTTTGTAAGGACATGGGGCTTTATCTTAATTTTTTTCGAGATCTTTCCCTACCTGTAGTTAAGAACTACAGTGTGCTATGGCTGGTAACCAAAAGGCTGGCAGTTTGAATCCACCAGCGGCTCCTTGGAAACCCTATGGGGCAGTTCTACTCTGTCCTATAGGGTCTCTGTGAGTCGGAATCAATTCAACAGCAACTGGGCTGTTCTCCGCCCCCCCCCCCACCTCTTATACCGGAAACCCTGGTGGCGTAGTGGTTACGTGCTACGGCTGCTAACCAAAGGGTTGGCAGTTAGAATCCGCCAGGCACTGCTTGGAAACTCTATGGGGAAGTTCTACTCTGTCCTATAGGGTCCCTATGAGTTGGAATCGACTTGACGGCACTGGGTTTGGTTTGGTTTGGTTTGGTTTGGTACCTCTTATACCTACCACTTTCTATAGGAACAATAGAGATTTTAAGTATAGCTGAGACTGAAATTAGTCAAATGCTCGGATGACAGTTACTACTTTTTGTAGTGTACAGTGGAGAAAATCAGTTCAGCTGAAGGGCTGTGTTTACTGAAAATCAGATTTGAGATGAAGTTAAGACCACCCTGAAATCTTTCATTTAGGAGTCTTATACCAAAAGCCCATTGCTGTGTAGCTGATTCCAACTCATAGCAACCCTATAGGACAGAGTAGAACTGCCCCACGGGGTTTCCAAGGTTGTCATCTTTATGGAAGCAGACTGCCACATTTTTCTCCCAAGGAGCAGTTAATGAGTTCAAACTGCCGACCTTTTGGTTAGCAGCCGAGCACTTAGCCATTGCACCACCAGGGTTCCTTAGGAGCCTTATGAAAGGGATGGCTAAGAGCTTGAAAGATGACTCTCCCTCCGCCCTTACCATTCTGAGGTTGTGAGCAAAAGAAAAAAAAAAAACTTGCCATGGAGTAAATTCCGACTCATAGTGACCCTATGGGACAAAGTAGAACTGCCCCATTGGGTTTCCAAGGGTGTAATCTTTATGGGAGTAGACTGCCACATCCTTCTCCCATGAAGTGGCTGGTGCATTCACACCGCCCAACTTTCAGTAAGCAGTGGAGCGCTTAATCACTGAGTCACCAGGGCTCCTGAGTAACAAGAAAAAGATAAAATTCAGAAAGAAGAGAGCATACAGGGCAGGAAGAGAGAGGGAAATATTGCCTTGGATGGAAAATTAGGGTAAATACTCTAAAAAAAAGAAAGCCCTTTCTAATTCTGACATGTCTATTAAGAAACACACAGAATAATTTTAAAAAAGGCAGACAGATGGAGTTTTGAGGAGAATTTTCATTAAACAGTTTCAAAGAAAGCTATTTTAATAATGCTTTATATTTATAGATGAGTAGCTTCTGTTGAGACCAACTACTAAATAATTCTTAATCACTTTATCAAGGAGCCCTGGGGGCCAGTGGTTAAGCACTCAATTGCTAACCAGAGGGTGGGTGGTTGGAACTCACCAGCTGCTCCTCGGGAGAAAGATGTGGGAGTCTGCTTCCCTAAAGATTAAGCCTTGGAAACCCTATGGCGCCATTCTACTCTGTCCTATAGGATCGCTGTGAGTTGGAATCAACTCAATGGCAATGGGTTTGATTTTTTTTTTAAAACCATCTTATCACTTTCAGTTACTTATTATTAAATGCAGCCTACTTTACAAATAAATCATTAATTTTATTTACTAACTGATCATTTCTTATCACTGACTTTAAATTCAGTAAATATATTTAGTTCAAATTCCATCAAGAACTTCAGCTCTGCTGTCACAGCTCCGAATACACATCACCCTGTCCTCATATGGCTTTGACTCCAAGAAGGTTCCTGTTGCATTCTTCTCCAGATAATTATAGACTGGCTGATAAATGTCGTCTGCTTTCTTTTTTTTTTTTTAAATAATTTTTATTGTGCTTTAAGTGAAAGTTTACAAATCAAGTCAGTCTCTCACATAAAAACCCATATACAACTTGCTACATACTCCCAATTACTTCCCCCCCCATGAGACAGCCCACTCCGTCCTTCCACTCTCTCTCTTCATGACCATTTTGCCAGCTTCTAAGCCCCTCTACCCTCGCATCTCCCCTCCAGGCAGGAGATGCCAACATAGTCTCAAGTGTCCACCCGAACCAAGTAGCTCACGCCTCACCAGCGTCCCTCTCCAACCCATTGTCTCATCCAATCCATGTCTGACGAGCTGGCTTCGGGGATGGTTCCTGTCCTGGGGCAACAGAAGGTCTTGGGGCCATGACCACCAGGGTCCTTCTAGTCTCGGTCAGACCATTAAGTCTGGTCTGATGAGAATTTGGGGTCTGCATCCCACTGCTCTCCTGCTCCCTCAGGGGTTCTCTGTTGTGTTCCTTGTCAGGGCAGTCATTGGTTGTAGCCGGGCACTATCTAGTTCTTCTGGTCTCAGGTTGATGTAGTCGCTGATTCATGTGGCCCTTTCTGTCTCTTGGGCTGGTAATCACCTTGTGTCCTTGGTGTTCTTCATTCTCCTTTGATCCAGGTGGGTTGAGACCAACTGATGCATCTTAGATGGCTGCTTGCTAGTGTTTAAGACCCCAGATGCCACTCTTCAAAGTGGGATGCAGAATGTTTTCTTAATAGATTTTATTATGCCAATTGACTTAGATGTCCCCCGAAACCATGGTCCCCAGCACTTTCTTTAAAGTATATAGTCATAAACTAATTGCTACAAACTCTCTCATTGAAATAAAATTCTTACCATGGCCTATAGATCTTGTTCTGAAGTCACTGGGTGGAGCAAATTGTTATATGCTCAATAACTAACAGAAACGTTGGTAGTTTGAACCTACCCAGAGGCACCTTGGAAGATAGACCTGGAAATATACTTTCGAAAGGTCTCAGCCTTGAAAACCGTATGGAGCACTCTGTGCACATGGGATAGCCATGAGTTTGAATTGATTCAATGGCAACTAACAACAACAAAACAAGGGTCATTTGTCACAATGCCTATGGGTAGAGGATTAATCCCTGTATGGAATTTGCCTAATCATCCATTAGAATAGAATAGGAATAGCAGAATTTGCTACTGGCCATTAGAGCGTTAGAACCCTGGCTGCTAAATGTCCTGCCCTCTGAGGGACAGTCCCTCACAATGAATTGTCCTTTCTCAAATGCTAACAGTACCCTGGTTGAAAGCACTGCACACTTTTAAGATTCTTTTTAATTTATTAAGGAAAATAGATTTGTGCACCTGATGTGTTCATAGAGATGGAGATTTTCTGCCCAACATTTTTGTAGTTTTTCCATAACCCATACTAAATTACCTCAACTCAGTTGCTTCTCATAGTCCTCTGTCTTATTAGAAAATGGAGTAGTTTTTGTAGATTGGATTGTAGGAATAATATTATTAGAAGTATTTGTCTGATCTGATCGAATTGAATGCCATCTTTACATGTGCGTATATTACACAGCTCCATATAGAAAGGTAATTCCATTTTATTTGAAAAGATCAAACAAATATTTACAATGTGATTCCATCACAGGGTATGTCTTTTATTGAAAACAAAGAATTCAGGCACATTGGCAGTTAAATATGTGTGGGTATTTGTTTTCTAATGCCTAGTGCTCTGTGCTTTCTGCCTGATTGATTAGAAGTTGGAACAGATTGGCAGGTAGAAAATGGATGATTAGGCAAATTCCATACAGGGATTAATCTTCAACATCCTCCAGCATCTAACCATTAAAGTAATTAGCCAACATGGCTCCCTCAGGTTTTACAACTTACAAGGCCATAATGAGTACCATTTTCACTTATTAACATGCAGAAGAATCACTCATGAGCATATTTTCTTGACCTTGATTTCTTTTTCTTTTACAAGTTGCCAATGGCAGCCAAAGTAATTTATGGAGAGTCATTTTATACCAAGGAAAGTAAAAAAAAAAGGAAAGTAGCAAGACTGAAATCCAGCTGAATATACTCCCATGTGATAGACAATAGCACCTTTTATTTGTATGGAGCTTTACATTTGAGAAAGCACTTTCAAGCACATTGCCTGATTGTTTCTCACTACAGTCCTGTAAGCTAGGCAGGGCAAGTTATCACTGCTACTGAGTATTGTTTTAAAGAGGTGGTGTACAACTGATATACAAGCAGGTTAAGCGATTTCCCAGAGGTGACCTGACTAGTAAGGCTGAGCTTGAAGTCAGATTCTCTGATTTCTACCACATTCCCTTTTGCGTTCCTTGATTTCATCATGGACGAGATTGTATGAACCCAAGACTGTAGATTTTTGGGAGTTTATGTAAGTGAGTAAAAAAAAAAAATTAGGTAAACTTTTTTCCCACTGTTATTTGATCATTTCATACTTTTAGCTCTGCCTTGAATAGAAATGAAAACCCATTAGGATGTATTGCAGAAAATACAAAGGATCTCTAAAGTTTTGTGATCTAAAGAGATTTAAAAGCGAAAAGCCATACAAAGAGTTAATGATTTAAGATAGACTGACAAATTAAACTGAAAGGCTGGTAGTAATCCACAGCAGGTTTCTCTGGATGAAAAAGAAAGGCTTGCGGGAAAGATGGCCTCATGTTCAGTAAAAGTCAGTCAACTGATTGAACAACACAGCAATAAAACAAAGTTATTTAACTTTATTTGATTCCCATTGATGGTTAGTGGGTTTTTTCCTTTCTTTGTTTTTTCAGCTAAAGGTTTGGCATTCTAGGAGATCCATCAGATATAAATATATAGTTTGGCTGAAACCATTAGTAACAGAGATTCCCTTTTAGAATACCCTACTTAATTCCTTTAGGTAACAGAATTGTATGCATGTTTGCCTGGAAAATGAATATTAGTTTCTAAGCTTGAGACCCTTAATATGTAAAAGCAAACACAATTTAAATTTTAAAGAAATATATAAAAAGTATACTAACGTAAGGAAAACCTGGCGGCGTAGTGGTTAAGTGCTATGGCTGCTAACCAAGAGGTCGGCAGTTCAAATCCACCAGGCGCTCCTTGGAAACCCTACGGGGCAGTTAGTTCTACTCTATCCTATAGGGTCACTATGAGTCAGAATTGACTCGACGGCAATGGGTTTGGTTTTTTTTTATACCAGTGTATGTATCTGAGAAATGAAGACACAGCAAAAAGGCAAGGACAGATAGAATTTTAAGAATGAGCAACTTACAATGAAGCTTAATTTTTCTGAACATTAAAACATGGGTTTTATGAGCAATAAAATCTCAGAAGAGGGCATAACCCGGGGAAAATGACAGACCATGTGAAGTTAATGGGCCTCTCCCTTACCTTGGGCTATGAAATCTTTGAGCAGGTCACCCACCTATCTCAGGAAAATGCCTTTGCCAGAGTCATCAATGTGTGAGAAAGTTGAGAAAAAAGTGATATAGGAACAACAAAAAAAAAGATGCCAAAAGGATACCAACTTTACATCTAAGGAGTCATCACTAGGGAATTTTACAGAAATGTTCTGGCTATCAAGCTGGGCATATCACTTTCATAATAACTTTCTTCTTGTTCCTTTGAGACCTATACCATTTCAGAAAAAAATAAAAATTATTCAAAGAGAAATAACTTCTTAAAGTCACTTTAGCAAAGTGCAATTGAAATTATTTAGACTAGATTAGCCCTAAGAAATGTTCAGACATCCGGCAGGGTAGGGACAGGGGATGAGGGAAGCGGTGTAAGGGAGAGGAAGAGGACTAGGGAAAGAAAGGCAGCTCTTGGTAAAGGAGGAAGCAGCAAGCTGGGATGCACACTCTAGCCAGCGCCATATTGGAGTTGTTTCCCCATCACTGCGCTGCTTAAACGGTGTGATGTGACATTGGGATCTAAAAGGTTAATCCTGCCTGGCCTACTGTGTTTTCTGGATCTAAATGATCTGTCCTTGTTTTTAATAGATGATTAATTATTTCACTTTAATAGATCGTGTTGGGGATGGGGACATAAAAATGCAGAACATCAGCATTTTTAAATTATTTATTCAGGGCAGCCTGAATATTCCAAATGACAATTTTCAGAGTACTGCTTAATTTTTTATTTCCCGTGTCTTCTATTCATTGGTTTATGTTGAATGGAAAAATCAACCTAATAAAAGTTACTGTTATTATTTTGCAAAACAAAAATACAGAATGGCTGGCCGCCAAAGTTCAACCACAGCCTTAGAACAAATCTTTTTATTTTCATTGAGAAAATGCCAAAAAGGAAAGGGCTCCTTTAAAGCAAAAATAACAGGTAAACAGCCAATATTTATTGTCATTTACAATGGGATCACAACTGTGCCAAAGTATACAGAAGGTATATAAACCATGATAATTGCCCACGGGCAACTCTCACTATGTTTTGGTTGTTGTTAGGTGCCGTTGAGTGGGTTCCGATTCATAGTGACCCTGTGTACCACAGAATGAAACACTGCCTGGTCCTGGCCATGCTCATAATCATTGTTATGCTTGAGCCCATTGTTGTAGCCACTGTGTCAATCCATCTCCTTGAGGGTCTTCCTCTTTTCCACTGACCCTTTAATTTACCAAGCATTATGTCCTTCTCCAGGGACTGATCCCTCCTGACAACATGTCCAAAGTATGTAACATGTTTTGGTAGGAATGATTAATATCCGTAAAATAATGATGCCAGTATACTAATATTGGGAATTTCATGAATATGCTATAGAAATTGAAAAGAGAGGGAGATCAGTGAAGACAGTGGAGATGGGGCTCATGTTGCCCTGGAAGATTGGTGGAATTTGAATACTACTCTAAAGGAAGAAGAAAGAGTATTCCAGTAAAGGACTAGGATGAACAAAAGTACAAGTATATTCATGAAGATAGTGTGGACACAAGAAAGACCAGTGCCAATTGGCGTAGAAAAACGAGAAACAGGTTTAGAAAGGTAACCTTGGGCAATATGACTCAGCTAAACGAACTCAGTGCTTAGAACCTGATAACCTGAAGTCACACCCAGACTATGCTGAACGCAGGCTGTTTGTGATCTTTTGTGAGTCAACGTCCATCCTGAGCCTCAGCTTTCCCATCTGTAAAGTTACACATTAGTTGAGGATTAAATACTGACACGGGGGCTAGTAAACATTAATCTATTATGATTATGGAAAACTCTGGCACTGGAGCAGAAGTACTTCGACTTTATGTGGTTAGACATTTGTTGGGTAGGAAAGTCACATAATTACAGTAGTCCTTAAGAAAAATTATTCCGGACAATGAGAGTCAAGACAAATTGCTGGATGAAGATCAGCCATGAAAATACTGGGGAAATCTCAGGCTGACAGTTCAAATTATGGACTATGGCAATGGCAAAGGAATAGTGAGGAAGGGATGATCTCTAAGCTCTGGAATGGTTGCCACTATTTTGGATCTTCTCATTATGGATTTTTTAATAGCATATGAAATCTACCTTGTGCAAAGACTATACTTAAAATTAGATGAATAGATACCCTCCCTGGTGCTATAAACTGGTGATACTATTCTATTAAGTTGTCAGTCATAATTCAAAAAAATAAATGCACTTTGTTGAGCTTGTATCTATAAGATAAAATGAGATGCATTAATTTACACAGTATGCAAGGAAACTGTATTTCTAATGTCAGTATAAGCAGTCAGCACTTAGTTCATGCCAACCCATACACACACACCCACATTCACACACAGTCTGCAATAGTGTTCACAGCTCTAAAATCTAATAGTAAATAAGAAAGACAAAAAATTTTTTTTAAAAATGTCAGTCTCAAGTGAGTCTCTCACACAAAAACCCATATACACCTTGCTACACACTCTCAATTACTCTCCCCCTGATGAGACAGCCCGCTCTCTCCCTCCACTCTCTCTTTTCATGTCCATTTCGCCAGTTTCTAACCCCCTCCACCCTCTCATCTCCCCTCCAGGCAGGAAATGACAACATAGTCTCAAGTGTCCACCTGATCCAAGAAGCTCACTCCTCATTAGCATCCGTCTCCAACCCATCGACCAGTCCAATCCATGTCTGAAGTGTTGGCTTCAGGAATGGTTCCTGTCCTGGGGCAACAGAAGGTCTGGGGGCCATGACCACCGGGGTCCTTCTAGTCTCAGTCAGACCATTAAGTCTGGTCGGATGAGAATTTGGGGTCTGCATCCCACTGCTCTCCTGCTCCCTTGGGGGTTCTCTGTTGTGTTCCTTGTCAGGGCAGTCATTGGTTGTAGCCGGGCACTATCTAGTTCTTCTGGTCTCAGGTTGATGTAGTCGCTGATTCATGTGGCCCTTTCTGTCTCTTGGGCTGGTAATCAATCGCCTTGTGTGCTTGGTGTTCTTCATTCTCCTTTGATCCAGGTGGGTTGAGACCAACTGATGCATCTTAGATGGCTGCTTGCTAGTGTTTAAGACCCCAGATGCCACTCTTCAAAGTGGGATGCAGAATGTTTTCTTAATAGATTTTATTATGCCAATTGACTTAGATGTCCCCTGAAACCACGGTCCCCAGACCCCTGCTCCTGCTACGCTGGCCTTTGAAGCATTCAGTTTAATCAGGAAACTTCTTTGCTTTTGGTTTAGTCCAATTGTGCTGACCTCCCCTGTATTGTGTGCTGTCTTTCCCTTCACCTAAAGTAGTTCTTATCTACTATCTAATTAGTGAATACCCCCTCCCACCCTCCCTCCCTCCCCCCTCTCATAACCACAAAAGAATGTTTTCTTCTCAGTTTAAACTCTTTCTCAAGTTCTTATAATAGTGGTCTCATACAATATTTGTCCTTTTGCAAGTGACTAATTTCACTCAGCATAATGCCTTCCAGGTTCCTCCATGTTAGGAAATGTTTCACAGATTCCTCACTGTTCTTTATCAATGGGTAGTATTCCATTGTGTGAATATACCATAATTTATTTATCTGTTCATCCGTTGATGGACACCTTGGTTGCTTCCATCTTTTTGCTATTCTAAACATCGCTGCAATGAACATGGTTGTACATACATTTGTTCGTGTGAAGGCTCTTATTTCCCCAGGATATATTCCAAGGAGTGGGATTGCTGGATCGTATGGTAGTTCTATTTCTAGCTTTTCGAAAAAGAAGTGCCAAATCGATTTCCAAAGTGATTGTACAATTTTACATTTCCACCAGCAGTGTACAAGTGTTCCAGTCTCTCCACAGCCTCTCCAACATTTATTATTTTGTGTTTTTTGGATTAATGCCAGCCTTGTTGGAGTGAGATGGAATCTCATTGTAGTTTTGATCTGCGTTTCTCTAATGGCTAATGATCATGAACATTTCCTCATATATCTGTTAGCCACCTGAATGTCTTCTTTAGTGAAGTGTCTATTCATATCTTTTGCCCATTTTTTAATTGGGTTATTTGTCTTTTTGCAGTTGAGTTTTTGCAGTATCATGTAGATTTTAGAGATCAGGTGCTGATCGGAAGTGTCATAGCTAAAAACTTTTTCCCAGTCTGTAGGTAGTCTTTTTACTCTTTTGGTGAAGTCTTTGGATGAGCATAGGTGTTTGATTTTTAGGAATTTTTTTCCCAGTTATCTAGTTTTTCTTTTACATTCTTTATAATGTTTTGTATACTGTTGATGCCATGTATTAGGGCTCCTAACAGTGTCCCTATTTTTTCTTCCATGATTTTTATCATTTTAGATTTTATATTTAGGTCTTTGATCCATTTTGAGTTAGTTTTTGTGCATGGAGTGAGGTATGGGTCTTGTTTCATTTTTTTGCAGGTGGATATCCAGTTATGCCAGCACCATTTGTTAAAAAGACTGTCTTTTCCTCTTTTAACTGTTTTGGGGCCTTTGTCAAATATCAGCTGCTCATATGTGGATGGATTTATGTCTGGATTCTCAATTCTGTTCCATTGGTCTATGTATCTGTTGTTGTACCAGTACCAGGCTGTTTTGACTACTGTGGTGGTATAAGAGGTCCTAAAATCAGGTAAAGTAAGGCCTCCCCCTTTGTTCTTCTTTTTCAGTAATGCCTTATTTATCCGAGGCCTCTTTCCCTTCCATGTGAAGTTGGTGATTTGTTTCTCCATCTCATTAAAGAATGTTGTTGGGATTTGGATTGGAATTGCATTAAATCTATAGATCGCTTTTGGTAGAATAGACATTTTTATAATGTTAAGTCTTGCTATCCACGAGCAAGGTATGTTGTTCCACTTACGTAAGTCTCTTTCGGTTTCTTGCAGAAGTGTACTGTAGTTTTCTTTGTATAAGTCTTTTACATCTCTGGTAAGATTTATTCCTAAGTATTTTATCTTCTTGGGGGTTACTGTAAATGGCATTGATTTGGTGATTTCCTCTTTGATGTTCTTTTTGTTGATGTAGAGGAATGCAACTGATTTTTGTATGTTTATCTTGTATCCCAATACTCTGCTGAACTCTTTTATTAGTTTCAGTAGTTTTCTGGAGGATTCCTTAGGGTTTTCTGTGTATAAGATCATGTCATCTGCAAATAGAGATACTTTGACTTCTTCCTTGCCAATCTGGATGCCCTTCATTTCTTTATCTAGCCTAATTGCTCTGGCTAGGACTTCCAGCACAATGTTGAATAAGAGCAGTGGTAAAGGGCATCCTTGTCTGGTTCCCCATCTCAAGGGGAATGTTTTCAGGCTCTCTCCATTTAGGGTGATGTTGGCTGTTGGCTTTGTATAAATGCCCTTTATTATGTTGAGAAATTTTCCTTCAATTCCTATTTTGCTGAGAGTTTTTATCATGAATGTGTGTTGAACTTTGTCAAATGCCTTTTCTGTATCAATTGATAAAATCATGTGATTCTTGTCTTTTGTTTTATTTAGGTAGTGGATTACATTAATTGTTTTTCTAATGTTGAACCATCCCTGCATACCTGGTATGAATCCCACTTGGTCATGGTGAATTATTTTTTTGATATGTTGTTGAATTCTATTGGCTAGAATTTTGTGAAGGATTTTTGCATCTACATTCATGAGGGATATAGGTCTATAATATTCTTTTCTTGTGGTGTCTTTACCTGGTTTTGGTATCAGAGAGATGGTGGCTTCATAGAATGCGTTTGGTAGTATTCCGTCCTTTTCTATGCTCTGAAATACCTTTAGTAGTAGTGGTGTTAACTCTTCTCTGAAAGTTTGGTAGAACTCTGCAGTGAAGCCGTCCGGACCAGGGCTTTTTTTTTGTTGGGAGTTTTTTGATTACCGTTTCAATCTCCTCTTTTGTTACAGGTCTATTTAGTTGTTCTACCTCTGTTTGTGTTAGTTTACGTAGGTAGTGTGTTTCTAGGAATTCATCCATTTCTTCTAGGTTTTCAAATTTGTTTGAGTATAGTTTTTCATAGTAATCTGATATGATTCTTTTAATTTCAGTTGGGTCTTTTGTAATATCGCCCATCTTATTTCTTATTCTGGTTATTTGCTTCCTCTCCTGTTTTTCTTTTGTCAGTTTGGCCAGTGGTTTATCAATTTTGTTGAGTTTTTCAAAAAACCAGCTTTTGGTCTTGTTAATTCTTTCAATTGTTTTTCTGTTTTCTATTTCATTTAGTTCAGCTCTAATTTTTATTATTTGTTTTCTTCTGGTGCCTGTGGGTTTCTTCTGTTGTTCTCTTTCTATTTGTTCAAGTTGTAGGGATAGTTCTTTGATTTTGGCCCTTTCTTCTTTTTGGATGTGTGCATTTATTGATATAAATTGGCCTCTGAGCACTGCTTTTGCTGTGTCCCAAAGGTTCTGATAGGAAGTGTTTTCATTCTCATCGGATTCTATGAATTTCTTTATTCTATCCTTAATGTCTTCTATAATCCAGTCTTTGTTGAGCAGGGTATTGTTCAGTTTCCAAGTGTTTGATTTATTTTCCCATTATTGTTTTCCACTTTTATGGCCTTATGGTCAGAGAAGATGCTTTGTAATATTTCAATGTTTTGGATTCTGCTAAGGCTTGCTTTATGACCTAATATGTGATCTATTCTAGAGACTGTTCCATGTGCACTAGAAAAGAAGGTATGCTTGGTTGCTGTTGGGTGGAGTGTTCCGTAAATGTCTACGAGGTCAAGTTGGTTGATTGTGGCATTTAGATCTTCTGTGTCTTTATTGAGCTTCTTTCTGGATGTCCTGTCCTTCCCCGAAAGTGGTGCGTTGAAGTCTCCTACTATTATTGTGGAGCTGAAGAAAGACAAAATTCTTAATCTGGCATGTTGTAATACATGTTAGTATTAGCCATAAATAATTTCCCTTTGTTTTGTTCAACATTAAGCAGCTGAAATAATTTCACTACTCATCAATTGTCAATTAGCACATCAATTACTGTCTAATGAAATTACAGAATGCATTGATCATCTGCCTTCTTGGAAATACACAATTGTGAAGAATATTTAAAGGAATGCCCAATTTTCTTTTTTTTTATTATTGTACTTTAGATGAAAGTTTACAGAACAAACTAGTTTCTCATCAAACAGTACACACATTGTTGTATGACATTGGTTAACAAACCCATGGCATGTCAACACTCTCCCTTCTTAACCCTGGGTTCTCTATTACCAGCTTTCCTGTGCCCTCCTGCCTTCTAGTCCTTGCCCCAGGGCTGGTGCGCCCCTTTAGTCTTGTTTTGAGTAACACCCAATATTCTGTTGAGTAACAAAATCCCTTTAGATGCATAAGAACAACTAGGCATGTTAAAGAATATTTATGTTCTAGTTCCCATTTAGCACTTCCAACTTAGGTCACCAGTTGTAAAGTAAATTTGTGTTTTCGAGCCTTAAAAAGATCATCAGACTTGTCATCAGAAGACAAGTTTAAGTCCTGACTTCACCACTTACTTACTCTGTGACTTCGTGTGGTTGGGAGTTTTGCGTTTCCCACAAAGTAAACGTTATATTTAAGGGTTCTGGATTACCCTGCTTCATGAGTATCATACACCCATGAAATATCCTTCATTCTCCCTACTCTAAGTATCTAGGTATTTGCCCCAATTTCCTCTCTTTGCATTCTCTTTTCCCCCCCCACATACTGTATAGATGTCTTCTTTAGTATTTTTGAGCGAGAACACTGAGAAACATGCAAGATTTTAGTCAGATTCACATTTCAGAAGACTGGAAATGTTCATTCACAAACATTTAACAAACACCCATTATAGGTCAGGCACTGTGCTAGATATTGGGGATTCAAAGTCAAATAAGATAGGACTCCTGTTCTTAAAGAATCTGCATTCTAAGGGAGGGCAAAGAACATGTAAATACATGGGTAGTAAAGGTATGAAAGTGATGACAGAAGGATGTTGTGTAAGGAATGAGTTACAGATGAGGAAATCATGCAGCGGTGGTTGTTGCTTTTAGCTGCATCTTGATTCAGCATGAATAGGTGTTGCTTAGTAAGAATGGGGTGAAGGAGGAAACAGATTTTAAAGAGCCTTGTAAGGAATTTGTAAGAAATTTTATCTTTGTCATTATTTGTAAGGAATTTGACTTTGTATAGGAAGTAGGTTTTAAGAGAATGTGCTGGTTATTTTGAGTTTGGCTTCACTCTATTAATTCCCCACCATTGTAAGCTTTTCTTTGTGTCCTAGGGTTAGGATGGGGTGGGAATCCAATAGTGCTAGCTCTCTGATCCTCTGGCTTTTTGGGGGGTGGGGGGAGGGTGGTTAGCCAATGGATTGGAAGCTCCAGCAAGAGATCACTGGACTTGAGGGGAGAGAGAGAGAATAAGACAGATATTTGCACCTCCTCTTCTTTTGTATCATGGTTATGACAGCAGTTAGATCTCTATATTATTACACATCTATCAGGCTGCCTCTCGTCCCTGGCTCCGGCTTTCACCTGATAGACGTATGTTTTCTGGTATTACCGGTTCCTTTGTGCCTTAATACCCCTTATTGGCTTCTTAATATTTTCCACACTCTGTAAAGAATTTCTTCATTAAATTCTGTAGCACAATGGTTAAGAGCTCTTCCACTAACCAAAAGGTCAACAGTTCAAATCCACCAGCTGCTCCTTGGAAACCCTATGGGGCAGTTCTACTCTGTCCTGTAGGGTCGCTATGAGTCAGAATCCACTTGATGGCAACTTCATTTTTTTTAATCCCAGCTTAGAATGCCTGACAGAAGCCTGACAGACACTGCATGTAATATATAGCATATCTGTATTACATAAAGGTAACTATGGTTGTAGGATAGAGGAAAAGATGCAAGTGAGGAAAAGCAGATGGAGGGAGACCAGTTAGGACCCTGTGGTAAGAGTCAAGTAAGGTGACAACAAGAATGAAAGAAGAAGTAAGGTGACAGAAGAAGATAAGGGCAGAGAATTAGGGGTTAAGAGAACAGTAAAAGCATGGAGTCAAGGATGAGTCTTAGTTTCCTCATCTTGATGTATTTGAGTGGTTCTATAAAAATTTTTTTTTTTTTATCCAGTCGAGTAGGGAGTATAGGAAGTATATGGGGGTGGCAGAAATAATGAGTTTGATTTGAATATATTGAGTTGGTAGTGCCTATACAGCTAGCTACAGCTGCTAACCAAAAGGTGGGCAGTTCAAATCCACCAGCTGCTCCTTGGGAACCCAGTGGGGCAGTTTTACTCTGTCCTATAGGTTCGCTATGAGTTGGAATCTACTCAACAGCAATAGGTTACGTTATACTATATCCAGATGAGAAGTAGGATATGTAGGTATGGATATGAAAGTAAAGTTTCGAGCTAGATATACTGGAGTTATAGAAAGAAGCCTAGCATAGAAGTGGTAGTTGAAGCCAGGTTGAAAATAAAATGACCCAGAAATAACATGCACAGTGAGAAAAGAAGTGTACAAGAGCCCTTGGAATCAACAATATTTAAGGTTTAGGAAGAGGAAGAAAAGCCAACAAAAGGAGGCTAAGAATGAATTGCTAGTCAGAGATAACACAAGTACCTCTATCTAAAAAGCATTGTGGGTCACTGGTGACCTTTACCAAAGCAGATTCTATAGGAGACTGGGGGCAGGGATCTAAACAAAGTCACTTCCAGAAGGAGCAGAAACTTCTTCTAAGAAATTTAGCCATGGAGAGAAGACAGATATGAGGCCTAGAGATATTTTAAAGACCAAATCTGAGAACAATACAGAAAACTATCATTCCTTTCCTATACAATTGAAAGAAAAATAAGTAAAAGGAAACCCTTTTCAAGTCCCCTGAAAATTAGTAAATTAATTATTATAAAAAAATTATTATAGCAAGGGAAAAATATAAGAGAAGGATATAGAGTGTTCAAAAGTCTTAATTTATTTTGAGTCTTCTCTCTACATGATGAAAATTCCTAACCTGATATATGTTTTCTTCTTTAGCCTTTTTAAATATTTCTTTTTATTTTAGTTGCATTTCTTCACAGTCCACTAGTTCTTACTTTTTCCAGACTAATTTCCAATATCACATCCCTCTTACATAAGCCACAATTCCTGCCATTGCCTTTAAATTAAAAAGGGAATTTCCCCTTTATCTAACCTGTAAGCAGTTTAGGCACAAACACAAACATACAACAACAATAACAAAAGAGCAACTTTTCTATCATAGCGGTTTGCCCATTTGCCATCAATAAATACAAATGTAGGGCTATGGATAAGACTGTCACCCTTCTGATAAGGGTTACCCTACTTGTGAGAAAATACTAAGAAAACCACATTAGAAGAGTTGTGAGTTCAAGATTTATCACATTACAGGGATGACATTCTAGGCTGACACCTTGACTGGATCATTTATAAAGAGTGTGACTGAGTGGGAAAGGGAGAAATCCTGTCATACTTGCCTCCTATATTACACATTGCCATTCTGTCAAGTCAAATCTAATATAAATGAATCACATCAATCAGAAAATAAGAATTTTTACATGACAAGCTAAAGGGGCATGCCATTTCCAATGAGATTAGTGATCTAAAATTAGCTACTGACACAGGCAAGTATACATGGTCAATTTGCCTGCCTGAAACTGAAAATTAAATAAGACATATTGGATAATAGATAGCCCTAGAGGGGACATGCAGCTGTAATTCACTCATGTTGCTCAGTTGATGTCACAGGCCACCAAAGAATATTCAATCTTGTGCTCATTTTGAGATGGTTGGATTTAACTCAAGAAAATACTTGAACCAATTGTCTATTGATTTTGTTCTGTGAATACTAGGGGGTGAGAGCAGAGAGGGCATTCACTGTTGTTTCAACAGAGAAGTAAATTGAGATGTCAAAGGAGAATGTTTCATTGCCAGATCAATACTTCATTATCAATATGTATCAGTACACTTGAAATGGAGAAACACGTCTATTTACAAACCACTTAAGCTTTCTGTGCCTTCCTTTCTTCAATTTTTATATTATTTATCCACCTCACCCATCTCATGGGTTGTTGTCAGTCTTGGTCAAAATACTGTAAATAAATGGGCTTTGAGGATTCAAAGTGCTTTTCATGTTGTTACTACCATTATTTTTACTTCAAAACTCCGAATTCGTTCTTGTAAAGTTTACTTTGCAAATTGTGTATATTTGCATCTTGTGTACACCTGAAGAAGCATGTAGTAGCAAGTCAAGTAACTGAGTTTCTGTTTGTTGTTCTAATGTGAAAATGATGACTTGCCAAATTATGGTTCTATGTCTTGGCCGCAGGCAGTAGGAGTAAAAGGCAAGAGAAAGGAAGTTCTGGGAGGATACTGTTGTGTGCTGTCCAGTCCATTCCGACTCATAGTGACCCCTTAACACAGAGTGAACTGCCCCATAGAGTTTTCTTGGCTGTAATTTTTAAGGAAGCAGATCTCCAGGTCTTTCTCCTGCTGTGTTGTTGGTGGGTTTGAACTGTCAGCCTTTCAGTTAGCAGCTGAGTGCTTAACCATTCTGCCACTAGGGCTCCTTTCTGGGAGGATAGGGCTCATTTTTACAAAGGCTTCTAGTTAAAAGAAACAAATAATTATAGTTGATAAAGCAAGTTCTTTGACAGGTTATTTTTTAGGTGGTGCACATACTCTTTCTTGTTCTTTCTCTCATAAAAACATACAAATATTTTATAAAATAACTTGATGTAGTTTGGCAAATTTTTCATAAAGTGAATGTATGTCAAGGTAATTTTGTTTTCCAATTGACTCCATGCTTTTGAGGAAAATCTGCTCGATCATAAATACATTAAAGCACATTAATAATGCAGCAAATTTGCTGAATGGACACAGGGAATACAGGGTGGAGAGGAGGAATGTGCTGTCTCATTAGGGGGAGAGCAGCCAGGAGTAAGTAGCAAGGTGTGTATAACTTTTTGTATGACTGACTTGATTTGTAAACTTTCACCTAAAAAAAAAACTAAAGCACAATAAATAAATAAGAAATAGTGCAGCAAATCAGAAATGGAGACCAAAAAAAAAAAAAAAAACTCATTGCCGTCGAGTCAATTCCGACTCATAGTGACCCTATAGGTCAGAGTAGAGCTACCCCATAGGGTTTCCAAGGAGCGCCTGGTAGGTTTGAACCGCCGACCTTTTGGTTAGATGGCTATTATCAGGAAAACAGCAAGGATGTGGAGAAATTGGAACCCTCATCTGTTGCTGATGAAAATGAAAAGTGATGCAACTGCTGGGGAAAACATTCTGGTGGCTCCTCAAAAAATTAAACGTAGGACTACCATATGACCCAGCAATTCCACTCCTAGGCATATACCCAAAATACTTGAAAGCAGGGAACCCAACAGACACTTGTACACCAATGTTCATTGCAGCATTATTCACAATAGTCAGAAGGTGGAAACAACCCAAGTGTCTATCAACAGATGAATGGATAAACAAAACCTGGTTTATCTACACAATGGAAGATTATTCAATCATAAAGAGAAATGAAGTTCAGATACATGTTATAACATGGATGAGCCTTGAAAATATTACAATAAATGAAATAAGTCAGAAACAAAAGGACAAGTATTGCATGATCCCACTTATATGAAATATCTAAAATAGGCAAATGCATAAAGACCAAAGTTTATTAGTAGTAACCATGGACTGGGGGAAAGGGGGGAGTGGGGAGTTATTGCTGAAGGGGAACTGAGTTTCTGCTTTGGGTCATGGAAAAAGTTTTGGAAATAGTCAGTGGTGATGGCTATGCAACATGGTCAATATGATTAATGTCACTGAATTGTACTCTTAAAATTGTTTTTAAAATGGCAAATTTATGTATATATATATATTTTACCACAATAAAAAAATAAACAAAAACAGCAAAACAAAAGAATGCACTATTGCTGCACTCAACACTGTAGATTACTGTCACAAACATAATGATGAGCCAAAAAGTCAGACACAAAAGAGTAAATGCTCTATGATTCCATTTATATGAAGTTTAATAATGGACAAAACAAATCTATGGTGATAGAAGTCAGAACAGTGGTTACCTCTGCAGGTATGGCACAAGCAGGAAGAGCATAAGGGAGCCCCCTAGAGTGTTGGAAATGATCTATATCTTAATCTAAGTGGTGGTTACCTTGGGATGTGTGCGTGTGTCTGTGTATGAGTCTGTGTGTCTATGTGTGAGTTCATGCGTGTATAAAAGTTTATAGAGTTATAAATTTAAGATTGATTCACTTTACTTGATATATCTTATAGCTCGATAAAGAAGTTAAAAAGAAAGTAAATCTTTAAATCTACACATTTAAGGAAAAAAGAAAAGTGAATTTCTGGCAAAGTGCAAAATATTAACAAAATATTGAAATTTCCAGCAATATCGAGTTGTGCTAATAAATGTCAAAGCAATACTTAATATAAGGCAGTATAGTTTCAAACACCCTGCCAGCATGATTGTTACATCTTGACACCTATTTTCCTACAAAAAGCTTCATCAGTTCAAATAGGCTTGCTAGCTACTTCTCGTGTCCTTGAAACATTTCAGTTCCCATTCAGCATCATTTTCAAAATATCTATTTGCACATTTTATTGATAAGTACACTGTCTTTCTCCAAACATATCTTTTATGTGTGTATATATATTCAATTATGTAAACCTGTCCAACTACTTGCAGGGTTGTTGAATGTAAATAGGTCTACGAGGTGGAGAATTCTTTACGGTACATTGGAGGCCTGACCCTATTAGAACACAGAGCTACCTGAAAAGTAGTTAATGTCCAAATGCTCAATAAAGATGATTACTTTGTAATTGTTTGCCTCCATATATACCATTAGGGAGCCCTGGTGGCTCAGTGATTAAAATCACCGAAAGGTCGGCGGTTCAAAACCACCAGCAGCTCCGTGGGAGAAAGAGGTGGCAGTTTGCTTCTGTAGAGATTTACAGCCTTGGAAACCCAATGGGGTCACTTTGAGTCAGAATCTACTCGATGGGAGTGGGTTTGGTTTTGGGATATATATATCATTGTATCAGCTGATGAAACGTCAAAATAATGTATACTGAGCTTTCCAAAATACAGGTCATTCCTCAAGTTCCGTGACAAAATATGTTGTCAAGAGATTAACTCTGGCTATGATAGCACTTGGGGTCAAGATAAAGGCAAGAGTCCTTCCAAATACTGGGCAGGGTTCCTTATTTTACTCAGTCCATTAATTCATTATATTTGCATTTCTGTTACATCTTTTTCATTATGGACACACTAAGGCCCTGTTTTCCAGTCTCTAAATGTTTTAAAGTTGGGTTGCATATGTAAGATTTTATGCTTAGGTCAGCACACCTTGAAAGTAGCAGTGGCTCACATTTTCTGTGGTAACTTGTATCTGAAAGATCTTGAATGAGGAGGGGTTAGACATAGAAAGTCAGTGGATAAATTTGATTAGAAAGGGAGAAAAAGAAGAGGAAAGAGAAGAGGATCCTGTTATAGTGATATGCCATGTGGTAAAAGCACTTTTAATCACCCTCCACCAAAAAAATCATAGCTTTTCATACTCACCAATTATGCCACTGTCCTTCCAAAAATGCCAAGAAGTAGCTAAGACACAAATCTTGCTTTGTTATAAGAGGAGCAATCTGAAACACAGAAAAATAAGTGCTCACTCAAAATTAACACATAAATTAAATCCCTTAAAATCCTATGTGCTTTATGTCTGTGTCTTGCTTATACACCACCCTGGGGAGCTCTACCTTTGGTTATTGGAAGAATCAAGATTTTTAAATGTATTTTAAGCTTTTGGTTAGCAGCTGATCTCTTAACCACTGAGCCACCAGGGCCCATATATATATATATATAGTAGAATAATTTGGAATAATCATGCAGGTACAAGATTTCATGTCGTATTTAACAATTTGAAATCGCAATGGGAGAGAAACAAAAAACTGCTGGGTGAGAAGTGATTTGCTTACCTAAATAGCAAGGGAAGCATTTCAATATGTGGTTATGAGGTCCAAAGATCAGACTTGTAAATTTACAATAATCGATCTCTTTCAGCTTTATAGCTTTACAGAGATCGCGTGATAAATTACCAGGTGATGAGTCAGGATAGGATAGGCTTATGCCACAGTAATAGACAAACAAAAATCTTAGTGGCTTAACCCAAGGTTTATTTTTCATTCACAAAGTCTGCTGTGGATCCAGAGCTTCTCTAGGGTAAATTCCTCCATGAGACAACCAGAGATGTTTTGGTCATCTGTCTCCATCAACTCAACGTGAGACCTCCTCCACAATTACTATGGCAAAGGAAGAGAACACTGGAAGGTCAAATACCGGTTATTAAATACTTTGGTCTGGAAGTAACACTTAACACAATTCGTTGGCCAGAACTAATTACATGATCCCTCCCAACTCCAAGTCTACAGATATACAGACTGAACCTATTTCCTAACACCAGACTATTGCCTGTTCAACATCTCCATGCAGATGGTTAATAGGCACTTCAAAGTTAACATGTCTAAAACTGGTCTGATATTCTTCCCCCAAACATGTTCTTCCCATGGACCCCCTCATGTCAGTTTATGGCAACTTAATTCTTTGTTGGCTCAGGTCAAAGCTCTTGGAGTCATACTTGAGTTCCCTTTCTCACATACACCATCCAACCTACCAACAAATCTTCTTAGCTTTGCTTTGAAAATATACCCGTAATTTGAGCACTTCTCACCACCTCTGCTGTCACCACCTGAGTCTAAGCCACCAGCATCTCTTACTTGGCTTATTACCATAATCGTCTAAGTGGCCTGTCTGCTTCTTTCTGCTCAAGCCCCTTTTAGACTATTCTCAACATAGGAGCCAACATGATCCTAATTAAAACATTATACCAGGTCATACCCACTCCTCTGCTCAAAACCCTCCAAAGGGCTCCCCATATCATTCAGAGGAAAACCCAATGTTCTTACAATGGCCTGCAAAGCCTTGTATGATCTGGCCTTCTTTTCTGGCCTTATTTCCTTCTACATGCTCCACTGTTCATTCACATAAGACACAGTTGACTTCTTTCATTTCCTGCCTGAATGATTTCCCCCAGATATTTGTAGGTCTTCCTTCAGGTCTTTATTCACAGAGTATCCTCTCAGTGAGGTCTTCCCTGTTGACTGTACCTAAAATGTCACCCTTCACCCAGTCCAGCACATTATATCCCCTTTCTTTCTCATTAACACTTACCATAATCTAACCCCCTGTGTGTTTTACTCATGCCTATTTTATTATCTACCCCTACATGTCAGATGATAAAGGTCCATGAAAGCAAGATTTTGTTGTTGTTGTTTTGTACACTGATGTATCTCAGCATCTAGAACAGTGCCTAGCACATATAACCATTTGACGAGTATTCCTTACAAGAATGAATGAATACTTCTAATGATATCCATCTCTTGATACATACAGCTGTGATATTCATATTTCATTGAAGGCTTTGTGATCTGCTGTTTGTCCTGGCTTCCCATATGTATCTTAAACTAAAGCTTTTCACTCAAAATTGCTAAGTTGTCAAGAATAACTTAAAGCCAAGCAACACAAAGTGAGCACAATGACCAAAGATTTGGCCCCCAAGAGGAGAGAATTTCAGGGAGGCGGGGCAGAGTGAAAGGAATGGAAAAAACAATTTATGCAAATATAGAGGTATGTCACTGTGGTAAGCGCCCTCTAAAATGGCTCTCAGTGAGCCTTGTATCCTGGCATCCATAAGAAATCTCCTTTCCTTGAATGTCGGCTAGACCTGGTGACTTACTTGTAACATATAGAATACAGCAAAAGTGATGTTGTGTCACATCCAAGATTAGTCTACAAAATGATTCTATCTTCAGCATTGCTTGCCTTCTCTCACTTTCTCATGCTGATGAAATAAAATATCATGTTGTGAGCTTCCCTATGGAAAGGCCTACGTGGCAAGGAATGGAGGAAAGCTTCCAGCTAACAGCTAGTGAGGAACCAAGGTCTCTGTCCAATGGACCTTGATAAACTGAATCCTTCCACAACCAGAGTAAGCTTAGAGGAGATCCTTCCCCACTGGAGCCTTGAGATGAGTGTTGCCTGGCCAATTATCTTGATTTCAGCCTGTGAGAGACCTTGAGTCAGAGGACCCAGGTAAGCCACATCCAGATTCTTGACCAAAAGAAACTATGAGATAATAAATATTTGCTGTTTTAAGCCGCTAAGTTTTGGGGTAATTTGAGCCATAGATAACTAATGCAGCGGCCATGTAGCATCTTTTTAAGGAAACATGAACGTGTGGTGATAAATGAGTAAGAATTTTGAGTGAGGACCTATATTCATAGTAATATTTATCGAGCTAGTTATATATATTCATTCATTCCACAAACATTTTAATGAGCACCAACTCAGTGACAGGCAGAATTCAAGATGAAGGGATACAGTGATGAATAAGATAGGTTTTTACTTTAACAGAGTTTGCACTCTAGTGTGGGGAGAGGGTGATGGGGCAAAAATCAAATTCAGAAATAAACGATTAAGAATTTCAGACAGTGATAAGTGCTATGAAAAAAAACAAACCAGGGGATGCTCCATTGACAGATTGCCCCCTGGGGGGCTCCCCTTTTGAAGATCCCTCAGAGTAGGTAACCTTTGAGTTAAATCTGACTATGAGAAAGATCTAGCCATATGAAAATCTGTGGGCAGAACATTGCAGGCAGAAGGAATGGCAAATACTGAGCTGGGAAAAAGCATAGTGTTAAGACGGGCTGGATCATGTAACATGTTTGGATTTTATTCTAAATGCAGTAGAGTGCCCTCAGAGAGTTAAACAAGGGAGTGGGAGGTTCCATTTTTAAGTGTTTATTTAGATGATCATTCTGGTTGCTATATAGAGAATAGATTGTTATTGATGGGGGGTTAGGAAAAGAGTAGAAGCAATTACAGGGTTATGAAGGTGAGAATGATATTACAGGGAGAAAGTATGGGGTTGGTCTACACACGAGGGTTTAACCACAGCCCAGTTGCTTCTATTGGCAATGGGGCATTTGAGCCACCAAGGCCTTGTATAAAGGGAGACTGTGAGTTTGTAGCCGATTCACAAGTGGGTCTTAATTTTCTTGTCAGTATAACCCCACTAATTGGCAAATCAGTTCATGCATGGGGGTGAAGTTAGGGGAATAAAAAGATGCCACACTGGCAGTCAACTAATTTTTTCTTAGGACAGGGTCACATTTACTTCTTCTATTAAACAAAAGAACACTTAAAGACGTATTAGACTTGGTGTTTTGTGCAAGAACAACTCCTCATTGCTCAAGAAAAATAATGCAACTTTGATGGTTTTAAAACAGCTGTTAGTATTTTCTTTTTGTGTTCATAATTAAGATTTTTATGACCTTGAAGACTAGCTTCACAGCACTAAAAACCAATTAAATGTTAAGTATACTCTTTCTTAACCTTGGTAATAAGTATTCCACATAGAAATGGCTCTTCAACTCCCTTTATGCTAATTAAGACGAAGTAAAAAAACAAATTCCAAGAAGAGCTATACTCTGTTGATTGTCCTTATCAATTTCCAAGAAAAAGAAAAAAACGATGAAATGTGCCATGGGATGGGAAAGTTGAAATGCTTACAGCTGTTGCTTTGACATACTGCTAGTTCGATGCTGACTTAGTCTAAAGGGCTATGGAAAAGCCGGGCGAGAAAGAAGTGAAGTAGGAAGTGGGCACAAAATTTCCAAATGACCATAGGCCCTTCAAGTATTATAAAAACCCATTGCCATTGAGCCGATTCAACCTCATAGTGACCCTACAGGACAGAGTAGAACTGCCGCATAGGGTTTCCAGGAAGCAGCTGGTGGATTCGAACGGCTGGTCTTTTGCTTTAGCAGCTGAGCTCTTAACCAGTGAGCCACCAGGGCTCCTCAAGTATTATAAACACCATAAAAGTTTGGTAACGTAGCTTCATCGTAAATTTAGCACTCAGGTGGGAACCACTGAGAATAAAATAGGCCATTGCTACATGTGTACCTTTGTCTGAATGTGTGTATGAGGAGGGATGGCATATACAAAATGGATTAAGTTTTCAAGACATGTCATGGACTCATAATTTTTTTTAAAGTGAGTTGATAACTTATTTTTTTCTGATCATTAGAAAACTAATTTTCATTTTAGAAATCTCAGAATATGAAGTATAAAGGACAAAATAAAGCATGTGATTTAATTTTTAAAATTATCTTTGAACCCCAAAGAAAATAGTCATTTTTATATGTGACCACTAAAAGAACCATTTTAAGGTTAATTTTTAAAAAATGAAGTATTAACATACATAACAAAAGTCCATAATTTGTAACTATATTGCTTGCTGTATCTTCACAAACTGAACACGTCCATGTAAACACCATCCATATCAAGAAACTGAACACTATCAGCACCCCAAAAGTCCTTCTTGTGATCCCAGTCACTACCCACTTCTCTGAGAATATAACCACAATTCTGACTTCTAACACTCTATAGAATAAGTCTTCCTGCTTTTAATTTGATGTAACTGAGTCATATAGTACATTACTCTTTTGTACCTGGATTCTTTTATTCAATATTGTATTTACATGTTGCCCACATATCACAATTTACCAATCTGTTCAACTGTTGATGGATATTTGGATATATTGGATGGCTTCCAGATTTGGCTATTATGAATAACGCTGTTACAGACATTCTTGTACCTGTCTTGTGGTGCATGTATGTTCACATATCTTTTAGGTATGTACATGAGCAGGGATGGATTACCCAATAAGCGAGGTACACACGGGCTTACTCGTGCTTACTCACTAATCTGTCGTGTGCAATTTCACCATATCAAAGATGTGGTTAGTAAGTAAACATAAGTAGGCCCATGCATACCTTGTAAGCCTGTGCATACCTTCCTTACTGGTTAGACCACCCCTGTACATGAGAGTGGAACAGCTGGGTCATGGGGCATGTATATATTCAATTTTAGTAGATATTACTATACTTTTCCAAAGTGGTTGTACCAGTTAACACTCACCAGCAGCAGTATTTGAGAATACCAGTTGCTCCACATCCTTGACAATACTTAGTATTGTCAATCTTTTTAATTTTACCCAATTTGATAGAAAACTAAGTAAATTATTTGAAGCAATTGATGAACTGTAAGAAATGAGACTGTATTTTAGTTTGACTATAGAAACATTCCCCTTTAAGAAGTCCAGGGATGATGACATCCAATCTATGGCCCTAGACTGAATAATACTTCCACCATCATAATAATGTTTTTGATGTTTATCTTTTACAATCTTTAGATGAAGCATAACATTCTTAAATATGATTACAGATTGGATTGAAAATGTTAACAGCCTTGACAATGTAAGATAAAGTGAAACTGAAGATAGATGGGAGGTGGAAGGAAGAAATGGAAAAATGAGTGAACTCCTTATATCTTCATCTTACAAGGTGGATAGCAGAAAGACAAGAGTCAAAAGTTGATAAGATATAAAATAAATCAATAGAAAAGAAACAAAAATAGTAATAACATAATTTAGATAAGTTAGGATGAAGACATAGGGAACAGAGTTTTAGATACATGACTTAAAGATAGAAAAACAGTCAATAGAAAATCCTACAGATGATAAAATTAAGAAAATTAGAAGAAATTGGGGATTTGAAGGCAATATAATTGAACAAATTCTATATTTTTCATAAAAAAATTTTTTTTAGGGTTTTAAATAGATACAATTTAAAGCTGATAAAACAAGAAGTAGGAGCATAAGCATATTAGGCTATTCAGAGTTACTAATATCAATATCCTAAGAGCTAGAAGAAAAGAGAAATAAAGAAAATAATAATAAGTTAGAATAAAGATGCACTGTGGGATTTAGAAGTCAGGATACCAGAAAAGGAAATTAGAGAAAATATCTGAAGACAAAAAAGGATCATACAAGGTTGAAAAGAAATGAGACCTGAACACTCTTACTTTTATTATTATTATTTTTATAGTATTTCTTTTTATTGTACTTTAGAAGAAGGTTTACAGATCAGACTAGTTCCTCATTAAACAGTTAGTACACATATTGTTCTATGACATTGGTTAACAACCCCATGACATGTCAACACTCTCCCTTCTCAACCTTGGGTTCCTATTATCAGCTTTCCTGTCCCCTCCTGCCTTCTAGTCCTTGCCCCTGGGCTGGTGTGCCCCTTTAGTCTCCTTCTGTTTTATGGGCCTGTCCAATCTTTGGCTGAAGTGTGAACCTCAGGAGTGACTTCATTACTGAGCTGAAAGGGTGTCTGGGGCCATACTCTCTGGGTTTCTCTAGTCTCTGTCAGCCCAGCAAGTCTGGTCTTTCTTTTTGAGTTACAATTTTGTTCTACATTTTTCTCCAGGTCTGTCTGGGACCCTCTATTGTGGTCCCTGTCAGAGCAGTCAGTGGTAGCCATGCACCACCTAGTTGTATTAGACTCAGTCCGGTGGAGGCCAGGGTAGATGTGTTCCATTGGTCCTTTGGGCTAATTTTTCCCTTGTTATCTTTGGTTTTCTTCATTCTTCCTTGGTCCTGAAAGGGGTGAGACCAGTGGAATATCCTAGATTGCCATTCATAGGCTTTTAAGACCCCAGATGCTACTCCCCAAAGTAGAATGTAGAACATTGTCTTTATAAACTATGTTATGCCAATTGAGCTAGACTTTCCCCGAGACCATGGTCCCCATAGCCCTCAGCCCAGCAATTCGGTTCCTCAGGGAGTTTGGATGTATCTGTGGAGCTTCCATGACCTTGTCTTGTACAGGTTGTGAACACTTTTGTTTTATTTACTCAGACATTCCCTTCAAAATTCTACCTGCTTTGAAATAGTTTATGGTTTGAGAACTTAGACAGGTAACACATTCAGAAATACAGCTAGAAGTGCTGACTTCCTCATCTCTCAACTCTCTATGTCAATCCATTGTTTACACTGTTTCTAGATAAATATTTTCACTTTCAATCTTATCACTCTCTCCCTGCTCAAAAACCTCCACTGCCTCCTCGTTGCCTGCTTAATTAAGCCTTAAATCTTCACCTTGGTATTCTAGAAACTGCACAACATGGCCTCAACAGACAGGTTGTCTATGATTATGCCACTGCCAAATGTCAAGATGGAAGCCCTGGTGGTGTAGTGGTTAAGAGTTCGGCTGCTAACCAAAAGGTCAGCAGTTTGAATCCACCAGGTGCTACTTGGAAACTGTATGGGGCAGTTCTACTCTGTCCTGTAGGGTCGCAGTGACTCGACAGCGATGGGTTTGTTTGTTTGTTTTTGGTTTTTTAAATGTCAGGATGCTTTTGAACCAAGGCGGCCTTGCCTTTAAAGTCTGTGTTCTTTCACCCTACTCCATTCAGCCTCTCATGTCAAACTCAGATGTGCACATAGAGACAAGCATAAGAATGGTCATTGCAGAATTGCTTGTAAGAGTAAGGAATCGGAAGCAACCTAGATATCTATCAATAGGAGAGGGGGTTAGCAAATTTGGGTAAGCTCATATAGTATAAGATTAAGAAACAATAAATGAATAGATCTCTATGTCTCAATATGAATAAATCACCAAAGCAAAATGTTGGTAGAAAATAGCAAGTTGTAGAAGGTGCCATACCAGATGATTCCATTAATGTAAAGTTTAATAATATACATATTATTTATAAAGAACAAAAATGTTATCAAGGAAAAATATAGACCAAAGTCAGGACAGTGGTTATCTCTATGGAGGGAGGAAAAACAGTCCAATTGAGAAGGGTACAAAGGGGGTGTGAACCGTTTTGTTACATTGTAGTTCTTAAAAAGAAAGATCTAGAAAACAATGTGGTGAACAATTAACTTGGGTATATATTATCGTAATTATGGTATCTTCTGTCTTCTCTCTAGGTTAAAAATATTACACAAAACAAATATATAGGAAAAAAAATAATCAAAAAGTTATACAACAAAATTTTAACTTTTTATCTCAGGGTAATGAGATTGTGGGTAATTCTGTTCTCTTTGCTTCCCTATATTTTCTTAAATTTAAAAAAATAAGTATTCTTACTTTTGTAATAGGAAAATAAATAATAATGCTATTTAAGTACATAAACTCAAGCTTCGATTCCTTAGGAGTGAAACATGGATTTTCCTCTATCAAAAAGTATTTCTCCTTCTCAGAAGAAGCTAAAAGCCATAATTTAAGTTTCTCCAGGCTTCTATTGTAAAACACTCTTTTCAGTTTCTCATAATTATAGGAGGCTTAACTACATTTTTTAACTACATCATCTGGAGCTTAGCCCAGAGGTAATATACAATTTAAGAGTTCACATCACTAGGGGAACACTAACTTTTTATTTTCAGACTTCTATGTAAATTGATAAGCTGACCTAGTGAACTTGCATTTAAAATTCTGGCCTATGTACCTGTGGATGAAACATGAGACATTATCTTTAAAAATATGAAGTGGTTCTTTAATCTTTTTTTTTTTTTTTTCCATTCACCTTTAGAGGCAGTAACAATGTAGGAACATGAATCCTGGAGATAAGTTTCAGTCCATGTTTCCACAATGCTTCAAATCTAAACTGTTTCAAAATATGATTGGACGGTCAAATTAGTTGTTACCAGTTCATTAATTTAGTATGGTAACCAAACCAAACAAAACAGTTATTTGATGGTTTATTACAGAATGGAGGGTAGTATATTATTTAGGATGTCTAACTGCCCAAAAAAAAAAAAAACAGCCTTAAACCTCAGAGGCTTAATAAGTTTAGTTCTTGCTAACGTAAACTTCAGAGCAGATGTTTCCAGCTGAGCAGCGTTTCTGGGAAACTTCCCACTAAGTAGTGACTCTTCATTCAAAGCTTCTTCCTTCTGGATCTGCTTTGGAATCCTTCCTCTGCTGGATGCTCTGTATCCAGCTCAGAGACAGGAATGAAAGCTTACAGGATCTCCTGAGAGGTTTTGGGGGGTTAGCGTCCAAGTGACAGTATATAACCATACCTACATTCCATTGGACAGAATTGGTTTCATGGCTTCACTAGATGCAATCATGTTGGGAGAATGTCGCCCTTCCAAGATGAAATGAATTGATGAACATATAACATTGTTTTTGCCATGGGCTAAAATATACAGAGCTGAGCTCATGACTTACTGTCTACATTTCTATAGTCCTTCCCTGGCAGAGCTGAGCTCATGACTTATTGTCTATATTTCTATTGTCCTTCCCTGGCTGCAGAATCCAAAACTAAGGTCAGCCATCTTCTCTTTCTGAGTTATAACTAGAATGTCAGGAGTCTATAATGACTCCAGAGGGAAAGTCAACCCGTACCCATTGCTGTCGAGTCAATTCTGACTCATAGCGACCCTATAGGACAGAGTAGAACTACCCCCATAGAGTTTCCAAGGAGCGCCTGGTAGATTTGAACTGCTGACCTTTTGGTTAGCAGCTGTAGCACTATGCCACCAGGGAAAGTCAAGACAGATTAATGTCACTAATAGGGAGCCAGGTAACGAATACATAATAAGGGCTAGCCTCTATAATATCCAGCCTATACTATTTACTCATAGTGACTATGAGTAAGTAGATACAATTTGCAGTTAAATAATTAGAAATCAGAGGGATTATGGAACACAACCAAAGTCACATATTCAGGCATTGGTAAACATAGGATAGAGTACAGGTCTTCTGTCACCTAGCCCAAAATTTTTCACTGACCTAGCATTCCAAGATTAATACACAAAGTTCAATAAACAACTTTGTTAGGTGGGAACAGAGAAGTTGTTTCCCAGTGCTATTGCTGATAAAACTCAAATTTAAGTCACTCCTATTCGCTGCACCTCAAATACTAAAATTGACTACGATAACTAAATTAACGATTCTAAATAAGCAAACTAAACCTTAGAAGGCAAAGAATTAAAAGGAAATGCTTGAACTATATCCTCCAAAATTCATAAGTATAATGTTTATCTTGTAGTCGCTGGGCGTTCTGGAATCGATTCCTACTCATAGCAACTCCATGTGACAGTATAGAACTGCCCCCGTAGGGCTTTCTTGGCTGTCTTTATGGAAGCAGATCACCAGGTCTTTCTCTTGCAGAGTAGCTGGGTGGGTTCGAACCGCTAATCTTTCCTCATGCCACTAGGGTTATTTAACTTTATCTTATCTGGTGGTTTGATCACCAAAATTTAAGCTTCTATCTATTACATAAAATCTGGAAATTTAAGTAAGAGATGCCATCAATATAAACAGTTTTTAAGAAAAAATTAGATTGCTATGTTTACTATACTTTGAAGAACACATAAAAGTTTCCCATCTTTCACAATTTAATAATCTCATTAGGCTTTTTTTTTTTCCTCGTGGTCTGCAGTGTTTCTCTGAGTTTCAAGAATGAGACCTTTTGCCAATTAAATATGCTATCAAAAGACACACTTCTATATATCACTCTCTTACTTTTTTTAATTTTGGAAAATGTCTTTCCAGTAACATAGCCCTAAAATCTTTTAAAGTAACTTAAAAAAAATAGAACATAATAGTTTTTTAAAAGTGTTTACCATAAAATTGTAGAACTGAGAGGGACTGTAGAGCTCTCTTACCACAGCCCTTTAATTTACACACGTATGTATTCATTCATTCAACAAAATTTCAATGACGTGTCAGAAGCTACTCTCAATGCTGAGGATAGAGCAGGGAACAAAATTAAAAAATCCCTGCTCTCAAGGAGTTTATATTATAAAGAGTGGAGGTAAATAGATACTAAATAAACAAGCAAAAAAATAGTAAGGCAGATGGCGATAAGTAATCTAGAGAGAGGGGAAAAAAAAGTCACCTAGAGTGCCAGAGAAACAAGGGTTTGGAATTTTAAATAAGTCTTCTGGGAAATTCTCACTGAACAAGTTTTCAGTAAAGATGTGAAGAATGTAAGAGAATAAGTTGTATGGCTTTGGGGGTGGGGCCACATTCCAGGGAGAAGGAAGTTGCAATACCTAAGAAGTTAAGCAACTTACTTAAGGTCAAACAGTGTTGGGGATAGACCCCAGATATCCTAATTTTTTTTAAATTGGTAGACATATTAAAATCAAATTAATCTTCCTAAGTATATCTCCAATCAGTCAGTCATATATATGATTACATAATATAATGACTGTAATTAATATCACTGAATTGTACATGTAAAAAAGGTTGAAATGGCATGTTTTGTTTTATATATATATATGTAAAACCAAACCCATTGCCATGGAGTCGATTCCAACTCATAGCGACCCTACAGGACAGAGTAGAGCTGCTCCACAGGGTTTCCAAGGACAGCTCATTGGATTCAAACTACTGACCTGTTGGTTAGCAGCTATAGCTCTTAACCACTGCACCACCGGGGCTATATATATATATGTGAAACCCATTGCCTTGTTCAGTCGATTCCGACTCACAGCAGCCCTATAGGACAGAGTAGAACTGCCCACAGGGTTTCCAAGGAACGGCTGGTGGAACTGCCAGCCTTTTGGTTATCAGCAGAACACTTAACCACTTTGCCACCAGGGCTCCATATATGTGTGTGTCTGTATATATATATACATATATATATATACATAAATGGCATAGTTTTGGTATGTGTATATATAATTAAAAAAAAGCCAAACCCGTTGTTGTCGAGTCAATTCCAACTCATAGCAACCCTGTAGGACAGAGTAGAACTGCCCCATAGGGTTTCCAAGGAGTGGCTGGTGATTCGAACTGCTGACCTTTCGATTAGCAGCTGAACACTTAACCACTGTGCCACCTGGGCATATTATAAATGTGAAATGGCACATGTTTTGTTATGTACAAGAAAACGTGCCGTTTCAACATTTATGTATATATGTAACAAAACGTGCCATTTCAACATTTTCTACATGTACAATTCAGTGGTATTAATTACAGTCATTATTACTAAATTTTTCCACCACCCTTAACAGATACTCAGTGCCCCCTAAGCAATGCGTCCCCCCCTCTTCCTGCCTCCTACTTGTGTTAACCACTAGTGAATTTTGGTCCCTATACATTTTTTTTTAATACATTTGCTTATTCTAGATATTTCATGTAAGTGGGATTATATAATATTTGTCCTTTTGTGGCTGGCACATTTCACTCAGCATAGTGTTTTCTAGCTCCATTCATGCTGTAGCATGTGTCAGGTCTTTATTTCTCTTTATGGCTGACTAATATTCCATTGTATGTATATACCACATTTTGTTTATCCGTTCATCTGTTGATGGGCATTTAGGTTGTTCCCATCTTTTGACTATTGTGAATAGTGCTACAATGAACATTGGTGTTTGTGTTCCTGCTTTTAATTCTTTTAGGTGTATAACTAGGAATGGAATGGCTGGGTCATATGAAAAGCATTATACTAGGTGCTTTGGCAGAGGAAGGGGAACTTCACTTTTTATAAACTTTCACATATAGATTCTTATTTAATCCCTGTGGTGGCCATTTGAGGCAATGATTATCATCACTTTCAGACACAAAAATGGGTTCAAAATGGCTAACTAACATGCCCAAAGAGCCCAGAGCTAATAAGTGACACACTAAAATTTGAACCTAGTTCTGACTCATTCTTAAATCCATGCAATTTTCACCACATCGTGAGTCTTAAATTGGATTTTAGCTTCACTGTGTGTGTTTTGTTTTTGTTTGGTTTACAGAAAAAAATGGCAGAAGAATATTATATTCTTAGTAATTTCATATTTATATTATATTTACATGGTTCAAAATTAAAAAGTTCTAGAGGGCACATGATGAGCTATTTTCCTGCTACTTTTTTTTTTTCTCCAGTCATCCAGTTCTGGTCCCCAAGGAAATCAGTTTTTTTTTTACTCCAGTGTCTTATGCATCCTTCCAGAGATATGTTATGCAAACTCATCCAGCTTTTTGGGTGTAGCTGCAATTTCAAAGACTGAATCAGAGCGAGGCCAAGAGAAACAGGGTGTGACTAATACTCTTGCCAAACCACTGGACAACATTCATGCAAAGAGAAAATCACTCTTTATATATTTTGGGACTTCTCTGTTCTCCTGCATTCTGTGCATTCCCCTCAAATTAATCTTTCTAAGTGTATCCTCGATCACTCAATCTTCCAATGATCTCTCACTACCTACTCTGTTGAGTACACACTTCCCAGGTTAAAATTAATTGCCCTATGTTTCTTGTCTTATTTACATGTAGTTTTTCCTTTTTACTCTAGTCTCCAGCAGCTAAAGTTTGCTTGGCATTCAAGATGGATTAGCACTATAATACCTAAAGGATCCCAAATTCTTTTAATGCCATCAACTGACTTTTTAATCTTCAGAACCATCTGGTGGATGGAAATCTTCCTCCTGGGTCATAAATTCAGTTGCTTAAACTCTGGAGCTGGGTGACCAACTGTCCTGGTTAGCCTAGGACTGAGGGGTTTCCCACTCTGTGAGACTTTCAGTGCTAAAATAGGGAAACTTTAGGCAAAAGAGGATGAGTTGTCTACCCTATCTGGGACAAAGATAAAGATGCTGCTTCCAGGGTTTTCCAAGGCCCTGGGTGAAATTCATGAATGTTTCTTGCTCTCATTGTTAAACAGAGACGACATGAGTAGACACAACAGGTATGGAGTACAGAGTACTGGTTTTTGAAGAGCTGACGATCACCATGATTTCTCTATGAAAGGATTTGGGGGCTTTACTGCCATGGCTGATGTTGTTACCCTTGCTCTATTACCCAAAGGTTACCTGCTTTTCCAAAGCTGCCTGCTTCTTCTAAAGTGCTGACTAAGTGGTGCGGATGCTATGTCATCTTATATCATTCTCCCTCAAATCACAATTGGGCAAACGATGTAGATGTCTTAGTTACCTAGTGCTGCCATAACAAATTATACCGTAAGCGGGTGACTTTAAAGAACAGAAATATATTTTCTGACAGTTTTGAAGACTGGAAGCCCAAATCAAGGCATCAGCTTTAAGGGAGAATCCTTCCTTGTTGGTAGCCCAGGGAGTTCCTTGGCATTCCTTGGCCTTCTTTGGTGTTCCTTGACGTCTGTCTTACCCCAGTGTGTGTCTCTGTATCTACTCTGCTCTTTTTATAACTCAGAAGAGGTTATGTTTAGGACTCATCCTATTCTGGTATGACCTAATTAACATAGCAAAGAAAACCCTATTTCCAAACGGGATCACATCCACAGATACAGGGGTCAGGAATTCAACACATATTTTTGGGGAGGGGGGACATAATTCAATCCATAACAGTAGGTATGAATAACAGATTTTAGCGGCTGCTGGTCCCCACCCAGACTACTTTCCCTGGACTGGTGCACCCATTCCTCATCTACTGTGAGTGTTGGCTGCTAATGGGCCACAGTTGCCCCCCTTCTCTGGAGAATTGCATTTCTCTCTGCCAAAGGAGACTCTCCTCACCCAGAGAGTTGCATATTCCCCGTCCCGCAAGGACAACAATTGACAAATGACTGACTGACATAGGGTTACAAAAATTAACCCTCTTGCTTCAAGATGGAACCAACCCATTTGTGCCTCAGAGTTTACCATGAACCAGGTTGAAACTAGTCTCCAGTTGATTCTACTTCCTTACTTAGCTTTCTTTCTCTGCCCTATCCTGCTTCCCTCATTCCCTCTCTCATGAAATCACTCCTTAAATATGTCATTTGGTAGGGTGATCAAATCATCCTGGCTTGCCCTGGACGTCCCCAACTTTAGCACTGAAAGTCCTACCTCCTGGGAAATCCCTTGTTCCTAGGCAAAAAATAACAGTTGGTCACTCCACACGTGAACAGAAATCCCTATTTCAGGCTCTGCTTCTAGGGAAATTGACATCAGCTTACATTAGATGTGAGCTAGGGTTGTGAGTGTGTAGTAACCTACTAGACAATGGGATTGGTGGTATGGTGTTAGGAACTGGGCAGGATCCCACTTAGTCCATTGGGTTCTCTTGAGTAAGTTAGAAAATGCACCCCCCTGGTCTGAAGCAATCCCACTGACACCTGGCTTGGTAAACTGTAGTTGCCTTTTTGTAGAGGAAAAGGCATCCTTTCTTCTGATGGAATGCAGCTCCATGCCAGGATGGATGACTTGGCAATAAGGGTGCAGGCTGGATTTCATCACCTCTCATCAGCTGGGCTTGGCACCTTTGTGCAGTGCACACGCCGAATGGTCATACACAGCAGCCCTGGGGTAAAGCAGTGAGAGCACTCCTGACCCATGCTTTATTTTGTCTACATCTTCACTCTCCCTGTCAGGGGAATGATGTCAGAGTGACAAAGTCAGATATGCAAGAGTATTAATCTTTGCTTGGGCTAATGGAGATATATGCAATTCAGTAAGTCAGGAGAAAACCAGTCTAGGGAAAGTCAAAGCAACTGCCTCTTTTCTGTAGATTAGTACATGAATTCTATTCCTGACTTGGCAAGGGAAGACTCAAAACTTAAACTCTTTGTGTTCCATGTTCTATGAAGTAATTTAGTTAGAACTACTCCTTGGATAGACACATGGTTACTCTGAACTGAACTGTCACCACCACTTGAAAGTAAGGCTTTTAAAAATCATAGTCAACTTTATTATTTTTGGCGTTAAATCGACAACACAGAACTACTAGCATCTCAGACAATAGTTGGCTGGCAAGTAGAAATAGGACATGTTTTAAAACTATAGTTTTCAAGTGTCCAAATAATCTTAACTAATTAGGTCTATAAATCACCCCTGGAGTGGAATCCGTTTGAGAACCATCTTACTGCAACATAACATCTTATTTCAGTGAATCTTTCCCTTATCCATGGATCCCAGTATAGGGCTCTAAGTTGTGGAGAAAAGTGATTTTTTTGTTTTACACTTCTTGATGTGCTGCCCAAAACAATGGAACAACAACAACAAAAAGACATCCTTTAAAGTAACAAAAACTTTAATGACCCAGGAGTGAACCAGGCCACAGGAGGAGTGAACTTTGCTTTATTTCCAGTTGAGCTTTACAGAAAGAGTTAGGCTTTGCTGAATGCCTTTCTAAAGCTTTGTGTTAAAACCATATCCAATAATACTGTAACTGGGTCATTACCCACACACTGCCAGGCCACTGTTTCAAAAAAGGACTGATACAATCTCATGGACAGTTAAAATTGGAACTCCTCCCCTGACATCTCCAAAATTCATACGGGCTGACAGGAGTTATTTAACTTGTGGAGATGGAGGGGAGAGAACTGACTTAGGGAATCACCATCCAGTGTTTCAGGAAACAGTGACAGAATTAGACCTTTTGGGCAAATATACAGAAAGTACAAAAGGAGGGTGTTCTTGGCTCCTGAAGTTGGTAAACAGGGCATGGGAAGTCATAGAAAATGCAGAAACTGCTTAGGCAATATCCAGATGAATACTGGACAGATCATTTCCCCCAGTCTCTGAACACTTTGATGTTCCAAAGAATTTTACCAAGAAAATAAAGGACAGGGAAAAAGTAAAAGTCAAGCAGAGCTTCAATCATTTCAGCCTTCTTACATTGCTTTCTTCTCCCCAAGGACTGCTGCTCATCTTCACTCCATCTCCTTTCCCAGTAGAGAACCTTGGCCCTACCATAGAACCTGCCCATTTGATAAGTGTCTTCCAATGTGATTTCACTTGAGAGCATTTCCTTGATGGGAGTTTAGAGGCTGAAGCTGACTCTCACCTGCAATGCTACTCCTTCCAGGAATAGAGAACAATCGCTAGTTTCACATAGTTGCCTGCCTCATGAGACCAGTTTCTCTTCCCAGCAGGCCGGCTACATTATGGCTCACTTTAGACAACCAGGCCACCACCCCCCAACCCTGGCACCTTCATTCAGGCATATCACCATAAACTGCAAAGGGAAATATCTCCAATTCTCAATCATGGATACTTCCATTGATCATAAATTTGCTTCTTGTGTCTTGTAGAATCAGGGGTGCATCATCCAATAGGCAAAGTAAGCACAGTGCTTACCTTGCTTACCAGGTTTTTAATGTGGTGAAGCCCATGTGAAATTGTTCGCTACAGATTAGTAAGTAAGCACAAGTAAACCCATGCTTACCTTGCTTAGTGGGTCATCTGCCTCTGTTAGGGATTGTAAATTTGAAAGAAGACTTTGATTCTGTAGGAAGATGCTGTGGTGTTGGGAGACAGACAGACACCAGCCATACCTAGAAGCAGAATATTTGATGTGGTGAAAAAATGTGAAATTTTTCACTACAGATATCTGGTAAGCAACATAAACACTATGCCTACCTTGCCTATTGGATAATCCACCCCTGTGTAGAATAAGGTCTGAAAGCAGAGATCTTACTCTGTTGATTTTTATTATAGCTACTATTATTTAGTGGAAAGGCAGGAGAGGCTTCCTTTGGATATGATGTTTAAGCTGAGACAAAATAGAGTAGAGCATTCCAGATGAGAGAATAGCCCTGATATGGCAGGGAGCATGGCACACATTCAAGAAATAGGCCAAGACGACTGAGCCATAGAGAAAGATTGGTGTGAGATGGGACTGGTGAGGTAGGCAGGGGCCAGAAAATTTAGAGATACTGGCATGTTAAGGATTTTATTTTCCCCAATGGAAAATGAGATGTCACTCTGAGGACTAAGGTGTGCCTGACACAAACCATGATATTTCCAATTGCCTCATATGCATGCGAAAGCTGGACAATGCATAAGAAAGACCGAAGAAGAAATGATGCCTTCAAATTGTGGTATTGGTGAAGAAAATTTAATATATCATGGACCTCCAGAAGAAAAAACCAAGTCTGTCTTGGAAGAAGTACAGCTAGAATGACCCTTTGAAGTGTAGGTGGTAAGTCTTTCTCTCACGTATTTTGAACATGTTATCAGGAGGGAAAGTTCTGCTGCTATTCATAAGGGTTTCACTGCCTAATGCTTTTCAGAAGTAGACTGCTGGCAGAGAGTACCAGAAGGATGTTTACCTGTGTTTTATTGACTATGCAAAGGCATTCGACTGTGTGGATCATAACAAACTATGGATAACACTGCGAAGAATGGGAATTCCAGAACACTTAATTGTGCTCATGAGGAGCCTGTACATAGATCAAGAGGCAGTTGTTCGGACAGAACAAGGGGATCCTGATTGGTTTAAAGTCAGGAAAGGTGTGCATCAGGGTTGTATTCTTTCACCATACCTATTTAATCTGTATGCTGAACAAATAATGCGAGAAGCTGGACTATATGAAGAAGAACGGGGCATCAGGATTGAAGGAAGACTCATTAACAACCTGTGTTATGCAGATGACACAACCTTGCTTGCTGAAAGTGAAGAGGACTTGAAGCACTTACTAATGAAGATCAAAGACCGCAGCCTTCAGTATGGATTACACCTCAACATAAAGAAAACAAAAATCCTCACAACTGGACCAATGAGCAACATCATGATAAATGGAGAAAAGATGGAAGTTGTCAAGGATTTCATTTTACTTGGATCCACAATCAACAGCCATGGAAGCAGCAGTCAAGAAATCAAAAGACGCATTGCATTGGGCAAATCTGCTGCAAAGGACCTCTTCAAAGTGTTGAAGAGCAAAGATGTCACCCTGAAGACTAAGGTGCGCCTGACCCAAGCCATGGTATTTTCAGTCACATCATATGCATGTGAAAGCTGGACAATGAATAAGGAAGACCGAACAAGAGTTGACTCCTTTGAATTGTGGTGTTGGTGAAGAATATTGAATATACCATGGACTGCCAAAAGAATGGACAAATCTGTCTTGGAAGAAGTGTGGCCAGAATGCTCCTTAGAGGCAAGGATGACGAGACTGCGTCTTTCATACTTTGGACATGTTGTCAGGAGGGATGAGTCCCTGGAGAAGGACATCATGCTTGGCAGAGTACAGGGTCAGTGGAAAAGAGGAAGACCCTCAGTGAGGTGGATTGACACAGTGGCAGCAACAATGAGCTCAAGCATAACAACAATTGTAAGGATGGCGCAGGACCGGGCAGTGTTTCGTTCTGTTGTGCATAGGGTCGCTATGAGCCAGAGCTGACTCGACGGCACCTAACAACAACAATCAGGAGGGACCACTCCCTGGAGAAGGACATCATGCTTGGTAAAGTAGAGGGCGGGTGAAAGGGAGGAAGACCCTCAACAAGATGGGTAGACACAGTGGCTGCAACAAAGTGTTCAAACAGAGGCAATTGTGAGGATGGCTCAGGACCAGGCAGTGTTTTCTTCTGTTGTACATAGTGTAGCTACGAGTGGGAACTGACTGTACGGTACTGAACAACAACAATCTTTTATATGTTGAGGCAATGATTTTCAGATGCCCAATCTTAACCCTCCCAAGTGTTTCCTCTTAGCACATCTTATGTAAAAAAAACCCATGTAGATCCCATAAAAATCTTTCAACTACTTAATGATTCCTAAAAGTCTATTCAGATAGGAAAACTGAGGCTATTTACAAGTTCAGAAACTAAGCTGAGAACCCCTTGGTGATACCAAAAAAAAAAAAAAAAAATCAAACCCGTTGCCATCGAGTTGATTCCAACTCATAGCGACCCTACAGGTCAGGGTGGAACCGCCCCATAGAGTTTCCGAGGAGCACCTGGTAGACTTGAACTGCAGACCTTTTGGTTAGCAGTGGTAGCACTTAACCATTACACCATCAGGGTTTCCCCCTTGGTGACAGGCATGCTATTTCATTCATTTTTCATTCATTCCTCTGTAATTAGTTAAGGTAAATAAGCACAAGTTGGAGTTGACTTGATGGCAACTGGTTGTTTTCTGCAAGACATAAATCTGGAAATTTCTGACTTACCACAAGAAAAAAAATTTTTTTTCTCACTTCTTGCTCCAGTGTGGGCCAACTAAAGGGAGGGATGGCTCTGCTCCATGAAGTGATTCAGGAACCCAGGCTTTTTGTATCTCATAATTCTGCTCTCCTTGAGGTCCTTGGAGTCCTCTCCATTCAGCCTATGGATGAGGAAAGAGAGAGAGGATCATGAGTGCAGAGTTTCTATGGGTCCTGGAAGAGTTACCTAGCCATTTTGCTTGCATTCTATTGGCCAGTACTCAGACACATGTTCACATCTAATAGCAATGGAGGTTGGAAAAAATGAATCTAGCTGTGTGCCTAGTAAGAATAGAAAAAATGCAGACAGGGTGAGTGCTACCTCTCTCTTCCTCACTCAGTATGTGCCAAATGTTCTATTAGGCATTTGTGATTCCATATTAAACATAGTAGACATGATTTCTGCTCTCATGATGTGTAGTGGGAAATAAGACAAATAAACAGAAAACTAAAATACACTGGGGAAATCTAATGGTCTCTGGGAGCAGGTAAAAGAAATAACTAACCTAAAACTGATGGGTCTTACTTGGTGCTTAGCACATTATGTGGTATATAGCAGGCAATTAACAAATGTTTGGGGGAACGTTGCTGTTGTTAGGTGCCATGCAGTCAGTTCTGACTCATAGCAACCCCTCCATACAACAGAATGAAACACTGCCTGGTCCTGCGCCATCCTCATAATCGTTGTTATGCTTGAGCCCATTGTTGCAGCCATTGTCAGTCCATCCCTTTGAGAGTCTTCCTCTTTTTCGCTGACCCTCTACTTTACCAAACATGATGTCCTTCTTCAGGGACTGGTCCCTCCTGATAACATGTCCAAAGTATGTGAGAAGAAGTCTCGCCATCCTTGCTTCTAAAGACATCAATTCTTCTTTATTCATTGTCCAGCTTTCACATGCATATGAGGTGACTGAAAACACCATGGCTTGAGTCAGGCCCATCTTAGTCCTCAAAGTGACATTTTTGCTTTTTAACACTTTAAAGAGATCTTTTGCAGCAGATTTGCCCAATGCAATGCATTGTTTGATTTCTTGACTGCTGCTTCCCTAGGCGTTAACTACGGATCCAAGTAAAATGAAATCCTTGACAACTTCAATATTTTCTCCATTTATCATGATGTAGCTTATTGGTCCAGTTGTGAGTATTTTTGTTTTCTTTATGTTGATATGTAATACATACTGAATGACTGTTCTTCTTCATATAGTCCAGCTTCTTGGAATATTTGCTCAGCATACAGATTGAATAAGTATGGTGAAAGGATACAACCTTGATGCACGCACACCTTTCTTGACTTTAAACCATGCAGTATCCCCTTGTTCTGTTCAAACGACTGCCCCTGGGTCTAAGTACAGGTTCCTCATGAGTACAATTAAGTGTTCTGGAATTCCCATTCTTTACAATGTTATCCATAATTTGCCATGATCCCCACAGTCGAATGCCTTTGCATAGTTAATAAAACACAGGTAAAATATTTCTGGTATTTTCTACTTTCAGCCATGATCCATTTGACGCCAGCAATGATATCCTTTGTTCCATGTCCTCTTCTGAATCTGCCTTGAACTTCTGGCAGTTCCCTGGCAATGTACTGTTGCAATTGCTTTTGAATTATCTTCAGCAAAATTTTACTTGTGTGTGATATCAATGATACTGTTCGATAATTTTCACATTCTGTTGGATTACCTTTCTTTGAAATGGGTACAAATATGGAACTTTTCCAGTCAGTTGGCCAGGTAGCTGTCTTCCAAATTTCTTAGTATAGACAAGTGAGCACTTCCAGCACTGCATTTGTTTGTTAAAACATCTCAACTGGTGTTCAGTCAATTCCTGGAGACTTGTTTTTCACTAATGCCTTCAGTGTAGCTTGGACCTCTGTTCAGTACCATCGGTTTTTGATCATATGTTGCCTCCTGAAGGTTGAATGTTGACCAATTCTTTTTGGTACAATAACTCTGTATTTTCCTTCCATCTTCCTTTGATGCTTCCTATGTCGTTTAGTGTTTTTCCTGTGGAATCCTTCAATATTGCAACTCAAGGCCTGAATTTTTTCTTCAGTTCTTTCAGCTTGAGAAATGCTGAGTGTGTTCTTCCTTTTTGGTTGTCTACCTCCAGGTCTTTGTACATGTCATTATAATACTTTACTTTGTCTTCTCGAGCAGCCCTTGGAAATCTTCTGCTCAGCTCTTTTACTTCATCACTTCTTCCTTTTGCTTTAGCTACTCTACATTCAAGAGCAACTTTCAGAGTCCGTTCTGACATCCATTTTGGTCTTTTCTTTCTTTCCTGTCTTTTTAATGACCTCTTGCTTTCTTCACGTATGATGTCCTTGACGTGATTCCACAACTGGTCTGGTCTTCAGTCATTAGTGTTCAGTGCGTCAAATCTATTCTTGAGATGGTCTCAATTCAGGTGAGATATACTCAAGGTCGTACTTTGGCTCTTGTGGACTTGTTCTAATTTTCTTCAACTTGAACTTGAACTTGCATAGAGCTGTTGATGGTCTGTTCTATAGTCAGCCCCTGGCCTTGTTCTGACTGATGATATTGAGCTTTTCCACAGATGTAGTCCATTTGATTCCTATATATTCCATCTGGTGAGATCCACATGTATAGTCGACATTTATGTTGTTAAAAAAGGGCGTTTGCAATGAAGAAGTCATTGGTTTTGCAAGATTCTATGATGCTATCTCTGACGTCATTTCTATCACCAAGGCCATATTTTGCAGGTACCGTTCCTTCTTCTTTGTTTCTAACTTTCGTATTCCAGTTGTCAGTAATTATCAATGCACCTTGGTTGCATGTTTGATCAATTTCAGACTGCAGAAATAGGTAAAAATCTTCAATTTCTTTGTCTTTGGCCTTAGTGGTTGCTGTGTTAATTTGAATAATAGTTGTATTAGTTGGTCTTCCTTGTAGGCGTATGGATATTATCCTATCACTGACAGCATTGTGCTTCATAATAGTTCTTGAAATGTACTTTTTAATGATGAACGTGACATCATTCCTCTTCAAGTTGTCATTCCTGGCATAGTAGACTATATGATTGTCTAATTCAGAATGGCCACTACCAGTCCATTTCAGCTTACTAGTACCTAGGAAGCAAGGTTGGCAAGACTATGTCTCACATACTTTGGACACGTTATCAGGAGGGATCAGTCCCTGGAGAAGGACATCATGCGTGGTAAAGTAGAGGGTCAGTGAAAGAGAGGAAGACCCTCAACAATATAAATTTATTCAGTGGCTGCAACAACGGGCTCAAGTATAACAAGGATTATGAGGATGGCACAGGTCAAGGCAGTGTTTTGTTCTGTTGTACACAGGGTCTCTATGAGTAGGAATTGACTCGATGGCACCTAACAACAACAACAAGTGCCTGGGATATTGGGGAATAAATGAGAGTAATATTTTTGTTAAGAGCACATACATATATCCACTCTCAGAATTTATAGTTTCCTCATGCAACGCACTCAACCTTAACCCCAGATATTGGAATGTTGTCTGCCAAAAGGGGCAGATTTTATTTATTTATTTATTTATTTTCAGTATCATAAACATGTTCTTTCATTGATAATCGCAGAGAGCTAAAAAGAAAATATAGGAATAATCAAAATTGCATTAAAGATCCATATGTTATTAAATAGGGAAGATCATGTCAGTTTCTAAAATATCAGAGAAGCATAGGAAAATAATTCTCAGTTAAGATCTCATGTTTTAAATTGGTTTACAGCCACTTGACATTTTATTTTCCCAAATGCATGGGAAGCTCTCCAGAGATATACAGGGGGCACAACTAGTAAATGAATGACTTGACAAATGATGAGTTTTGCTGCTTAACGGTTACTATGGGCACAAACTTCCAGGAGGACAATTTATCTTGGCCACAGGAGGCAGTGATATTCAGTGGTCAAGCACCCAGATTTTGTACTCCAGTGGCCTGACCTTGATTCCTGAAACCACTGCTAGCTAGATTCCCGATCCTAATAGGACTGAATGACATAATGCAAGTGTTAGTGCACTGCCTGGCACACAGTTAATGTGTATTCATATTGGATACCATCATTGTTAATAGCCATGTGAATCATGAGGAAAGAAAGTGGGACTACTCTTTACCACTAGGTCATTTCAACTATGACAATAGACTCAAAATCTTTCTGTCTAATTGTGATTTCCAGCTGTGTTCAGATTCTTCAAGATGCCACAGATCGTGAAGCAATAAAATAACAGGCCCGGTTTAAAGTAAGCTCAGATAATTCATAATCTGAACAATCACGACTTTCTGCCTGCCTTTTTATTTTCATTTCCAGCTGAGTGCTGTTTTCTTTCCATGCTCGTATCTGAATAAACACTTAAATTAATATAAATGAGCAGCAACCATGTCCCTGATTAATACAATATTGTGTTCGCCCTTTAACATAGGTGGAAACATCTCTGAAAGCCAGGATTGATGGCCACGGGGAAGAGAAGATGCACTTCAACCGTACACATTTCCTGAATGATCAGCTTTGCATGACCTTCATATAAAACCCAAAGGAGTTTATTGGCCTTGTGCTTGAGCACATCTCAAGCGAAGGCAACTGCCTTTCCTCATGGTAGAAGTGAAAGGTTTTAGATTAGGAAGCAGATGAGGTTAAATTACTTCATTATTTACTCATTGGGGGAAAAAATCAATTTCTGGAATATAATCCTATTGACCTGACTGGCACCAACCAGGAGCATAAGTAATCACAACCCTAAAATAAATATCCGCTCTTGCCTTGAAAAGACACCTATGCTAACCATTCTCCTTTATACATTAAGGGTGTCAAATAACCATGCAAACCAAGCTCAAGGCTAATGGGCCTCTTTTTTGAATTTGTCACTAAAATGGGATGGTGAAATTTTGCTTATATTGTTCTGGCCTTGTAAAAGTCACACTTCATATGATCATGGTTGTGTGTAATTTCCTTTCTCCAGTTAATACTAAGATTATTATGTTGTCAGACAATAGTAAAATGGTAAGCAAACATCACTGAAACAAAAACGTAAACCAGTTATGCTAAGGAGTTAACACGTTCACATACCATCAGCAACAAATTATGGTGCAGTATAACGTGCATAATAAATTTTAACCCTCTCTCCAGAACCAGGAGACATAATGATCTAATCCTACTTTCTTTCTCATGGAAATGTGAAGATACTTCTTCTTCCAGCTTTGTCCTCTAGCAAGGATTTCCTAAGCTTCCATCATGTTGAATTTAACCTTGCAAGGATTTTTAATTAACAGCGATGATCCACAAGCCATGATTTATACGCGAGAAAGATGCCCTATTTTATCTTCTTTCCCCAGGCTTTGATATATGGATGCTTCTAATAAGCCAAAGATAAAAGTGGTATGGACCAAAAAGCACCTATTTTCTTCAAGATGCACATTAAGACTGCAGCTGTCAACAAGGGAATAAGTAGAGCCCAGGCAACGGAGGAAGTAAAGGAAGGAGAAAATGATCAAGGTTTAGTTTATGTATTTATGATAAGGTCCTAATTTTTTTTTTCTGGAAATACTGAATTTCTACTCCAAGTAAAGCACTATATTCAAAAACTAGTTTGGCCAGGGGATGTATGAGGTATTTCTTAAAGTAATGTGATTCTATTTTAAAGAAAAATTCTTAAATTTACCCGTTTGAGTTCGCGCTGTTCACAAGGCTATCCACTTTTTCCAATAACGCTGCTGTAAGTGGAGCTGAAAATACATTAGCATCTCTTTTCTGGTTTAACTCTTGGAGATGTTGGCACTTTCTTTTGAATGCACCTAGTACTGGAAAATCAAAATTTTTTGTGACTAGACTGAGAATCTGAAAACCTATCTTCTAGTCCTGGCTCTGCTATAAATCAGCTGGTTGACCTTGCGCTGTCACTTAATCCTTCTGGGTCACCGCTTACATATATAAAGGTATGATTTTACTTCATTACTGCCGAGGGCCTTTCTGACTATAAAAGGATACAATTTTGTGACCTGATACTTGGAAAGAGACAGAACTCAGTGTTGAAACTGGAGAAATACAATTTTATGTTTAGAAAGAGAAATGCTTATGAAGCTATTCATTCAACAAGTATTTTTTGAGGGCCTATTATGTGCCAGGCACACTCGCTTGGTGCTGGAGATACATCAGTGAACAGAACAAAGAGTCCTGTAGAACTCAAATTATAACTTAGGGAGATAGATAATAGATAATGAATGCAGCAAACAGCTTGTCTTAGTTAACCTAGTGCTGCCACGACAGAAATGCCACAAGTGGATGGCTTTAACAAACATAAATTTATTTTCTCACAGTTTAAAAAATCAAACCAAACCTGTTGCCGTCAAGCTGATTCCGACTCATAGTGTCCAGAGCAGCTGGTGGATTCAAACTGCTGACCACTCGCAGTTTAGGAGGCTAGAAGTCTGAATTCAGGACACCAGCTCTAGGGGAAGTCTTTCTCTGTCAGCTCTGGGGGCAGGTCCTTGTCTTCTCTTCAGCTTGTTTCTTGGTTCCTTGGCGATCTCCATGTGGTTTGGCATCAGTCCTCCCCCACCTCTGCTCTGCTTGCCCATCCAATCTCCTTTATACCTCAAAAGAGATTGACTCAAGATATACCCCCCACCAATCCTGCCTCCCCAGCATAACAAAGACAACTCATTCCCAAATGGGATTATAACCACAGTATGTCTGGATTTACAACACATACTTTTGGGGAACACAATTCAATCCATAACACAAATCAATTATACAGTACTATATTGTATTATAGGGATCTGGGTAGTGCAAATGGTTAAGTGCTTGACTGCTAGCCAAAAAGTTGGCGGTTCAAATCCATCCAGCGGTACCTCAAAAGACAAGCCTGGTGATCTGCTTGGAAAGGTCACAGCCTTGAAAACCCTGTGGAGCAGTTCTACTCTGCAACATACGGGGTTGCAATGAGTTGGAAGCAACTTGACAGCACTTAACAACAACATAATATATTATAGAGTGATGAGTACAATGGACAAAATAAAATAGAGAGTAAGGTAAGGAGGAGGGAGAGTGCTGTGGTTGTGGGGCTGAAAAGGAGTGGGCAGGCGGCGTTATTAAATAGAGTGGTCAAGGAAGATCTCATTAAGAAGGTGAGGTTGATGCAAAGACTTTGAGGAGGTGAGGGAGTCACCCAAATGACATCGAGTGGAAAAGTGATTCAGACAAAGTGCACAGCAAAAGCAAAGGCCCTGAGGAAGGATCCTGTGTGTCTTGTTTTAGGAAGAACAGAGATCCCAGTGTGGCTGGAGTTGACTGAGCTAGGAGGATATGGTAGGAGAGAGCTCAGAGTAACAGGTCTGCTCATAGAGAGCCTGGAGGGCCATTGTAAGGACTTTGTCAATTTATTCCAAGTGAGATGGGAGCCATTGTGGGGCTGTGAGTGGGGAAGTGACATGATCTGACTTACACTCATAGAGAATCACTCTGGCTCTTGTACTGAGAATTATTAGTAGGGGAGCAGCATAATGCCTACCAGATTCCTCCATGTTATGAAATGTTTCACAGATTCATCATTATTCTTTATCGATGCGTAGTATTCCATTGTGTGAATATACCATAATTTATTTATCCATTCATCCATTGATGGCACCTTGGTTGCTTCCATTTTTTTTGCTATTGTAAACAGTGCTGCAATGAACATGGGTGTGCATATATCTGTTCATGTAAAGGCTCTTATTTCTCTAGTTTATATTCCAAGGAGTGGGATTGCTGGATCATACAGTATTTCTATTTCTAGTTTTTAAGGAAGCACCAAATAGATTTCCAAAGTGGTTGTACCATTTTATATTCCCACCAGCAGTGTATAAGTGTTCCAGTCTCTCCATAACCTTTCCAACACTTATTATTTTGTATTTTTTGGATTAATGCCAGTCTTGTTGGAGTGAGATGGAATCTCATTGTAGTTTTGATTTGTATTTTCTCTAGTGGCTAATGATCGTGAGCATTTCCTCATGTATCTGTTAGCTACCTGAATGTCTTCTTTAGTGAAGTGTCTGTTCGTATCTTTTGCCCATTTTTTAATTGGGTTATTTCTTTTTGTAGTTGAGTTTTTGCAGTATCATGTAGATTTTAGAGATCAGGCTTTGATCGGAGATGTCATAGCTAAAAACTTTTTCATAATCTGTAGGTAATCTTTTTACTCTTTTGGTGAAGTCTTTGGATGAGCATAAGTGTTTGATTTTTAGGAGCTCCCAGTTATCTAGTTTCTCTTCTGCATTGTTAGTACTGTTTGTATACTGTTTATGTCATGTATTAGGGCTCCTTACCTTGTCCCTATTTTTTCTTCCATGATCTTTAGTGTCTTAGATTTTATGTTTAGGTCTTTGATCCATTTTGAGTTAGTGTTTGTGCATAGAGTGAGGTATGGGTCTTGTTTCATTTTTTTGCAGATGGATATCCAGTTATGCCAGCATCATTTCTTAAAAAGGCTGTCTTTTCCCCATTTAACTGACTTTTGAGCCTTTGTCATACATCAACTGCTCCTATGTGGATGGATTTATGCCTGGATTCTCAGTTCTGTTCCATTGGCCTATGTATCTGTTGTTGTACCAGTACCAGGCTGTTTTGACTACTGTGGTGGTATAATAGGTTCTAAAATCAGGTAGAGTGAGGCCTCCCACTTTTTTCTTCTTTTTCAGTAATGCTTTCCTTATCCAGGGCCTCTTTCCCTTCCATATGAAGTTGGTGATTTGTTTCTCCATCTCATTAAAGAATGTCGTTGGAATTTGGATGGGAATTGCATTGTATCTATAGATCGCTTTTGGTAGAATAGACATTTTTACAATGTTAAGTCTTCCTGTCCATGAGCAAGGTATGTTTTTCACTCATGTAAGTCTCTTTTGGTTTCTTGCAGTAATGTTTTGTAGTTTTCCTTGTATAAGTCTTTTACATCTCTGGTAAGATTTATTCCTAAGTATTTTGTCTTCTTGGGGGTTACTGTAAATGGTATTGATTTGAGGATTTCCTCTTTGATGTTCTTTTTGTTGGTGTAGGGGAATCCAACTGATTTTTGTATGTTTGTCTTGTAACCTGATACTCTGCTGAACTCTTCTATTAGTTTCAGTAGTTTTCTTGAGGGTTCCTTAGGGTTTTCTGTGTATAAGATCATGTCATCTGCAAATAGAGATACTTTTACTTCTTCCTTGCCAATCTGGTTGCCCTTTATTTCTTTGTCTAGCCTAATTGCTCTGGCTAGGACTTCCAGCACAATGTTGAATAAGAGTGGTGATAAAGTGCATCGTTCTCTGGTTCCCGATCTCAAGGGGAATGCTTTCAGACTGCATTTAGGATGATGTTGGCTATTGGCTTTGTATAAATGCCCTTTATTATGTTGAAGAATTTTCCTTCTATTCCTATTTTGCTGAGAGTTTTTATCATGAATGTGTGTTGAACTTTGTCAAATGCCTTTTCTGCATTGATTGATGAAATCATGTGGTTCTTGTCTTTTGTTTTATTTATATGATGTATTACATTAATTGTTTTTCTAATGTTGAACCATCCCTGCATACCTGGTATGAATCCCACTCGGTCACGGTGAATTTTTTTTTTTTTGATATGTTGTTGAATTCTATTGGCTAGAATTTTGTTGAGCATTTTTGTATCTAAGTTCATGAGGGATATAGGTCTATAATTTTCTTTTGTGGTGTCTTTTTTTTTTTTTACCTAGACCAAGCAGTTTTTGCTTATGTGTTTTGTAAAATATCTATGATGCTGATACCAAAATGGTTGCAATAGTGCTTTATGTAATGGAAAACATGTTGGAAGAAGTGAATAATGTGAAATATCATCTGTGTTCATAAATTCTGATGAGTTTGTAACAAAATCAGTAGCAATAGTTACACCCCATAAATCTCCATTCTGTTTAGGTTGATGATAAAACTTCCAGATGAGAAGATTAATAAACATTGTTTAAAAATATTATTAGGTATATAATATACAGTTAAATCTTCAAGTTCAGAGACATATAGCATTTAAGGGGGCAAAACCAAACCCACTGCCATCGAGTCGATTCTGACTTATAGCAACCGTATATCACAGAGTAGAACTGCCCCATAGGGGTTCCAAGGAGCAGCTGGTAGATTCAAACTGCCAACCTTTTGGTTAGCAGCCAAGCTCCTAACCACTGTGCCACCAGGGCTCATTAAGGGGGCAAGAGACCACTTAATTCATAATAGAAAAACAATTGTTATGTGTATTCTCATGCCTTTGAACAACTCCAAAGTACCCTCCCTGATTCTTCAAAGCATTGTCTATTTTCTTACCTTGTTCTTTACCTAAAAATAAGCCACCTCTCTCCAGGCTTGTTCAGTAGACATTAAGCACACTACCATTCATTTCTACCCTATTTAAGCTATGGCTCTAGCTTTAACAACGTGAAATTTCTGCCCTGCTGGTGGTTGTCAGAGCAAAACCTTGAACTCACAATTGCTCAGTGATTATCCTAAGCTTGGCTGAGAAAGCTTGTCTGAAAAATATTCAGTACTCACTTTTTTAGTAATTCAAATCAGCACCATCCAATAGAATTTTCTGCAATGATGGAAACATTATTTGTGCTGCCCAACAGGCTAGGATCAGCCATTTATGGGGACTGAGCACTTGACCTGTGGCTCCTGTGACTGAGGAACTGAATTTTTATGGTATTAATTCTAATTAATTTAAATGTAAATAGCTGAATGTGGCTAGTAGCTACCATATTGGACACTGCAGGTCTGAATCCTTACTCTAGATTACTCAGACTAACCGAGAGACTTTCCTGCCCCATATTCTTTTAGTCTCTTCTAGGAATGCTTCTCTTGAATGTTCTTTGATATTATGCCACAGGCATTCATTAAAGAAATTTAAAAGAAGCAGCCCTATGAAATCCATTGCTATATGCTCTGAAAGGAAGTTGTTGAGGGCATTGATCAGTATGTGACGTTGATAGCATCCTATTCTTTGGGCCTCAATACTAGAAAAATGTTTGCACATTTAAAAAAAAAAACTTGTCTGTATCGTGTAATTTGCTGTGTTACATCTTCGCATTTGCTGCAGGGGAGCTCAGAGCAAAACAGGTAGGTGTTCCATCTCTAGCAAGTATATGCTATAGAGGACCTCTTGAACTATGGTCTGCATACTTATTTTATTCTTAGCCTCTTCGTCTTATTTTTTTCTGTCCTTATTTCCTCTTTGTTGATTTTCCTGCTTACCTTAAATATTATCTGGTGGATTATGTTCATTTTTATTCCACAAATAGATAAGATAAAAATAAGTAAATACTCTATCCTTTTTTGGCAAATATACTCAATGTCTTTCTTCAAAGTACTGACTTTCCAGGCCTTTCATGCTTATCATTATTTTTGCTTTTGTCTAAATCCTTTCCAAATTCTATACATTCTTTGTCAATTATTGATCTCAATCTGATCTTATAACACTCAAAATACCCTGGAAATCAATGAGAAAAGAAAATAATCTCATATAAACATCAAGTAAAATTACAATTTATACATTTTAGTATCACAGTAGTTGTTACTAAGAAATTTTGATATTCTACAAGTTTGTTATAAATTTTAGTTTGTTAAGACCTTAAATTATACTAAAAATTACTATGTTCTGCAGGGTTAAGACTAAGATTGTTTGTTTTAGAAAAAGAAGTATTTCATAAAATATACAAGAGTGGCTACAAATATGAGTTTTTGGAACATCTGTGAGTACATCACTCAGTGATCATTAATTAAATTTAACTATTCTTTACCTGGAATCCCTGGTGGCATAGTGGTTAAGTGCTATGGCTGATAACCAAAAGGTTGGCATTGGAATCCACCAGGCACTCGTTGGGAACTCTATGGGGAAGTTCTACTCATCCTATAGGGTCACTATGAGTCGGAACCGACTCGACGGCAACAGGTCATTCTTTACCTGTCCTGGATTCAGTTTATTTTGTGATTCTGTTTAAATACAAACAAACAAAAAACACATCTCTACATGACTTTGTCTTCAGAGACAAACTGCAAATCACTTGATAAAGTTTATAATATGGATAGTTTCTGTCATAAGAGTTCATGAAGCAGTTTGAATCAGTTACTCTATTCCTTAAATATAATGGTGATGATTTTGGGCTTAACGGAAACTCTATTTCTCACTTGAAAAAATATCTATCACTTGCTATGCTTATGTGAGCTAACTGAGGGGCAGAGTCTTCAGCTGGCTGATTATCATCACTACTTGAATGGGGCACTTAGGTCCATCACCATGAAACCAGTTCATGGGATGAGGGGATTCTGTGCCACAAGATACATCCTGGATGTCTCTAGGGCAGTGAACTGAGGGAGTAGGGAAGCTGAAGTTTTGAGGCAAGTGAATCACAAACGTGTAACAGAGACAATGCTACGCTTTTACCTCAAATTTTTCATTTTTCTCCTTCAGCAAAAAAATCCAATCACATTTTACAGCCCCCTTGATGGTGCCATATCAGAAGAGTTGCTTTTCTTTTTTTGGCCTAGTAGAGAATTTCTAACCTAAACCGAAACAATTCTCCCTCCCAACACATACCCCTTCTCTCCATAAATTACTATTCAAGTAAATAAGTAGGAAACCAATTTGTCTAATATCCAAAAATTTGGAAGAAATGGGAATCTAAATTCCTTATATTGAAAAACCAGTGTTTTAAAAAATGAGTTCTGTATCCTTTGACTTTGTTTTACATTTATTTGCAACAGATCCCTTTGGTATATAAACTTTATAATTTTGGCTAAAAAATGTACAACAAATTACAGTCCTTTTCTTCACATTGCAAGGACAAGATCCAACTGAACAGCTAACTCTTAAATAATTAAAGAGGAAAGTAGGTCAATGCCACATATTAAATGACTAGCTCTGAAGATAGTTATATCAGCTATTGTGATTTTACAGATGCCTCTCAAAGATGTAAAGTTATTAAGCCATCTTCGGAGCTAGTCTCTTTACTTCATTTAAATGTATGGAATTGACCTCAAAGATTATCCTCATATTGAATTAAATATTAACTTGGTTCTGCTTCATCATTTAATGCATGGCATTTATATTTCAAGATAGAAAATAACTTTTATTGATTTTAAAACTCTAATTACAATAGAGCTTCCTAACAATGTGTCCTTGGAACATGGTAATTATCCAGACACTCTTATCAACCATGCACTACATTACATTTGCACCCATTTAAAAATCATCCACTTGAAGTCATGCCCCTCTTATGCCTCCCCTTATGAAAAGGAACTAACATGACAGAGTTTGTTTCCACTTTCTCACCTCCTACTCTCAGGCTTTCATTCCCTCAACTCTGAAAATATTCTTGTCAAGGTCACTTGTAACCTACTTAATACCAAGCCCTATGATCAATTTTCAGTCCCCACTTTTTTTTGTCCTCCAAGTAACATTTGATACAGTTAATGACACTCTCCTCCTTGAAATCCTTTCTCCACTTGGACTCCAGATTTTTCTCCTACCTCACTGGCTGTTCTTTCTCAATTTCACTTGCTAACCCATTCTCCTCTTCTTGACCTCTAGATGATAGAGTATGCTAGAGCACAGTCTTTGTCCTTCTCTATCCACAGTCTGTCCCTACATAATCTCATCTAATCTCATGACTCTTAAATACTAACTTGAAAATAAACAACAAAAAACAAACCTGTTGCCATTGAGTCGATTCTGACTCATAGTGACCCTATAGGACAGAGTAGGGTTTCCAAGGAGTGGCTGGTGAATTCAAACTGCCAACCTTTTGGTTAGCAGCTGTAGCTCTTAACCACTGCACCACCAGGGTACCAACTTAAAAATATCAACTACAAAATTCATATCTCATGTGCTGATCTCTTCCTGAATACCAGACTCATATGTGAATATACCTACTTGACATGGATTAAAAAGCATAGTTTTTCATTCCCCTCCCCAACCTGCTGCTTCCTCAGTGTTTTCTACCTTATTTTATAGTATTTCTATTTACCCATTTACTCAGACTCCAAACCTAGGAGTCATCTTCTTCCCTTTTACTCCCACCCTTCTCCCAATCTACTATCAAGCCCTGTTATCTCTTTCTTCAGAATAGATCCTAATCTGACCTCATTTCTTCCACTGCATTGAGATAATACTTTTACAGTGTTTGGCACAGAGCCTGGGAAACATCCTTGAATCCTCTCTTTTTCTCAGATTCTACATCCAATGTATCAGGAAATCATGTGAACTCTACTTCAGAATATATCCTAAATCTCTTTGCTTCTCATAAGTACCATAGCCACCACCCCAGTCCAACTCACCCTCATCTCCAGCCTGCAATATGGCCGTAACCACCTACCTGGTTCCTCTACATTCGTGCTTTCCCCCTTATACAGCAGAGTGAGATTCAAAACCATACATCAGATGAATCACTTCCTTATTTAGAACTCTTCATTGGTTTTTCAATATTCTTAAAATAAAACCCAAAGTCCCTACTGTGACTTGCAAAGCTCTGAGTGACCTGGCCATTGCCTACTTCTCTATCTCAGTCACACTGGCCTTCTTGCTAATCTGTGAACACATCAATCTGGATCTTGCCTCCAATGTTGTACTTGATGTTTTCTGTGCTAGGAATGGACTTCCAACTGAAATTCATATGATTCACTTTCTCCGTTCAATTAGGCCTGAAATGTTAACTCCTCAGAGAGATCTTCTCTGCCCAACCTATCTCACAACTCATTGATAAGATTCACCGGTAAGAATGGCATAATGTGATCAAAAGGAGCCCTAGTGGCGCAGCAGTTAAATGCTCAACTGCTGACCAAAAGCTTGCCAGTTTGAACACACCCAACCACTTCTCTGTGACAAAGTCGTGGCTATCTGTTCACGTAAAGATTACAACCTAGAAAACCCTATGTGGCAGTTTTACTGTTTCTTTGGCTCAATATGAGTAGCAAATCTACTAGACAACAACAACAATCAGACCAATTGCATGCAAGCAGCTGATATGATGAATAGTCATCTAATGGAGGGCTGGATAGCCTTATGAATAAAGGCCAAGCTTTGCATCCAGACATTATAGGTTTAGCTCTTAGCACAACCATCCAATAATTGGATGACTGTGGGATTCGGTTTCCTCATCTGTAAATGGGAATTAAAATTAGGAGTAGATGTTACTGTTGTGAAAAACTTCATTAAGTAGGCTCAACAAATGCCTTATCATCCAAACTGGGACACGTTAGGAGAGAAAGTATGCACTTTTTAATTTTCTACGTGTTTTATTTCATTTCTTTAATCATCACAAAGTAAAATTGGCTGGTGTAAAATTCCACGAATTTTTTAAGTAATTTTTATTGTGCTTTAAGTGAAAGTTTACAAATCAAGTCAGTCTCTCACACAAAAACCCATATACATCTTGTACACACTCCCAATTACTCTCCCCCTAATGAAACAGCCTGCTCTCTCCCTCCACTCTCTTTTCATGTCCATTTCACCAGCTTCTAACCCCCTCCACACTCTCATCTCCCCTCCAGGCAGGAGGTGCCAACATAGTCTCAAGTGTCCACCTGATCCAAGAAGCTCACTCCTCACCAGCATCCCTCTCTAAGCCATTGTCCAGTCCAATCCATGTCTGAAGGGTTGGCTTCAGGAATGGTTCCTGTCCTGGGGCAACAGAAGGTCTGGGGGCCATGACCACCGGGGTCCTTCTAGTCTCAGTCAGACCATTAAGTCTGGTCTTATGAGAATTTGGAGTCTGCATCCCACTGCTCTCCTGCTCCCTCAGGGGCTCTCTGTTGTGTTCCCTGTCAGGGCAGTCATCGGTTGTAGACAGGCACCATCTAGTTCTTCTGGTCTCAGGATGATGTAGACTCTGGTACACGTGGCCCTTTCTATCTCTTGGGCTCATAATTGCGTTGTGTCCTTGCTGCTTTTTGATAAATAATGTTTTTTTTTATTAACTTTTATTAAGCTTCAAGTGAACATTTACAAATCCAATCAGTCTGTCACATATAAGTTTGCATACATCTTACTCCGTACTCCCACTTGCTCTCCCCCTATTGAGTCAGCCCTTTCAGTCTCTCCTTTAGTGACAATTTTGCCAGCTTCCCTCTCTCTCTATCCTCCCATCCCCCCTCCAGACAAGAGTTGCCAACACAATCTGAAGTGTCCACCTGATATAATTAGCTCACTCTTCATCAGCATCTCTCTCCCACCCACTGACCAGTCCCTTTCATGTCTGATGAGTTGTCTTCGGGGATGGTTCCTGTCCTGTGCCAACAGAAGGTCTGGGGAGCATGGCCGCCGGGATTCCTCTAGTCTCAGTCAGACCATTAAGTCTCGTCTTTTTGTGAGAATTTGGGGTCTGCATCCCACTGATCTCCTGTTCCCTCAGGAGTTCCCTGTCGTGCTCCCTGTCAGGGCAGTCATCGATTGTCGCCGGGCACCAACTAGTTCTTCTGGTCTCAGGATGATGTAGGTCTCTGGTTCATGTGGCCCTTTCTGTCTCTTGGGCTCTTAGTTGTCGTGTGACCTTGGTGTTCTTCGTTTTCCTTTGCTCCAGGTGGGTTGAGTCCAATTGCTGCATCTTAGATGGTCCCTTGTTAGCATTTAAGACCCCAGACGCCACATTTCAAAGTGGGATGCAGAATGTTTTCATAATAGAATAATTTTGCCAATTGACTTAGAAGTCCCCTCAAACCATGTTCCCCAGACCCCCGCCCTTGCTTCGCTGACCTTTGAAGCATTCATTTTATCCTGGAAACTTCTTTGCTTTTGGTCCAGTCCAATTGAGCTGACCTTCCATGTATTGAGTGTTGTCTTCCCCTTCACTTAAAGCAGTTCTTATCTACAAATTGATCAATAAAAAGCCCTCTGCCTCCCTCCCTCCCTCCCCCTTTTGTAACCACAAAAGTATGTGTTCTTCTCCGTTTTTTCTATTTCTCAAGATCTTATAATCGTGGTCTTATACAATATTTGTCCTTTTGCAACTGACTCATTTCGCTCAGCATAATGCCTTCCAGATTCCTCCATGTTATGAAATGTTTCAGAGATTCGTCACTGTTCTTTATCGATGCGTAGTATTCCATTGTGTAAATATACCACAATTTATTTACCCATTCATCTGTTGACGGACACCTTGGTTGCTTCCAGCTTTTTGCTATTGTAAACAGAGCTGCAAAAACATGGGTGTGCATATATCTGTTTGTGTGAAGGCTCTTGTATCTCTAGGGTATATTCCGAGGAGTGGGATTTCTGGGTTGTATGGTAGTTCTATTTCTAACTGTTTAAGATAACGCCAGATGGATTTCCAAAGTGGTTGTACCATTTTACATTCCCACCAGCAGTGTATAAGAGTTCCAATCTCTCCGCAGGCTCTCCAACATTTATTATTTTGTGTTTTTTGGATTAATGCCAGCCTAGTTGGTGTGAGATGGAATCTCATCGTAGTTTTAATTTGCATTTCTCTAATGGCTAATAATCGGGAGCATTTTCTCATGTATCTGTTGGCTGCCTGAATATCTTCTTTAGTGAAATGTGTGTTCATATCCTTTGCCCACTTCTTGATTGGGTTGTTTGTCTTTTTGTGGTTGAGTTTTGACAGAATCATGTAGATTTTAGAGATCAGGCGCTGGTCTGAGATGTCATAGCTGAAAATTCTTTCCCAGTCTGTAGGTGGTCTTTTTACTCTTTTGGTGAAGTCTTTAGATGAGCATAGGTGTTTGATTTTTAGGAGCTCCCAGTTATCAGGTTTCTCTTCATCATTTTTGGTAATGTTTTGTATTCTGTTTATGCCTTGTATTAGGGCTCCTAGGGTTGTCCCTATTTTTTCTTCCATGATCTTTATCATTTTAGTCTTTATGTTTAGGTCTTTGATCCACTTGGAGTTAGTTTTTGTGCATGGTGTGAGGTATGGGTCCTGTTTCATTCTTTTGCAAATGGATATCCAGTTATTCCAGTACCATTTGTTAAAAAGACTATCTTTTCCTCAATTAACTGACACTGGTCCTTTGTCAAATATCAACTGCTCATACGTGAATGGATTTATATCTGGGTTCTCAATTCTGTTCCATTGGTCTGTGTGCCTGTTGTTGTACTAGTACCAGGCTGTTTTGACTACTGTGGCTGTATAATAGGTTCTGAAATCAGGTAGAGTGAGGCCTCCCACTTTCTTCTTCTTTTTCAGTAATGCTTTGCTTATCCGAGGCTTCTTTCCCTTCCATATGAAATTGGTGATTTGTTTCTCTATCACCTTAAAATATGACATTGGAATTTGGATCGGAAGTGCATTATATGTATAGATGGCTTTTGGTAGAATAGACATTTTTACTATGTTAAGTCTTCCTATCCATGAGCAAGGTATGTTTTTCCAGTTAAGTATGTCCTTTTGAATTTCTTGTAGTAGAGCTTTGTAGTTTTCTTTGTATAGGTCTTTTACATCCTTGCTAAGATTTATTCCTAAGTATTTTATCTTCTTGGGGGCTACTGTGAATGGTATTGATTTGGTTATTTCCTCTTCGGTGTTCTTTTTGTTGATGTAGAGGAATCCAAGTGATTTTTGTACGTTTATTTTATAACCTGAGACTCTGCCAAACTCTTCTATTAGTTTCAGTAGTTTTCTGGAGGATTCCTTAGGGTTTTCCGTGTATACGATCATGTCATCTGCAAATAGTGATAGCTTTACTTCCTCCTTGCCAATCCAGATACCCTTTATTTCTTTGTCTAGCCTAATTGCCCTGGCTAGGACTTCAAGTACGATGTTGAATAAGAGCGGTGATAAAGGGCATCCTTGTCTGGTTCCCGTTCTCAAGGGAAATGCTTTCAGGTTCTCTCCATTTAGAGTGATATTGGCTGTTGGCTTTGCATAGATGCCCTTTATTATGTTGAGGAATTTTCCTTCAATTCCTATTTTGGTGAGAGTTTTTATCATAAATGGGTGTTGGACTTTGTCAAATGCCTTTTCTGCATCAATTGATAAGATCATGTGGTTTTTGTCTTTTGTTTTATTTATGTGGTGGATTACATTAATGGTTTTTCTGATATTAAACCAGCCTTGCATACCTGGTATAAATCCCACTTGATCAGGGTGAATTATTTTTTTGATGTGTTGTTGGATTCTATTGGCTAAAATTTTGTTGAGGATTTTTGCATCTATGTTCATGAGGGATATAGGTCTATAATTTTCTTTTTTTGTAATGTCTTTACCTGGTTTTGGTATCAGGGAGATGGTAGCTTCATAGAATGAGTTGGGTAGTATTCCGTCATTTTCTATGCTTTGAAATACCTTCAGTACCAGTGGTGTTAACTCTTCTCTGAAAGTTTGGTAGAACTCTGCAGTGAAGCCGTCCGGGCCAGGGGTTTTTTTTGTTGGAAGTTTTTTGATTACCGTTTCAATCTCTTTTTTTGTTATGGGTCTATTTAGTTGTTCTACTTCTGAATGTGTTAGTTTAGGTAGGTAGTGTTTTTCCAGGAATTCATCCATTTCTTCTAGGTTTGCAAATTTGTTAGAGTACAATTTTTCGTAGTAATCTGAAGTGATTCTTTTAATTTCATTTGGTTCTGTTGTGATGTGGTCCTTCTCGTTTCTTATTCGGGTTATTTGTTTCCATTCCTGTATTTCTTTAGTCAGTCTAGCCAATGGTTTATCAATTTTGTTAATTTTTTCAAAGAACCAGCTTTTGGCTTTGTTAATTCTTTCAATTGTTTTTCTGTTCTCTAATTCATTTAGTTCAGCTCTAATTTTTATTATTTGTTTTCTTCTGGTGCCTGATGGATTCTTTTGCTGCTCACTTTGTATTTGTTCAAGTTGTAGGGACAGTTCTCTGCTTTTGGCTCTTTCTTCTTTTTGTATGTGTGCATTTATCGATATAAATTGGCCTCTGAGCACTGCTTTTGCTGTGTCCCAGAGGTTTTGATAGGGAGTATTTTCATTCTCGTTGCATTCTATGAATTTCCTTATTCCCTCCTTGATGTCTTCTAGGGTATTGTTCAGTTTCCAAGTATTTGATTTCTTTTCCCTAGTTTTTCTGTTATTAATTTCTAGTTTTATTGCCTTGTGGTCTGAGAAGATGCTTTGTAATATTTCAATGTCTTGGACTCTGCAAAGGTTTGTTTTATGACCTAATATGTGGTCTATTCTAGAGAATGTTCCATGTGCACTAGAAAAAAAAGTATATTTTGCAGCAGTTGGGTAGAGAGTTCTGTATAAGTCAATGAGGTCAAGTTGGTTGATGGTTGTAAGTAGGTCTTCCGTGTCTCTATTGAGCTTCTTACTGGATGTCCTGTCCTTCTCCGAAAGTGGTGTGTTGAAGTCTCCTACTATAATTGTGGAGGTGTCTATCTCACTTTTCAGTTCTGTTAAAATTTGATTTATGTATCTTGCAGCCCTGTCATTGGGTGCATAAATATTTAATATGGTTATGTCTTCCTGATCAACTGTCCCTTTTATCATTATATAGTGTCCTTCTTTATCCTTTGTGGTGGATTTAAGTCTAAAGTCTATTTTGTCAGAAATTAATATTGCTACTCCTCTTCTTTTTTGCTTATTGTTTGCTTGATATATTTTTTTCCATCCTTTGAGTTTGAGTTTGTTTGTGTCTCTAGGTCTAAGGTGTGTCTCTTGTAGGCAGCATATAGATGAATCATGTTTCTTTATCCAGTCCGAGACTCTCTGTCTCTTTATTGGTGCATTTAGTCCATTTACATTCAGCGTAATTATAGATAAATAAGTTTTTAGTGCTGTCATTTTGATGCCTTTTCATGTGTGTTGTTGGCAATTTCATTTTTCCACATACTTTTTTGTGCTGAGGCGTTTTTCTTAGTAAATTGTGAGATCCTCATTTTCATAGTGTTTGACTTTATGTTTGTTGAGTCGTTACATTTTTCTTGGCTTTTATCTTGAGTTATGGAGTTGTTATACCTTTTTGTTGTTACCTTGTTATTTACCCCTATTTTTCTAAGTATAAACCTAACTTGTATTGTTCTATATCGCCTTGTATAACTCTCCATATGGCAGTTCAATGTCTCCTGTATTTAGTTCCTCTTTTTGATTATTGTGACCTTTTACCTATTGACTTCCATGATTCCCTGTTATGCGTATTATTTTTTTAATTAATCTTAATTTGTTTTTGTGATTTCCCTATTTGAGTTGATATCAGGACGTTCTGTTTTGTGACCTTGTGTTGTGCTGGTATCTGATATTATTGGTTTTCTGACCAAACAATATCCTTTAGTATTTCTTGTAGCTTTGGTTTGGTTTTTGCAAATTCTCTAAACTTGTGTTTATCTGTAAATATTTTAATTTCGCCTTCATATTTCAGAGAGAGTTTTGCTGGATATATGATCCTTGGTTGGCAGTTTTTCTCCTTCAGTGCTCTGTATATGTCATCCCATTCCCTTCTTGCCTGCATGGTTTCTGCTGAGTAGTCTGAACTGATTCTTATTGATTCTCCCTTGAAGGAAACCTTTCTTTTCTCCCTGGCTGCTTTTAAAATTTTCTCTTTATCTTTGGTTTTGGCAAGTTTGATGATAATATGTCTTGGTGTTTTTCTTTTTGGATCAATCTTAAACGGGGTTCGATGAGCATCTTGGATAGATATCCTTTCGTGTTTCATGATGTCAGGGAAGTTTTGTGTCATGAGTTCTTCAACTATTTTCTCTGTGTTTTCTGTCCCCCCTCCCTGTTCTGAGACTCCAATCACCCGCAAGTTATCCTTCTTGATAGAGTTGCACATGATTCTTAGGGTTTCTTCATTTTCTTTAATTCTTTTATCTGATTTTTTTTCAGCTATGTTGGTGTTGATTCCCTGGTCCTCCAGATGTCCCAGTCTGCATTCTAATTGCTCGAGTCTACTCCTCTGACTTCCTATTGCGTTGTCTAATTCTGTAATTTTATTGTTAATCTTTTGGATTTCTACATGCTGTCTCTCTATGGATTCTTGCAACTTATTAATTTTTCCACTATGTTCTTGAATAATCTTTTTGAGTTCTTCAACAGTTTTATCGGTGTGTTCCTTGGCTTTTTCTGCAGTTTGCCTTATTTCGTTTCTGATGTCTTGAAGCATTCTGTAAATTAGTTTTTTATATTCTGTATCTGATAATTCCAGGATTGTATCTTCATTTGGGAAAGATTTTGGTTCTTTTGTTTGGGGGGTTGGAGAAGCTGTCATGGTCTGTTTCTTTATGTGGTTTGATATGGACTGCTGTCTCCGAGCCATCACTGGGAAACTAGTTTTTCCAGAAAATCCGCTAAAAAAAATGCAATCAGATCCCTATCACAGTTCTCCCTCTGGCTCAGGCTATTCAGATGTTAATGAAGCCGCCTGGGGAGGGTGGGGGAGGGATCAGAGAGATAGGAGAGTAGCACCTCAGAATATAGCCAGAGTTGCTTATCTTACTTGGAATGACTATTATATCTGAGATTCCCGCGGGGCACGTCGCCTATGTGTACTGGCTGTGTGGAGATTGCCCCTGGGGGGTCTGGCCCGCTGGAGTCACTGTCAGATCCTCTGCTGCCAGCCCCACGCCCAACGTTAAGTTTCCCCTGCTGGGACGGTGCACTCTCGAATCCAAAATCAGTCGCTGCCTCGTGGGGACTTCTTGTCCCGCCAGCCGCATTGCCGTACCGCCTCTGCGAACCGCCTGGCCCCCTCCCGGGGTTAGTTCAGGTGAGTGGAGCAGCTCCCTGTGCTTGTGCCGTGACCACGTGTCCTGGCTGGGACGCTGCTCTCCCCGCTCCAAGACCAGTCGCTGCCTCCTGGGGACTTCTCCCACCGGCTGCGTCACCACGCCGCCTGCGCGAACTGGCTGGGCCCCTTCCCGGGGTTAGTTCAGGGGGGTGGAGCAGCTCTCCGTGCTTATGCCGTGCCTGTGCCCAGCCAAATTTCCGGCGGGACGGTTCCCCGGCTGGGACGCTGCTCTCCCCGCTCCAAGATCAGTCACTGCCTCCTGGGGACTTCTCCCACCGGCTGCGTCGCCACACTGCCCGCGTGAACCGGCTGGGCCCTCTCCTGGAGTGAGTTCAGGGGCTAGGGCTGGGCCCCTTGTTTGTGCCATCTGCTTCCCTGGGCTCTGCCCCCAGTCGGGCGCCGAAGGTTACCTGACTGGTACGCTGGCTCCAGGCTCTGAAAACAATCGCTGCTTCCCCGTATTTGTTCGTTCTCCGTTTCTAAATCTATGTTTGTTGTTCAGGGTTTGTAGATTGTTATGTATGTGATCAATTCACTTGTTTTTCTGAGTCTTTGTTGCAAGAGGGATCCGAGGTAGCATCTACCTAGTCGGCCATCTTGGCCCCACCTCCTCGATAAATAATGTTTTATTGGAGCCCTGGTGGCACGGGGTTAAGTGTGCTGCTGCTAACCAAAAGGTTGGTGGTTCGACCACCAGCAGGAGAATGATGTGGCAGTCTGCTTCTGTAAAGATTAGTCTTGGAAACCCTATGGGGCAGTTCTACTCTGTCTCATAGGGTCACTATGAGTTGGAATCGACTTGACAGCAGTGGGTTTGGTTTTTCTGGGTATTTTGGAGCACACTCATGCCCATTCATTTATATGTTGTCTACGGTTGCTTTCAAGCAATAACAACAGAACTGAATATTTATGGCAGAGACCTATGACCTGCAAAGTCTAAAATATTGACTACCTACCTATTTATAGAAAAGTTTGCCAATCGCTGCTCTAGGGTAAATACCCAGAAGGAGGATTGCTGGATCATACGGTAAGTGTATGTTTACATTTTTAAGAAACTGTCAAACCATTTTCTGAAGTGGCTGTACCATCTTGCATGCCCGCTAGAATTGTATGCGAGTTCCAGTTGCGTTGCATTTGGACTTTGGGGAAATTTTGTCAGTATTATTTTAGCCATTCTAATAGTTGTGGTTTGATAGTTGTGTGGTGGTATCTCATTGTGGTTTTAGTTTGCATTTGCCTAATGACTAATGATATTAAACATCTTTTCATGTGCTTGTTTGCCATCTTAACATTTTCTTTGGTGAAAAAAAAAAAGAAGCATCCATTATTTTAATTGGGTTGCTTTGTCACCTCCATTCCGTTGTTGAGTGTATCCAGTGAGGTTTTTTATTTCAAGTATTGTATTTTTCAGTTCTAAAACTTCCATTTGGTTCTTTATGTCTTCAGTTTCTTTGCTGATACTTTTTATTTTAACTTGTGTTTCAAGAGTGTAATCACTCTTTTTAATATTTGTTATTATAGGTGCTTTAAAGTCTTTTCAGAAAATTCCAATATCTGTGTTCACTGAGATTGTCTCTCAATTGTCTTTTTCCATGTGAATTGAGAATTTTGGATTTATTCATTCGCTGAGTAAATTTGGATTGTTTCCTGGGCATTTGGAATACTATATTACATCACCCCAGGTCCTGTTTAAATTCTATAAAGGGTGTTTCCCCAGGTACTTGGACTGGTTAGGTTCAGGCTGCAAGTTCTAACCGACCTTCTGTGGGCTATGGGATCAATGTCAGTACAGTTTTTGAAGGCTTTGCAGTTTACTTGGAACTGTCTCTCCTGTGCACCACCCAGTGGTCAGTATGGGACCTGGCTGGAGGTCTATCTGTTAGTTCAGTTCTCAAAATCTTTTGTATCTAAGATTAGATCAATGCATGCATAAGTTGGGGGTAAACCCAGGAGTTCATAAACAGCTTTATGGGGTCTCTTTGCCAAGTTCCTCCCTCTCTGCTATTGCCCTGGTACTTTCCCTTTCCATAGGGCTTCAGAAAGGAGTCAGTTTTAATAATTATGCCAGGACAACAGGCATAAACTGACTGCCCCAGGAAATCAGGCCATATGGTTATTATGTTAATAAAGAACACAGAATGGGAAGGAGCAGAGTTATTCTGTGGCTAGCAGGGAGAAGAGACTTTCCGGTGTAAACAAGCTAACCTTTGTATTGCCAAAATAGTATAGGATAATGAATCATAACCATACATTTCTGGAATAGAATTAAATCACACACATCCTATACTATTCAGGAAGGGAGACGTGCTGAGGGGGTAAAGAACATTGTTAAAGCCCATTGCGGGGAGAAGGGGAGTAGAAAAGGGTACAAACTGAAACGATCATAGCTATAAAGATTGGCTTTCTTTTGCCCCACTGGGAGCATGGATAGATTTACCATGAAGCTAAGGAAACTTCAGATTCAGGACTCCTCACATCATGGTCCCCTTCCCAACACTACTCCAATTTTTGTGCATGTCATTTTGGGTTCTTTTTCTTAAAGAGTGCCCTCACACCACATTTAGAAAGCTCTAGGCCTTACAAAGCCTGGATCAACCCTGGCCTCATAGCAGTTTTCCTCTGAAAAATGTCTTTTCAGAGGGAACGTTTTCTACCTTCACACTCTTCCTCTCAGACTTTATCCTGTTCATGACTTCAAGTGCAAATTATACATCCAGATAATAAAGGGAAACTTAGCTGATTGTTGATTCCCATCTTGGATGAGAAGACCACCATGAGGGTCATTAAATTTTATTCTGAAACACAGATGGAACAGAGATCAATCATCTTGACATTCTTGCCAGATGTTTTTTGGGCCATGTATCAAAACATTTGTTAATGACTGCAATTTTTAAAATTTATTTCTGGGAGTTTTTAAACTCTGGTGGGCAATAAGGAGCCATAACTGGTATTTATAGCCAGAAAATGATACAATTAAGAGGATTTTTTAGCAAGATTATTCAAGTAATGATGCGTAGGATAGTTTGGTGGAGAAAAGAGTTTAAAGGCAGGGTTAAAGTTGAGAGTTTATTCTAACTATTTAGATAAGAGATAATGAGGGTCCATGGCAGAAAGGATTAATTTATGAACCCCTAAATATCATTTGGAGCCCTGGTGGTGCAGTGGTTAAGAGCTACAGTGAGCTACGGCTGCTAACCAAAAGGTCAGTAGTCGAATCCACCAGCTGCTCCTTGGGAAATTTATGGGGCAGCTTTCTACCCTGTCCTATAGGGTCGCTAAGTGTCAGAATCGACTCGACGGCAGCAGGTTTTTTAAACCTCATTTAAGGAGCCCTGGTGGCACAATTGTTAAGCGCTCAGCTGCAAACCAAAAGTCGGCAGCTCAAACCCATCAGTGGTTCTGCAGAAGAAAAGATCTGGTGATCTGCTCCCATAAAGATTACAGCCTAGAAAACCCTGTGGGGCAGTTCTACTCTGTCCTTTAGGGTTGCTATGAATCAGAATTGACTCGACAGCACACAACAACAACAACTATCATTTAATATTTGCAGACTTAAAGGACTTTTAATTTTCTTTCTTTTCATAAAATCTTATTATCAGAAAATGATAGGATAGATTAACATGCATGGTGAACAACACAAATTATTTTCATAAAAGAGCTGAAGTTATATCAATGTATTTTAGAAATTGTATGACTTAGAGTCTGTTGCTAAGATGGAATTCCATATAACATTGCTTTATACAATTAGGAAGAAATTACTTGTTACTTAATGAACAATGGTGAAATAGTTCATCACTTTTCAACAACTTTACTGCTTTGTGGGTCCTCTAAGAGATCAGATAAAAAGAATTATTCATGAATAAGACAGTTCAAAGCACTGAGTGAAGCCCTAGGGAATTTGGAGCCCACTTCAGACGACCCCAGTGCAGAGGTAACGAGCAGTTATCAGGGTTGCAACCCCCATTTCAACCAGAGTGACTTGTCTTCTATCAGTTTTGTGTATTGGGCTTCCTAATAAGATTTCATTTGAATAGAGTATTTAATGAATAAACACATTTGAAAATCCTGGACATAAAGGGATTTTTATAAATTTATTCATAAAGTAGTTAAGAATGATGGAAAATTATTTATGTAGCTCAAATGTATTTTTTGTACAGATGTAACCAACATACAGTTATTTAATTTGGATTTACTTGCTTTTAAAAAAATAAACAGAAGGATGAATCTTATCTAGTGCTTCCTGAAAACAATATATTCTATCTTGCTCTTTTGGCTATATTCTAGTGCAGAAATGAAAATATTTGCCATGGAAAAATTTGCTACTTTTGTATTAAGAAGTTTACATAATTTATAAATAGTACTAAAATAAGTGTATTTAAATGAAGACATTAACAAGAAAATATGTGGTAGCATAAAATGCGAAAACTACAAAATAAAATATGTGTTCTATTATGTTTTGTAAGATAGAGGGTCAGTTAATATGACTATTATTCAAATTTATGCACCAACCACTAATGCCAAAGATGAGGACATTAAAGATTTTTACCAACTTCTGCAGTCTGAAATTTTCAAACACGAAATCAAGATGCATTGATAATTACTGGTGAATGGAATGCAAAAGTTGGAAATAAAGAAGGATTGGTAGTTGGAAAATATGGCTTTGGTGATGGAAATAATGTCAGAAATCAAATGATAGAATTTTTGCAAGACCAAATGACTTCTTCATTGCAAATACCTTTTTCAACAACATAAATGTTGACTATACACATGGACCTCACCGGATGGAAAACACAGGAATCAAATTGACTACATCTGTGGAAAGATACAATGGAAAAACTCAATATCATTGGTTAGAACAGAGCCAGGGGCCGACTGCAGAAGATACCATCAACTGCTCCTATGCAAGTTAAACTTGAAGCTGAAGAAAATTAAAATAAGTCCATGAGAGCTTGAATATATCCCACCTGAATTTGAGACCATCTCAAGAATAGATTTGAAGGGTTATTTACTGATTAGTTAGTAGATAAGAACTACTTTAGGTGAAGGGCAGGACAATACTCAATACATGGAAGGTCAGCTCAACTGGACTGGACCAAAAGCAAAGAAGTTTCCGGGATAAACTGAATGCTTCAAAGGTCAGCGGAGCAAGGGCCGGGGTTTGGAGACTATGGCTTAAGGGGACTTCTAAGTCAATTGGCAAAATTATTCTATTATGAAAACATTCTGCATCCCACTTTGAAATGTGGCGTCTGGGGTCTTAAATGCTAACAAGCGACCATCTAAGATGCATCAATTGGTCTCAACCCGTCTGGATCAAAGGAGAATGAAGAACACCAAGGTCACACGACAACTAAGAGCCCAAGAGACAGAAAGGGCCACGTGAACCAGAGACTTACATTATCCTGAGACCAGAAGAACTAGATGGTGCCCGGCCACAACCGATGACTGCCCTGACAGGGAGCACAACAGAGAACCCCTGAGGGAGCAGGAGATCAGTGGGATGCAGACCCCAAATTCTCATAAAAAGACGAGACTTAATGGTCTGACTGAGACTAGAGGAATCCCGGCGGTCATGGTCCCCAAACTTTCTGTTGACCCAGGACAGGAACCATTCCCGAAGACAACTCATCAGACATGGAAGGGACGGGACAATGGGTAGGAGAGAGATGCTGATGAAGAGTAAGCTACTTGTATCAGGTGGACACTTGAGACTGTGTTGGCATCTCCTGTCTGGAGGGGAGATAGGAGGGTAGAGAGGGTTAGAAACTGGCAAAATTGTCACGAAAGGAGAGACTGGAAGGGCCGACTCATTAGGGGGAGAGTAAGTGGGAGTATGGAGTAAGGTGTATATAAACTTATATGTGACAGACTGACTTGATTTGTAAACGTTCACTTAAAGCTCAATAAAAATTATTTGAAAAAAAGAAAGAAAGAAATGTGTTAACATTTGAAAAAATCTGTATAGCTTGGTGAACTAATATTTTCCAAATAACCAAGGCATAATGTTAGAAAGTCACGCATGGGTAAAATGACCCATTCAAAGTGCAAGAAAGGCCAATGGGTTTTATGTTACACAGCATGAAATTTCATGGATGTGGTTTCAGAATTCACACTGCAACTAACCTTCAAGAAACTATCACTTGATAAGATTTGGAGTGGTAACAAGGAGGAATATCCACAGTTCTCTGAAAAGGCTATTAAAATGCTCCTCCCTTTTCCATCTGGAAACCCTGGTGGCGTAGTGGTTAAGTGCTATGCCTGCTAACCGGGAGGTCCGCAGTTTGTAATCCACCAGGTGCTCCTTGGAAACCCTAGGGTTGCTATGAGTCAGAATTGACTCGACAGCAACAGGTTTGGGTTTTTTTTTTCTTTTCCATCTGCATATCTGTGTGAGGCTGGATTTTCTGCACATACTTCAACCAAAACACCTTAATGCAGCAGACTGAATGCAGAAACAGATATAAGAATTGAGCTGGGTCCTCCATTAGCCAGATATTAAAGGTATTTGCAAAAATGTAAAACAATGCCATTCTTCTACCAATTTCATTTTGTTTTGGAAAATACTTATTGTTCATCAAAATGTGTTATTTAGGTTAACATGTAATGAGATCGTTATTGTTATTTTTAAAAGAATAAAAAAATTAAACATTTAAAAAAAAAAAAGAATAGATTTGACACATGGAACACTAATGACCAAAGACCAGACGAGTTGTGGAATCACGTCAAGGACATCATACATGAAGAAAGCAAGAGATCATTAAAAACACAGGAAAGAAAGAAAAGACAAAAATGAATGTCAGAACAGACTCTGAAAGTTATTCTTGAATTTAGAGCAGCTAAAGCAAAAAAAAATTTTTTTTAAAGCAAAAGGAAGAAATGATGAACTAAAAGAGCTGAACAGAAGATTTCAAAAGGCAGCTCAAGAAGACAAAGTATTATAATGAAGTGTGCAAAGACTTGGAGTTAGAAAACCAAAAGGGAAGAACACACTCAGCATTTCTCAAGCTGAAAGAACTGAAGAAAAAATCCAGGCCTCAAGTTGCAGTATTGAAGGATTCTATAGGGAAAATACTCAACGACACAGGAAGCATCAAAAGAAGATGGAAGGACATACTTAAGTGGAAAAACATACCCTGCTCATGGACAGGAAGAATTAACATAGTAAAAATGTCTATTCTACCAAAAGCCATCTATACATATAATGCACTTCTGATCCAAATTCCAATGTCATATTTTAAGGGGATAGAGAAACAAATCACCAATTTCATATGGAAGGGAAAGAAGCCCCAGATAAGCAAAGCGTTACTGAAAAAGAAGAAGAAAGTGGGAGGCCTCACTCTACCTGATTTCAGAACCTATTATACAGCTACAGTAGTCAAAACAGCCTGGTACTGGTACAACAACAGGCACATAGACCAATGGAACAGAATTGAGAACCCAGATATAAATCCATCCACGTATGAGCAGCTGATATTTGACAAAGGACCAGTGTCAGTCAATTGGGGAAATGATAGTCTTTTTAACAAATGGTGCTGGCATAACTGGATATCCATTTGCAAAAGAATGAAACTGGACCCATACCTCACACCATGCACAAAAACTAACTCCAAGTGGATCAAAGACCTAAACATAAAGACTAAAACGATAAAGATCATGGAAGAAAAAATAGGATCAACCCTAGGAGCCCTAATACAAGGCATAAACAGAATACAAAACATTACCAAAAATGATGAAGAGAAACCTGATAACTGGGAGCTCGTAAAAATCAAACACCTATGCTCATCTAAAGACTTCACCAAAAGAGTAAAAAGACCACCTACAGACTGGGAAAGAATTTTCAGCTATGACATCTCAGACCAGCGCCTGATCTCTAAAATCTACATGATTCTGTCAAAACTCAACCACAAAAAGACAAACAACCCAATCAAGAAGTGGGCAAAGGATATGAACACACATTTCACTAAAGAAGATATTCAGGCAGCCAACAGATACATGAGAAAATGCTCCCGATTATTAGCCATTAGAGAAATGCAAATTAAAACTACGATGAGATTCCATCTCACACCAACTAGGCTGGCATTAATCCAAAAAACACAAAATAATAAATGTTGGAGAGGCTGCAGAGAGATTGGAACTCTCATACACTGCTGGTGGGATTGTAAAATGGTACAACCACTTTGGAAATCTATCTGGCGTTATTTTAAACAGTTAGAAATAGAACTACCATACAACCCAGAAATCCCACTCCTTGGAATATACCCTAGAGATACAAGAGCCTTCACACAAACAGATATATGCACACCCATGTTTATTGCAGCTTTGTTTACAATAGCAAAAATCTGGAAGCAACCAAGGTGTCCGTCAACGGATGAATGGGTAAATAAATTGTGGTATATTCACACAATGGAATACTACGCATCGATAAAGAACAGTGTCGAATCTCTGAAACATTTCATAACATGGAGGAATCTGGAAGGCATTATGCTGAGCGAAATGAGTCAGTTGCAAAAGGACAAATATTGTATAAGACCACTATTATAAGATCTTGAGAAATAGAAAAAACGAAGAAGAACACATACTTTTGTGGTTACAAAAGGGGGAGGGAGGGAGGGAGGGAGAGGGCTTTTTATTGATCAATCTGTAGATAAGAACTGCTTTGGGTGAAGGGAAAGACAACACTCAATACAAGGAAGGTCAGCCTAATTGGACTGGACTAAAAGCAAAGAGGTTTCTGGGATAAAATGAAAGCTTCAAAGGTCAGCGGAGCAGGAGCTGGGGTCTGGGGAACATGGTTTGAGGGGACTTCTAAGTCAATTGGCAAAATAATTCTATTATGAAAACATTCTGCATTCCACTTTGAAATGTGGCGCCTGGGGTCCTAAATGCCAACAAGCGGCCATCTAAGATGCATCAATTGGTCTCAACCCACCTGGAGCAAAGGTAAAGGAAGAACACCAAGGTCACACGACAACTAAGAACCCAAGAGACGGAAAGGGCCACATGAACCAGAGACCTACATTATCCTGAGACCAGAAGAACTAGTTGGTGCCCGGCCACAATCGATGTCTGCCCTGTCAGGGAGCACAACAGACAACTCCTGAGGGAGCAGGAGACCAATGGGATACAGACTCCAAATTCTCATGAAAAGACCATACCTAATGGTATGACTGCAACTAGAGGAATCCCAGAGACAATGCTCCCCAGAACTTCTGATGGCACAGGACAGGAACCATCCCCGAAGACAAATCATCAGGCATGAAAAGGACTGGTCAGTGAGGGGGAGAGAGATGCTGATGAAGAGTGAGCTAATTAAATCAGGTGGACACTGGAGAGTGTGTTGGCAACTCTTGACTGGAGGGGGGATGGGAAGATAGAGAGAGAGGGAAGACGGCAAAATTGGCACGAAACGAGAGACTGAAAGGGCTGACTCAATAGGGGGAGAGCAAGTGGGAGAAGGGAGTAAGATCTATGTAAACCTACATGTGACAGACTGATTGGAATGGTAAATGTTCACTTGAAGCTTAATAAAAATTAATTAAAAAAAAAAAAAAGTAGAAGATGGAAGGAATACACAGAGTCACTGTACCAAAAAGAACTGGATGACATTCAACCATTTCAGGAGGTAGCATATGATCAAAAACCGATGGTACTGAACAAAGAGGTCCAAGCTGCACTGAAGGCATTAGTGAAAAACAGGTGTCCAGGAATTGACTGAATACCAATTGAGATGTTTTAACAAACAAATGCAATGCTGGAAGTGCTCACTTGTCTATACTAAGAAATTTGGAAGACAGCTACCTGGCCAACTGACAGGAAGAGTTCCATATTTGTACCCATTCCAAAGAAAGGTGATTCAACAGAATGTGGAAATTATTGAACAATATCATTAGTATCACATGCAAGTAAAATTTTTCTGAAGATCATTCAAAAGCAATTGCAGCAGTACATCAACAAGGAATTGTCATAAATTCAAGTCGTATTTAGAAGAAGACGTGAAACAAGGAATATCATTACTGATGTCAGATGGACCTTGGCTGAAAGCAGAGAATTATCAGAAAGATGTTCACCTGTGTTTTATTGACTATGGAAAGGCATTTGACTGTGTGGACCATAATAAATTATGGATAACATTGCAAAGAATGGGAATTCCAGAACACTTAATTGTGCTTGTGCAGAACCTGTGCACAGACCAAGAGGCAGTTGTTTGAATAGAACAAGGGCATACTGAGTGGTTTAAAATCAGGAAAGGTGTGCATCAGGGTTGTATCCTTTCACCAAACTTATTCAATCCGTGTGCTGGGCAAATATTCCGAGAAGTGGGACTATTTGAAGAAGAACGTACCATGAGGATTGGAAGAAGACTCATTAACAACCTGCGTTATGCAGATGATGCAACCTTGTCTGCTGAAAGTAAACAAGACTTGAAGGTCTTACTGAGGAAGATCAAAGACCACAGCCTTCAATATGGATTACACTTCAACTTAAAACAAAAATATTCATAACCGGACAAATAAGCAACATCATGATAAATGGAGAAAATATTGAAGTTGCCAAGGATTTCATTTTGCTTGGATCCACAATCAATGCCTATGAAAGCAGCAGTCAAGAAATCAAAGGATATATTGCAAAGGGCAAATCGGCTGCAAGAGACCTCTTTAAAGTGTTGAAAAGCACCTGACCCAAGCCATGGTATTTTCAATCACCTCATACGCATGTGAAAGCTGCACAATGAATAAGGAAGAGCAAAGTGGAATTGATGCCCTTGAATTATGGTGTTGGCGAAGAATATTGACTATATCATGGCCTTCCAGAAGAACGAACAAGTCGGTCTTGGAAGAAAAACAGCAGATTGCTCCTTGGAAGCAAGGATGACGACATTTCATCTCATGTGCTTTGGACATGTTATCAGGAGGGACCAGTCCCTGGAGAAGGACATCATGCTTGGTAACATAGAGGATCAGTGAAAAAGAGGAAGACCCTTGATGAGATGGATGACACAGCGGCTGCAACAATGGGCTCAAACATAGCAACCATTGGGAGGATGGCGCAGGACCAGGCGGTGTTTAGTTCTGTTGTACATACAGTTGTTATGAGTTGGCACAGACTCGACAGCACCTGACAACAACTACGATTGTGTTTGGAAGCACTTCGTTTTCTGTTTCTTGAGAAAAAGGTATTTGAGAAGAGTCTTTTTGACTTAGAATGGACTGCAGTATTGTCGGGCTCAATTTAATTTTTTTTCTAAAGTATCTCCCCTTCTGGGTCATTGGGCTTCTGAAGGGGAATTCACATGATCAAAACACAGCTCACTGTGTCTGTTCATTTCTACATTTTAGTCAGGTATTTCAACATGTTGTGTCAAATTTTACATCTCTATTATTTGGTCCCATTTCTATTCTTTCTGTTAGCCAAACAGAATTATAATCTTTTTTATTCATTTATTTACTCATTCATTTATCCAGTTGTTATTTATTTACCATTTCTTACATGCCAGATATTGATGCTGGGTGCCACGGGCACAGTGCTAACCAAGACAAACGGAGGTTATGCTCTTTGGAATTTACAACAATTCAGGGAACATTTTTTTGGAAATCCATCAGATATTAGAAAATAGTAACTAGGTATGTCCCGCTTCCTCACACAGTGCAATGAACTGAATTGAGCCACCTCTCTCTGATGTGCTCCCCACACCCCACTGCACACTCCTCCTCTATTAAACTAGAGATTTGGAATCAGAAAGAATTCATTTGAAACTGGTACCACCCATCCAGGATTAGAGTGATGGAGCCATTCACAGCTAATGTGATGGATTCTGTTATATAAATCAAGTTCAAAAAAGATCAAATGCAGCTAAGCACTATAATGCCAGTATTATCAATTTGCTAGGAACAGGAAGAAAATGCTTTCCTCCTAAGATGCTTGCCCTCGTTGTCCTCACGGGGCAGCAATATTCCTAGTGCTTTCTCTTGTGAGAGTAGTTTTCTTCTTAGGTAAGCAGTGAGGTTCTCACTGGTGAAGATGCTGAACTGAGGAGATAAGGGTGGGAACACATGCCTCCCTCACTCGTCTCATGAAACCAGAAAGACACCTCTCCTCTAAGGCGTTAGGGTGTTGGAGAAGGTAAGAGAGAAGAAGGAACTGAGGCATGTAACATTTTCCTCCAATGGGGAAGGGTGGATTATGAGACAATTATGGAGTGATAGAGAGAGGTAAGGTTAAAAGGAATGTCTATCAGGCTTCTTCCTTTTCTTTTTTTCCCCAGTCCTAGGGAAGGTGAGTCAGGTGAAGGATAGAATCTTTTCTGCCTGCACCGTAGTGGTCTGTGACAGCTGCCCCATCCTTCAATATAAAATCCAGTTTTGTCTCCATTCTAAAATAATGTGAAGAGCCCTGGAGAGAGGCAGGGGCTGCCCTTTGGGGAATATGTGTAAAGGAGGCTCTTGCATAAATGACACTAAAGAGGTATCAGACCCCTGGGAAGTATTAGGAAGAAAACAATGGACAGTGCCATCCACACAGGAACAATAGATATTGTATAACTTCTATCATCTTACCTTGATGAATATAGTAACCTAAATGTTATATGTCAGAATGACAAAACCAATTCTGTAAAGCTATTATTTTTGTCCTTGAGTGGTGCAAATGATTAGTGCACTCAACTGCTAACAGAAAGGTTGGAGGTTTGAGTCCTCCCAGAGGTGCCTCTGAAGAAAGGTCTGTTGATCTACTTAAAAAAAAATCAGCCACTGAAAACCTTATGGAGTACAGTTCTACTCTGACAAACATGGGGTCTCCACGACTCAGAGTCAACTCGACGGCAACTGGTGTAAAATCCCAAAAAAATCACAGATGATCAATTTTAATTTTTATTGTGCGTATGTAGGTGTTTTATTGATGGGTTGATGATATTTAAATGAGTACATACATATTTGAGAAGTCATTATATATTTATTCAAAAATTATCTTGTTTCCCTTCATTCTAGTAAAATCAGTAATAATGTTGTTCTAGCCAAGATTTTTCACATAAGAATTGATTAAATCGGTGCTATTTTTTATGCAATAGAAATCTAGTCAGTGCCCCACTTGTGATTTTAAATGTTCTAGTAGCCACAAAGCAAAAGGAAACAGGTAAAATTAATTTAATAATATATTCTATTTAACCCAATATATCAAAAATAATATAATACAAAATTTAAGCAATATAAAAAATATTTGCTACTGTTGTTAGGTGCCGTCAAGTCGCTTCTGACTCAGGAACCCCACGAACAACAGAACAAAACACTGTCCAGTCCTGCGCGATGCTCATGCTCGTTGTTGTGCTTGAGCCCATTGTTGCAGCCACTGTGTCAGACCATCTCGTTGAGGTTCTTCTTCTTTTTTGCGGACCCTCTACCAAGTGTTGAAAATCCAGTGTTCATTTCATACTTACAGCACATCTCAGTTCCGAGTGACCACATGTCTAGTGCTCAATAGCCACATGTGGCTAGTAGCCATTGTGTTAGGCAGCACAGATCTAAAGGGTTAACAAACTTATTTTCATGGTATACAAAATTTGAATACCTTTTTATCAAGAAATAAATGAAAATAAATATTAAAAATTTAAATTGTTTACTCTGTTTTCAAAAGTTATTTTTCTTCAAAACATTCAAAATCATATTTTAGAGTTAAAAGACAAATAAAAAATATAATTAATAAATGCCAAAATTTTAAGTCAAACTTTATATAAAACTGACATTTTATATAACCTTTTGACATTTTAATTAAATCTTAAATAATATAGTTAGAAAAATAAAGCTATTTGCATTTCTAGCATGCAATGTTCATGTACTTATTGCAAACAAATTGATAGCATGCTTCACGCATGTTACATCTAGAGCTACATATTTACAAATTTAAGAGGCACAAGACATGGTTAATATTGAAAAATGTTCCCCAGGGGCCATGTGCTAATTTGTTAGTACCTCCAGACCCATAGTTGGAATAAAAATATAAGCGAGGAAAAGGACAACAATAGTCACTATTGGGAAATGATGTTTTTTTAGCAGAAGAATCTATTTCATTCAGGTTGAGAGAAAGGAGACATGTAAATTACTTCATTTTTTCTTGCCTAGGTGCTTCTGCATTCAAATCTTCCCTGCAGCCTGCAGCAGGGCACAATTCCATCTTTAATGATGGCTGTGGAACAACCCAGAATGATATTCAGAGGACATAAGGCAAGAGATGTTGAGAGACAGCTCCTTGGGGCATGGGTGGTGTTAGTCATGAAAGCAGATGTTTATAATACATGCTGTGGCTGTGTCAGAACTACTGAGTGCTGTATTCCCAGTGAAAGAGAGACATGCATATGTCCTTTAATTGTGTGTGTGTGTATGTGTGGAGTCCAACGAGTCCTGGAGGTGCAATGGTTAAAGTGCTCAGCTGCTAACCGAAAGGTCAGCGGTTTGAACCAACCAGCCGCTTCACAGGAGAAAGGTGTGGCAATCTGCCTCCATAGAGATTTACAGTCTTGGAAACCCCATGGGACAGTTCTACTCTGTCCTACAGGGTTGCTAGGAGTTGGAATCCATTCGACAGCAATGGGTTTTGATGTGTGTGTGTGTGTGTGTGTGTGTGTGTGTTTGTGTGTGTGATATGCATGGCTCAAGGCAAGCATCCCCTCTTGCCTGGGTCTAAGGGTGCTACTGCTCATAAGCCATCTGGCAAAATGAAGCAGCTGGCTCATCATGAAGCCACAGTCAGCTTTATATTTGCTTTCGCTCTTTCTCTGCCTTACCACACCTTTCTCTCACTCTTGATTCTTGAGATTGCATGTCTCAGTAAAGTATCAGCAATATGCATTTGCCTTAGGATTTGATTTTTATGGAACCCAGGCTAAATTCACTTACTCCTCAAAGATGACTAGAAGTAGTTCCATGATCATATTGGTAGACGTTTTCCAGCTCTCTGAGAAGAATTTATTTGGGCCCAATGACTATAATCAATTTAAACACCATAGCTTCACATCTCATTTTTAAAAATCAAGCCACCTCTCATATTATCATCACTCCGTCTTCACTGCCAATGCACATGTTTTTCAGTTAGCCTTTACTGAGGGCTTTCTATATGTCAGTCATCATCTGTTAAGCACTTTGCTTACATTATCTCATTTAATCCAGATAACAGCTTTATGAGACAGTTAATATTATCTCTATCTTACAGATGATGCTATTTAGGCTTGGCTAGGTCAAGTCAGTAGCCCTAGGTCACTTGCTTAAGGTCACACAGCCAGTAAATGACAGAAGTGTGAGTCAAATTCCACTTCTGCATCCAGAGTCTGTACTCTTAATCACTGTGCCGTACTGACTCCCTGAGACAGAAATTCTCTCACTCTCTTTAATTTCTTTACTGCTTGGTTCACACCGATCTTCCCCACCTCTGTCTCCACCCTTTCACCAACCATTCGATTTCGCAGATCGTTGCTCTACCTTTTTTTGTGTGTGTGTCTGCTCTACCTTGTGTCTACATAGCTTTAATTGACTCTGATGTAGTCACAATTTCAGGCTTATCATCAGTCAGAACTACCCCCCATCCAAGACTGGACACTCTGAAATTCCCCTTCCTGATCACAGCCCACTCTCCTTCCACTTCTATCCCACATTTATATATTTTTCTCCATCACTGGAAACCAACCCATCTTATTTGAAAACATCCCTTTTTTTAATTCTACTTGCTTCACCTTCAATTGGGCCCACCTCGCAAATTATTAACCTTGGATGTCCCCACCACTCTATTTTCCTCCTCTCACCTCTGAGCCCCTGAAGGATGTAGGAGGAAAAACACAGATGTCTTATTAGCTGGGTCCTGATGGATTTTGAGTCATTTATTTATTTTCTAAAAATATTTTGACTTAAAGTTTAGAAATTCAGAGATAAAAGAATGAGTTCTCCAAGCAGCAAACAAGTAGGAAATTATAATATATTTGATTGTTGCCAGAGTCTTCTCTTCATAGCCATGATTTAGTGTGGTTTAGGAAAACTTGAGGATTGGAGGCAGTGACTTTGTCATTGTACTTGGTTCAAGAAGTGCTTCCACTTAGCCTAAGCCTGGATAGGGACTCTACATCTCTTTACCACAGGTCATGCCAACTCTATTCTCTTACCTCTTTCTCAATTAATAACTTGAAACATAGCTTTCTTTCCAGTACACATGCTCCTCCACTACCACCCCAGGCATGAAGATGCCCTTCAGTCAGTAGTACTCAACTTTTAACTGCATTAGGACAGAATCTCGAGGAATAACTAGACTTAGGGAACAAGTTGGAAAAGAGAAGTGAGTAAAAGAGAAAAAAGATATATTCAGAGAGGAAGAAGGCACAAGAGAATACAGAAGCCTAGAAGGCAAAAGTATTTCACAAGGAAGGAATGTCATTTGGAGTTTTGCACTAGGACAGCATTGATCTTTTCCCAAGCAAACTCAGTAGAGGTGGTAGCCAGGTGGCAATGGTTGGGAAAGTAATAGATTAAGTTTTAGGTGTTTATGGTGCATGCAGGGAAATCCTGGTGGCATAGTGTTTAAGTGCTACAGCTGCTAATCAAGAGGTCGGCAGTTCAAATCTGCCAGGTGCTCCTTGAAAACTCTATCGGGCAGTTCTACTCTGACCTATAGGGTCTCTATGAGCCAGAATCGCCTTAATGGCAACAGGTGTGGTTTGGTGCATGCAGGAGGATAAAAACACAGGCCTGGAGTTTAGACAAGAAATTTGTATGGGATAAAAAGACCTCAGTTTCAACAATATGCAAGAATTAACTCAGGAAGAATACATTACATTTATAAAAGTGTCAAGACTGGGATTGTAGCAAAAAAATAATGTTTAAGGCAAGAATGGAGGAAGTTAAGCCTGCAAAGGAGACTGATACAGAGTGGCTACAGAGGCAGGAGAGAAAGATATCACTCCACATGGTGGGGAACAGGTTTCAAAAGGAGAGCGAGTAAAACTGTTAAATGTTGTAGGGGGGACAAATCAGACAATTAGAAAAATATTTCTTTGGTTTTAGCAACTGGAAGGTCACTGAGGACCTCTGCAAATGAAATTTTAGTAAAGAAGTGTGGTCATACGGTAAACTGTTAATGCTGAGAAAGTGAATTGAGTGTACACAGCTCTTTTAACCGTTTTTGCAATGAAGGGAAGGAGGGAAAAAGGATATTTCCTTGAGAAAAATTTAAGGCCAATCAAGAGATTTTTGTTTGTGTTTTTAAAGATGGAAGATAAAAATAGCCTTTTACGGGTCAAAGTAATTGGAGGGAGAAGTGATAATTAATGAAGCAAGATCACTGAGAAAGAGGGAAAGCATGAACTGCGAAACACAAAGGCTTGGGTGGGATCTAGGGAAGGGGACAAACATCTCCTAAACCGAAACTGGAGGGAAGAGGAAAGGTTAATACAGATGCAGGAGAAGTGGATACATTTGTTGAGGAAGAAGGATCATGAAGTTGTTGGAGGCCCTATCTTTTGGGTTCCATATCTTCTGTGTCAGTAGGGAGCATGCTGGAGAGATGGTCCACCGTGTCAATTTCCTTCAATTTCTTGATAACAAGTATTCCTCACATTTTAATTTTACATTTCCAGAAAATCTAAACTAAAGCTTAATGAAACTCTTCCAGAAATGGGAAACATGATGGGTTATTATTACTTTATAGAAAGAAGCATATCAGTTCATAAGGAGAGCCAAGTCTTACTTTTGCTGGGAACTTTGGGGGAAATCTTACCTGCATTAGGTTTAATGAGAGGCTGTCCTTTGCCTAGGGATGAGGTGTACAGCTGCGATGGAGATATTCAGGCTGGCAGGCTATTGGCATCAGAAACACCTGCCAAGAGAGCCTTAATCTGAGGACTGAGGTTCAGTCAAGGCTGGAGAAGATTGGCAAAAATAGAGAGTTTGGGTGCTGGGAAAGTTGTCAGAGCAGCGGGATGCAATTATCACAGTGATCGAATAAGAAAAATAATAGTTTCCAGCAAAAAAGCAAAAACCCTGTTACCAGAACAAAGCCAGAATTAGAACTGGCAGTTTGATGTTGAGTATCAAAGTAAAGCTTATTAAATATTTCGTGACTATAATTCAATGGTTCACAATCCTGGCTACACATTGGAATCACCCAGGGAGCTTTGAAAACACTGAAGCCTGGACACCACCCCTGGAGAATCTGATTTAATTGGCCTGGGGAGGGGCCTGGATTTTAGGATTTTTAAGAGTCCATTCAGGTGATTCTAATGTGTAGCCAAAATTGAGAACCATGGCTTAAACCAGAATCTGTCCCAGAGGTGGAAATGAGAGTGAAGATAATCAGATAGATCTTGATGTACCCCGTGTTGTTGTTGTTGTTAGGTGCCGTCGAGTCAGTTCCAACTCACAGCAACCCTATGCACAGCAGAACGAAACACTACTGGGTCCTGCGCCATCCTCACAATTGTTGTTATGCTGGAGCTCATTGTTGCAGCCACCGTGTCAATCCACCTCGTTGAGGGTCTTCCTCTTTTCCACTGACCCTGTACCCTGCCAAGCACGATGTCCTTCTCCAGGGACTGATCCCTCCTGACAACATGTCCAAAGTATGTAAGACGCAGTCTCGCCATTCTTGCCTCTAAGGAGCATTCTGGCAGCACTTCTTCCAAGACAGATTTGTTTGTTCTTTTGGCAGTCCATGGTATATTCAATATTCTTCACCAACACCACAATTTAAAGGCCTCAACTCTTCTTCTGTCTTCCTTATTCATTGTCCAGCTTTCACATGCATATGATGCGATTGAAAATACCATGGCTTGGGTCAGACGCACCTGACATCTTTACTCTTCAACACTTTGAAGAGGTCCTTTGCAGTAGATTTGCCCAATGCAATGCATCTTTTGATTTCTTGACTGCTGCTTCCATGGCTGTTGATTGTGGATCCAAGTAAAATGAAATCCCTGACAACTTCAATCTTTTCTCCATTTATCACAATGTTGCTCATTGGTCCAGTTGTGAGGATTTTTGTTTTCTTTATGTTGAGGTGTAATCCATACTGAAGGCTGTGGTCTTTGATCTTCATTAGTAAGTGCTTCAAGTCCTTCACTTTCAGCAAGCAAGGTTGTGTCATCTGCATAACGCAGGTTGTTAATGAGTCTTCCTCCAATCCTGATGCACCGTTCTTCTTCATATAGCCTGGCTTTGGTTTTTTTCTCGTATTATTTGTTCAGCATACAGATTAAATAGGTATGGTGAAAGAATACAACTCTGATGCACACCTTTCCTGACTTTAAACCAATCAGTATCCCCTTGTTCTGTCCGAACAACTGCCTCTTGTTCTATGTACAGGTTCCTCACGAGCACAATTAAATGTTCTGGAATTCCCATTCTTCGCAGTGTTATCCATAGTTTGTTATGATTCACACAGTCAAATGCCTTTGCATAGTCAATAAAACATAGGTAAACATCCTTCTGGTATTCTCTGCTTTCAGACAGGATCCATCTGACATCAGCAATGATATCCCTGGTTCCACGTCCTCTTCTGAAACCAGCCTGAATTTCAGGCATTTCCCTGTCAATATACTGCTGCAGCCATTTTTGAATGATCTTCAGCAAAATTTTGCTTGCGTGTGATATTAACGATATTGTTCTATAATTACCACATTCAGTTGGATCACCTTTCTTGGGAATAGGCATAAATATGGATCTCTTTCAGTCAGTTGGCCAGGAAGCTGTCTTCCATATTTCTTGGCATAGACAAGTGAGCACCTCCAGCGCTGCATCTGTTTGTTGAAACATCTCAATTGATATTCCATCAATTCCTGGACCCTTGTTTTTCGCCAATGCCTTCAGAGCAGCTTGGACTTCTTCCTTCAGTACCACCAGTTCCTGATCATATGCCACCTCTTGAAATGGTTGAATATCGACTAATTCTTTTTGGTATAATGTCTCTGTGTATTCCTTCCATCTTCTTTTGATGCTTCCTGCGTCATTTAATGTTCTCCCCATGGAATCCTTCACTATTGCAACTCGAGGCTTGAATTTTTTCTTCAGTTCTTTCAGCTTGAGAAACGCCGAGTGTGTTCTTCCCTTCTGGTTTTCCATCTCCAGCTCTTTGCACATGTCATTATAATACTTTACTTTGTCTTCTCGAGAGGCCCTTTGAAATCTTCTGTTCAGTTCTGTTACTTCATCATTTCTTCCTTTTGCTTTAGCTGCTCGAAGCTCAAGAGCAAGTTTCAGAGTCTCCTCTGACATCCACCTTGGTCTTTTCTTTCTTTCCTTTCTTTTCAGTGACCTCTTGCTTTCTTCGTGGATGATGTCCTTGATGTCATTCCACAACTCGTCTGGTCTGCGGTCAGTAGTGTTCAATGCGTCAAATCTATTCTTGAGATGGTCTCTAAATTCAGGTGGGATATACTCAAGGTCACATTTTGGCTCTCGTGGACTTGCTCTGATTTTCTTCAGTTTCTGCTTGAACTTGCGTATGAGCAATTGATGGTTTGTTCCACAGTTGGCCCCTGGCCTTGTTCTGACTGATGATATTGAGATTTTCCATCATCTCTTTCCACAGATGTAGTGAATTTGATTTCTGTGTGTTCCATGTGGTGAGGTCCATGTGTATAGTTGCCATTGATGTTGGTGAAAGAAGGTATTTGCAATGAAGAAGTTGTTGGTCTTGCAAAATTCTATCATTCGATATCTGGCATTGTTTCTATCACCAAAGCCGTATTTTCCAACTACTTTTGCATTCCAATCGCTAGTAATTATCAATGCATCTTTATTGCATGTTCGATCAATTTCAGACTGTAGCAGCTGATAAAAATCTTCTATTTCTTCATCTTTGGCCCTAGTGGTTGGTGTGTAAATTTGAATAATGGTCGTATTAATTTGTCTTCCTTGTAGGCTTATGGATATTGTCCTATGACGGACAGTGTTGTACTTCAGGATAGATCCTGAAACATTCTTTTTGACGATGAATGCGACACCATTCCTCTTCGAGTTGTCATTCTCAGCATAGTAGACTATATGATTGTCCGATTCAAAATGGCCAATACCAGTCTATTTCAGCTCACTAATGCCTAGGATATCGATGTTTATGCATTCCATTTCATTTTTGATGATTTCCAATTTTCCTAGATTCATACTTCATACATTCCAGGTTGCAGCTGTTTCTTCTCATTTTGAGTCGTGCCACATCAGCAAATGAAGGTCTCGAAAGCTTTACTCCATCCACATCATTAAGGTCAACTCTACTTTGAGGAGGCGGCTCTTCCCCAGTCATCTTCTGAGTGTCTTTCAACCCGGGGGGCTCATCTTCCAGCACTAAAGCAGACAATGTTCCACTGCTATTCATAAGGTTTTCACTGGCTAATGCTTTTCAGAAGTAGACTGCCGGGTCCTTCTTCCTAGTCTGTCTTAGTCTGGAAGCTCAGCTGAAACCTGTCCTCAGTGGGTGAACCTGCTGGTATATGAATACCAGTGGCATAGCTTCCAGCATCACAGCAACACACAAGCCCCCACAGTACGACTAACTGACAGACACGTGGAGGACCCCCTCCCCGTATATTTACTCAAATAACCTGCAAGTTATATGACTTTTTGCCACATTTGCTCCCCAATTTTGTAAGTGTACTGTGCTAATTTTTTACATGTTGCTGTAAAAAATTAGCATAGCAGACTTATGAAAATACCTGGGTGGGAGGGGCAAGGTTGGCAAAAAAGTATATAACACCTGCATTATTTGTGTAAAAATGTGGTAATCCTGGATTAACAGGGGAAAAAAAGACAATTTCAGTGTTTCTCTGCAACCCTTCAACCTGCATATTCTCTGGCTTTCTTGAGTTTAATAATATATTGATATCTTCTTGAGGCCATATTCAGAATACTTCTTCCCATTCCCACTATGACCTCCACTCTACCCACACTACAAATAATTCAAAACTTGATTACCTATTGGATAAATTATATCAATAGTTCCACATCTGGATACCCTGCCATCCAGTGTTTACCCTCTGAAAAATTCTATATGCATCTTCCTAATATATCTGTCTTCATATTACTCATTTTCTCAGCTAGCTTCAAGAGCTCCATCATCTACTGAGAAATTCTAAGCATAACACTGAAGGTCTTTAGAGTAGACTTTATTGATGCTCCTTTGTACATCCTCTCAGCTCACTTGGGTTCACCTAAAACTTTAGGTAAAGATGGTTCCCAGTCGGTTGTCAAATTTCTAACTCAAGCATTTTGTGTTTCTCCTCCTCTATTTGAGAGATTTCTCCAGCAACCTGAGAGCTGGGCTAGTTGCCTGCAGTTGCAACCCCAAAATGTGGTGGTGCAGTAACCCTTATTCCTCAATCTTCAACTAATGAGAAATGAGATTTTGCAGATAAATACCCCACCTTCCCCCTCCTCCAGTAAAATAATTCTGCACTGTGTTCTACAAGATTTGCCTGTGCGTTCCCTAGTGGGGTTGGGCCCCAGTTACCCACAGGGGTATACCATTCATCAAGGTACTCTTTTTGCTTTTCTTCCTTCTCTGTCTTGTTTTCTCATTTGCTCTTCCTGAGATTACATCCCAAATAAACCAGCTGCACCAAAGACCTTGTCTCAGGATCTACTTTCAGGGGAACCCCAACTAAAATGACCTTTTACTATTTATGACTTAAGTCAATCTTGAAACCCACTCCATAACAAACTGAATGACTTGAAATTCCTAGAGGATTTTCTCATTCCCATTCATTACTCACATCATCCCCTTCCTTAGAAAACCATCCCTTCCCAATAAAAGACCCAGCTTCCTTCCTTAATATTCAGCTCACATGCTGCCTCCATGAAATCATGTCCAGTGTTCCTAAGAACAAAGAGATCTCTGGATTGTCTGAGCTCACATATCTCTTTGTGTATCCCTCTCTCATAGGAAAGAAGCCCTGGTGGCACAGTGGTTTAGAGCTCAATTGCTAACTGAAAGGTCATTGGTTTTGAATCCACCAGCTACTCCACAGGAGAAAGACATGGCAGTCTGCGTCCATAAAGATAACAGCCTACAAAACTCTATGGGGCGGTTCTACTTTGTCCTACACGGTCGCCATGAGTTGGAATTGACTTGAAGACAACAGGTTTTCTCTTATAGGACACACCACAGGAAAATGGTCTAATCTGCTACATATATATACCAAAAAAAAAAAAAACCCAAACCCAGTTCTGACTCATAGCGACGCTACAGGACAGAGTAGAACTGCCCCACAGGGTTTCCAAGGAGCGCCTGGCGGATTAAAACTGCTGATCTTTTGGTTAGGAGCCATAGCACTTAACCACTACACCACCAGGGTTTCCATATATATATATATTCAGTTTATAACAAAGCTTTTTCCACTGTTAAAATAAGAAGGTTTTTCTAAAGAAGATGTACAAATGGCTAATATGCACATGAAAAGATACTCAACTTCATTAGCCACCAGAGAAATGCAAATCAAAACCACAATGAGATACCACTTCATCCCCACTAGGATGGCTATTATCAAACAAAACAAGGCAAAAACCATCAAAGAACAAGAGTTGTCAAGGATGTGGAAAAATTGGAACCTCCATCCATTGCTGGTGGAAACGTAAAACGGTGTAGCCACTTTGGAAAACAGCTTGGCAGTTCCTCAAAAAGTTAAGTATAGAGCTACCAAATGGCCCAGCAATTCCACTCGTAGGTATATACTCAAAAGAATTGAAAGCAAGGAGTCAAAGTTACTTGTACACCAATGTTCATTGCAGCATTATTCACAATAGCCAAAAGGTAGAAACAACCCAAATATCCATCAACAGATGAATGGAGAAACAAGATATGGTATATCTGTTGTATAAAGGAAAATGAAGCTCTGATACATGTTATGAAGTAGATGAACCTTAAAAACATGCTGAGTGAAATAAATCAGACACAAAAGGCATATATTATATGATTTAATTTGTATGAAATACCTAGAATAGGCAAATATATAGAGACATAAAGCGGATTAGTAGTTGCCAGGGGCTGGTGGAAGGGGAGAATGGGGAGTTATTGCTTAATGGGTCCAGAGTTTCTGTTTGGGGTGATGAAAATGTTTTGGAAACAAATAGTCAATGATGATTGCACAGCAGTTGTTGGTGTGATTAATGTCCCTGGGTTGTACATTTGAAAATATTTAAAATGGATAATTTTATGTTGTATATACTTTACCACAATTAAAAAAAAAACAGGTTTGAATTGAAGGAGAATGGATTTTTAAAAAACAAAACAAGAATTATTATCCAATGTTGCACAGATCACAGGTATGTCTCTTCAAAGAGAAAAAAATAACAAAGGTTACCATTATTAACAACAGACTATTATTTTCAGGGCTTTATGACGGTAAAATTTTATGTTTCTAAAATACGTACTGAGTTCCAGGTTGAATATAGTTCTTATAACTTTATAATTGTTAATATGCTAAGTAATAAGGATGAATACAGTTATTATAATTCTACAGTGGGGTAGATATTTCTATATTTAACAAATTTTGGGTAGATTGGAGAAAAAATAAAAGATGACTAAGACATCATTTCACTAAATCCACGTGGAAACTCACTTTTCCTTTGAGGTAGAGAGCATGGCTTTGTCTCTCGAGATTGATTGTCCCCTAGCCTTTGGGAAAGCATTAAAATGACATATACACTTCCAGGTACAGTTAAGATCAACATTTCTCTTTTTCTAGTCTCATAATATACTCAATCTTTTATATAGTGCTCTCAAAGTGCTTTTACAAATAGGATTCAATCCAACAAATATTTATTGAGACTTATATATACAAGGCCTTGTGCTAAACTGTGAGGGAGTGCAAATGTGAATAAAACAAGATCCTTGCCCTCGAGGAGCTTTGTAAATACTCTGGGTCAATTTGTTTAGGACACTGCTCTGTATGAAACTGACTCCACTAGTGTGAAGGGTTTTAAAACCATAGCATCGCTGCTGGAGGCAAAGCTTGATTAACCCTCCTGTTTTTTTTTTTTTAAGAGTCAATGATCAAGACAGAGAAAGGTAGATTCTAGAGATTTTTATGTCCCAGTCAATTTCTAAAAGAGAATTTAAGTTTAACTTAAAGAGTAGGATGACTTTGTCCTTTTGCTTTTGTGCTAAATAGTACCTTTTAAGACTTGATGTCTCCAATCAACAAACGGACAAAGGAGTTGAACAGACATTTCACCAAAGAGGATATTCAAATGCCCAATAAGCACATTAAGAGATATTCAACATTGTTAGCCGTTGTTGTTGTCGTTAGGTGCCCTCGAGTGGATATCAACTCATAGCAACCCTGTGTGACAGAGTAGAACTGTTTTCTAGGCTGTAATTTTTTTTTTTTTAATTTACAGGAGCAGATCGCCAGGTCTTTTTCCTTCAGGTCAGCTGGGTAGTTCCAATCCACTTAGGGAGATGCAAATCAAAACCACAATGAGATACCATCTCACCACTATTAGAATGGAAATTATAAAAAAAAAAAAAAAAACCAATAGGTATTGGCTAGGTTGTGGAGAAACAGGAACCCTCACCCATTGCTGGTGGGAATGTAAAATGGTACAACCATTGCAGAAAACAGTTTGGCTAGTCTTCAAAAAGTTGAACAGCAGCACAAACAGACACCTGTACACCAATGTTCACTGCAGTGCTATTCACAATAGCCAAAATGTGGAAATAACCTAAATGTTCATCAACAGATGGATAGATAAACAAAATGTGGTACACACATACAATGGAATATTACCCAGCCATAAAGAAAAATGGAGTCCCGATACATGCCACAACATGGATGAACCTTGAAAACATTATGCTGAGCAAAATCACTAAGTCACAAAAAGACAAATCCTGCACGATCTCACTTATATGAAATACGCAAATATACGGAAATGAAAAATTTTTAATGGTTACCAGGGATGAAAGGGAAGGAGAAAGGGAGAGTTTTTACTTAGGGGCCAGTGAGTTTATGTTGATGGTGGTGGAATAACTTGGAAAAGGGTAGTGAGATTGGTTGCACAACTTGAAGAATGTAATCAATGTCACTGAATGATACGTGTAGAAATTGTTGAATTGGTACACTTTTGTGTATATTTCACCACAATTAAAAAAATATTTAATGACATTTAAAACTAAACAAGCTCTTTTAATTATGTATGACATTCAACAGACTGTTACAATGTATACACAGGAAGAGTAAAAAACGTGTAAGGGACTCAAAAACATCTCTCCTGGACAGAAACAGAAAAAAGCAGCTCTGCTGTTAATCAGGCTGGGAAGACAGGCACAGATAATGTTAGCTGCAAAACTAACAGGGAACACTGGTTTTTCCAAGGCCATGCAGTAGCTGTAAAATGCCATAATGACCACCTTCCACATCCCCTCCCCTGATTTGAGTATTTACTTCTTTCTTACCAATACTGCTCCCGGATCTCCTTGTTATTCCCTTCTCGTACTGAGGACACCCTATTGCTAAACTGCTCTTGCCTCATGACAGCTCCCAATCCCCAGTTAATCTCCCTTCTCCTGTTCCCACCTCAGAAACCGTAACCAGTCCAGAGCTGATCCCCACCTCTGTGATACCCTCCACAGAATCCTTCAGCAGGAACTCAAACCTTTCAAACGGTGCTTCCATCCTTCCCCTTGTGGAGAGCAGCATCCCACAGTTCCTCTGGAATGTGCTCCCATCACTTCATTGAGGCAATAAATCTGACTCTGTCAGACTGCAGGCTTGCATTTGGTGATCTGTGGCTGGCCAGGCTTTAATAGCACATGTTTACATATAGAATAACACATACTTAAAGAAAAATACCAAGAACATATCTCAACATACTCTTCATAGTTGAACCTGGGAGGTAAAATACTCATTTAAATCATTCAAAACATTTTATGAGATCTATTTTCTGTAATTGCCTTTAGGGATAATGGTTCTCTCATTTTCCTTCCTACCTACCTTCTTTTCTTCCTTCCTCCCATCTTTCCTTCCTTTCAGCTCTTTCTGGTGGTAAATACATTGAATATGGATCTAAATTTATGAAACAGCCAATATTATTTGCAAACATATTTGCCTTCCATCCTTGTAAACATTTGTTTAAAAATCATTCTGAGTTTCTGTTAGAGAGAGGGAAAAAATTTTTTCGATGTACAGTTTTAAATATATTGGCTCCATTAACCCTTCAAATGTATAAGCAGCTGACAGAAAGGTATAGAATTTCTATGTTAAAATGTATTAGTGTCTTTTTTGCGCATAGATAATGTAGTTACCCAGCTATTTTCTAATCCACAAATATATCCAATATTTTCTCATTAATGTTCTAAAATAGAAAATTCCAACCATTAAATATTTGCTTATTTATACTCCATACATCATCTTTTCACAAAAAAAAAAAAGAATTTGAGATGACTACCATTAGCTTAAATTATTTGAATTGCCCAGTTGCTTATGAGTGAGGTCAAGGCATATTATAGAAGACTCTGTTCACTGGCTTACTTGTCCAGTAGGAATCTCCTGTTCTCCCTTCAAATCATCCTTTCTTGAGTTCCCAAGTCACTTATAGAATCCTTAGATTTAGAATTACTCTTCACCATTCCTGGGCTCTGTTTCATATTTGTCTCTTCATATTACTCCCTGCTCTTTTCGAGATCACTTTAATATGATAAACAGCCTCAAGTTACCCTATTCCCTGTACCCTAAAACCATAAGCCATCTATCTCCAGTCCAGTCTATCCATGATTACTGTAGTCCCAAGCCAAGTGAATACCCACAGCTAATGAAAGACCAGGAATATCCAGATCACGGAACAACACTCAGGGAAACTGGAAAAAGACTTAGAATTATCTGCAGATGGTATTTAAAACTCTCAGGCAAGGAAATAACAATTATGGTGCATATTTAGGATGTGGGACACAGAGGAGGACCTATAAATGATAGAGCCCAGGAGGACCAAAGGAGAAGAGAATCTAAAACTATGCTCAGAGAGAGATATTGCTCTTAGTCAAAGGCTTTATATACAGACTTTATATATATATATATATATATATATATATATATATGTATTTAGGATTCATTGTTTCTATGCAAATCTTTTGGTTGTGTTTTTAAACTCTAGGTGAAAGAACTTCTTGAAGGTGATATCAGAAAAAATGGCAGAGTAGGGAATTCCGAAAGTCCATCTCTTCACAAAAGCAATGGATAAACCGGCAAAAACTGTCAGAATCAACTTTTCCAGAACTGTAGAAGTTAATCCAAAGATTATGGCAACTAGGAAAATGGTTATTCAAGAAAAAAACAAAAACAAAAAAAACAGCTGAATCTCGGCATTTAAGGAAATCTCGGTTTTGGGGGGGTTTTCTGTTGACCACTAAGCTAATAGAACAGACTTCAGTGGTCACACCTGATGAAGAATACAAACTTCACAAAATTAGTTCCGAAAAGTCAGTAAACAACAAGCACTATAACGTGCAGTAGCAACAGCCCTTAGGGAGGTGTCTTAGTCATCTAGTGCTCCTATAACAGAAATACCACAAGCAGACGGCTTTAACAAAGAGAAATTTATTCACTCACAGTCTAGGAGGCTAGAAGTCTGAACCAAGGGCACCAGCTCCAGGGGAAGGCTTTCTCTCTCTTTTGCGTCTGAGGGAAGGTCCTTGTCATCAATCGTCCCCAGCTGAGGAGCTTCTCAGCGCAGGGACCCGAGTCCAAAGGACACGTGCTCCTGGCTCTACTCTTTTGGTGGTATGAGGCCCCCATGTCTCTCTGCTTGCTTCTCTCTTTTATATCTCATAAGAGATTGACTTAAAACATGATCTAATCTTGTAGATTGAGTCCTGCCCACTAATCCCACCTCATTAATATCATAGAGGTAACGCATAGGAAAACCACATCAGATGACAATACGGTGGACAATCACACAATACTGGGAATCATGGACTAGCCAAGGTGACACACATTTTTGTGGGACACAATTCAATCTATAACAATACCAAAACTTATGGGGTACAGCAAAAGCAGTGTCCAAGGGCAATTTATAGCTGTAAACACATATATTAAAAAAGAAGAAAGATTTTAAATCAGTAACCTAACAGTCCACCTTAAGGAAATAGAGAAGAGCAAACTAAATCCAAAACTAGCAGAAAGAAGGAAATAACTAAAATAGAGAATAGAAAAACAATAAAGAAAATCAACATCAGCATCAACAAAATTGACAAACCCTTAGCTAGGCTGGCCAAGAGAAAAAAGAGAAGATTCAAGTCACTGTAATCAGGAATGAAAGTAGGAACATTACTACCAACCTTACATAAATAAAAAGGATTATAAAAGAACGCCATCTGTAATTGTATGCTAAAAAATTATGTAAACTAGATGAAATGGACGTGTTCCTGGAAATGCACAAACTACTAAAACTGACTCAAGAAGAAATAGAAAAGCTGAATATACTCAATAGTAAAAAGATTCGTCAGTAACCAAACGGTTTTCAATTGCACATGAAAATGGTTAAAATAGTGAATTTTATGTTATGTGAATTTTACCTCAGTAAAAAAAAGAACCTCTTCAATTATCATTTTTGATAGATTGTGTATCTTTTAGACCCAATTGAGAATTACTTTTGTATTTTGGTGCCCCGATGGGAACTCTAGGTAAAAATCACTTCTTTCAAAATATAGCCGACATGTAATTTATACTTCTTTGGGTGAGCCATATATTACAAAAGCACAGAGAAGCTTAAGCATTTGGGGTAAGGGCTATAGACTGGGTGGTGGGTGACAGGGGCAGGGGAGAGGAGGATAACAAAGAGTTAGGAAAGGCATATATCATTTCGCATGTAGGATAGAACAGCTTATTTATTTTTATATTTTGGAATATATGCTACAGCAGAGATGACTCCCTGCCTACTCCAAATCCATTTTCCCTTCTTTTCTAGGTATAAAGCCTCTGATTTTTACCTGAACACATGGCTGTGTGCAATAAAGACTACTTTTCCCAGTTTTCCTTTCAGTCAGTTGTGGCTTTGTGACTAAGTTCTGTTTAATGATATGCAAAGAAAACGGTGGTATGTTAGTGTCTTAGTTTCCTAGGGATGCCATAACAAAATACTACAAAGTAGGTGGTTTTAAAAAACAGACAAGTATTTTCTCACAGTTCTGTAAGCTAGAAGTTCAGGGCAGCAACAGGGCTATGCTTTCTCACTCTGTGTCGGCTGAAGGGGAAGATCCTTCCTTGTCTCTTTCAGCTTTTGGTATCCCTTTGGGAAACCCTGGTGGCATAGGGGTTAAGTGCTACAGCTGCTAACCAAAGGGTCGGCAGTTCGAATCCACCAGGCGCTCCTTGGAAACTCTATGGGGCAGTTCTACTCTATCCTATAGGGTCACTATGAGTCAGAATCGACTCAATGGCACTGGGTTTGGTTTTGGTTTTTTGTGTATTTCTTGGCATTCCTTGGCTTATAAGTGAATCCTCACATGCTGTCTTCCCTCTGTATGTGTGACCCTATTTCTGTGCCTGTTGTCTCCTTTTATAAGACGCCACTCAGAAAGGAATAGAACTGGGACCCACCCTACTCTGGAATGATTTAACTGATAATATCTTTAGAGAAAGACCTTATTTACCAAGCAGTTCATATTCACAGGTATAGGGGTTAGGACTTCAACATATTTTGGGGGGGACACGGTTCAATTCATAATAGTTAGGTTTCTAGTAATTACATTCAAAGAGACATTTTACCACTTTTTTCTTGTCCCATCCATCTTCATGCTGGCTGGAATGTAGATTTGATGGCTGAAGCTAAAGCGGTCATCTTGACTGTAAAGCAGTGAGTTAATAGTGATGGTGGAGAAGGAAGATAGGAGGATGTCCATGAGGAGGCCATGATAAACATGAAGATGTCTTATTAGCCCTGGAATCTCCAACCCCAAACTACTTTTAGATGAGATAGAAATGAACTTCTATATTGTTCAAGGTACTGTTATTTTGGATTGAATGACTGCTGCAAATAGACAAACTTAACCTTATTCAACTAGGGCTTTAATAAGAGACCTGAGAGAGATTGAAACGATTTGAACCATCTAAAAGTTTTTCATAAAAATTTAAAAATGAAAGGCAATACATGCTTCAGAAAAAAAAATATACATGAGGAAGTAACATTAGTCAAGGTCCTCATAGATATTCGGTAATTACCAGGGGAAGTATCAAATGCTGTATTTAAACACAAGACACTATTTGATCGCTTTGTTAAGTACACATGTTCACTGAAGTTAGTGAGAATTTAAATTGTGTCAAACAATATCATTATGGTAGAATAGTACTCCAACAGGCATAAATCTACTCTATTCAGATTGGATTTATTGCCTTTCAAAATGCTTGTGAGCCTATTGTCAACATATAGAAACCCCCAAGCTACCAAGACATTAGTATCAAGATAAAGCACAGAAAGAATAACTCAGAAAAAAACAATGTGCTCCTCTGTTCATTCAGTAGAAATTTGAAAAACATGACCCATTTTTTAATTTTGTTCTGCCAAATTGTTTTTTTTTTTTTTTGCATAATCACTAAAAATTTTATTTTTTATCTATAAACATAGGGAACAGGGGTGAGGGTTGCTTTTTAAATAAATACAAATTGATGCTCACAAATTAGTTACAGAAAATTTGCATTAGCTCAACATCTCTATAAATGGTGATGATATTGTCATCTTGTCCCACTCATCCTTTCTCATATTCTGTCCCAGCCACACTTGTCTTTTTTCAGTTCCTTGAACATAGCAAGATTCTTCCCACGTGAGGGCTTTGACCTAACTGTACATTCCACCTGAAAGTGTCTCACTTACCTTGATAAATCGTGTCTACACTTCAGGGCCTGACTTAAGTATGTCTTTCAAAGGAAGCGTTTTCTGAGACTCTTAAATTGAATGAGAAAATTCATGGAAAATGTTTAGCGTAGTACCTGGAATATACTACGTGCTCAATAAAAATATGTTGAATGAATACACTACCATTGCTGGATAATGCACAGATATTTAAATATGCAGGGACACACACTGAAAAATACACTTGTAGATAAAGCTTAAATTTTTCAGTCATCTGTATTTACATAGTGTCTCAGCTATTTTAGTAAAGATTTAAATAAAGTATTTAGGTATAAAACTTCTTTTTGATTATTTGAGTTAACTGCTCACACTTGGACAAAATGCCTTCTTCTAATTTACCTTCCGAATGATTTCTACAGAAAATTGTATGTCATCAACTCATGTTTCAAAGAAGTATCACACTATTACTAGCAGCAACGTGGCGTATGAGAATGTGTGTGGAACACTTGGAACATGAATTCTGGAAGCTTTCATGGTAATTAAACACATCGTATTGTCACATATCAACATATTAATATACTCATGGATGAATTATCTCCACGATATTGGTATGTTAAATATAGAAGATATACGTTTGGCAGCAAAATTCCTCTCTTTTGTTAACATTTATTAAGTAAATTTAACCTTCTTAGACCATGTTTTTATTTGGTGAATATTGACAAATAAAAAAGTTTCGGGGGCCACTTAAGTGGCTTGTTAATTGGCTAGAGAATGGAAAATAGAATCAGGATTTCACTGCTCTTTCGTATCAACCCAGAGAATGGTATTCAGGGGAGTAGATGGTCCAGATACTTCCTGTCCAATTAGACTTGGCCATGTGACTTAAAGTGCCACTTTTTGTAATAGAATTATATTTCATGGCCATGTGACTTGCTTTAGTCAATAAAATACGGGTAGAAGTCATGTGTCAATTGTAATCATAAAATTTACAATCTCATAGGTCATCATTTCTCTTTTCCCCCTGTTAAAAAAACAGCCATGTTATTGGCGGAAATTGCTTAATAAAGTTAGGTTTTAGAGTAAAGATAACATGGAAGAAAACCACAAACAATCCATGATATCATAAGCAAGAAATATACCTTTGTTGTAGCAGGTCGCTGAAATTTAGTGGTTATTTGTTATGCAGCATAACTTAGCCCAAGCTGACTAATGTAGATCCTAAGATGAAGATTGTGTTTATAATAATGAATAAGACATAATTGGAAACTTCAAGAAGCTCCTATTATTATAGGGACAATAAGTGCATAAAAATAATTACAAAAAAAATGAGTTGAAATCTGTTATGGCATGCAGAAAGTACCATGATTACAGCAAAGAAAAGGAGACAAACCCTATTTAATGGATCCAGGGAATGCTTTGAGTTGGAAATAATACCGAATTTGAATTTGGAAGGCTATACAAGAGTTCAAAGGTTTTTTTTAAAAAACGAGGACATTCTAGAAACAAGAAACATCATGTACAAAAGTATAGAGGAGTAAAAGAAAATTAATTTTTTAAGCAATAGCAAGAAGCATGATGTATTTGGGTATGTGTAATATCTGTGGAGAGAGAGTACTGGTTGTTCAGTGGTAAAATTCTCACCTTCCATGAGAAAGACCCATATTTGGTTCCCAGCCTCATATGCAGCCATCACCCATCTATCAGTGTGGTTTGTGTGTTGCTGCATAGATTTCAGCTGAGCTTCCAAACTAAGACTAGGAAGAAAGGCCTGGCAATCTACTTCTGAAAATCAGCCAATGATAACCGTATGGATCACAAGGATCTGATCTGCAACTAATCATGGGAATGGCATTGGACTGAGCAGCGTTTCTTTCTGTTGTGCATGGGGTTGCCACAACAGTTAACAACTACAACACCTGTGGGGTCATCTACTACATGCAGGAAAGATAGGGAGATGAATTCAGAAAGGCTGTTAGATTATGAGGGTCTTGTATACCATGGTAGGAAGGTAGTGAAGATACTGGAAGGTCAGGGTTCTAATTTTGTCTCTGCCGTTAAATATTATCCCCTGAAAAAGAGCTTTAGTTTCTTAACCTGTACAGTGGGACCAGTAACACCTACCTCATAGATTTGAGTTGAAGAATAAAAGAACTAATTCTTGATTCATCTTTGTTCCATTTTGGACTCGTTACATTAAGGAGATGATTTTTCACATAATGGGGTGTGTTTGGAGTGTTTTTTAAGCAGGGGAGTGATAGGATCAGAATCATGCTTTAGAAAGATGGCTCTGGCAGCATGTGGAAGATGGGCTGGGTGGTGGAATGATGCGAGGCAGTAAGTTAGGAGTTTAGTGCTATAAAACAATCAAGAGATCATGAGGATTTGAGCTAAGGCCTTTCCCCCACTTTCTTATGACTTCTTAAGTGTGGTGTGCAGATATCAATGTCATCAACAGGGTAGAGGAGCACAAGAGAATCACTTGTAGTTTCCTGGGGTCTTAATTTTCCAAAAGTGAATTTGATGCTGACCCTTTACTAATCACACTGGTTTATGTACGGAACCCTAGCTTTTGAAGTCTGTGTATTTTGCAAGGTCTAGCTGACTACAGGAGCCCTGGTGGCACAGTGGCTAAAGTGCTCGGCTGCTAACCATAAGGTTTGTGGTTTGAACCCACCAGTCACTCCATGGGAAAAGGATGTGGCAATCTGCTTTCATAAAGATTACAGCCTAGGAAACGCTATGGTTCCTAGGACAGTTCTACTGTGTTCTATAGGGTCGCTATGAGTCAGAATCAATTCAATAGCAACGGGTTTAGTTTTGGTTTTTTTAGCTTACCATGCCTCACCCCATGTTTCAACTCCTACTCATCCCCACCACCACTTCTGTTCTGTCTTCTTATCATTCTGCTAATCTGATAAACTAACCAGTGTTGATGTGATAATGGGATAAAATGTTTTCATTAATTACAGTTCATGTGTTTGCTGTCATTTGTGCTTTCCGAAGGCTTCATTATACCAAAATATTACTACTACGAATTATTATTATTACACAACACATGTAATGTTGAATTTTATTTTTAAGATCAATGACTCTCAAAGTTAGCTGCTCATTAGAATTACCCGGGGAGTGTTTAAAACCCTCTAATTAAATTGAAATCTCTGGGGCTAGGCTCTAGTCCTCAATAATGTTTAAATTTCCCAGGTTGATACCAATATGCAACCAAATTTAAGAAGCAGAGATTTACAGAGTGAGACTCAAACCTCAATGTACCTGCAAATCATCCAAGGATCTTGCTCAAATGCAGATTCTCACTCAGTAGCTTTGGGGTGATGCTGATGCTGCTGGCCTGAGGACCACACTCTGTGCAGCCAGAACTTAGTGCACCGTTAATGTCTCTTCTATAAGACCACTTAAGGGCATTTTTAAAAAATATTATTGGCGATTATCAAGGAGTAGTTTTCTTCTCACTTACTCCCAGGACTGCATTTGGAATTTTGACTAAGTTTTTTTTTTTTATGTGACCATTGTTTGGCCATACCTTTTACATTATAAATAATTGATCAAGCACTCGTGAAAGGTTAAATGTGCTTTATTTTAATAAAATACAGTTGAGGATTGCATTTAGAGAAACAGCACATTATCCAATTTACATTTTTAATAGGACCTGATGGCCTTGATACCTGAAGACTATGCTGTACTGGCCCTTAATCAAAGAATTTTAAAAGGATACCAAGCAAACCAATATATAATCATAATTAAGAGTGTTAAATGAGCATTTAATAGATGCGAAACAGGGTAAGCCCATTTTTCTGTCTGAAATGGAAGTATTTGCTTTGAGTTTAAAGTTAATCTGTAGAATTAAAGGGTGCTGATAACACATCTACTCAGATACAGTTCTAGACCCAGGAGAAATGGCAAACTATATTTTATTTACATTACAGTGCTTCTAGTTTTGGTAGATTTTAGCAGAATTGTTATGAGAAGCTTAATTTCTCATTTGTATCTGACCTTTCTTATGTATGGAATACCCACTTCAAATGTTGCTGAATGGTTATTGAATCAGCCTTTAGGATCTAGGCCCTAATGGCTCCTCTTATAACCATCAGAACTCCAGCTGGAAGAAGGTCACAGAAGTGGCACTGGGAAGTTCTTCTTTACCAGAGTATAAGCCATATTCCACCACCCTGAACCTTGTGGGCTCTATCCCACTTTTGACTAAGTCCTTGGGATATCCCCTCATACTCTACAATTCATAAAGATAACATATGCACACACACACACACACACACACACATCGTCAACTAAACAAAACTCCTGGAGAATAGTCTCCTGAAACTGTTCAAGGCTCTTCTGAATTGTAATGTCCAAACATTGCCAACTTGTTTTCTTTTACTGGTAAGGGCAATCTGATAAAAGCCAGGGTATAGTTTTTAGTTTTTACTCCATTCAAAATATTACTCACTTTTATTTGCTATTCCAACTAAAACACATAACAGTTTTCTGCTTAATAAATTGTCAACTGGGAGCTTGTGGCTCAAGGTAGCAGGTGGAGCACGTACATTTATCTCTCCTCGCAGAGTTCTATTGAAACAGAAAAATAAATGGTACAAAAAACAGAGTTCTATTGAAATAGAAAAATAAATGGTACAGATGGGATAAATCCATTACAGTGTTGAGGAGGAAACCAACAATGGGACAGAGATTTTGACAAATTTTTGGAAGATGAAGGGGAGATACGGTTACATTGATAGAGAAACCAGGGTAGGGGAAAGCATGACCCAGAAAACACACAAGAAAAAGGTACTGAGAAGGTTGGCATTTTCTACCTGGCAGAGCCCTGAAATAGGCTCCCAAAGCATAGATAGAAGTAGGTTACTGGGTAGTTGTTTAGGTAATTAATACTGAAACTTTTTCATGGGATATCCATGATTGAGCTTGCTCAGTCAACAGGAAAATGAAAAGAAATTCCAGGATAGCAGTTGGGTGCAGTAGACCTAGAAACTAACCAGTCCTCATTACTCATCAACTGCCATGTGCCAGGCACTACTCCAGGTCCTGGGGACACAACAGTGAATTCCTCTGTCTTTACTCTCGTAGAACATATGTTCTCATGGGAGATAAAATGTCATAGATTCCTACGGCTGCCATAACAAAATACCACAAAGTGGGTGGCTCTAAAGAACGGAAATTTATTTTCTCACAGTTCTGGAGCCTAGGAGTTCAAAATCAGAGTGTTAGCACGGCTGTGCTCTATGTCAGGTCTTGAGGAAGACCCTTCCTTGTCTCTTTTAGCTTTTGGTAGCCATGAGCATTTCTTGCCATTCCTTGGCTTTTAGTTGGATCCTCACGTGGCGTTTTCCTCCTGTGTATGACTCTGTCTCCATGTATGTTCTCCCCTTTTATAAGAAATCTGTCATGTAGGTTTAGGACTCACCCTACTATGGTATAACTTCATTAGCTTAACTGATAATAGTTTCAAAGAAAGACTCTTATTTCCTCAAACAAGGTCATATTCACAGATAGATGAGTTAGGACCTTAACATATATTTTGGGGGGGATACAATTCATTTCATAAAACTCTACCCTCTGGTCCCCCATAGTTCATATCCTTCCCACTTACTAAATACATTCACCCCATCCTAGCATCCCAGAACATCTTAACCCATTCCACCAGCATCTACTCTAACTCCAAAATTTTATCTTCTGAATCATCTAAATTAGATATGGGTGAGATTCTGGATATGGTCTATTCTAGGGCAAAATTCCTCTCCATCTGTGGACCTGTGTAACCTAGGATACAAGTTATCTGTTTCCAAAGTACAACGACTGAACAGGTATAAGGCACACATTCCCATTCTAAGAGGGGGAAATTAGAGGGAAAGAAAGGGTCACAGGTATCAATCAAGTCTGAAGCCTAGCAGGGAAATTTTCATTAGATCCCAAGGCTTGAAAACAACTCTCTGTCCTCCAGGCCAGACTGAGCAGTGGCTCTGCCCTCTAGACTCTGGGCAGTGACCCTTTGGCCCTAGGCATCAGTCCCACTTTCCCGGCCCACTGGCATCGTGGCCCTGCCCACTTGGCTTTGGGCTACAGCCCTATTCTCCAGAAGCAAAGCAGTTGTACTGCCCTCTGGAACTGAGAAAGAGGTGGTCTCACCCTCTGGGTCCTTTCTTTTTCTTGAACTACAATAGATGTCCTCAGCCAAGTACCTCCGTCAGCCTGTTTCCTGCCCATAAAATTCAAGGAAGCAGACGGTTTTCCTACATTCAGTCCTGTTTCTATCCCCTTCTGTCTAAGCTGGTGGCATTTCTGCTGAGATGGTTGACTGGATCCATAATTCACATGCTTTCTTAATTTTTACAATAGAATTTTCCAAATCTGCAAGTTCTGATTCCATTTTGCACAGTTCATTCCTCAATTTCTCTTTCCCCTGCATTTTATTATAAACAGCAAGGAGAAAGCAGGCTGCATCGTCAAGATTTTGCTTAGAAATCTTCTCAGCCAAACATCTAAGTTCATCACTTATAAGTTCTAAGCATGATGGAAAGGCATTGGAGGCTTTGAACGGTAGACACGATCTCACTTATCTTTAAGGATTACTCTATTTGAGAGCTCTAATGGAAGAGAGCTAATGGCAGAGCTCTAATGGAAGCAGGAGACCAGCGAGGAAGTTATTAAAAGAATTGAGGTCAGATATGATGGTGGCTTGGGCCAGGATGGTAGTGATGGGAAGGTGTTGGATCTGAGTTACATTTTGAAGGTAGAGTTGGTAAGGTTTGCCGCTGGATTGGCTAGAGTGGGTTGAAGGATATACATCAAGGGTATATTAAAATGAGGGGTCAGAAGGCTTCAAGAAACGTATAATGTAGTTTGAAGACCTGGATCCAGCCATGTACCAAGCCTCATGTGGAGGCACGTGAAGGCTCTGGTTTTGTTTAATCCCTTTTGAGCAGTTTTAAAATCTCAATAACTGTGGATAATGTTAAAGCATTTAGAAATACCCAAGAGATACGAGTAATGCCACAACCCCTAATTTTGCATAATATGTGGCTATCTGGTGAAATTTTGTTGTTTTATTTATAAACCGTGTGGATTTTTCCCTGGCTGGTAATACTGCTGAACAAATGTTCAGGCAGGACACATTAATATTCAATGTTGGATAAATGTCCCCTCTTGCTTCTCTCACTCAGCCCTTACTTACCTAAAGGATTGAACATCTTGGCACATAATGGTAACATGGTTTTCAGGAGGAACACGTTCAGCATAGGAATCTTGAAGTAGTTATTGTGCCACCTCAACCAACTGGGATTGACCTCATGGCAGCAATTTAAGAATGACTGGCCATGAGCTTTTCTATCAGATGTCTCTAGTTCCCTGCCTTATATTTTCTTGCCAATATTTCTGATTCCAACATCAGCTGGGTGGACAGTTGCATGCAAGTTGTGACTTTTTCATGCTGACTATGTTTTGCAACACCATGGATACCTGTGGAAAAACTTGGTGGCAACCTTCAGCCTTGGGGAATGGAAACTGGTGGATAAATGCTGCTGTCACCTCCATTGGGCAGGTGTTCTTGGAGGCATTGTGTATGTTTCTCTGGAGGTACAGGCAAAATCACCCCATTGCACACATTTTTATATTGGTTTTTCCCTTTTCCTAGTTTCACTCTTCCTTCAGCCTCGCCACTGCTTCCTTGAATCATCTCCCAAGGACATGCAGGCAGTGCTTGTCCCAGGCCCTGCTTCTGGGAACCCAAGCTAAGACAGCATCTTTGTAATAACCCAGCCACACTATCATGGCAAAAACATTAGTTTGAAAATAAAGGTCTTTATTTTCTTCATAACCAGCCTTTGGTTTGCAGCAAAGAAATTTCGCCTACATCTATTCACACAGTTTTAGTTCTTTATATGTTTGCCATTGTGGACTCAGAGAATGCAATTAGGTTTATGGCACTACTAACGTTAAATGCATTTAACTCCAGACTTGAATGATTTATTATCAACTATATAGGATTCTATGGGCAAAATATTGAACAATGCAGGAAGCATCAAAAGAATATGGAAGGAATACACAGAGTAATTGTACCAAAAATTATTGCTCAATGTTCAACCATTTTAGGAGGTAGCAGATGATCAAGAACCAATGGTATTGAAGGAAGAAGTCTAAGTTGCACTGAAGTCATTGATGAAAAACAAGTCTCCAGGAATTGACAGAATACAAATTGAGATAATTCAACAAACAGATGTAACACTGGAAGCACTCACTCATCTATACCAAGAAGTTTGGAAGACAGATACCTGGCCAACCGATTGGAAGAGATCCACATTTGTGCCCATGCCAAACAAAGGTGATCCAACAGAACGCGGAAATTATTGAACAATATCATTAATATCACACACAAGTAAAATTTTGCTGAAGATACTTTAAAAATGGTTGCAGCAGCACATCGGCAGGGAACTGCCAGAAATTCAAGCTTGATTTGGATGAGGACATGGAACAAGGGATGTCATTGCTGACATCAAATGGATTTTGGCTGAAAGCAGAGAATACCAGGAAGATGTTTATCTGCATTTTGTTGATTAGCAAAGGCATTCAACTGTGTGGATCATAACAAATTATGAATAACATAGATAAGAATGAGAATTCCAGAACACTTAATTGTGCTCATGGGGAACCTATACATAGACCAAGAAGCAGTCGTTCAAACAGAACAAGGGTATACTGAGTGGTTTAAAGTCAGGAAAGGTGTGTGTCAGTGTTGTATCTTTTCACCATACTTATTCAGTCTGTACGTTGAGCAAATGTTCCCAGAAGCTGGACTTTATGAAGAAGAATGCTGCACCAGGATTGGAGGAAGACTCATTAACAATCTGTGATATGCAAATGACACAACCTTGCTTGCTGTAAGCAAAGAGGACTTCAAGCACATACTGATGAAGATCAAAGACTACGGCTTTCAGTATTGATTACAACTCAACATAATAAATGGAGAAAAGATTGAAGTTGTCGAGGGTTTCATTTTACTTGGAGCCACAATCAACGCCCATCGAAGCAGCAGTCAAGAAATCAATGTATTGCACTGGACAAATCTGTTGCAAAAGTCACTTTTAAAGTGTTCAAAAGCAAAGATGTCACTTTGAGGACTAAGGTGTGCATGACCTAAGCCATGGTATTTTCAATTGCCTCATATGCATGCAAAAACTGGACAATGAATAAGGAAGATGAAGAATTGATGCCTTTGAATTATGGTGTTGGCAAAGAATATTGAATATACTAAGGACTGTCAGAAGATTGAACAAATCTGTCTTGGAAGAAGTATAGCCAGAATGCTCTTTAGAAGCGAGGATGGCAAGACTTTGTCTCATGTACTTTGGACATGTTATTTGGACTGGAGCGACCAGCCCTGGAGAAGGACATCATGCTTGGTAAAGTAGAGGGTCATTGAAAAAAAGGAAGACCCTCAAGGCGATGGATTGACTCAGTGGCTGTAACAATGGGCTCAAACGTAGCAACGATTGTGAGGATGGCACAGGACTGGGTAGTGTTTCATTCTGTTGTGCATAGGGTCGTGATGAGTGGGAACTAACTCGATGGCATCTAACAACAATATTAAAGAAAAAACCAAAAAGCTTTCAAGTGGCCATCTAACATGCATCAATTTGTCCTGACCCACTTGGAACAAAGGAGAATGAAGAACACCAAAGACACAAGGAAAATATTAGCCCAAGGCCTCTTGGGAGCAAAGGAAAATGAAGAAAACTAAAGACACAAGGGAAAGATTAGTCCAAAGGACTAATGGACCACAACTACCACAGCCTCCACTAGACTGAGCCCAGTACAACTAGATGGTGCCCAGCTACCACCAACTGCTCTGATAAGGATCACAACAGAGGGTCCTGGACAGCGCTGGAGAAAAATGTACAACAAAATTCCAATTAAAAAAAAAATAAAAGACCAGACTTACTGGCCTGACAGAGACTGGAGAAACCCTGAGAGTATGGCCCCTGGACACCCTTTTAGCTCAGTAATGAAGTCACTCCTGAGGTTCACCCTTCAGCCAAAGATTAGACAGCCCCATAAAACAAAATGAGACTAAAGGGGCACACCAGCCCAGGGACAAGGACTAGAAGGCAGGATGTACAGGAAAGCTGGTAATACGAACCCAAGGTCAAGAAGGAAGAGTGTTGACAGGTCATGGGATTGGTAGCCAATGTCATAAAATAATATGTGTACTAACTGTTTAATGAGAAACTAGTTTGTTCTGTAAACCTTCATCTAAATTACAGTAGATAAATAAAAAAGAAAATCAGCCAGTGAAAACCCTATGGATAGTTTGATAGATATACATATGCACATGCATATACATATATACACACACATATATACATATATGTTTTAATTTATATACACCTACTCCTCACAGGCAACCCCTGGTGGTGCAGTGGTTAAGTGCTACAGCTGCTAACCAAAGGGTCGGCAGTTCGAATCCACCAGGTGCTCCTTGGAAACTCTATGGGGCAGTTCTACTTTGTCCTATAGGGTCACTATGAGTCAGAATTGACTCTACGGTAAAGGTTTTTTTTTACTCTTCACTTATTGACTATCTCGTTATCCAACATTTCACATTTATGACAACAGTAAAAAATCTACCATCCAACTATTTTGTGCATCAATGATGTTTGTCTGAAAGTAACAAACACTGAGGTGTGAGGCAAGTGTAACACTGGCTGTGATGGTTATGTGTCAACTTGGCTGGGCCATGATTCTCAGTGGTTTGGCAGTTATATAATGATGTAATTTGGCAGTTATGTAATGATGTAATTTGGTAGTTGTGTAATGATGTAGTCATCCTCCATTTTGTGATCTGATGTGGTCATCCTCCATTTTCATATAACCTCGATTTTCATATAAGAACCTGGTTTTTGGAATCTAAGCATGTTGATAAGTCAGGAGTGGTATGAAATCACTATGTGTGAATTTGTGTGGAGGCATTTTACCTTGTAGGAAAACTTGACAGGGTATTAATAAACTTCGGGAATTTTCTGTCAAAAAAATACATATTAGCCCAAGAGACAAAGGGACCACATAAATCAGGGACTCCATCAGCCTGAGACCAGAAGAACTAGATGATGCCCGGCTACCACCGGCTACCACCTCCCTGACAGAAAACACAACAGAGTCCCTGACCGAGCAGGAGAAAAGTGTGGTGCAGAACTGAAATTCATGTAAAAAGACTGGACTTAATGGTCTGACTGAGACTGGAGGAACCCTTGAAGCCATGATCCCCAGACGCTCTGTTAACCTAGAACTGAAAACCATTCCCGGAGCCCACTCTTCAGACAAAGATTAGACTGGACAATAAAACATAAAATAATACTCGTGAAGAGTGTGCTTCTTAGTTCAAACAGATACAGGAGACCAAACGGGCAGCTCCTGTCCAGAGGCAGGATGAGAAGGCAGAGAGGGACAGGAGCTGGTTGGATGGACAGGGGAAACCCACGGTGGAAAGGAGGAGTGTGCTATCGCATTATAGGGATTGCAACTAGTGTCACATGACAATATGTGTATAAATTTTTGTATAAGAAATTAACTTGAGCTGTAAACTTTCACCTAAAGCACACACACACACACACACACACACAAACCATTGCCCTTGAGTCGACTCTGACTCACAGCGAGCAACCCTACAGGACAGAGTAGAACTGCCTCACATGGTTTGCAAGGAGCCGCTGGTAGATTCGAACTGCCAACCTTTTGGTTAGCAGCTGTAGCACTTAACCACCGCACCACCAGGGGTTGCCTGTGAGGAGTAGGTGTATATAAATTAAAACGTATATGTATATATGTGTGTGCGTACATGTGTGTATGTATATTCACACATATGTGTGTATGCGTAACCATTGTGCCACCAGGGCGAATGCATTTAATATGTATGCGCACAGAGAATCTCAGGTGCATAAATTTAATTTAGTTTTGCAATATGTCACTTCACAAAGTCTGACATTTCCAACTTAAATAGCAATGTAGCTCCAATAACTTGCTATTTGTGAAGTACTGTTGATGTGTTTTAAACATATATAACATCATCTCATACATTCAACAACTTTGTGAAGTAAACACAAAAAATGTATTTTACCCTCATTTTAGAGATTATCAAACTAGAAATCAGAATGGTTAAGACAAGCACCTGGGGGCTCAGGTGAGCGAGGGGGATGAGCGGGTCCCTGCGGGCGCGGTGCAGCAGCGGCCTGCGGGGCCAGGGCGGGCTGGGACGCCGGTGGCCGCCGGCAGAGCAGCTGGACGCGCTGGTGAAGAAGGACACGGCGGTGGTCTTCCTCAAGGGGACACTGAAGCTGCCCCAGCGCGGCTTCAGCAACGCTATGGTGCAGATCCTGTGGCTGCAAGGCTTCCCCAACTACGGGGCCCACAACCTGCTTGATGGCACCGAGCTGCAGCAAGGCGTTAAAGACCATTCCAACTGGTCCACTATCCCGCAGGTGTTCCTCAGTGGTGAGTTTGTGGGCGGCTACGACATTCTTCCCAGATGCATGAGAACAGGGCCTAGCCGAAGAGCTGAAAAAGCTAGGGATCCGCTCTGTCCTCTTAGATGCAAAGACCAAGGATCAGAGGGAGGAGGACGCAGGTCCTCACCAGGCACAACGCTCCGCTCTCGGGAGAGGAAGCTGTGGGTGTCGAAAACGCACCGCCAGCCAAGCCTTACCAATCCTGGTTCTCATTATGAAGATGCAGCGGATTAGACTGCTCTTCAGGTGTGTAAGCAGTCAGCGATTTCAGTTTGTTTGGTGTTTGAGCTAAGACTGTCTTATTGTGAACATAATTATAACCACTGCACTGTAACGATTCAATGTTGTATTATGATACTTCTATAAACAAACTCTGTTCTTAGGTTGTCATTTAATCTCTACCTGGTTATGGAGTAAAATGTGGAGCTTTTGAATCATCATTATTATTCATGACTCCTCAGCCAGTGTCAGTCTGCAAAGATAATGTTGTTCTTAGGTGCTGTCGAATTGGCTATGACTCATATCCACCCTATAGGACAGAGTAGAACTGCCCCATAGTGTTTCCAAGGCTGTAATCGCTACAGAAGCAGACTGCCACATGGTTCTCCTGCCGGAAGCTACTGGTGGGTTCCAACCCCCGACCTTTTGGTTAGCAGCTGGGCGCTTAACCATTGCACCACCAGGGCTCCTTAAAGTCATTTCCTAGTAAAGATATGACAACAGTCCCAGAGCCTGATACACGGCTAGTACAGAAAATTACCATCACCATTAGAAGACATAGCTACGTGGACCAACAGAGCAACAATTTTTAAAAAATGACCAGTCAAATCAATCTAATAACTTGTCAACCAATGGAACAACCATTTTTAAGCCTGCAAGTCAATAGTATTTAATAATTAGACAATTTGATCAACACCAGGTATTGGGATGGATTAAAAATTGGTACACTGAGTAAAATAAATAGATTTGGTAAGTTGATTTCCTTGAACAGAGTAGTTGTTTGACACACTTGGAAAGCTGGTTTTAGAGCATTTCAGGATTACGAAGAGTATGAGAGTCATAATCCCAGCTCAGCAACTATGTGATTCCTAAAGCAGCTGATTGCCTTCTTTGTAGCTCATCTGAAGGGAATAAAAATGATTTGATCTTCTTCAAAGGTTTCATGAGTCAGCAGCTAAAGTCTATTAATTCTTCCATAAATATAGCTTTAAACATTCTGGGTGTTAAAATGGAAAGGAGTAAGGCCACCTCTTGGGGGTTTATCAGCCACTATTCTTCTACAATAGTGTTTATCCAATATTTGCCTTGAAAAGTAAGGGAAAACCTATCGTTAATTCCTGTCTACTGAAGGAACTGAATTCTGAGGCAGTTCAGCTCTTTTAAGCCCAGATTGAAAACTCATATCATGTTTCAGACCATCGTGGCTTCCCAGGTCAAGAGCAGCTGACTGTGCAAAGGTCAGTTTTACAATTTTACCTGGCTTTATCCCCACCTGTACTTGACTCCTACAGCCTTCAGTGAAAACTGCCATTACTTTGAAGTTGAAGGTTGCATTCAGGCAGGCACAGTGGCTTTGCTCCCTCCCTGAGTTGGAAGAGATAATGAATTCTGCAGAGCAGGTGTCCAACTGACCAAGGTCATCCCACAATGAGTCAGTGTAAATATCCAAATTGCAGTTGTAGACAAACTCAGCACGACACGTGCAGTTGATGAGTGTCCTTTTGTCTAACTGTCACAGTGGTTTGAGGACATAGAACAAATCAAATGAAGAAGGCTGTGCCTGCCTTAGAAGGTTATGTCTTCGCTAATGCTGTTGCAACCATCAGGCTGGCATTACTTGGTGCAAATCGCTGCACTGGTGAGTTTGGGTGATTTTGTTCCTCAGGAGCTATTTGTTCAGGAATAAAAAATGGAAAGTGAAAAGATGAAGTCAGTTTTCCCCTGACGTTTCCAAGGATGAATACTCATGAAGGACAAGCGGGCAATCTCTCCTTAGACGCAGTCAATCCAAAGAACCTAGAAGGTCCTTCGGAGTTGTGAATAGAGCATCACAACTTCAAGAAAAGCACAAGTAAGAAAATCAGAAGATTCTGCTCCTGGAAAAGAACAATAATTATATCCAATATATTATAAGTTCATGGTTTTCAGCACTGCACTTTAGTTTCAATTCCAGACACTGCCCGAAAGTCAAAGGCATCAAAAATGTGTGAAGTGTGAATGATTGAATTAAAGTCACAAAAATGGGTTTAAGTTACTTGTTGCTGTTAAGTGCCATTGTGTCAGTTCCAACTCACAGCAACCCTATGTACAACAGAACGAAACACTGCCCAGTTCTGTGCCATCCTCACAATCATTGCTCTGTTTGAGCCCATTGTTGCAGCCACTGTGTCAATCCATCTCATTGAGGATCTTCCTCTTTTCCATTGACACTCCATTTTACCAAGCATGATGTCCTTCTCCAGAGACTGGTTCCTCCTGCTAACATGTCCAAAGTATGTGAGATGAAGTCTCCCCATCCTTGTTACTAAGGAGCATTCTCACTGTACTTCTGATTTGTTCATTCTTCTGGCAGTCCGTGGTACATTCAACATTCTTCACCAACATCATAATTCAAAGGCACCAATTCTTCTTTGGTCTTCCTTATTCGTTGTCCAGCTTTTGCATACATATGAAGCGACTGAAAATACCATGTCTTTGGTCAGGCATTCCTTAGTCCTCAAAGTGACCCCTTTGCTTTTTAACATCTTAAAGAGGTCTCTTGCAGCAGATTTGCCCAACGCAACATGTCTTTTTAATTTCTTGACTGCCAATTCCATGGGCGTTGATTGTGGATCCAAGGAAAATGAAAGCCTTGACAACGTCAATCTTTTCTCCATTTATCATGTTGTTGTTTATTGCTCCAGTTGTGAAGATTTTTGTTTTCTTCATGTTGAGGTGCAATCCATACTGAAGGCTGTGGTCTTTGATCTTCATCTTTAAGTGCTTTAAGTCCTCTTCACTTTCAGCAAGCGAGGTTGTGTCATCTGCTTCACGCAGGTTGTTAATGAGTCTTCCTCCAATCCTGATGCCCCATTCTTCTTCATATAGTCCACCTTCTCAGATTATTTGCTCAGCATACAGATTGAATAGGTATGGTGAAAGGATACGACCCTGACGCACACCGTTCCTGACTTTAAACCATTCAGTATCCCCTTGTTCTGTTTGAACAACTGCCTCTTGATCTGTGTAAAGGTTCCTCATGAGCACAGTTGTTCTGGAATTCCCATTCTTCACAATGTTATCCATAATTTGTTATGATCCACACAGTCAGATGCCTTTGCATAGTCAATAAAACACAGGTAAACATCTTTCTGGTATTCTCTGCTTTCAGCCAAGATCCATCTGACATCAGCAATGATATCTCTCTTTCCACATCCTCTTCTGAATCCGGCTTGAATTTCCGGCAGTTCCCTGTCCATATACTGCTGCAATCGTTTTTGAATTATCTTCAGCAAAATTTACTTGTGTGTGATATTAATGATGTTGTTCAATAATTTCCACATTCTGTTGGATCACCTTTCTTTGGAATGGGCACAAATACGGACCTCTTCCAGTCAGTTGACCAGATAGCTGTCTTCCAAATTTCTCGACATAGATGAGTGAGTGCATCCAGTGTTGCATCTGTTTGTTGAAATATATCAATTGATATTCTATCAATTCTGGGAACCTTGTTTTTCACCAGTGCCTTCAATGTAGCTTGGACTTCTTTCAGTGTCATCAATGATCATACGCTACCTTCTGAAATGGTTGAACGTTGACCAAATCGTTTTGGTACAGTGACTCTGTGTATGCCTTCCATCTTCTTTTGATGCTTCCTGCATCATTCAATATTTTCCCCGTAGAATCAGTATTGCTACTCGAGGCTTAAATTTTTTCTTCGGTTCTTTCAGCTTGAGAAATGCCAAGTGTGTTCTCCCCTTTTGGTTTTCTAACTCCAGGTCTTTGCACATTTCATTATAATACTTTACTTTGTTTTCTTTAGCTGCCTTTTGAAATCTTCTGTTCAGGTCTTTCATCATTTCTTCCATTAAGTTACTTAGATATTTAAGTTACTAGGATATTTTAAATATAGTTGATGAGATGCAAAGAATATAGAAAGATCCTTGAAGGATGTAGGGCCACGGTGCATATATTAAAATTAGTTTATAGCATTTTTTTATTTCACAGATGAAAAGGCTCATGTTAAATGCTTTGCTCAATGTTACATCACTAAAAACTGTACCAGTGTTAACCCAATGTCTTGTTACTTTACCACTGTGCCTGTCACACACTGAGTGTCAAAATAGGCCTCCAGAAAGCTCTGAAACCAACAGAGCCTGCTAACTTCCACTCTCTCCAGGGTCAGTTTGGCAATGGCTGTGTGGCAATGCTTGCCGCCTATGTTGAGGGCAGGAGCTATATCCTCTCTCTCTAAAGGTACAATTGGCAAAAATATATATTCTTGAGCACCTACTGTGTGCCAGACATTGTTCTAGTTGCTGAAATACAGTGTAACATATCCCTGTGGTGAGAGACAATCAACAAGCGTCGAACAACTAAATAAATCAACCATGTCAGGTTCTGATAAGCGATAGAACAAAAATAAAACAAGTAGCATGGTAAAAAGTAACCACTAGTGGTTACTGAGGAAACCCTGGTGGCGTGGTGGCTAAGAGACTAACTAAAGGGTCGGCAGTTCAAATCCACCAGGCGTCCTTGGAAACTCTATGAGGGCAGTTCTACTCTGTCCTATAGGGTTGCTATGAGTCGGAATCGACTTGACAGCAACAGGTTTGTTTTTTTTTTTTTTTGGCGACTGGCTACTGAAGGTGAGGAATGATGTAGGCAAAGGTTTTTCAGCTAGACTGGTCAGTAGATTCATAAGGAAGATTGCTAAAACAGCTATAAAGAATACCTAAAATAGCTGGAATGGCAAATAATGAAACAGAAATGAAATAGCATTGTCAATACATGTTACAGCTGTGGACCAAGTGACCTATCCAGTGTTTATAGTCTGGGCCAAGAATTGTGCACATGCAGAAAAAGTAGATAGCTTCTGGGTAGTGGTGATGAGGGGTGAAGGTGGACTTCCATAGGAGAAAGAGAATAATGGTGGTGCTGGCCCATTATTACCTCCTTACTCTGAAGTTATCTCACAATATCTTCTAAAAAGGCCAAAAAACATTTGATACATCCAACACTGTGTACCAAGCATTCTTCTAAACACTTTACATGAATTAACTCATGTGTGGTGACTATTGTCCACGTTTTACAAGTGAGAAACTAAGGCACAGAGGGCTTAAGTAACTTTCCTGTGATAGGCTGAATAACAGCCTCCAAAAGACGCCCATATCGTAATCCTCAGAATTTATGAATTGTGGTATTTTACATGGTAAAAGGGACTTTGTAGATGTGATCACATTAAAGATCTTGAGATGGGTGATTATCCTGGATTAACTGGGTTTGCCCAAGGTAGTTACAAAGACCTTTAGAAGAGTCAGAGGAGATATGACAGAAGCAGAAGTTGGAATCATGTGGCCTGGAGCGAAGGAAGTGGGCAGGCTCTGGAAGCTGGAAAAGAAAGAAACAGATTGTCCCCTAGCGCCTCCAGAGGGGACACCACCTTGATTTTAGCCCAGTGAAACTGATTTCCGACTTCTGACCTCCAGGACTGTAACATGCATTTGTGTTGTCTTAAGCCACTAAATTTGTGATAATTTGTTACAGCAACAGATGAAACTAACACACTGCCCAAGATGAAAGCATGAGGGCCAGGATTAAAATCAAGGTAACCTGGTGCCCTTGCCAGAGATTTAAGCGCTGTGCAATAGAGCCTCTCACAGGCAGAACAGAATTTCAGGTTGAATGCAAAATAGGGGTCTTCTGACTCCTGGGTTTTCCTCTTATGCTCAGAACCCCAGGTCCCAGAGAAACTAAAAGAAAGGGGATCCTACCCTGGCTTCCAATCCCCTTCCCTGCTCCACATCTTCAGCCTTGAACCCAAGAGAGCACTATCGTAAACCTCTAATTTTAGAGATAAGGAATTCGAGGACCAGAGGGTTATGACTTTGAGGTTACCCAGCTGTTTGATGAAACAACCAGCTGGTTGCACAAGAGGCAGGTGGTGGAATGGGGTGACCCACTGAGCTCAATGCCTGTCTGGGATTCGGGGAAGGAGACTATGTGGCAAGTGAGGACAATGGATTTGGGCTTCCTAATATTTGTATTTCTCATTATTTGCTTAGGAAGGGTCAGAGGCAAAGAAACGTTAATTACACATCTACCTAATGGAATACTTCTAAGAGGATCCAAGAGCGAATGTAACAGCATTCCAGCCCCTGTGATTATCAGGGAGCCCTGGTGGTGCAGTGGTTAAGAGCTATGGCTGCTAACCAAAAGGTTGGCAGTTTGAATCTACCAGCTGCTCCTTGGAAACCCTATAGGGCAGTTCTACTCTGTCCCATAGAATCCCTCTGAGTTGTAATCACCTCAACGGCAATGGGTATTTTTTTGGACATAGGACATAGTGGATGCCCATAAATACTGACTGAATTAAGCTGAAACCTTACGATAGCATCTTTAGACCAGTGTTTAAAGTGCCTGAAAAACCCCCGGGGATCTTGTTAAGATGCCGAAGTTCTGTTTCAGGCCAGAGTTTGGGCATTTCTAACGAGTTCCCAGATGACGCTGATCCTGATGGTCTGTATTTTCCAAGGTGCCAGAAAATGAAACCTCCCTATCCACGTACAAAATATAAGTCACACTAAGTGTGATCATTGATGAAAGTTTATAAAGATGGCATAGAGTTAGATTCCCCCCTTTTTAGGTACCCCTGCCCTCCCAATAAAGGAGCAAATCAGATGCTAGGGTACAATAGAAAGAGTTGGAATTGTGCCCCAACTCCCTTCTCCTGTCGCTCTGCTCCAGTCTTCCAAAGGCAGGGACGCGAATCATGAAAGGAAGGAGGGAAGTAAGTGTCCGGGAGTTCTGTCTACGTTCTCTCCATTCCCAGCCGTTAAAGAGCATCTGCCCCTTTGGAAGCGCCGAGGTCACGGGTTTCCACACTGTAGCGCCGCGCCGCGCCGCGCCCCCTTCTGCTCCCTTTGCCCGGGCGGAGGCAGCCGACGCGCGTGCGTGCGCGCTCGGTATAAATAAGTCCCAGGCGGCAGCCACTGGGCAGAGCGGATGCGGGCGTCGCGGACCATGGCGGGTGAGGACCACCAGTGGCAGGGCAGCATTCTCTACAACATGCTCATGAGCGCGAAGCAAACTCGCGCGGCTCCGGAGGCGCCCCAGGCGCAGCTACAGGGCCAGTGCTGGGGCTGCTCCTGCGGCGCGGGGCAGCAGGGGGGCAGAGAGGGGTTGCTGGGCGGGCGGGCCGTGGCGCTCACGTACCGCTGCTGCTTCTGCGGTGACGACCACCCGCGCCAGGGCAGCATCCTCTACAACATGCTCACGAGCGCAAAACAAGTGCATGCGGCTCCCGAGGCGCCCGAGGCTCCACTGAGGGGTCCGTGCTGGGGCTGCTCGTGCGGCACCGAGCCGCCGGTGGGCAGAGAGGGGCTCCTGGGCGGGCAGGCTGTGACGCTCCTGTACCGCTGCTGCTTCTGCGGTGAAGACCACCCGCGCCAGGGCAGCATCCTCTACAACATGCTCACGAGCGCAAAGCAAACGCACGTGGCTCCGGTGGCGCCCGAGGCGCTGCAGGGGGCCCCGTGGTGGGGCCGCCCCTACGGCGCACAGAGGCCGGGGGGCCGAGAGGGGCTGCCGGACGGGCGGGCCATGGAGCTCCTGTACCGCTACTGCTTCTGCGGTGTCGACCACCCGCACCAGGGCAGCAAGCTCTACCACCTGCCCACGAGTGCGAAGCAAACGCACGCGGCTCTGGAGGCGCCCGCACCTCTGCCGGGGACCCCATGGTGGGGCTCCTGGTGTGGCGCGCAGCGGCCTGTGGCCCTCAAGAGCCCCCAGTTGGTCTGCGAAGCGGCCTCGGCTGGCCTGTTGAAAACGCTGCGCTTCGTTAAGTATTTGCCCTGCTTCCAGGTGCTGCCCCTGGACCAGCAGCTGGTGCTGGTGCGCAGCTGCTGGGCGCCACTGCTCCTGCTGGAGCTGGCCCAGGACCGCATGCACTTGGAGACGGTGGAGACCTCCGAGCCTAGTATGCTGCAGAGGATGCTCACCACCAGGCGGCGGGAGATCGCGGGCTACGTGGCACCACCCCTGCCCACGGCGCAGCCAGTGTTGGCACCGCCGCCGGAGACCGGGCAGCTGCCGTCGGTCGCGGAGGTCCAAGCCATCAAGGGCTTCCTTGCCAAGTGCTGGAGCCTGAATATCAGTACCAAGGAGTACGCCTACCTCAAGGGGACCGTGCTTTTTAACCCTGGTAAGGGCGCCGGCCTCAGGCATTGGCTTCTCTTTCAGAACAGACTCGGGCAGTGCCTACCCAGGGGCTCAGGCACTAACAGGTTTTCAGGGGTAAGGGGAGTGTTGGGGCGCAGGTGAAGAACCAGGACTAATTCAGCAGAGTTGTGTGGGGAGGGAGCTGCAGTAGGAACCACTCCTCGTGGGCGGGTTGCTGCCAAAAACTCAGCCGGTGGCGGGGGGGGGGGGGGGGGCGGGGGTTGTACTTAGCTCTTTACACTGGTTACTAGAGAAAAGTTACTGCGTTCAAGGGGTATGGCTGTTCTTTCCGTAGTTTTCTTTTAAAGCCAGAAGCATAGCTTTAAAAAAGTTGTGCTCACTGCAAGTTGTGCAACATCTCTTTCCGAGACTCAGTTCTGATATTTGCTAAAATCTCTTTGTTGGAGGAAAACTATAAATAATGGCAAGAAAGGAAGCTTTAGTTAAGGACCTATAGAGAGACTACCCCCTAGGGACACTGTCAGACAGGACACTAACCTTAGTGTTTCAGGAGTCTGCCTCCAAATGGTCATTTTAATGGTAAAAGCAACCAGGCTATCCCAACCTCCAAGTCGGTTAGTGTCAGACTAGCAAAGCAGAAGGAAAGAGACACAGTAGTGGCTGAGCACTGTATTTTAGAGTTTGAAGAGATCCTAGAGACCTCCAGATCAACCGTGCCCTCCACCCTCCACCCCGTTTTCCACATTAGATAGCCAAGTCCCAAAGACCAAAACAAATGGCTGGTGAGTTGTGGAGCTCTCCTGTCTCCTGGGACCGGTGGGATGCCTGCTGCACCACACTTACGGGTTGTCTGGTGTGCTGGACATTTGCCCCCCCCCATGCCACCAAATTGTGGGAGAACATCTAGAGGATCCCTGGTCTTGGGTATGTCCTACTACTAGAGTTGTCTTCAACTAGCATCCTTGTAAAAGGATCACAAGGGAGAAGGAAGTTTCCAGGCAACTTGAGTTGGGATAGTTCTTATAATGTTCCCCTCATCCCTCTTTTTCTTGGTCATGTCCCTGCTTCCTGCTGAGCATTTTTGGAACGAGCCTGGAGCACTATTTGGCGGGATAATAATTCATTCAGACCTCACGTTTTAGGACCTAGAGACCTCAGCTCCAGCTTGTGACAATTGTAGGCTACCCTTTCACTTGTCTCATTGTTTTCCAAACTTGCCTGTGCATGAGAAGCACTTGGGAGGCTTGTTAGAAGTTTCTCCAGGTCCCTCCTCTAGAGATTCAGATTCATTAGCTCTGGTCCAAGATCTGCAAATCTGAGTTCATAATAACTGCCCAGGGTGATTCTTACGATCTTTTGGAAAACAGTGTTTGGTTGCTCCTTCAGTTCAGCCAGTGTTATTAAATGTCTATTAGTCACCTTCTTCTCTTGGCATAGGAAAGCGAGACAGGGGCTCGGCTTCCGGAAGTTTACATTCCAATAGCTCTTGGCATAGGAAAGCGAGACAGGGGCTCGGCTTCCGGAAGTTTACATTCCAATAGCTCTTGGCATAGGAAAGCAGGACAGGGGCTCGACTTCCAGAAATTTACATTCCAATAGCTCTTGGCATAGGAAAGCGAGACAGGGGCTCGGCTTCCAGCAGTTTACATTCCAATAGAGACAGGGGCTCGGCTTCCAGAAGTTTACATTCCAATAGTTTCCCTTTTTTCCGGGACCCTGTTTTGCATACTTTGGTCACCTCACCCCTCCCACAGCACTTACCACCCACACGCATATGCAACACACACTTCCTTTTTCTTTGTCTGCTTTCCAGAGTCCTCAATAGTTGAACCACCAAAGCTGAGTGTTTTAATGCAAATGTACCTGCTTTGGGAGAAAAGTCATGCCTGTTAAAGTCCGTGGCCTCCTGTGCTATCTGTCCTTTCTGTATTCCCTGATCATTATGTTTAAACCTACTTTCTTTTTTTTTAAACAATGGAGTCCATCTGTCTGTCCTTTCTCTTTCCTGACTTTACATTGAAGGCAAGGCCGCTTTCAGGAGAACACTTTCTGGGGAGTGAAGAAGGGGGGTGGTGTGAAAGCAGAGAAAAGTAATGCGGCATCCACCAGATGAAGTTGGAGCGACCATGGATCTAGACCTAGAGGAGCTTCAGACTACTTGAGGAATTTTAGGCAAACCTCTTCTTACTTTCATGGATGAGATTCAAACACGATGAGATCGGGTCTGGAGTCTGGATATTGAGCTGTAGGCAGTAGGAGGTAGTCATGCTTGGACGGGGTGGTAATCAGAGTGGGAATATGGATTAGAAGTGTTGCTTTATTTTGTTCTCATTTCATTTACCAAATCTGCTGTTTGCCTGTAATAGGAGTGACTCTCACTGATTGATATTATTATCGTTTCAAGAACAGTGACTGGTTCTGCTACTCTGTGATGATTGATACAGGGCTCTTAATATACTTTTCTGTTGGATTTCCTGAGGAAAAGGGGAAGGAAAATTATTGAAAAATCATCATTGAAACAGAAAGATATGATGGGTAATTATTTAAATACAAGTTAAAGACCTTTACAACAACATTATCATGGGGGAATAAAGAACTTTTAAAATAAGCCCCTTCTTACCACATTCTTCATAAAACTTACATGCGCTTCATCTTTCTGATATTTCATTCAATTTCACTTAGCCATCACACTCTACAGCCAGAGGATAATGCATTTTCTCTAGGGAAAGTTACTTTTGAACCCTGTTTCCATCAGATGATGTTTTCATGTTTACTTATTAACCTTTTAATGGCTGTAAGATAGTGCTTACAAAGATCTCTTACTTTAAAATAATGTATTTAAAAAGAGCCTTTTAGAATGCTCACCACAATCACTCTGTCTTTCGTTAACCTTCCCCAAGACATCATGCAACAGCGAGCTAAGTGTCCAGGTATCTTTTAAATGATTATGGGCCTCTAGATTGAAATAGGAGCCCCGGTGGCACAGTGGTTAAAGCAATCTGGCTGCTAACCAAAAGGTCGGCAGTTCAAATCCACCAGCCACTCTTGGGAAACCCTATGGGACAGTTATGGGGTCACTATGAGTCGGAATCAAAATAAGCCTACAGACAAATAATTAAAATGAGATCCGTGTGTTACAGTTTGTGGCTGTGAAGTTTACCACCATCAGCTAGATAATCGTTATATATATATAAAGAAATTCAAGGAAGGATGATAAAATATTCATGATCTGGCAAAACTTTTTGTCAGCACACAATGGCCTGTTTCATGTAAGTAAAAGGTAAAGTGCTTACGTCTTGAAATAATATTAATTTCTTCATATTTGCATAGATAGTGAACTGGAGCAATGATTCCTTAAACTATAAGGCATCTAATAGTATATTAGGCAGTAAGTATTAGGCATTCAATATTATATTAGGTGGAAACCCTGGTAGCATAGTGGTTAAGAGCTACGGCTGCTAACCAAAAGGTCAGCAGCTCGAATCCACCAGGCGCTCCTTGGAAACCGTATGGGGCAGTTCTACTCTGTCCTATAGGGTCACTATGAGTCAAAATCAACTCAACAGCAGTGGGGTTTTTTTGTTAGGCATTAAATATTATTATTATTTAATTAATACTAAATTAAGTGCACATTTGTTGGCTCACTGCCAGTGTTTTTTAAGTGAGCGTATACAAACATAAAACCAAAAAAAAAAAAAAAATCAGCTGCTATGGAGTTGATTCCGACTCATAGCAACCCCATATGCATCAGAGAATAATTACATGATGTTTCATTCTTGAAAGCGTTGCTTCTGAACACTTGGAATCGGTTTGGCATTTTCTCCTTGCTCTAGAAAACCCTTTCAACCAGAAAGCGTGAGCTCGTGAGCCCTTTGTAAACAGAGTTTTTTTCTCCTTTTTTCCCCCCCCCTTTTTTTTTTAGACCTGCCAGGCCTGCATTGTGTGAAGTACATCCAGGGACTTCGATGGGGAACTCAGCAGATACTCAACGAACACATCAGGATGACGCACAGAGGGCACCAGGCCAGATTCGCGGAACTGAGTTGTGCCCTCTCCCTGCTGAGATTCATCAATGCCAATGTTGTTGCTGAACTGTTCTTCAGGCCAATCATTGGCACAGTGAGCATGGATGATATGATGCTGGAAATGCTCTGTGCGAAGCTATGAAGTTCACCGTGAAGGATAAGGTGCTGAGGGCAGAAGAGTACAAAATATTGTACAATAAACTTTCCTACTCTTTTTACATGCATAGTATTTTTGTATTCAATTAAAGAAAAAACTGTAGTTACAGACAATTAAAAAATCCTCTGTTCCATACTGTTTCCTTGTGAAGGAAAATATTTGCAAACAGGTCCATACCTCTGTACATGTTTACAGGAACAGCAGGGCGCTACACTAATAAGCTATGCTTACAAGTTTGTTGACTCTCTGATGGTCCCTGGGTGATGCAGTTTGCTGTCAGCTACTAACCTAAAGGTTGGCAGTCTGAACCTACCCAGTGGTACCACGGAAGAAAGGCCTGGCAATCTGCTTCCATAAAGATTACAGTCAAGAAAACTATGGAGCAGTTCTATTCTGTAACACACTGGGTCACCATGAGTCAGAATTGACTTGATGGCAAAGGATTTTTTTTAATATATTGCCTCTCTATTGGATCTGCTAATATAAATCCGTAACATGAAGTTATAATGCATTTTAATGTGTTAACCATTACCTTGATTGAAAGGAGTTTTGTCAGAGCTTAAGTAAGACTTTAAAAATTATTAAAAAGCTAATATAAACGAAAATTAAGTTATCTTTGTAGGTAGCATCATGACCTTTAATATTACAATAGGCCAGTGTCAGTAGGGGAGGGATTTGTTCTATGTTCATTTCCACTTCCGTTAGTTGTGTGGAAGAAAGTATCTACACCCAAGTGGTGTCAGATGGCAATCTGTGATCATAAAGGCAATCAATGATCAATGAAGTATGAGATTTTTCAGAGTTTTGGGAATTTTTCTGTACACGGCTATGGATTTGAAATAGAGAAAATTCAGCAAGAAACTTACATTCTGTAAACCACTGATCGCAATCAAGTCAGTTCTGACTCGTGGCAACCCCGTGTGTGTCAGAGTAGAGCTGTGCCCCATAGGGTTTTCAATGGCTGAGTTTTCAAAAGTAGATTGCCAGGCCTTCCTTCCAAGGTGCTTCTGGGTGGACTCGAACCTCCATCCTTTTTGTTAGCAGCCAAGTGCATTAACCACGCCACCCAGGGACTCCTGCGTTTTATAAGGAGGGTTTATAGTCCCAGAAACCTCAATATTATTATAAACCCCTAGTTATAGCTCACCTTTTAGATACATTACACATGTAACTGTCACATTGAACAAACATGGCATGAAATCATAAAGCAACATTATTGTTGGCTCCTGCTGCCCCTTCAAATGTAGCCTGTAGAACTAGTTCTTCCTTGTCCCTGGACAGTTTGGAAGTCACTGCATGTCCATTCACTTTTGGGTAATAAATTGCTCATTAGTAATTAAATACATCTAGTCCATTGCAAGGGCTCTTAAACATGTTTTGTGTGCCATGGACCTCTTTGTCAGTCTGGTGAATTCTATGGACATGTCAGAATCAAGCTCTCAAAATAATGCAGAAATGAGATACTTAGGATTACAGAGAAAATGAGTTATGTTGAAGTACAATATTAAAAATATTTTTAAATGTATGATGATATATGTTCTTTAATTAACACATTAAATAACAAAAAATATCTAGTGGCAGGTTTAATACCTGCCAAAATTTCAGAGCTGTGATAAATGAAATTTCAAGTTATCTGCAACATCTACGATGTGACCAGAAAATATCTGAGATTTCCAATAGCGACTGCATCGGGGGTTCCCAGGTCACCGCCACATGCAGAGATTTGCTAGAAGGTCACGTGGGACTCAGCACATAGCTGTACTCACAGCTTAGGTTTATTACAGTGACATGACAGTAAGAACATGCAGCTGGATCAAAAGGAGGGGAAAGACATAGGTGGAGTCTGGAGATACTGGCCACCTTAAATTCTCTTCCCATGAAGGTCCTCACAGATCACATTCTTGCCCCAACACTGAAAATGCAGCAACATGGATCTGCTGTTTCTGCCCAGGGAAGCCGTTTGAGACTCAGACTTTAGGGTTTTCGCTGGTCACATAGGCGCCCTCTGCCCAGCACGTACCAAAATTCCAGACTCCCGGCCGAAAAGTAGGTGCTTGGTATAAACCACATTATTTGCACAATTTAGGCAAACTAAGCCACCCTTATCAGTTAGGAAAGAATGGGAACACTCTGGAAATCAAAGTTCCCAGATGCCAGCCAAGGACCCACCTTGCAAGCCTTTCTAAGGAAAGCAGTCTCAGACCTGCTGTATCAGCTCTTTTCTGCACAGTGCACCACCTTTGTCCTAGGCCAAGGAGTTTTTTTGCAGCAAAATTATCAGCCGGACCCCACACAACAGGGTGAGACCAACCTGCAATGTTCAACTCACTGCACTTTAGGGGTCCTGGGCTTGCCAGTTAAATACCATTAACCATAAGGGTCTATTTAGAAAGCCATGTGGCTTTCTCTTTAAGTTTTCGTATGGACCTTTCTAATCAGGTCTGAGTCATCAATTCAGGCACAGTACAGCCCTGGTCAATAAGTCGAAGCTGACCCGAATACCTTCCTGGGCGGAGGCAGTGTCTTGATGTTGTAGTTGTTAGTTGCCGTTGAGTTGATTCCAATTCATGGCGATCCCATGTGTGTGTAGTAGAACTGGTCCATAGGGTTTTCAAGGCTGTAATCTTTTTGAAGCAGATCACCAGGCCTGTCTTCCAAGGTGGGTGGGTTCAAACTGCCAACCTGGCAAGGAGTACCATCCCAGAGGGCACATGTGCCCCGCCCCCTCTGGAAACAAAGAGCTTACAGTGTAGGATGCTCCAAAGAAGGCAAACATTAATCAAGCCGTCAGGTTAACAGGGCTGCCAATGTGGCCTTTACTGTGGGGCCTTCTACCCTAGGACTCCCAAGCCAGCCGAGATCATTCAGTTGAGTCCCTGGTTTTAGACGGACTACCTGAGACCATCAGTTCCAGTCAGCTTTGCTTGTCCATGACCTCAGTTCATCCACTTCATGAGTGTGGACAACATCTGGAGGTGTTCTTGGAGAAAAGTGTAGAAGCTGGGCCACCCCCTGCCGTCTCATCCTCAGAGAGAGCAGCCAGCTTTGATTTAGGCTCCCCAGTCAGTTTGAATTCAAAGCACTTGCAGCCCCTTGGAAAAGCAGCACAGGGAATTTTCTTCAGCAAGAGGGGAAAGCTTCTGGGGCAGTTCTGAAAAATGTCCCCCCTCCCCACCCCGTGCCTTCCCAGGTTCCGGGGTATTGGCTTTTCTCCACTATTACAAAATCAGTGTGTCTCGTTTAGTAATCATAATTCTACATTTTTTCCTAATCATTTCTTACCCAGAGCTTGCATCTGTAAGGACTGTATGCAAGAAAAACATTTGCAAACAACTTAACCAGAAAGACACGTCATGTTCAGGAATCGGTCAGGGCGAAATCTCATTTTTCGAAATTTTTTTTCAAAATAGGCTTACATAATCCCCACCCCTTTTGTCCTGATTATTTATCTAGTGAGCAGCTTGTTGTTGTTGCTGTTGGTTTGGTGCCATCCAGTCGATTCTGACCCACAGTGACCCTATGTGACAGAGTAGAAGCCCCATAGGGTTTTCTAGGCTATGATCATGCTTGGTAAAATAGAGGTCAATGAAAGAGAGGAAGACCCTCAGTGAGATAGATTGACACAGTGGCTGCAACGATGGGTCCAAGCATAGCAAGGGTTTCGTGAAGATGGTGCAGGACCTGGCAGTGTTTCATTCTGTTGTACATCAGGTCGCTGTGAGTTGGAACCAGCTTGATGGACCCTAACAACAATCTTTATGAAAGCAGATCGCCAGGTCTTTCTCTTGCAAAACCACTGGTTGAGTTCGAACTACCAACCTTTCAGTTAGCAGCCGAGCACTTAGAACAGATCAAGCCCTTTCTGGGGACAGCTGCATTTAGTAATCAAACTGCCTTAGTAAGGTGTGTGTACCAGGAGAAAGGTGAGAGAAGTAGAGTCAGGCTATCAGTCCATTGTTGCAAACGTCAACTAATCCAGAAAGTCATAAACTATCAGCAGTGACACAACCCCGAGTGGAGGTCGAGAGTTTGATCTGTCAAGAGTGAGCAGAGGGGTCACTGACACTGTGGTGTGCCCTCCCCCACCTTGCAGCTTCCGGCAGGAATCACAAGGTAGGAATGCAATCACTCTCTGCATTCGAAATAGCCCATCAGCAGCTCCATTTCAAACGATCTCATCAGAGAACAAACCCTTTTCCAGGAGCATTTGCAGTGATTCAGACGGCCCAGGTAGCACGAGTGATGGTTTCATAGTTTAGGACCCCATAGGAGGGTGTCCTAAACCTGCAACGGCTTCAGAGGCTTCCATTCCCCGCAGCTCATGTGGAAGTAGAAACAGCCTGGAGCAGACAGGATCAGCTTTCAGCTTCGGGTCAAGTCCAGGCAATTGGGATCTGTGAATCCAAAAAAAAAAAAAAACCAAACCCACTGCCCTCGAGTCAATTCTGACTCATAGCAACCCAACAGGACAGAGTAGAACTGCCCCACAGGGTTTCCAAGGAGCGCCTGTGGATTCAAACTGCTGACTTTTTGGTTAGCAGCCAGAGCACTTAACCACTATGCTACCAGAGTTTCCTCTGTGAATCCACGAGTCCAAAAAAGCCAAGCAGATTTTCTTCAGCAGCGGCAAAACCGCGACACTGCAGGGCCAGGCAGCCGTGTGCCAAACCCAAGTGACAGGCCAAGTTTTCCTAAGGCCTTTTTACCTTGTCAACTTTAGAGCCCAAACTGACCCACTCCAAAGTATGCACACGAGGTCAGAAATCCTCAGCCTCTAAGGGTCCGACGCCTGATTTCACAAGAGTACATTAGCAAACAAACAAAAAAAAAAAGCTGCTTTTTAAAACTCCAAGAGTGCATCTCCATTTCGTGGTTGTATCGCTTTTTCCAGAAGTTTCAATAAGGCAAAATCATAGCAAAAAAGCATCAGTTATGGATACTTGTTCTGTTTCCAATACTAAGAGTTAAAATTCCAATCTGTTCGCTTGTGGCAAAAAGCAAGGGAGTCTTATCTCGTTAACACTTTTTTTTTTTCATTTCAACTTTCTCTGATTGGGACGATTTCCTCTAGCATTTATGAAATTAGAAGTCTATAACATTTTACATCAATTTTTATCCTACACCCAGAAGCAAAAGTCACAAAATACAAAGCCATCTAAAAAATTTCCCTCTTTTTCGCTCATTACAATTCCATGTGCAGCCTTACTTAAACCCCTAGCAGAAAATTCACCATTTACAGGGTTCACATCACAGCTACCAGGAGGACCCAGTTGGAAGATAAGGGTAGGAGGTGAGGGTGGGGATGGTGGAAGGCTTTAGCAACAGCTAGGGTGAAGAGATAGAGTGTATTTTTGTCCTTTTTTTTTTTTTCTCTCCCCTCCACGCCCTCTTTTCTCCCTCTGGCTTATCTAAAGTTTTGCTCCAGCCTGGGGAATTGATTTAATCTTTTTTCCCTTTCACTTGGAGAAGAAAGCAACAGCAAACTAATCTTTATGGTAGTCGGCCCATCCAAACCCCATTTCTGGGAATGTTTGGGCCCTTTATCCTCCTGCCTGGAGGAGAAAACAAAAACCAAGGGCATCACCCAGGCTGGGCTGTTGTTCCCTCCATTTAGCCAGCACAGCCAAAAGCGGATAGGGGATCCAGCAAGCCGATTCTTCTGGGGTTGGAGCTGTCATTTTCAAATTCCATAGGTAAGTCGTACCTCTCATAACAGACAGCGGCTCAGCTGCTGTTTCATACCATGTGTGACTCCATAGCTACCCAGGCACCAGGATTTTATCATTCCCTAACCCCTTTCTGGAAACCCTGGTAGCGTAGTGGTTAAGAGCTATGGCTGCTAACCAAAAGGTTGGCAGTATGAATCCACCAGGTGCTCCTTGGAAACTCTATGAGCGGCTCTACTCTGTTCTATTGGGTCGCTATGAGTCAGAATCGATTCGACAGCAGTAGGTATTTTTTTTAGCCCCTTTCTATCTTTTCCCCAAACAACGTTGTAGCTGTATGTCAATGCTGTCACCTTTCTGTCAATTTTGTTATACTGTATTTCAAATACCAGCAGGGCCACCCACAGTGGACAGGTTTCAGCAGAACTTTCAGACTGAGACAGACTAGGAAGAAAGAACTGGCAATCTACTTGCAAAAATTAGCCAATGAAAACCCTATGGATCACAACAGAAAATTTCCTGATACAGTGCTGGAAGATGAGCACTGTATAAGATGAGGTTGGAAGGCACTCAAAATACACAGTAGCCAAAACAAACATGGTGAAGATGGTGTAGGACCGGGCAATGTTTTGTTCTGTTTTACATGGGGTCGCTATGAGTCAAAGTCAACTTGATGGCAACTAACAACAAGAATTTCAATGAGTAGGGGGTCATTCTAGCAAATCCTACACTGCCATCACTGTGTCAGGGGTTCAGAGATTCATTAAAAGGTCTCTCAGGACTCAGCAGATAGCTGTACTCATGCTAAGGTTTATTATAAACCAACCAAATCAAACCCATTGTCGTCGAGTCGTTTTCGACTCACAGCGACCCTATAGGACAGAGTAGAACTTCCCCATAGGGTTTCCCAGGAACAGCTGATAGATTCCTCTAGTATTTATGAAATTATAAGCAGCAGAGCTCTTAACCACTGCATTATACTGACATAATAAGAATATACAGCCAGATAAAGGAAAAGGATACAGGTGGAGTCTGGAGGAATCCATGTATAGCCTTCTTGTACTCTCTCCCTCTCATGAGAGGTCACAAAGAGTGCACTCTTCGCCCAGTATCGAAATGCAGCCACATGTGTGCAATGTTTCTTCCCAGGAAAGCCCATTAGATACTCAGTGCCTAGGTTTTTACTGGGGGCTGGTCAAGTAAGCACCCTCTGTCTAGCATGCACAAAATTCCAGACTCCCCGAAGAAAGCAGGTGCTCAGCATGGTTTGTACAAACTGTCTAGGCATAAAGAGCCACCCCCATCAGTTAAGCAAGAGTGGGAACACTCCTGAAATCAAAGATCCCAGATGCCAGCCAAGGACTAACCTTCCAAATAGGCCTTTCTAAAGATAGCAATCGCAGGCCTGCTGTTTAAGCTTTTTTCTGCACAGGTATCTCTAATTCTACTGTGTTGTATTGTCTACATTCAAAATTAAAGGAAATGTTAACAAAAATACTGAGGTAACTTTTCTTCCCCATTCAAGTTGATGGAACCCCTGATGTCTATCTACTGGCTCTTTGGAGTGGGGGGAGTCATTGATTATTCAGAACCACGGAAGGTTAATAGCTATTTTTTTTTCCTAGTCTGAGCCTTTCTCAAATTAACTGGCTACAGTGGGACAGTGGAGACTTCTATCTTTTTAGCCACTTTGCAGTTCTATTCCTACATCATATCTTGCTACCTACATTTGCAGATACCTCCAGAGTTGGAAGACATTAAGGAGGAGGAGGTAAGGGAAGCAGAAGAGTTTTTACCTGACTGATGCTAATCTTGTAGTTTCCTCTGACCATGATAGGTGTCTAGTGTTGACTCTTCCTCTTGTGGATACTTTCATAGATTATTTGGAGAACCTTCTCCACAACCACCTCACCCCAATCTCTTGGGATCGCTCGCTCTCTTGCAACTTGAAGGATTACTTCCATAATCCTTCAAGTCTTGGGTCTCCTTCCTCAATTGCCAGATATCTATCCCACTCTTTCCAGGTTCCTTCTACTAAGTCTTTTCACCCTTCCAGGCAACTCTTTTGGACAGGATGTAAGATAAACCTATAGTAGCATGTATGTGTTCCCTCTCTCTTCCCCACTCTTGGAAGGAAACACTTATTTTTTTGCTTTGGCAAATTTTGAGAGTGTAGGCCACCCAACCCACCCACCTATTCTGTGTTCTGCCATCAAAGCTAGTCAGCCTGGCTCTTGCCCTTTATATTTTCAAGTGAGAGTCATACACCAATCCACAATGTCTTCCAAATTGCAGAGGACACGAATTAGCACTAGAAGTTTCTTGTCAAAGTTCTTTTACCGACTTGAGTTGAAAGAGGAAGTCTCCACCCCTCCACCTTTGGGGTACCTTCAGCACACAAACAGCTCTCTCGAAAATTCCTTTCTCCTTTCCAACTTCCAAACCTTTTATACTTATGATGTGGGTGAGGGATTAAGAATCATGTAAGTTTCATGAATGGAGTTTCTGGGTGGTTGAAATGGTTAATGCACTCAGTTGCTAAGCGAAAGGTTGGAGGTTTGAGTGTACCAAAGGCACCTGTAAGAAAGGCCTGGCAATCTACTTCTGAAAAGTCAGCTACTGAAAACCTTATGGAGCACAGTTTTATTCGTGGGGTCACCATGAGTCAGAGTCGACTAGCCGGCAACTGATAACTGGTAAACTTTACAGTTCCTGCATCACGATTTCAAACCTCACTTGGCATCTTGTTTACTTTGTGCCTGAGCAGAAGCTTGCAATAGCACCCTGTTTTAACATCCAGTGACTAATGTATGTTCATTAATGCTCTTTTAATAAACAGTTGAACCCATGCTTAACAAGTAAGTCCAAAGAGGGTCTTTTCTGGGCATACATGATGATTTCAACCTGTGTCTCAATTGTATTAAATTTGACCTGCACCTTCTCCTCTTCCGTGTTCCTGTTTTTTTTTTTTTTTTAATTTGCTTTTCTTTTAAAATTGTAAGGGCAAAGTACAAGAAACTATTTAAATATTTCACAAGCACTGCTTTGGGCACACTGAGATGGCAATACTACTGAAATGCAACTGTTGGCTGGCAAGCAGCACTGTCATAAAAAAGTTCTCTCATCAGGTGATATGTGAAAGTCCACATCCAACACAGGAAATGTAATTCTGGGGTTCCAGTGCAGCTTCTCAAAGGTACTGATACTATCTGTAAAGATTAGTTTGATTTATAATATTCTTCTTTTAAATTGCTAATACAAACTAAAAGGTTCACATCTTAAGAATTACTAAATTAGATTGCCTCTTCCTTCCTTCCTTCCTTCTTGCTTTCTTTCAATACTTGTCAGTAAAGAGGTGCACCGAAGAAATACGAATTTGTTTCTTCTGAGGGGGAAGAGGATTTTTGGAACTAAATCTTGTTAGAGAACTGCAACCTGGACAATTGAGGCTGGGGAAAAGTGGAGATGGAGAGCAGGTGAGAAGGTCCAGCGATAAGTAGAAGAAGGTCTTTGGAGACAAGCCATCGGGACCTAAACAACTCCTTAGAAATTCTGTTTTGTTGGCTGCAGAGGCTCCACTCTCTTGTTGTCCTCTAGTTCTGTCATTGGTTGATGGCGTCTCCTGTAGTGCTGCAGTGGTCTAGTTTCTTTTCATTTTGACTCATTTCTGTCATGAAGTTAGATGATGTATGGTGAAATATAGCCATGGAAGTGAAGGTGAGTGAGATACTGCTCTGAAGAGAGAGAGAGAGAGAAAAAAATATATGTATATATATATGAACACAACAATAAATAAAGCTATTTAAAAATTCCTTAGAATTGTACACTTAAACATTGTCCCATCAGTTAGTAAGTTGGGTATATGAACTTAAAAAAAAAAGAAAACAAAACCCATTGTGATCAAGTTGATTCCAACTCCTAGTTACCCTATAGGACAGAGTAGAACTGCCCCATAGGGTTTCCAAGGAGTGGCTGGTGGATTCGAACTGCCAACCTTTTGGTTAGCAGCAGAGTTCTTAACCACTGTGCCACCAGGAGGAGGTAACACTTAGTGTTTTAAAGTAATTATCTCCAAGATTTGGGAGGATATTAGTTTATTTAGTTTTGTGGGCTTCTTACTGATCAATAATGCCTAGTTAGTTTTTTTTTCTAGTTCTAGTCATTAATGTGACCAATAATTCATACTTTATCAAGGATCCTTTCCTTTTAAGCCTCCCATAATTATGAAGGCCTCAACTTGCTTTCGTAACCATGAACTAGGGGATCAAGATGTTCCTGAGCAAAGAACTAACTGAATAGACTAAAGTCTTTCTTGTCTGATGTGTGAAGAATCACCTTGTGGGTCTTCTCATGTAATTGGGCCCTGTAAATTATAGTTCTGCATTTTGCCCAACAAGGAATGCAATCTTACCTCTTGTCAGTCTTGAATGTCATTCCCTGGATCCTTGGAGGATTCTAGGATAAGGGACTTCAGAGTGAAACAGGGCAGAATGAACAAGGTTACTTGGTATCTGTAAGTGAAGGGAAATGGAGGCAGCACAGCTATTCTCATGTTGAACGTGGGATCTTTAGTATGCCATTGGGAACTACACACATACACACACACACACACGGAAACCCTGGTGGTGCAGTGGTTAAGAGCTCGGCTGCTAACCAAAAGGCTGGCAGTTCGAATCCACCAGGCGCTCCTTGGAAACCCTATGGGGGCAGTTCTACTCTGTCCTATAGGGTCACTATGAGTTGGAATCGACTCAATGGCAAAGGGTTTTTTTTTTTTTAACACACACACACGTATACACACACATTTGAATTTTAAACAAAAACATCAAGAAGCCACTCATGACAACCTGAGCTCCTGTAGGTTACACAATTTGGGGGCTAAGAAGCCACTCATGACAACCTGAGCTCTTATAGGTTACACAATTTGGGGGCCAAAAGGGCTTTGGCAATGGATGAGCAGAAGATCAAAGTTCTGGCAGACAGTTTAAGAGCACTTTAAGTGATTGGAGAAAGATGCGGGTTTATCCACAGAAAACAAAATGTAAAAGTAGGTAGCACAGAAATAGGAAGGTAGCAAATAGAGGGTAGAGACAAAATAAGCAGGAAAAAGGAAAAAAAAAAAAGTCAGACCTAAAACAGTCTATATTGTTACATTGTTTTATTCCAAATATATAGATGCAAAAAACCATGGTGTATTTCACATTTAAAAACCCATGGCTTATTGTGCCAAGAACTGTTTTTAGTGCTTTTCATGGAGTATCTTTCAATTCTCGCAATAGCTCTACAAGTTAAATATTATTTTCCCAGATGAGGAAATCAAGGCTCAGCAATCAGGTATCTTTCCCAAGATCCCATCACTAGCCTAACACAGGCTTAGAACTTGAAAGTAGTCCTGCACAGTGAGAGCATCTGAGTTCCTACCACCACACCACATTGTCTCCGATTTGGCTGCAGAAACTGAATAAGAGTATTTGTGACATTTTATAGATTACATCTAACACACCTTCTCTTGTCTAATCCTAATGCTACTTTTGGCTTCTGACTATGAGTAAATCTGGTAGTTCCTATATTGTCATTCTCACAATGAATATATTTTTCCAAGTCCCCCCCCCAAAAAAAATAGAACCTGGTGCCTCAGCGGTTAAGAGCTCAGCTGCTAACCAAAAGGTTGGCAGTTTGAATCCACCAGCTGCTCCTTGGAAACTCTATGAGGCAGTTCTACTCTGTCCTATAGGGCCACTACGAGTCGGAATCGACTCAACAGCAATGGGTTTGGTTTTTGTTTTTTTTTTTAAATAAGGTTTTACAAAGAGAGTTTCAGATTTGTACACATGCTTATATGAAAAATCTTATGAAGATATAAAACATAAAATACATTTAATTATAGATTTTTAAAAATAGCCTAAATTGAAAAGAAAAAAATAAAGTCACATGAAATTAAGGTTCAGCTGGAAAATACCAACTGATTGTGGTTCTGTAAAACACAGTTCCTTCTATTCTTTGTAGGTAAATATTTTGTTGCTCTCAGGCGAAGCCTTTACCCTTGCTAATTTAGTTGCAATCCTTGTTTAGCTAAGGACTTCGAAGCCATTTCATGCTTCATTGCAGAAAGGTAATTAATGTTAGGATTTTGACATTTAAAAACATACTTGGAGGATTTAATAACATTGATGTAATTATAATGCTTTAAGTGGTTATTTCTTTTCTTACCTCCTCAAAGTAATTGTAATGGAGTCTGATGCTGCTATTATCATGGCTTTTAAAATCACAAACAAGGGAATTGCCAATGTGGAAAATACATCCTAATTCAAATTAGGCATAACTTTTAGAATATTAAAATACAAGGAAGCTTGCTGTCTTTGCTTCTTTTCTTTCCAATACAAAATAAACATGATTACTTTTAATTAGACCAAGAACCACTCATGCCTATATTTAGCTAAATGATTTGATTTATTTATTTGTGGTTCTTATACCAGAAACATTTAAACAGTGAACAAATGATAAATCCCTTCCAATCAATTGGATGATTGAGTCTGTGATCCCACAACTAACTTGAGAATGGTAGTTCTCACTGACCAAAAAAAAAAAAATGAAGGTAGGGAGATTTACTAACTAGTTTTACAATTATCAACACAGTATTATGGGGTCTTTCTGTACAAGTTGCTAACTGGCTCCCCATACAGCCTGCAGGTATGCATGTGTGAACTGGAACACCTTTAGGAGTCAGGGCTTGGGCTCTCCACTTGACGGCAGTCCACGCCACGCCCTATTGCATTATATCTAGTCTATTTTACTCGTTTTTTCTGGGCCTCTTGGATTATGTGAGTTTGTTACTCTTGATTTAGAGGATGAAAGAGAAAACGTATAAATTTGTTGTGTTGGTCATCATATTAAAAAAACAAACCATCTGGGCATCTAAATTAGGTTAATTACATATACCAACGCGCCAATTATCAATCTCTCCACTCTCAGGCCGAACTCTTCTGCTTTGCTTTGCTTTGTGATATCAGAGGCACACCCTGTAAGGGCTTCTCTTTTGCCAGTTTGACACAATGTTAAGTTTCAACAATAGAGAGAGTTGAAGGGACACTGGCAAGCAATCCCAGCAGCCAGGCGTTTTCTTTTCAGGTTCTGGTCCTCCTTTTTTATTATTCAGTGTGGGAGCCACCCTCGGAGGCCATAGTCTCCCCAGTCAGTGGTCCACCAGCTATGATCTGGGCCCTCTGGCAAGTTTCTTTGCCACCAACAGGATGCCTGTTCTACCCTCTTTGAGGAGATCTGAATCTCAGCCTTGGAGGAACCCTCTACTAAGTTGCTGTTCTTTCATTGTCAACTCTCCTCAGCCTAGAGGTTGTAGCTGCCTTTTTTTAAATCTGCAACCCTTGGACTCTTTAGTCTCCTTTGACCCTTTTTAGTACTCTTTGTTGCTGTTGTTAGGTGCTGGCCAGTCGATTTTCAACTTATAGCAACCTCATGTGACAGGGTAGAACTACCCCATGGGGTTTTTCAGGCTGTTATCTTTACAGGAGGAGCCCTGGTGATGCAAAGGTTAAGTGCTGGGCTGCTAACTGAAAGGTTGGCAGTTTGAACCCACCCAGTGTCTCTGTGGGAAAAAAGACCTGGCAATCTGCTCCCCTAAAGATTACAGCCTCGAATCCTATGGGGAAGTTCTACTCTGTCACAGCGGGTCACTATGAGTCGAAAATCAACGGCACCCAGCAACAACGAGTCTTTATAAACAAGGGAAGATTTTTGACCAGAAAACTTCCATTTATAAGGCCAAAGATATAAACAAATTTAATAAAAATAGTAAAGCTGCTTTATATATTAAGATAGCAATTTATACCAGGTTTATCAGTCACGGTTCTCCAGAGAACAGAAGCAATAGGAGAATATACATATATGTATGTGTCTGTCATTGTGTGCCATTGAGCCAATTCTGACTCATAGCAACCCTATATGACAGAATAGGGTTGCCAGTAGGGCTTCCTAGGCTGTAATCTTTACAGGAGCAGATCACCAGGTCTTTTCTCCCGTGGCGCAGCTGGTGGGTTCAAACTGCCGACCTTTTGGTTAGCAGCGGAGCTCTTAATCATTGCACCACCATGCCTCCATACCCTGGGTGGTGCAAATAATTCATGTGCTCAGCTGTTAACCAAGAGGTTGGCAGTTCAAGTCCAGCCAGAGGCACCTAGGAAGAAAGGCCTGGAGATCTGCTTCCAGAAAATCAGCTATTGAAAACCCTATGGAGCAGTTCTACTTTGAAACATGGGGTCGCTATGACTCAGAATTGAATCGATGGCGACTGGTATATATTATATATATACACACATACAGACGTATTTTAAGGAATTGACTCACACAACTGTGGGTGCTGGCATGTCTGATATTGGTAGGGCAGGCAGAAGACTGGAAACTCAAGCAGGAGTTGATGCTGCAGTCTTGACGTAGAATTGCTTCTCCGGGAAACCTGAGTTTTTGCTCTTAAGACTTTCCAGCTGAATGGATGAGGCCAGACGTATTACTGAAAGAACGTAATCTTTACTTAAAGTTAACTGTATGTGTTAACCACACCTACAAAATACCATCACGGCAACACCTAGATTAGCGTTTGATCAAAAAACTGGGTAGTATAGCCTAGCTATGGCTGCTAACCAAAAAGTCGGCAGTTCGAATCCACCAGCCGCTCCCTGGAAACCCTATGGGGCAATTCTACTCTTTCTGATAGGGTCGCTATGAGTCAGAATCGACTCGACGGCAACACCTTCGTGTTTGTTTTTTTTTTTTTGGGTTATAGCCTAGCCAGAAGGTCCCTGCATGACGCAAAAGGTTCGTGCTCGACTACTAACAGAAAGGTTGGAAGTTTGAACCCACCCAGTGGCATTGCAGAAGAAAGACCTGGCGATCTGCTTCCATAAAGATTAGAGCCAAGAAATCCCTACGGAGCACTTCTGCTCTGTAACACATGGGGTCAGAACTGACACAATGGCTACGGGTTTGATGTTTTTGGTTTATAGGCTAGCCGAGCTGACACATACAACTAACCATCACACCAGGTATTTCCTCCATCAAAATGGTAAAAACACCCATCAAAATGGTAGTGATTTAAAAAGCTCAGGCAGCAGGTTTTGGGTTAAAAAACAGAAAAATTAAAGCTAGTAACCTTAGGGTTCAATTCAATCCAAATAACATGTATCGAGTATCAGTGACCTGAAAAATACTGTGCCATCAAGGAACTTAAGATCTGATGGATAAGCGGATGGTTCAGCCTGAAGCACTCCACATATCTATGCTTTACAGCTAAACAATAATCCTCGGTTACTGCGTTTTGACTACGGTTTGGCTAGAAATAAAGTTTCCCTCCTACCTTCCTTACTCTTCCCTCTGCAGTGAACCACCAGTTTTTGCCAACTATTTTATTGTAACCAGGAGCAAAGCAAAGCCAAAGGTTGAATAATTCTAAAAAAGAAATATTTTTTTAAAAATGGACTATTTAAAAATATATATTTGAATAATTGTCTCACACCTATTTTTGTCTCACCAGTAGAAACACGTCGTTAACAGTGAGCTGGCAAATCTGTGAAAGACAAACCTTAGCACTAGGCCATTTAGGTTGAATAATTTGGACCATGCTGTGTTGATGGTATTTTCACCATCAGCAGCTTTCTTTTTTTTTTTTTAATGATTTTTAAAGATTTATTTATTGTGTTTTAAGCGAAAGTTTACAAATCAAGTCATTCATGAAAAACTTATACACACCTTGCTATGTACTCCTAGCTGCTCTGCCCATAATGAGACAGCACAGTCCTTCCCTCCACTCTCTCTTTTCATGTCCATTCGGCCAGCTCCTGTCCTTCTCTGCCTTCTCACCTCTTCTCCACACAGGAGCTGCCCGCATAGTCTCATGTGTCTACTTGATCCAAGAAGCCCACTCCTCACCAGCCTCATTTTCTATCCCATAGTCCAGTCCAATCCCTGTCTGAAGGGCTGGCTTTGGGAACGGTTCCTATCTTGGGCTAACAGAAGGTCTGGGGACCATGACCTTCGGGGTCCCTCTAGTCTCAGTCAGACCATTACGTCTGGTCTTTTTACAAGAATTTGAGGTCCGCATTCCACTGCTCTCCTGCTCCATCGGGAATTCTCTGTTGTGTTCCCTGTCAGGGCAGTCATCGGTTTCCTTTTGATGGAGGACATTTATTTATTTAACAAACACGCCCTTAGCATGACTAGGCCAGACATATCAATATACCCAAGGTTAGACCATTTGCCCAGATCTGAGGAGGCAAAATCTTATGGGAGGTCTTTCATTGTTTAATACCTCCCTCCTTCCAAATACAGATTTACAGAAGGTTAAGTGAAAGTTGTCTCTTGCATACATCCCATTATTCCGGATGTATTCATTTAATGATTTGAAATGTAAATCAGAGGACTTTAAGCAGATTTTCTTTTGGGGGGGGACTTTAGGAATATGAGTCAGAATTGACTCAACAGCACACAACAACACAACAACCACAGGAATAGCAAGCCATTGATGTCTCTCCTTTTATCATGGAAACGTATGAGTCACCAGTTTAGAACATCAAAAACATTTCTGCCTTATCTTTGGGATATCTAAACCCACTTATAAAAAACAAGCCAAAACACAAATCAACATTTACAACCACATGTTATTTGTTGCAGTTGAGTTCATTTTAGTATTTTAAACAGTCTAACATTTTTCTAGGTCCCTGGGTTGTACAAACATGTTGCGTTTGGCTGGCAACTGAAGGGTTGGCAGTTTGAACCCACCCAGCGACACTGCAGAAGAAAAGGCCTGGTGATCTGCTTCCATCAAGATTACAGCCAAGAAAACCTTATGGAACAGTTCTACTCTGTAATGCCTGGGGTCACCATGAGTGTGAATCGATTCATGGGCACAAAACAACAGATAACAGTTTTCTAAAGAAGACATTTTCCTGCCTTTTGAATCTTATGCTATCTCCCTCTTCCCAAAACTCCCTCTGATGGTTAAAATCCTGCCTACTTTTCAAGGCCATTTCAAATAATCCTTTCTCCAGAAAACTATTTTATCTGTCAAACCAAGATAATTTCTTTTTGTGACTCCTCCAGCATACTTTCTAACTTCTTTTTTTCTTTTTTTTCAAGATTGATAACCTCAAAGAGTACTGTAGGGATGAAAAACCATCTTTCCTCTATGCCTTTTTTCCCCACTAACACATCAGGAAGATATATTGTTTTATTGTCATTAATGGGTTAGAGGAGAGCAGGAAGGTTACTCCGATTATCCTTTCTAAAATATGAATGTGATTTATCTTTTAAATTAATCCAAGAATGAGGTCAAACCCACCTTTTTAATTGGAAAATCAGCATGAGAGGAAAGTTAAAAAACTGCAGAGCTTTACACATAAAATTCCACCTGCCTCTACCCAATGTTTGGAGCACCTGTCTCAGGCATCCTCACCTCCTTAGAATGTGGAGAGGTTTGGTGGAGCTGCCAAGTGAGGAATCATTCCCATTCCTCATCCATGTAGTCCCCTCCCTTTCTGAATGGTGGCAGCTGCCAGGCATCCCAGTGAAAATTTCATTCCAAGTCTTTGCAGAGCTCAGGGGGTAGGCAACAGCTAAAAGCAGTCAGGGGTGAACGGTGTTTGCTTCTCTTAGACAAAGACAGCAGGCTCTAAGCACTGCAATCTCCCTGGCTCATAGAGGTCCTCCCAGATGTCCTTCTCCAAGTCCAAGAGGACATCATGGCAATGTGGGGTGGTTTTCCTCCACTGGAAGAGACCCTGTGATAACCCCTGGGCTCCCCATCCAACCTCAGGTACCTGAGAGAGACACTTCACTCCTCCCAGGTCTCCTTTTATTTCATTTTATTTTTATTTTTTCCGAGCACAGGAATTCACATCAAGTAGGATTTAAACTAACTAATGGAGAACAAGGAGCTCTGGTGGTATAGTGGTTAAGCACTTGGCTGCTAACCAAAAAGTGTAGCACTTTGAACCCAGCAGCTCTGCAGAAGAAAGATGTAACATTCTGCTTATGTAAAGATGACAGCCTTGGAAACCCTATGGGACAGTTCTACTCTGTCCTATAGGGTCACCATGAGTTGTAATCAACTCAACAACAACGGGTTTGGTTTTTGTTTTAATGGAGAGCAGAGTCCGTGGGTGTTGCAAACAGTTAATGTGCTCAGCTGCTAACCAAAAGGCTGAAAGTTTGAGTCTACCCAGAGGCACTTTGGAAGAAAGGGCTGGTGGTCTACTTCTGAAAAATCAGCAGTTGAAAGCCCTATGAAGCACAGTTTTACTCAGGTGCCCTGGGGGTCTCCATGAGTCAGGGCCTACAGCTAACCACAGCAAAAACAATGTGGAACACAAGGAAACATTCAGCATGTTATGACTTGGGGGGGAAATTAAATCAATGACAAAAAATTATGTAAATTCATTAAAAAGGAAAATTATGGTCAGAGCAGAAATGTGTTGTGTTTGACCTGCCAGCATCAATTTCCTCTCCTTAGTAGCGCTCAAATTATTTTGAGGAATGACTTCTTTATTGAATGCAGTCTGGTGGACTGCGAACATGGGCTCTGTCCTTCCTCGTCCCAAGGGGTGGGCACATGGCCCAATCTAGGCCACTGTAAATCTTGGGGAGAGGAATAAAGACTGACAGTGGTTGGAATTTCATTCCATCCCACGGTGGGGGTACAGGAGAGGAAGAATATGTATGTGGGGGTATATTCTCTGAGTAAATTGGCGGTTCCTGCTTCCCAGCTTGAAAGACAGCCTTGGTTCTTTCTGACCCATTTCAAGTCTTAGTTCCCCTCTTAGCCCCTGAGAGCTTTCCATATAAACTCTATTTAACTTCAGCAAGATGGGATTATTTCTGTTGCTTAAAACCAAAGAACTTTCATTATATTATGGTGTAAGTCAGAAAACTAAGCTGTAGATTGAATATTGATATCTCAAGTTAGATCACTGATATATACTATAGCTCAAGATATATCAATGTATTAGGCCCTTATTAACTTGGTCCATGGGTTGCCTGACACTGTAACAAGATTAAACACTAAGTATATCACTATTAAATATATGAGTGAATCTGTATATTTTGTATATCTCACAGAAAGAAAAACGCAGCACTGGAAAATATTTTTGATACTTCAAAGAGAGCTGAAAAAACATGCTTTGGAATGGTTCTAAACCTCAGGCATCAACAAACTAAATGACGAAAACATGAATTCCCACTCTTCCCTTTTAGATAAGGTTGCTTACAATAACAAACATTAGTGGAGTCAGGGATATAGTCAATATTACAATGTCTGAATGGAAAGCCAGAACAATTTGTTCCCATCTAAAACTTACACCATTAGTTGGAGAATTTGCAGCACTGTGAAAAAAGAATTTCTTTTAAAATGTTTAGAAGGGAGATTGAATTACAAAATGACAATTTTGGAATAGATTCACTTATTCATGTATCTGTCATTTTGTAATTCAATCTCCAGTGTGTTTTTCTAGACATGCCCTAAGTGTTTTATGACTGAAGTTTCTTTGTTGTTTCAAGAAAGGAAAGGACTTCAATGAGCAAAAACCAATAAATAAATCATGTTGATCCAAAGATTAGATAGGAAGCTCAGGGGGCAGTGAGTTTATGTTAATGGAGGAAGAACAACTCAGAAAAGGAGGGTGAGAATGGTTGCACAACTCGAAGAATGTAATCAGTGTCACTGAACTGTTCATCCAGAAACTGTTAAATTGGCATATGTTCTGCTGTGTATATTCTCAACAACGATGACAAAATAAAATCAATTATTTAAAAATATGTTGAAGTCCTAACCCTTAAAAGTAAATAAATAACTAAATCATCTTGGGAGTATGGTGGCATCACAACATAAAGACATACAATAAAAACCAACTACGGTAAATATCGCCCTTAAAAAATTCTTAGGGAAGACACTCCATTGGAGATCATCCTGGTATTGTTTGTCACTGTAGTGAAGCCAACGCTACTTTGTTTTCTGGTGTTGCAATAGATTATTGTTTCTTTAGCTGAGCACCAGATAAAACAGTTTTCTTATGTTTCAGGCTCATGTTTGGTGGGAAAAAAAAAAGTATTTTTAAAAATAATAGAACCACGCCCATTGAAACAAGATGTTTGCAACTGTCAGAGCTACTGGGAACAGAGACTACAAGAACAGAAGATTCACCGGCTCCATTTCGTTCTGATGCCAAGGCTTAAGATAGCTGAAACCGTCTACACGTTGAGATTGTTATTTCTCTCTCTCTGGTATTTTGAAAAGGATCTAGGATTGACTTCTTGAAAGTTGAATACGTGCTTGTCCACTATAGACTAGTGAAAGATCCATTGGGCAGATCTCAGTTCTACTGAACCCTGCTTCAGTTGAACTTTCCTTCAATTTACCCATCTTTTGGTTTATTTTATCAGCTGGAGAAAGTTAGGCATTCACTACCATCCAAAGGTGGTTGATTGAGCAATAATAGCTACTGGTGATCACCCAGTGTCGTCAAGTCGATTCCGACTCAGCGACTAGTGATTGAGTACCTACAATACGCCTGGTACCAAAGCAGCCTCTTAATAAGCGTTGTCGAATTTAATCCTGAAAACAACACTGAAAGGTATTATCTCCATTTGTAAAATGAAAAAAAAAAAAGGATGTTTCAGAAGAATTATGTCGTTTGTCCAAGATCACACAATCAGTAAGAGACTGAGATCGTATTCAAACCTTGACTTCAAAACTTGTGTTCTTTATCCTCGACTCGCACAGAAACAACCATCAATAATTTCACTTTAGAGCCAGGAATCGAGCCATTCTTTCCATATCGAAAAAAAAAAAAACTAGAAAGGCTAGGGAAATTCAGTCAAGGTCCCAAGGTTACAGAACTTAGATGTCCTACTACTCCAGGCAACACGTTTTACTGGCACTATTCAGAAGCAGTAGAGTAACAGATAACAGAATTGGCTTTGGACCCAGACAGCTGGGACTCCATTCCCTTGTTTAGCGTCTTACTCAAGGGCGAACTTGGGAAAGTAAGGCAACCTCACCTCTCTGTGCCTCAGTTTTCTCACCTGCAAAATGAGGATAATAATGGCACCTACGTTATAGAGGTATAGTAAGAATCACATGTGTTAATACACAAAATGCATTTGGAACAATGTTTGGCATACAAGTGCTCCATAAACATTAGCTATTAGTTTCCCAACATGTGACTTCTAGTGATATTCATTCCCTTTAGTGGTTTTGGCCAAGTCCAAGACTCTGGGGGTGCTGGTTTTCAAACTGCATGGTGTTGCTTTCTTGAGACCCTTCATTGATCAGTTAGCATTAATTATGTGGCTCCCATAGGTGCCCACCATCAATTATTTCACCATCTATGTCGAATTTCTAGCTGAAGTCAAATTTAGAAAGGAAATTCAAAACAAAACAAAACCTATTACTGTCAGGTCGATTCCAACTCATAGCAACCCTATAGGACAGAGTAGAACTGCCCCATAAGGTTTCCAAGGAACGGCTGGTGGATTTGAACTGCTGACCTTTTGGTTAGCAGCTGAGTTCTTAACCACTGTGCCACCAGGGCTTCTTTAGAAAGGAAAAGACATGACACAGCTAAATGGTTGAAGCTAAATGGCTGGCTGGCTGGCCGGCCACCAGGAGGCCTCACACAGTGGAAATGATTGGGCAGTTTCATCATTGCCCAGCTCCTGGTCTTCTTCATCCTATGCCTCAAAATTCAACCTCTTCAGTGTTTCTTCTGGTTTCTGCCTAGCCAATCACCCCAAAGCTTAGTGGCTTAAACCAACAATAGTCATTTATTACCTCTCACAGTTCCTGTGCACCAGAATTGGAAAACAGCTCAGTTGAGTGTTTCTCAGGGTCTCTCATGTGGCTGCATTCAGTTGGTGGCTAAAGCAAGAACAGCGTGAGGAGGCAGGGTCTGGAGTAGTAAAGGGCATTTCTCTCTCTGCATGTAGTCTTAGGCCCTGTCCATGTGCTCTCTCCAGTCTGGTGTCCAGATTTCTTATTTTGTTAGTAAGGGCTCCTAAGGTGAGTGTCCTAGGAGAAATCAGCAGAAGTCTTTTCTAAATCACCCGAGTCACTTCCACTGTATTCTATTTGTCAAAACAGTGACAAAAGCCTGCCCAGTTTCAACTGCAGGGGAGATAGGCTCCACCTCTTTATGAGAAGAGAGCCAAAGAATTAATATTTATACTTTAATTCACTGCAGTGCCTAAGAGCCAGCTGTATCCAGATGTTGACACAACGCACAGAGCCAACACACAAAATCATAAAGCTCATTTATAATGAGAAATTGAACTGTCAGGGAGATCACATACTGAAGCCAGTCTGACACACCCATTTTCACTCAGTAAACATGCTACGCTGGATGCCAAAATATCAGAATGCCAATTGCCTAGTATGGAATAGGTAAGAAGAATAAAAAATGTTTCCAAGGTTTAATGTCACCAGGAATTCATCTCCTCATGGCAGGAGAGATCATGTTGGCATGACTGGGCTTCTGTTTTCTCAGACAGTGCTACAATGATGATGCCAACATTTGTTTATCTTTCTCTTTAACCTAAACATTTTGTTGCCAATCATATTTTCTCCAAAGTGAACACTTTTTAAAATGCTCTGGATACCCACCATGTTTTGCTATCCTGTAATAAATGTCTCTTTAACATGCTTTTTGAAATCTTTATGCGTAGTGGACAATCTTACCCATGTGACAGGTATGAATCTTAACTTAAAAATTAGTGGTTCAAGAAATACACATTTGTTGGTTTCTTAAAATCAAATCAAAACTGACCTCAGGTGCTAAACTCACAGTGCCACTGAGATATTCTATATTCAGTGAGATAGCCATTCTTCAGACTTCCCTTCTCCCAGTGTTGGCCAAAGCTCCTGGTCTGATGGTGACCTCTCAGCTGCTCATCGTCCCATGGTGCTTTGATGCCCCTTTATGTTGGTTCTTTTCCATGCTTGAAACATAGGAATCTTCAGCAAGACTGGAAACCATGTAGCTCAAGTCTAGCCTCCTCTGAGTTCTCACCCAATCCCTGAAAAATTACTGCCAAATGGTGTGCTGATCCTAGTTGTCTCCAGGATTCACCATGCTCTGCTTCCTTCATAGTCTCAGCCCCCCTAAGACCTATATGTTCTTCCATTCTGCTGGGGGTCACCCAGGCCTACCTCTTCAATACACTGAGGATAAAAAAAAGAAAGACAAAATAGTGGGAGCCAATGGCTTCAGGTAAGCCATGAAATATCTCCAAGGATATAAATTAAAGAATATATTCTGTTAATTGAGCTCTACTTATCAACTACTCTCCTGAATAACTGAAGCTCTGTATTCCCTCTGCTAAGCACTTGGACTGACTCCCAGCATAGGTTGAACACGCCTATCTAGAAGGCATGTCTAGAATGCCCTGAATTTCTCTCTTCCCACGAGTTGAGTTATATGTTTACCAAGAATCTCCTGTGTTGATAAGCAAATCTATTTAAGCTCATTTTTCTTATTATAGTCCCATACTTAAAGTACATATTATATATAAAGAAACATGAATATTAAGAGTGTTGTTTCTATTAAAATTAAATTCAATATTTTAGAAAGGCCCGAGGGTAGTTGATAATATATAAATAACTCTTAAATTAGGTGAGAGCAAGACAAGTGTAAAAGTTTGGAAAAGCCATAAAAATATGGGGGGATTCTGCACTCCAAATATCTGCAATTTCTCACTCCTGAAGCATGATGGAAGTGTGTTTTGTAAGAAATTTGATATGGGAATTCAATCAGTAGACCTGCACAAGGGAGTTTTTCTTAGGGAACCAGAGCCCAGTCACAAAATGTCCTCTACCCCAGCAGAATTTCATAATTGCTATAGATAAGTGACTGCTGGCTGTTTCCCATTCTTATCTGTTCTAAATGAAAGTTTTTATAGCATTTATCCTGTCCTTGATTCATCATTGCATGTCCAGTGTATTTCTTCAGACCATGAAAAGAAGCATCTGGATCTTATGGAGAAGGTCAATCAAAGATCCTGGATTTTAAGCTGAATGTAATGACTGGGTTAGCCTTTGTCTTACTTGAGGCGGAAGTGAATGTTCCACGTGAGGGAAGAAGGGCAAAACAAATATTTGGTGAACAGAAGGGTCAACCCTGAAAGAAAGTTGCTATCTGTTTACAAATTGGTGTCGTCTTCTTCCTGCATGCACAGCTAGAATACGTCACTGAGGATAACTTCTTACCTTGCAGTTGGGTGTGGCCATGCAATGGCGTTCAAGCCAATGAGATGTGAGCAGAATTGGTATGTGCCACTTCCAAGGTGATGCAAACCTTACGCTTGATGTCTTCTATGCTTTTCTCCTTTTGCCAGCTTGATGCTGATGAACACAGTTGTCTTGGAAGCCACTTGTACAGAAAATGGGAATTATAATCAGTCTGTAATGAAGATATATGCAACATGAGGAGTCTTAACAATTTCACATAAGTCTCCATGTGTATTGGGCAGGAATCTTATTCTACAAACTCAGATGGGCAAGAAATATTCATTTTTTTGTTTTATTTAAACAAAATTAAACTTGAATCTAAATCCTAGCTCCATCCCACCAAGCCGGTGGGAAATGCAATTGTAGCTTTTATTAAGGCTTCTTTGTACCCCAGAGATACTTAACACCAAAGCACCTGGCAGGCCCCTCTGCCAGTCAGTTTCTGTTTTCCCTGGCTACCACTAAGCTGCTCTCTTGCCCAATCCACACACTCTCTTCAGGTCTATCAGTCTTGCTGCTTCCCAGTTGTGTTTGTGACTCAACTTGGTGAGTCTGGGAGACCCTGTCCCCAAGATGCAGGCTCCCTGAGCCCATCACAATCCACCCTTCTGAGGGCTGTTGTCTGCTTGGAGGGCTGCCTCTGAGTTACATCTGAGTCCTTATGTTCACCAAGACCCTCAACTTCTGGTTCCTTTCCAACCTCAACCCTAAATTTCAGTATCTCAATTTCTCTTTTCCTTTACTTTTTTTTTTTAATTACTATTTAACTTTATTTTTGGTGAAAATATACACAGCAAAACCCGTTCCCATTTCAGTTTCTAGCCATAATGATCAGTGACATTGGTTACATTCTTCACATTTTGTCAATATTCTTGTTCTTTCTGTTCTAGTTTTCCACTTCCATTTACTCAATCTCTCTGCTCCCCAACCTTCTCATCTATGCTTTAAAATAGCTGTTGACTTTTTGGTCTTACTTTTTTTTTTTTAAATACTCACACAATACTTAAGAGTGACAATTTTCACTCCTTGGGCTAAACTGTTACTTAGTTTAAAGGTGACTTCAGGGAATAGTTTCAATTCAGAGTTTGAAGAGCAACTCAGGGCCATAGTCTCAGAGATTCCTCCAGACTCAATAGGTCCAGTAAATCTGGATTCCTTAAGAATTTGAAGTACAGTTCTACATTTTTCTTCCTTTTTGTCAGGATTCATCTATTATGTTCCTGATCAGAATGTTCAGCAGTGATAGCTGGGCACCATCTAGTTCTTCTGGTCACAAAGTGGAAGAGGCAGTGGTTCAGGTAGACAATTAGTCCTGTAGTCCAGTTACTTCTCCGATTCTTGGGCTTCCTTCTTTCTCTTACGTTCCAGATGAATAAAGACCAATAGTTGTATCTTAGAAGGCTACTCATAAGCTTTTAAGATCCCAGACACTACTCACCACACTGGGAGGTAGAACATAAACTTTAAGAACTATATTATGGCAAATTGACTGGGTTGTCCCACGAGACCATGGCCCTAAGCCCCCAAACCAAGAGAACAAATTCAATGAGGTGATTTGTTACATTCATTTAGTATCAGCATCTGTAGCTCTCCGCCCCCCCCCCCTTTTTGGGGGGCTATTATTGTCCCTTTACTCTTCAAAGGTCCCTGGGTAGTGCAAACAGTGGTGTGAATACACCCAACGGCACCATGGAAGAAAGGCCTGGCAGTCTGCTTCTGTAAAGATGACAGCCAACAAAACCCTATGGCATGGTTCTAAGAGGGTTGCCATAAGTTGAAACTAACTCAATGGCAATGCATTTGGTTTTGATTTTACTCTTCAAAAACTGTCTCACTCTTTCTCCATATATGTTGTGTGGCAGGCAAAATTATCCTTTAATGGGCCAAGAATTCACAAAAACCAGAGAGAGAGAGTCAGTGGCTTTAGCCATCCTATTTCGATGTGTCCTGTAAAAATCCATGAGGCAACAAAATTGTCACGAAAGGAGAGACTGGAAGGGCTGACTCATTAGGGGAAGAGCAAGTGGGAGTACGGAGTAAGGTGTATATAAACTTATAGGTGACAGTCTGACTTGATTTGTAAACGTTCACTTGAAGCTCAATAAAAGTTAATAAAAAAAAAAGCCCATGAGGCAAAATTACAAAGCCTGATGAACTATTTGACTTGAGGGTAGAGAAAAATACACAGAAAACATTATTATTTCAAATAAATCATCATGGTAGATCTATATAAAACATTCTGGGCTTTTCCCTCAATATGTAGCTGATTTACATGGGCACACTCCTTCTAATGCTCACTAAGTGATCACAGAAAAAAATTGTCTGTTAAATTACCAACTACCAAGGTGTCCAGTAACCCAGAATTGATACCAAAAAACAAAACAAAACAAAACCCACTGCTGTTGACTCCAACTCATGGTGACCCCATGTGGTTCAGAGCAGAACTGCGTGTTCCACAGGGGTTTCTTAGCTGTAATCTTATGGAAGCAGATCACCAGGCCTTTCTTCTTTTTTCCTTGCTTTTTTAAAAAAATTGTACTTTAGATGAAGATTTACAGAGCAAGCCAGTTTCTCATTAAGCAATAAATTAAACAATTAATGCACGTATTGTTTTGTGACATTGGTTGCCAACCGTGCGACATGTCAACACTCTCCCCTTCTCGACCTTGAGTTTCCCATTACCAGATATCCTGTCCCCTCCTGCTTTCTTTCTAGTCCTTGCCCCGGGCTGATTCATCCTGCTTTGTTTTATGGGCCTGTCTAATGTGAACCTCAGGAGTGACTTCAGTACTGAGCTATAAAGGTGTCCAGGGGCCACACTCTCGGGGTGTCTCTAGTCTCTCTCAGACCAGTAAGTCTGGTCTTCTTTTTGGGAGTTAGAATCTTGTTCTATATTTTTCTGCAGCTCTGTCTGGAAGTCCCTGTTATGATCCCTGTCAGAGCAGCTAGTGGTGGTAGCCGGGCTCTATCCAGTTGTGCTGGACTCAGTCTGGTGGAGGCTGTGGTAGCTGTGGTCCATCAGTCCTTTGGATTAATCTTTCCCTTGTTTCTTTTTCTACAACCTCCCTTGTTCCAGACAGGGTGGGACCAGTGGAGTATCTTAAATGGCCACTCACAAGCTTTTTAGACCCCAGACACTACTCACCAAAGCCAAGCCTTACTTCTGTGACAGCACTGAGTGAATCTGAACCTCCAACCTTTTGGTTAGTAGCCAAGAGCAAACCATTCGCACCACCCAGGGACCCACTGGTTACTGTCCATATGAATTGAATGTAATTCTGGATATTAACTTAATCAAACAATTTATATGGGTACTTGGATATTTATTTACTTATTTAAATGTTGACAAGTTTTAAGAAATGTAATAATGACTGAACTTTGTGTAAGAACTCTGCAAAGCCTACAGAGAAAAAACTGGAATAACACATGAGAAAAGAAATCCAATGAGCTATGAGCTCAAAATAAACTCTGTGAAAATGGAGATGGGTAGAGAGCACTAAAGAAAACAAAAGACCACTAGAAATTAGGAAGAACAAGAGGGACACGTCCAACAAATACTGATAATCAATAAGTCACAATCAGTATGGGTGAGAATATGGTGAATATGTGAGTGACAACCACGAACACTGAGATGCAGAATCCTGGGGGCAAGAATTAAACATGGAGAGTGATTACACAGGATACTGTAATGAAGGGAAATGTTTCACCCCATCCAATCTCTGAGATACTTGTTCTGTGATGACAGTTGCTGCCGGGAGACAGGAGAATCAAAACTCCAGAGAGAACACAAATGATTGTACAATTCAGCAACGCACTTGCTTCAGTTTGTCCCTGGATCAAATTATTGCCTAAAAATGGTTCCTGCTGTTTTGAATACTTGGTCAGCTAAGTAAAACCTGTTCCTGTTTTGTTAATAATTCTTAAAACATGCTGAAATGGTTCATGTCAAAGCAGAACACCTAGGTTTTCTTATATCTCAATTCTTAGGCGATACATCTATCTTACCTACCCCATCCCCACCCTCATGCCCTGATGATATACATGAAACAATTAGAGAATAAAGCAATACGCTATATAGTTTAGCTAGAGTACAAGCTATTATTAGTTGTTTTTTTAATTTATGATTCAATAATTGCTAACTCTGGGCAAACTATCAAAACAATAGATATTACAGCGGATCTTCATCTTTGAGAGCTGGGTGTATCTGGGATGGTTTCATAGAAGAAGTAGACTTTGTTGGGGGCCTCGAAGATGCTGCAGAATATGAAATGAAAAGGCAGGCATACTAGAGTCTCAGTAGTTATTTTGCATGTGATTTGAATTTGGAATTTCGCATGCATCATTTGTAATAGTTTTGATCATTACTGAAAAGGAGAGTCTGTGGGAGCATACCGAAGGCATCTTTTAATCCTTATACAGCTTAATAGTAATATCATAAACACTGCAACCAATTCTTACCTTTCCCTGGAACTTATTCAGTGCATCTACTTTTGGATAAAAACAAATATTAGCTGAAGTTTGATATCAAAGTTCCATCAATTTTGATGTACTATTTTTTTTTTATTTGTTCAGCATAAATACTAAAAAGTACTTTATCATGTGGTCTTTTGAGGTAATGCACTGAATCTGTAAATCCTCAGTAGAAACTGGGCATGAGGCAAATATTCACAAAGCAGACTTCATTCAAAAGCATTGCAAGACACATATACAGCCACTGCTTCGGAGACCTCCTTCTGCAATAATTATGAGAAAATGAGTAGGTTTCCATGATGAAGTGCCTGTGATCAAAACGCCAGAAATTGTCTACGGAAAATTACAAGTATAATTTTAATTTTACATAACACATGTGACCTACACTGATGACAAGCAAGCCTATTTGTATTAAAAAGTGTAACTTTAAGACCCTGTAGGTATTCTATATGTACTTCTGTAAAGTACATATAGAATACCTACAGAATCTTAGAGCTAGCTGAGAGGAAAATTACAATTTACACTCTCCAACTGATGTAAGAACTGTTTTTACAGTATTGCTCACAGACGGCCAGACTCCTTCTGTATAAACAGGTGCAGTATCTTACTGTTTCTCTAAGAAGCCCATTTTGTACAGCTGTAATTCATGGGAAGCTTTGCCTCCTGCTTAACTAGAATTTACCTCCTTGTGACTTTTATTTTTTGATCCAAGTTTTGCTCTCTGAAGCTTTAAAGAAATCATTTAATTCAAATCAGTTCAATTCACAAATATTGTAGTGCAGCTCTGCCAGGGACTGAGGTAGGTGCCAGCATACAAAGATGAATAAGACACAGTCCTTGACCTCTCTTTTTTGACTGGACAGCTATTCACATTCCAGAAGACCAATTTCACATCCTATTTGACTCTTCCCTACAAATCAAAGGTCTTCAAGTCCTTGAAACATATTAAGATCTTTCCCAACCCCAACTGCTCAATTTCTAAATTTATGCAACCAGGTGTTACATGGGAATTTTTCTACCTTCATGTTTTGCATCTGAGAACAAACCCTCTAAATAGGACTTACTGGGGAATGAGGACAAAAAGCTATCCAGGGACCTTAGCTGATCTCTCACCTCAAGGATGTATAAGAAGTGAGAGTGACGAGGGAGAAAAATTGTTGTCCTTAGGGGCCGTCGAGTTGGTTCTGAACCATAGTGACCCTATGTACCACAGAACGAAACGCTGCCCGGCCCTGTGCCATCCTACACAATCATTGCTATGCTTAAGCCCATTGTGGCAACCACTGTATCAATCCACCTCGTTGAGGTTCTTCCTCTTTTTTACTGAAACCCTCTACTTTACCAAGCATGATGTCCTTCTTCAGGGACTGGTCCCTCCTGATAATATGTCCAAAGTATTTGAGACGGAGTCTCACCATCCTCACTTTTAAGGAGCATTCTGCCTGTACTTCTTCCAAGAAAAATTATCAGTGGTAATTTCATAGGAGAGAGATGGTGGGTGCCGGGCATTTTTCTTTCCCCACTAGAATTTCTTCTATTTTCATCTCCACAACTCATGACAAGGAAGAGAGGTTTGTTATTGACTACCCAGAGAAGCTTGAAATGTGTTCCCTAGAGTTTGAACAACAAATTTTTTCTGAAAAAGCGTAAAGATAAGAGAATAAGGGTATCTATTTGTAGATAGGAAAAGAGGGCTCCAGTGTTTAAAGTTATACTTCCATTGATGGTGAGGTACAAATGCAAATGTCCCATGGACTAGAAGGGATGACACAAAAGGGAACTGGACTTGGGATATTTTTAAAGGACCCTCCTCGCCCCAAGCAAAGGTCCGTCTGCCAGGGTTAAGTGAAACCCAAAGAGTTGGAGTGAGGTACCACTAGAAGGAGGAGCTAAGTAGAGAATGGTAAACTGGATGGGACATCTTCCACACTATGAAATATTGTGGTGGGCTTGGGGGAATGGTCTTCAAAAAGGCAACAAAAGCACTTGTGGTAGATTGATTGTAATGATGGCCGCATTGCTATCTGAGAAGAGCCATGAGAGAAGATGAGGAGCTAAATTACCCGTGAATAGAAACCAGGGCAGGGATCAGGCTGAGACTGGCCAGGAGCCACGGGAGTGTTTGGACAAGTGAGAAACTGACCATGGCAATGGGGGCTCAGAGGCTGCAACTCTTAGAGAGAGTCCAATGACAGACACCCTGAAGTTCAGGAATGAGATGCTTGGATTTAGTAATTTTTACTTAGCATATTTTGGTGATAGAAGCTAACTTAATGATTTTAAGAGAAACCTAAACTTCTAAATAAGATAAAAATCCAGAGCCTAACTGCAACGATTAAGTATACTTTTAATTATAAGCATCTTCAGCATAAAAGGAGCCCTGGTGGTACAGTGGTTCACAGCTCGGCTGCTAACCAAAAGGTTGGCAGTTTGAATCCACCAGCTGCTCCTTGGAAACCCTATGGGGCAGTTTCACTCTGCCCTATAGGGTCTCTGTGAGTTGGAATCTACTTGATGGCAACAGCTTTGATCTTTAAAGGAGTTTTCGGCATAAATGACTAAACTTAATTTCATCACTTCAATATTTCTATGGGAACTTAAGGCACCTGGAATAGAATTCAGTTACTGAAGCACATTGTTTTATCGCCACAATGGTATCCATAATAGTGATTATCAAAAGGGCATAGAATTATTTTGCAAATTGTTCCGACGTGTGGTTTCCCTCCCCTCCCCTCCCTTTAGTATCAGATATTGTCAGACATAGAATAAGATGACTTCAAAAGATCAATTACGCAAACTGTCAACTCTTCATCATTGAAGGGTTAATAGAAAAATCAAGAATAAATACATATTAACTCTTCAAAAAGATTATGTGGTATAAAGTATAGCCTACTTTTTAAAATCTAACATTGCTAAGTTAATGTCATTATGGGAAAAATATCAGTTCATTCATTATAAAAATGGTAATTGCTTAAGCCTCATTATGGTTAATACATTTATTTATAATTTTTCCCCCTACACACCTTACCCTACCATTATGAAAGTAAACATATTTTCCTGAAGACATGCTTCTTTTCCAAAATATTTTTCCTTCTTGAAATGGTATTGCTATTGACAATAGAAGTATCTATAATGGAATAGTCCCTTTCTCAGGAAAAGAGGTGTTTAGATTAATACTTAAATTAAATAAAATTCACTTTATTACATCCCCTAAGCCTGGCCATCTTCCCTATTCTGCGGGCTATATCAACAGCCAGAAGGAGATACCTTGTTTCCTTGGTCCTTTATTTCTTGGGCCAAAGGCAGAGAAATATAAAATTACATCCTAAAAGTTGATACAAATTCCAAATGGAACAAATCATCTCTTCTTTGGTTTTATATAGAGAAGTTTGGAAAATTGGAGAGCTGTAACTGGATGCTATAACTTATAAATGGTAGGCAGTGGCTGGTAGTGGCCCTTCCAGATGGTAGACAGGGGCAGATCCGCTTGTGCTAGATTGCCAATCCCATATTGATTCTAGAATCTAATTCGTGTTGTCACCACTGTTAACTGACTCAGGGAATAATGAAAGTTGCTAAAGAATAAGTCACTCTTAGACATAAATATACTGAAGAATGAGCAAGGTATTATTTGAGCAAACGTAATAGGAAAATGAAGTCATTTCAGAAGGATGGAGAGTAAAGATTAAGGGCTTGGCCTGGGATGGACAGAGTCCAAATCCCAGCCCTCCTACTTACTAGTGCGTAACTTGTAGCAGTTTCCTTAAACTCTCCAATCCTTACCTTTTCACCCTTAAAATGAAGTTAATAATTGTACTGCTGTGTAGGGTTGTGAAGAGAATTAAAGGAGATAAGTATGCTAAAGGCTTAGCATAGTGCCTGTTATACAGCAAGCAGTCAACAAATACTATTGTCATTATCGTCTTTACGAAGAATCCTTAAATGTATAAGACGCCTCACTGAGTTCCATGTGGAGCCTAGATTCTGATATTTAATTCCCCATAACATGGCCCTCTGCCACCTGTGTTTCCCGTTTCATCTCTTCCATCCTATCTGTGTGATTTGATAATTACTGCCTCTGTACTTTATTGATCTTACTCCTATCTTGATGGGAAGTCTCCGTTTTCTGCCTATTTAAATACTGCCCACCTTCAGTTTTCAGCCCATGCCTCACCTCTTCCCCAAAGTTTCCCCCCCTCATGGAATCATAGAATGTTAGTAGAAACCTTGGTACTGAGGGGCATCATGTACCTGGGCCTTTCTGTGCTAAACCCGGGACAGTTCCAGGCAAACCAATATGGGTTAACTGGGTAAGTGTCTTCGTGCTAGAGCTAGGATTGGAATGTAAGCTTCCTGATTGCCCTTGACTTCTTCTAATCTCCCACACACTACTATGCTAACCCCTCGAAGCAAGCGATTGCTCAGTTTTATAGATGGAAAAAAAAGGATCCCAAGAAGGTAAACAACTTCTCTACTTTCACTCAGCGTAATCAGCCACATCAGGACACAACCCAAAATCTTCTGAGTCATAGTCCTGTGCTTTTTCATTTTACTGCCTCCCTATTATTTATTTATTTTTTCTTCCTCTGTTACATATCCATCCCTATGGAGCAAGGGCCTTTGAGATCAGCATCATCTACTAAGCACCAGTGTGATCCAGTCAGTCTTTGAGCATCAGGGGCCTCAACCATAAATTGCCAGAGTAATCTCTGCCCCACTTATCTTGCAGGGAAATTATGAGTGCCTGGAGAACATGAATACATAAACATGCATATGTTTTCAGAGTTTCTTAAATGCTACACAAATATAGGGCATCTCACCCATGATTGGTATTCAACCAATTCATGTGGATTATCTTATGTGGTTCTTAGTCGGGATTGGAGAAATAAGAGAGAAGTCAGATGATCTTTGTTGGGCTTTAAGAAAAAAAAAATAACTCCTCTCAACTGTCTTCTATCTTCTTCCAAAGCATTAATTTCTAAACCCCAGAAAAATTCCATGTTCTCCCAAACCACAAAATAAACATTAAGAAAAAAAGGTAAAAGTGTCCTTTTGTATGACTGGGCTGAAGCACTTCTCTATCCTGAGACTGGTCATTGTACACCCGTAGTGTACTGCCTTGGACATTAGGTATGGTTTTATATGCACATGTACTATCTCTCAAAGTAAACTGCAAGCTTCTTAAGGGCAGGACAATGTTCCTTTTTTTTTTTTTTTTATTTCCATCCCTTATGGCACCTAGCATAAAAAACAAAAACAAAAAAACCAAGCCCAGTGACGTTGGGTCGATTCTGACTCATAGAGACCCTATAGGACAGAGTAGAACTGCCTCATAGGGTTTCCAAGGAGTGGCTGGTGGATTCAAACTGCCAACCTTTCGATTAGCAGCAGTAGCTCTTAGCCACTGTGCCACCAGGTGCCTTGCAATTCGTAAGGAATCAATTTATCACTATTATTATGAGTGTTTGCATTTTTCCTACTTGTTAATTCCCCACAAGGAAGTTGAACTAGACTCTGTTTATGCTTCAAATCTCAAAGCCTGAAATTTCCTTTCTGTCTTTTTATTGTTTCCTTTTGCCAAACATTCCACTCATGTCCACTTGGCCTAACATCCCCCATTCTGGACTATAAGGACAGTATCATCTACCTCTTGTCCTGTATATACTCTCCCGATTGGCAGAGCATCAATCGGAGGGAGAGAGATCTATTTGGATTTCTATCAAGGCAGAGCAAGAAGACATTTGCATGCTTCCTGAATCTTGCCACATAGGTAGACACCTATTTCCCTTATGCTTAAGGCTAATTCTTCCTGTTAGAGTGAAACTTCTCGTTTTTAATAAGTAGTGGGTGTTGTTTGCACTTATTCATCTCTAAGAACTTCACCTGGACAAAAATGTGCTCGTGTCATCCTTTAAGCTGATGGTTTGCCCAATAATTCGTACATGGGTCTTTCCACTCTGCCTGAGAAAAATTAAAGAGAGGAGTTTTCAACTACAGTCTGAGTGTGGGTAACTGGCAACTTCTATAGACATCACTAATGAATAAACATTTGTCTTTAAATACAGTTAGTATATGCACCCAAATCTAACATTTCACATCTTAGAGCTTCAAGTTATATCACCTATGAAAAAGTGAGAGTGATAACTGTTCTTCCTGCTTCAGACAGAGGGGTGTGTGTGTGTGTGTGTTTAAAAGGGTCAGATAAGGTGTATGAGAAAGTCTTAGAGTCACACAGAACACATCCTCCACCTTCAACGACAGGTAGCAGATTGGACCTGGAAAGAGTTTCCTAAAGTATTCCCCTCTCTAGTGCTGCCCTTCAATTCTTGGTCCATGAAGGCTTGAAATAGAATCAGACGAGGGAGATACAATGTTACCACTTTTAAAGGTCTCTTGTCCACAAGATACAGCATCTGTCTAAATAATGGATTTCTGTACCATCCCGGGAGCAATCTCGCAGGTTATAGTCAGTTCCACTTCATTACCCAGTTATTTTGCAACTTCCCAGGCTGTTAGTCAAATCACCCTGCTGCCTAGCAAGCAAGTCTCTGATTAATCTTGATTTCACTAATTACCCTGCAGCCACATGGATTCAATTAAACTCCTTTTGCATTCTCTTTTTCTGCAGGTTTCACATCAAATTTCCGTGGAATCTGTTGCAATGCCGCTGCCATTGCTTCCTTGATAATGAGCCTTTCCACAGTTAGGACATTCAGGAATTCTGTTTTAATTCTTTCTCATACACTTTTTCTTTCAAGTATTTTCCCTCCAGGAATCAGAGGTGTGTTTAAAAAATCAAATAAAGATACTTGAAAAAAGTAAGGAATCAGGCCTGTGTGGCTGCCCCAGTGACATGGCTGGGGAGAAATGAGGTATAGGTAGATAGGATTTGGCTAAATGATCAAATAAATGACAAGGGTCAAGCCCTAAACTCAGTCCCAAACCTACAAACCTCTGATGACTATCTTCCAAGAGACAACACTGCCACCTGGCTGTGTGAGATTGAGAAACGATGCCTTTCTTTTCTAAACCAATCCTGGTATCCAACCTACTCCCAAATTTCAAGATTCACTAAGTAGAATTCTGAGATTCTCGAAGATTCCGATAGTGTCTCCAAAAATACAAAGTGCTAGGGCACAGAATCAGAATGGGATCATTGGAAAGGATCTCAGGGACCATTCATCCCCCAATTTAAGAGTTTGTCAAAACGAAGTCAAAAATTAAATCACAAAGACAGTGCTAGAATGCAGATCTCTGATACCCTGGTCCGTTATATTTCCACTATTCTGAGGCTTGCTACTAGGGTCAAAATCCAAAGCCATGACCGCTTCCAAAAGGTGCACAAAATTTGTTGGTAATTTTTTGAACTATCAGACCTTGTCTTATTCAGAAGAATCAGTTTTCATTGCCTTGAAATGTTTAAAAGCTAATAATATCATTTGTCATCAAATACACCTTCTGTGATTGGCCCATTGAGAATCTTCCTAAGCAGCTCTTCAATGTTGCATTTTTTTCATGCTGGAATCTTGCAGGTCTTTTCTCTGGAAATGAAAATGGTTATCATCACAAAATCCTGCAGCGGAGACAGATTTTAAAGGAGTGTAGTCTCATACTCCTTACTGTGTTTGCCCAAAGCCTACTTTAGTGGCTTTGTAAATGCATCAACAACTTGGTTAAACTGAATTCAATTTCCCAGAATTCCCTTCCCTGTATGTTTCCAGTTAGAGTTGGCTATAAGAGTGATTTGCATGAGACTTGGAAGGCTAATAAAGTAGGACCAACCAAAACCAAACCAAACTAGCTGTCATCCAGTAGATTCCAACTCAAGAAACCTCTGGGTAGGTTCAAAATGCCAACCGTTCAGTTAGTAGTTGAGCGCTTAACCGTTTGCACCACCCAGGGACCCCTGAAGTGAGACAGTAGCTATTTTTACTCTCGGGAAGTCCCTGTAAGTCAAGCTCTGTTGTCGCTCATACGTGTTTGTGTGGGTCTGCTGGTTCATTTGCTGGCAGGGGCAGCAGCGGGGCCGCAGATTCTCCAGCTCTCACTTGATCTCTTCCTCCAGCTTCTCCCAACCCTGAGCTAGAAGCAAGTGCAGGTCTATGGCAAGAGCCACAGCTCCTCCTGCAGGTCACTCGTGGCAGCGAGGTCAAAGGCTTGGACACAGGGAGAGGCCAATGTAGGCTCTAATGAGAGAGACGCAGGATCCAGCTTGTTCCTTGTGGGTTCCAGTGTTCTGCTCTCCTCACTTTACAACCATCTTTCTTTCATGACCTGCTGCCCTGTGGCTCCAAGCTCAACACCAAACACAGAAGAAACAGTTTAAATTAGTCTGATAATTTGTCATCGTCGTTAGCTGCTGTGGATCAGACCAAGCCTCCACTGACCAAGTACGGAAGGGGAGAGTTCTACCATTGAACCACCACTACCTCCTAGTCTGATAATTACATGAGATCAGATCCCCATAACGAATCTTTTACTCTAGCTCATTACTAGTGGTGATGTGGGCCCACTGGAAGAGGGAGGCTGAGAAGGTGTGTGCCCCTTCAGCAGAGAGATGGCTCCTTGGCTTTAACGAAGGACACCTCTGCAGACTCTTTGACTGCTCTGCTCTAGGGACTCTGAAGACTCCTGATCTCCTGCTCAGCCTGTCCCAAGGACCCTGTGAAGGAAGTTAGGGTGAGGCTTAGGCTGCAGCCTGCCACCCCTGCCTGGGGCTTATTGGGCTGACAGCAGGGGCTGGCAGTGGAGGCCTTCTGTATTGGGGTAGTGGGGTGTCTTCACAGTTCATTTACATGGTCATCATATTAACGGTTGGCAGGGCTTAGGCCCCCCTCCCCTCTGCTACTCTGAACTTGACACCCCAAAGTTCCCTGGGTCCCTCTAGGAGGAAAGGAAGGGGAGGATCAGCCACTGCCCCTGGCAGGAGACACCACAGATGACAGTACAGTAGGACCCTTTCTATCCTGGGTTCCTTGAAGGCCTCAGTCCTCATTCAGGGTCCTCACTTGGCTCCATGTAGGGGCTGGGACTCCTTCCTTCTGCAGACCAGTGGCTGCACCTACAGAACAAGAATCTCCCCCCTCCTTTGACCTCATGTACAGAAGTAAGGAGGCCTCAGCCTAACAGCCCTACCTGGGCCTAGAACGGCTGAAAGCAGGGGCAGGGCCAGACTCTGCCTTGTTCCATCCATTTAGGCATGGCTGGACCTCTCAGTTCTCACTTGGCATCCTTACTTTGACACCAGGCTGGGCCTGGTAACTTCTCTCTCTTAAACTGAGTCTTACCTCCTCATAGTAAGACCTGCACATTCCTGACACCCATTAGAGGGTAGTGACGATATTTCTATTTGGCCACACTGCCCATGGTCTCCCAAAGTGAAGTGTGTGGTAGTAGGTTCAGGCCCTGTGCTGGATGCTGTCAGTCAGGGTCCTCACTCAGGTCCTTAATCTGACTCCTGGGAGGGCCTAAGATTCTAGATGGAAATCTTGATCTACACAAAGGAAAGAAGAGCACCAGAAGTGGTAAATACATGAGTAAATACAAAATATTTTCTTTATTATTTAAACGTCTTTAAAAGATAACTTGATAGTTTAAATTGAAAATAATAGCAACGTACAGTGGAGTTTATAACATGTAGAAGTCAAAATGTATGACAATACTCCAAAGGCCAGGAGAGGAGAAAGGGGAGTGTATGCTTATTTCCTGTATGTCTGACTACTATGAATTCCAATGGGCGGGGCCACCCTTTCTTGTTATCACCTGGCCCACAAATCCCAGGCATTCCAGAAAACACTCATCACTTAAAGCGTGAACGCTAGAGGTGGTGCCGGGAACACAGACACAGATAATTCTTCTCTGTTCCTTGAAGCACAAACTCCTATCTTTAGGACATGTGGGTGAGATTATGCAATCTGAACATTAGTCAAGGGGACTGTGTGCCCTGTTGGGGGAGCAGAGGCAACAGACGAGAGTAAAGCGACCCAAATCCCCTGCAATTAATGAGGGACTGCATACATGGTCATGAACTGAGAATATTTTCAGAAGAAGGAAACCCAGGTGACAAGGCAGAGAAGGCCACCATGCTCTTAGATGCCAAGAGGCTACCAAGTAGAGGCAGTGGCAGAGGTCTCTTTCCCAGAAGGGAGTTTGAAGCGGGGATAGGAAGAGGGTAGAGATAGAGATTGGGTTCAGCATGAAGGAAGAGCCTGTGCAAAATACTGAGAAGGATGGTGGGTTGGTGAGAGGGTAGCCAGGCCTGTGATGAAAATAGAGATTAGATGACTGAGCAGAAAGATATGAGTGTTTATGCATGTCCAGGTGGGGGATGGGGTGGACAATGAGGGGTTGGGGAAATGAGAAATGGGATGGTGAGGTATGCTAGGGATACAGGGGTTGCCAACCAAGCAGTAAAACCGGAATACTGTGTACTGGGCAGAATGCCCACAGTGACAGATGCCTGTGCAGGAGCATGGTGAAATCCATGTGTGATGAAGGGTCTTCTAGCACTGAGCTTTCCCAGCAATGCTCAGAGAGAACTCTAGAGTTCTGTGGGTGGATATAAGGACACACTGCTCTGAAGGGGAAGAAAGCATATTGAGTGAACAGGACTCTGGGCTTATGGCCGCACTTTAGACTACCCTGCCTTCCTCATGTTCATGGATTGGATTTCTGGGGAAGGCTTCAACTGGAATTAGAGGCCCCATGCATACAATTTTCACAACCACTGTCTACGGTCACCTCCAGCTAGATACAGGACGTGTCATGAAGTCCCGGCCTCCAGGGACCTGGGCCCAAGATTGCTTCCAACCCTTTCCTCTGTGTGTCATAAGAAACTTGAGTTACTACAGAACCGACTACTGCCTAGAACAGCCATAGTAATCAGAGCAGATAAGTATCTGGGTATTGGTGTCTTTGGACAAAGGATGCCAAGAGTAGAGTCCTAAAAGGGAACCAAGATAGTAAATGTGAGATTGAAAAATCAGGGTAAATAACTTTACACATAATATAAACCACAAATACACAAGCATGGGCAAAGGCACAAATATATGCTTAGAAGAGAGAACATAAGGAAACACAGGAAAAATTTCTCTGATTGGTAGATTTCTGGGTAAGTATGTTCTTCCTTTAAATTCTTCCCTGAATTTAATAAGCTTTGTGTAATTTTTGTTTTTCAGCTGTGTTTACAGGAAAAGAGATGGCATCATGCATAACATAGGATACTATGCACAACACTTGATTTTACCTCAACAAATGGCCTCACATGACTTCTACTGATACAGGCATCCCAGACACCGCTCCTGATAACCAGACCCATATTTTCTACCTGCCCACTGGTCATCTCCACCTGGACAGCTGCCAAAATTTCACCATCTACATGGCCCACACTGACGTCATCACCACACCCTTCCTCACCTCTACCCTTAGCTCAAATCACCACCAGCTCTTCCTCCTTTATCCTCAATCTCAGCTTCTTTCTAGTCAGCCAACCTTCAGAAGCCAGAGCCCCCACCCTTTCACATAGCCCCAACCTTCTAAAACTCAAATCTCTCCTCCTCATCATCCTCACACCCACAACCTGAATCAAGTGCCTCATCATTTCCTTTCATTTTTGTTTATGTAGTGTTTTCCTTTAGCATATGTTTGCTGACTGACTGACTGAATGAATCAAATACCAGATGGCCACATTTGCTGGCTCAAAATGTGGAGTCTGGTCCCTGGTAGGATCTTCTGCCTCCATAGAAGAAATCCTAAGTGTTACAACTGCTCACCTAACTTGAGAATTCCCATGGGAAACTACTATTGAGAGTGAGATTATGGGTATTTCCTCCCCAGGTCCTAACATCTTCATCTTGGAGGTGGGGATACACACAGCAGGATGGTACATGATGCTTTCTGCATTGGATCCCATGCATCCGCATCATCCCCTATCAGTTTAACAAGGAAGTGTGCCTTCAACTCACCAACCACCCTGCAAATGTCTGCACATTTGGCTAACCCCCTACCCCAGGGAGTATCTGGTGATAACATAGGCTAGCAAACACAGCCACAGGACACCCACCCTCTGGTGTGCCAAGAATTCAGGAACTCTGGGAGGCAGTATGAGCTGGGAATATCATCTGAATAATTTTTGAAGACATACCCACACCCAGCCCTTTACCTGCAGCCACTGAGGTAATTAGCCCCATGGCGATGACCTCCAATTTCTCCTTCCTTGCAGCTGCATGGCCCCTCACCACTATTCATGGTACTCCTGGCCTGTCTTAATTGTCTGTCATAACTCACGCATCCCACCTATTAACAGAACCCCAACCTCAGTGAACTGGGTTCACTGTCCACAGGAGAAGAAAACCTGTCTCTAGTAGGTGTCAAGACAACTCCCAGCCTTGGTACATTGGCAAGAATGCATCGGTGCCCCAGTGTAGTCAAGAGATGTGGCTCTCCCAGAATCCACTGGTAACATCAGTGGGTGATGCAGGGGAGCCAGCTATACTCTGCCTGACAGTAGGAAGGGGGATTCCACAGAAGAGTGAGTCATCTGGCATGCCTCCAGCCCTTTCATCCAGTAGACCTGCTCCCTAAGATACTTCTACAAATTCCAGCTACTAACGGTGATTCAGAGATTTCCCAAGCCTATTCATGTAAGTTTTACAGGACCTTCTTAGAGATCACCTATCTTCTCTTTTTCTGGTCCTTTCTCTACCCATCTGGAGCCCTGGTGGAGCCCTGGTGGAGCCCTGGTGGAGCAGTGGTTAAGAGCTACACCAAGCTACAGTTGCTAACCAAAAGGTCAGCAGTTTGAATCTACCAGCTGCTCCTTGGAAGCCCTATGGGGTAATTCTACTCTGTCTTATAGGGTCACTATGAGTCGGAATTGACTTGAAGGCAATAAGTTTCGTTTGCTCTACCATATGATAAACTCTAGATTCAAAACCCGGACTGCTAGCCTACTCTGGGCTCTCTGGACTTGGTCTTGTACATGGCATCTCTCATGGACTCTGGAAATTACTGTCCCCCTGGGTCCTCCTGATGCTCCTCATTAGCTGAGGTGATCTGACTCAACCCTTTCCCTGGAACCTGGTCATTTTGATCAAATTCTTGCCTCCAAAATTTTAAATCATGCCCAGAGAAGTCTTGGCACTCAAGACATCACCACAGAAATTCAGCTTTATATGGGTGAAGGATTAAGTTATTTTTCTGCTCAACTTAATTAGAAAGCAGGGACATACAAATTAAAATAACAGGAAGAGGAGGAATGAATAGGTGGATTACAAGGCATTTTTAGAGCAGTGGAACTATTCTGAATGATACTGGATACATGGCATTATATGTTTATCAAAACCCATAAGACTATACAACAGAAATTGTGAACCCTGATGTAAGCTATGGGCTTTAGTTAATAATAATGTATCAATAATGGTTCATCAGTTGTAACAAATGTACCACAGGAATGCAATATGTTAATAACAAGAGAACAGTGTGCAGGAGAGAGGGAGGTATATGGGAACTCTCTGTACTTTCTGCACAATTTATCTGTAAATTAAAACTGCTCTAAAAAACTAAAGTCTATTAAAGTAACAGTAGGACAATATTGTTCATCCCAAAATTGAACTAAAATTTAAAAGATTGGTAAAATGATATGCCTGTGAGAGTGTAGTGTATTTACATACATTAATTTGTGGGAATATGAATCTGTAGAGCATTTTTGTGATATAATTTTGGCAATATCTATAAAAATCTACAATTTCATAGTCTGTCTACTTTGACCCAATTTCTCCTTTGCTATCTATATTTTTCTATAAGTAACCATGTACATTTGCCCCAAAATTCATGTTCAAAGATATTGATTTCAGTTCTATTAATCAAAAAAACAAATGGGAAACAACGGATGTGCCCATCAGGAGGAGAATGGTTAAATTAATTACGGCACATGACGGCACTGGGTGGGTTATATACTTTCTATGGGTACTGCCAGAAATTCAAGCCAGATTAAGAAGTGGATGTGGAACCAGGGATATCATTGCTGATGTCAGATGGATCCTGGCTGAAAGCAGAGAATACCAGAAGGATGTTTACCTGTGTTTTATTGACTGTACAAAGGCGTTCAACTGTGTGGATCATAATAAATTATGGGTAACACTGTGAAGAATGGGAATTTCAGAATCCTTAATTGTGCTCATGAGGAACCTGTACATAGATCAAGAGGCAGTTGTTCGGACAGAACAAGGGGATACTGAGTGGTTTAAAGTCAGGAAAGGTGTGCATCAGGGTTGTATCCTTTCACGATACTTATTTAATCTGTATGCTGAGTAAATAATCTGAGAAGCTGGACTATTTGAAGAAGAACAGGGCATCAGGATTGGAGGAAGACTCATGAACAATCTGCGTTATGCGGACGACACAACTTTGCTTGCTGAAAGTGAAGAGGACTGGAAGCACAGCCTTCAGTATAGAGTACACTTCAACATAAAGAAAACAAAACTCCTCAGAACTGGACCAATAAGCAATCATGATAAATGGAGAAAAGATTGAAGTTGTCAAGGATTTCGTTTTACTTGGATCCACAATCAACAGCCATGGAAGCAGCAGTCAAGAAATCAAAAGACACATTGCATTGGGTAAATCTGCTGCAAAAGACCTCTTTAAAGTGTTGAAAAGCAAAGATGTCACCTTGAAGACTAAGGCGTGCCTGACCCAAGCCATGGTGTTTTCAATCACCTCCTATGCATGCGAAAGATGAATGATGAATAAGGAAGACTGAAGAAGAATTAATGCCTTGAAATTGTGGTGCTGGTAAAGCATATTGAATATACCATGGACTGCCAAAAGAATGAACAAATCTGTCTTGGAAGAAGTACCACCAGAATGCTCCTTAGAAGCAAGGATGGTGAGACTGCATCTCACATACTTTGGACATGTTGTCAGGAGGGATGAGTCCCTGGAGAAGGACATCAGGCTTGGTAAAGTAGAGGACTAGCGAAAAAGATGAAGATCCTCAACAAGATGGATTGACACAGTGACTGCGACGATGGGCTCAAGCATTGGCATAGGACTGGGCAGTGTTTCATTCTGTTGTACATAGGGTCACTGTGAGTCAGAACCGATTCAACGGCACCTAACAACAATAACATATACTTTAGAATTCTAGAGAGGAGGTGAAATGTGAGGTGGATCTATATATGCTGTCATGGAAAAATCCTGCATTCATTTCACTAAGTGGTAAGAGCAAGTGGCAAAACCATTAGTATATTGTTATCCATGTACATTAAAAACGTAATATATTTTATAACACATTTATGTATGAAAAAGCCTAGAAACAGCTTTCAAATGACACACACCAGATTATTAATTGTGATTACCTCTGAAGAATTTTAGAGGAACATTGTAAAGGGAGAGATTGTGATCTGTATGCATTATTAGAATTTTTTGCAAGAAGAATATATGCACTGCTATTAGCACTAATAAAAAAAAATTTTTTATTAGCATTGTTGTTAAAATATTCAAATAAGCCTAACAACAGAAGCAGCAGCTGTGTATTAGTCAGATAAACAAGCAACTACTAACATGCAACAGACAAAACCTGAAATCTGAATGGCTTAACACAACAAAAGATAATTTCTGGTATGCGTACAGTCTGCTGTGGGTTGGCAGGGGTTGTTGGCTCTTAGGCGACCCAGGAGTCCAAGTCGCTTCCTTCATGTGGTTCCACGTCTCAACACAGGATCTTCACGTTGGCTGCTGAATGGAAGAAAAAAACATGGACGTGGCACACTGGCTTTCCAGTGCATTGGCCTGGAAGTGACCAATATTGCTTCTACTCATATTACCATGGCAAGACTAGTCACATGGCCCCATGACACTTCCTATCTACAAGTGGACTGAGCAATGTAGCCTCCCCATAAGCCCAGGAAGGAGCACATGACACCTGCAGTCTCTCCCTTAAGTTGTTACATAGTTGTTGTTAGCTGCCATTGAGTCGGCCCCTGACTCATGGTGATCCCATGTGTTGCAGAGAAGAATTGCTCCTTAGGGTTTTCTTGGCTGTAATCTATAGAAACAGTTTGCCAGGCCTTTCTTTTGTGGAACCACTGGGTGTGTTTAAACCACCAACCATTAAGTTAGCAGCCCATCACAAACCTCTTGTGCCACCCAGGCTCTTTTGTTACATAGTCATTGTTCAATAAAGAGAAACTATTGTAATTGGCTATGACAATAAACCAAAAAAAAAAAAAAAGTCCATTGCTGTTGACCCCACATGTTACAGACTAGAGTGTTCCAAGAGGATTTCCCGGCTGTAATCTTTACAGAAGTAGACAGCCAAACCTTTATTCTGCAGCGCTGTTAAGCGGGTTCAAACCACCAACCTTTAGATTAGTAAACCCGTTAACCGTTGCATCGAGTCGATTCCGACTCATAGCGACCCTATAGGACAGAGTACAACTGCCCCATACGGTTTCCAAGGATTAGTAGTCGAGCACAAATCATTTGTACCACCCAGGGACCTTGGTTATGACAATACCCCTCTTTGTTTCTTGGAGGTGTTTCTGAGGCCAAATTTACCTTGAAATTAGCCAGACTTTTCTAGTGGCTATTATGTAACAGGTGTTTTCAAATACAGTATTGAATCTAATTTGCTAAAGGACCTTTTAAACCTCAGCAGGAGGGACTCGCTCTTCTTCACCCAATAGCAGCTTTCTGCACTGCCCTTTGCAATGTCCTCTATAATCTCAATAGGCTAAGAATTTTCTCCTTCCTTTTGGTGCATGGATAAAATCTTAACTTGTGAATCTCTATTACCCACCACCTGACTAAATATGCCTGAACACCTGCACAGTTGTCATTAGGCACACTGAACAAACAGCATTTCCCCAGGAAGATACAGACAAGAGTTTGTAGATGAAAGTGAATTATTATTATTTTTTAAATTTTTATTCAAAGCTAGTATGTCTGCCAAGGAACCATTTCTCCACCTCCTTCCTAGAAAGACTCCAGGGTTTACAGGAATTCAGCCTCTATAGATGTTTGCTTACACAGTGATTTATATGGTCTTTCCTCATGTACTACTTATAAGGGAGGCTTTAGTTATAAACCATCTAGGTAAGCTCCCTCATTGGTGTTTGCATACAGTGGCAAGTCTCGAATAATTCACTCATTACAAAGCTACTGCAAATATCAGAGTGATTTCAAAAAACCATTAACTTCTGCCTTATAAACCAAGAACCAGTAGATTCTGTGCCAAATCAGATTCTACTACCAACCCACTTAAAAAACACTTTGAGAATGTGGTAAAGGTACCCAGAGTGAGGAGAAGAGGTGCTCAAAGTTCACTGTTGAAAGTGAACAACTACATGGAAGGGGCTGTTGCTATCAGGGTTATAAGATGAGGAATGGAACAGACAGGGGAAGTCTTTAGGGAGTTGGAGGCTCTAAGTAAGGGGGAGGTGATTCTGGTCTGTTCCCCTGGGATCAGGTGCAGCCTCCAGAAGAGGAAGCAGTGAAGACCTGGTCAGGTTCCAGCGATGGGCAGGAGGGCTCACTGGAGCAGGCTCAGGGAAGGGTGCTGTAATGTGGAATAGAGTGGAGCTGGACAAAAATACCAGCCCCTGACATCAATTATTCAACTATTCCAGAACATAGAAAAGGGAGGAATACTCCCTAATTCATTCATGAAGCCAGCGTAATCCTGATACCAAAGCCAGGCAAAGGCACCATTAAAAAAGAAAATTAAGGACCAATTTCCTTCATGAATATAGATGCAAAACTTCTCAACAAAATTCTAGCCAATGGAATTCAACAGCATATCAAAAAAAATCATGATCAAGTGGGATTCATACCAAGGATGCAAGCATTAATCAACCTTAGAAAATCAACCAGTAGCAAAAAGATGGAAACAGCCTAGATGCCCATCAACAGATGAATGGATAAACAAACTGGTACATTCACACAGTGGAGTATTACACAACGGTAAAGAACAATGATGAATCTGTGAAGCATCTCATAACATGGATGCATCTGGAGGACATTATGCTGAGTGAAATAAGTCAATCACAAAAGGACAAATATTGTATGAGACCACTACTGTAAAAACTCATGAAAAGGTTTACATACAAAAATAAACGATATTTGATGGTTACAAGAAAGGGGAAGGGTGTGGATGGAAAAACACTTAATAGATAAGTAGTAACTTTGGTGAAAGGTAAGACAGTACACAATACTGAAGAAGCCAGCACAACCTGTACAGGGCAAGGCCATGGTAGCTCCTTAGACACACCCAAACTCCCTGAGGGATTGAATTGCTGGGCTGAGGGCTGTGGGGACCATGGTCTCAGGGAACATCTAGCTCAATTGGCATAACATAGTTTGTAAAGAAAACTTTCTACATTCTACTTTGGTGAGTAGTGTCTGGGGTCTTAAAAGCCTGCGAGTGGCCATCTAAGATACTCCACTGGTCTCACCCCTTTGGGAGCAAGGAAGAATGAAGAAAACTAAAGACAAAGGGAAAGATTAGTTCAAAGGACTAATGGACCACATCTACCATGGCCTCCACCAGACTGAGTCCAGTACAACTAGATGGTTCCCAGCTACCACCACTTACTGCTCTGACGAGGATCACAATAGAGGGTCCCAGACAGAGCTGGAGAAAAATGTAGAACAAAATTCTAACTCAAAAAGAAAGACCAGACTTGCTGGCCTGACAGAGACTGGAGAAACCCTGAGAGTATGGCCCCTGGACACACTTTCAGCTCACTAATGAGGCCACTCCTGAGGTTCACCCTTCAGCCAAAGATTGAACAGTCCCCTGGAACAAAACAAGACTAAAGGGAGGCACCAGCCCTAGGGCAGGGACTGGAAAGTAGGAGCAAACAGGAAAGCTGGTAATAGGAAACCCAGGGTTGAGAAGGGAGAGTGTTGACATGTCATGGGTTTGTTAACCAATGTCATGCAACAATGTGTGTACTGTTTGATGAGAAACTAGTTTGTTCTGTAAACCTTCATATATAGTTCAATAAAAAAAATAAAAGAAACTCAACCAATGTAAAAACATAAATAAAACAAAGGAAAAGAATCACATGAATATCTTAATCAATGCAGGAAACTCATTTTATAAAATCCAATACCCTTTCCTGATTAAAAAAAAAACTCTCAGCAAAATAGGTCTAGAAGGAAAATTCCTCAACATAATTAAGGGTACATATACAAAACCAAACAACATAATTCTCAACAGAGAAAGTTTGAGAGCATTCCTCTTGAGAATGGGGATGAGACAAAGGAGCCCTTTATCACCACTTTTATTCAATATTGTGCAGGAAATCCTAGCTAGAGCAATAAGGAAAGAAAGGGAAATAGAGGGTATCCACATTGGAAAGAAAGAAGTAAAACTATCCTTTGCACGTGACATGATCCTATACATAGAAAATCCCAGAGACTCCACAAGAAAGTTACTGGCACTAATGGAAAAAAAAAGGATTCAGCAAAATGGCAGGGTACAAGATGAATACACAAAAATCAGTTGGGTTTCTCTACACTATCAAGGAGGACTTGGAAAAGAAAATCAGCAAAACAATATCATTTATAATAGCCTGCAAAAGGGTAAAATACCTAGAAATAAGCCTAACCAGGGACATAAAAGCCTTATAAACAAGGAAAATGATAGAACACTACTGCAAGAAACTAAAAGAGATCTATATAAATGGAAAACACAATCCCAACAACATTCTTTAATGAAACGGTAAAACTAATCTCGAACTCTATATGGAAAGGAAGGAGGCCCTGAATAGTTACATCAATATTGAAGAAGAAGAACAAAGTAGGAGGCCTCACACTTCCCAATTTCAAAACTTGCTATACAGCCACAGTAATCAAAACAGCCTGGTACTGGTTCAATGACAGACACATAGACCAATGGAATAGAATTGAGAACCCAGAAGTAAATCCATGCATCTGTGGGCAGCTGGTCTTCCACAAAGGGTCAAAGTCCATTCAATGGGGAAGAAACAGTCTCTAACAAATGGTGCTGGCAAAACCGGATATCCATATGCAGAAAAATGAAACAGGATCCATACCTCACACCATGCACAAAAACCAACTCAAAATGAATCAAAGGCCTAAATGTTAAAGGTAAAATTATAATGTTCCTGAATGATAACATAGGGTCAAAAGTAGGGGACCTAATTTTCAGCATAAATAGTCTATCAAACAAAACTAAAAATGCACAAATGGCAGAAGATGAATTAGATAACTGGGATCTCCTAAAAATTAAATACTTATGTTCATCAAGTGAGTAAAAACAGAACCTACAGACTGGGAAAAAATCTGTGTCAATGACATATCTGATAAGGGTCTAATCTCTAAAATAAACAGAAAACTTGAACAACTCAACAATGAAAAGGCAAACAATTTAATCAAAAAACGGGCAAATGACATGATCAGACACTTCACCAAAGAGGACATTCAGGCGGCCAACAAATACATGAAAAAATGCTCTTGATAGTTAGCCATTAGAGAGATGCAGATCAAAACTACAATAACATACAAGCTCATCCCTGCAAAAATGGCAATGATGAAAAAACAACAAATGCTGGTGAGGTGGTGAGGAGATTAGAACTCTTATATGTTGCTGGTTGGATAGTAACATGTTACAACCAGTATGGAAAACAATGCAGAGAGACCTCAAAAAGCTAGAAATAGAAATACCTTATGATCCAGCAATCCCACTCCTAGGTATATATCTTAGAGATATAAGAGCAGTAGCATGAAGAGACATACGCACACCTAAGTTCATTGCAGCTATTCACAATAGCACAAAGATGGACACAACTTAAGTGCCCACCAGCGAAGGAATGGATAAACAAATTGTGGTACATACATACAATGGAGTACTATGCAACTGTAAAGAATAGTGTGGAGTCCAAAAAACATCTTATAACATGAATGAATCAGGAAGACATTATGCTGAGTGAAATAAGTCAATCACTATGGTCCCATTATTATAAAAAGTCAAGAATAGATATACAGACGGAAAGCAAAGTTCTTTGATGGTCACCAGGGATGGGAGGGAGAGAGAAGGGAAACCACTTTCTCGATAGTAGACATGTGTTGCTTTTGATGATGGCAAAGGCAACCCCAAATATGACTGAAGTCAGCACAACCTGACCAAAGCAAATAAAGACACTAAGAAGTACAAGAGAAAAAGGGACAATTCTGGTAAATACTATAACATATTTGTTGGCAAAGAATATTGAATATACCACCGACTGCCAGAAGAATGAACAACTCTTGTCTTGGAAGAAGTACAGCCAGAATGCTCCTTCAAAGTAAAGATGGTGATATTTTGTCTCACATACTTTGGACATATTATCAGCAGGGACCAGTCCCTGGGGAAGGACATCATGCAGAGAGGGTCAGCAAAAGAGAGCAAGACCTTCAACGAGATGGACTGATGTAGTAACTGCAACCATGGGCTTGACCATAGCAACGATTGTGGGGATGGTGTGGTACCGGGCAGTGTTTCATTCTGTTGTACATAGGGTCAGTATGAGTCAGAACTGACTTGACGGCACCTAACAACAAGAACTATAACATATACAATTTTGCAAAAACAGTAAAAAAAAAAATGTGTGTGGTTACATAGGTAGATATGGATGCATATATGTTTATAGGAAGGCATAGCCAAGTGATTTTATGTGCATGTATAGGTATATCTGTGGGCATATATATATATACATGTTTGTGTGCACTGCATGTATATCCACATATATAACAAAACACATAGGGGGCACAGTTACGGAGGCTTCCTAGACATAGCCAAAAAACTCTCAGGATTGGCCTACTGCGTTGAAAGGCTTGGGACCATAGTCTCGGGGGACAACTTAGTCAATTGGCATAACACAGTTCACAAAGATAATGTTCTACATCCTAGTTTGGTGAATAGTATCTGGGGTTTCAAAAGCTTGCTAGTGGCCATCTAAGATATAACTATTGGTCTCTATTGATTTGGAGCAAAAGAGAATGAAGGAAATCAAAGGCTCAAAGAAGAAACTAGTCCACACCCACATGAACCACAGACTCTTCTATCCTGAGACCAGAAGAACTAGATGGTGCCTGGCTACCAGTACCGACCCATTCTGACCAGGGACACAATATAAGGTCCAGGATAGAAGGTGAGAAAAATGTAGAACAAAACTCAAATTCCTAAAAGAGGACAGACCTACTGGACCGATAGAGACTAGAGGAACCCCGGAGACTATTTCCCTAAGATACCCTTTGAACTTGGAATTGAAGGTATTTGTGTAGGCCACCTTTTAGCCAAATAATAGATTGGCTTATAAAATAAACGATATCCTCCATGAGTAATGTACTCCCTTAAACAATTAATTGTATGGGATCAAACGGTCAACATTTACCCAAAAGCAAAGATGTGAAGGAAAGGAGGAGAAGGGAAGCTAGATCAATGAAAACAGAACAAACAGAATGGAAATAATGAGAATGCTGACACATTGTAAATATTGTAACCAATGCCAAGGAACAATTTGCATAAAAATTGTTAAAGGGAAACCTCATTGCTGTGTAAACTTTTACCTAAAACACAACAAAATATTATTAAAAAACATAGCAACTCTTGGGCAGAGTGAGCTCTCAAGGAACCTTGGAACTAGGGGAAGTAGAATGCTAGGTAAATTAACCAATTCTGTTTGCCCACATTTTCACCTGCCTTCTTTACACTTGCTTTTAGTATGTTGGTCACAATGTCATTCTTTTTATGACCTGAAATACATTTTGGAGTAGTGAGAAGAAAAGAGAATTAATAGACACAAGGTCTGCCTCAGGTTGGGAGGAGGAAGAGTGCGGGCGCTAGAATTCAGAACAGGTATATGGTCCAGCTATTACTTACCAGCCATGCGTACTCACGAGCCTCAGGCTCTTCATCTGTCAAGTGGGTTTGATAAATCCTGACTCCTGGGACTGTTCGAACGTGTGTAATGCATGTAAAGCACCTGGCACAGAGCCTGGCATGTTTTGGGTCTCTAAAGAATGGCAGTTATTACTATGATTATTTGGACCCCAGATGATACCATCCACTTCTCTGGGATTTTTTTTTTTTTTTAATCCAGGATGTGTCAGCAAATATGCAGGGCTTTAGGATAAAGAAAACCAAATCAGCCAAAATGCTGCTTAGGAAAGAAAACTAGGCAATATTTTACATTAGGGAATATGTTATTTAATGTGTGTGGGGGGGGGGGTAGAATTCCCCATTTGGAACACAAAGCTCCTAGAAGTATTATTAAGGACCAACAACTTCCCCCTCCCAGCTGACCTTTCATCTAAGTCACCCTTGTTTTCATTGATATCACCACCACCAAAAACCTAGTCTTCACTTGGAGTTTGCCAAACCACACTCAGGATAACCTAATTCGAATGTCTTTTGATTGGAGTGGGATCCGCCTCCCCCAGCCCAAAGGCAAAGAGTACCAGAATAGTGGCTTCTTGACATCTCACCTCAAGAGCGTATCGCCTTTATTTTTCTCTCAGGAACTCCATGGACACGCTGTGCATAACACACCTAGTCAGTGCATGTATCCAAGGCACTGGGACAAGAGCACAGGGTACTTTCCAGTCCTGATCCAGGACAGGATTCCTCTCTGGTTTACCCACAATCCCAGAGTCACTGTGAAGAGCTGTTCTCCATTCCAGGCTCAGCCTCTCCATGCTGAGACACATCATAGGAGTGTCTGGTCCCGCGCACCCCTCCCACAGCCTCATCTAGACTCCCCCCCACCTCACCCACCCCCTTACCCCCCACCTTCCTCCAACCCACACAGCCTAACTTAAAATAACCTCCCACTCAGGTATTGGAGTGTCCCAAAGCCCCAAACCGCCCTGCCTCAGAGTGTTTACAGTAGACTACTCTCATCTGAAACCTCCCTGCTCCTCACCCCTTCTTAGTATTTGCCCTTTCGGTCTTAGAGAATATCTCACCCTTTTCCTTAATATGATAGCTGCATCTGGATGCTAAACATCCATGGGCAGGACTGCAGCTTCTTTATCTTAGCATTCCCATGATTAGAGCAGGGCCTCTCAAAGACCCAATGCTCAGTTAATAATTGGAAAGAAATGAGTCAGCAAACAAGGGTTTAATTTATTACAATTTAATTTCATTGATATTCTCAAATAAGCAGAGGAACTCCAGATATATGCGTTTGAATTTTACAAATAGAATGGCAGAAATGAATAAGGTAAAACAAGAGTTAACCATGTTTTATTTTGCAATATCAACTATTTCATTGTGAGGTTCATTCACATTTCCAAGAAAACCCCAAATGCAACGTTCTGGATCCCCAAATAAAGATTCAAGGTTTTTCAAATGTTTTAAGAAAGACACCAAACCTCTTACTCCTAAACCTTATATAAAGACAAATAAATGTGTAATCTAGGTCAAATATAAGTTAGATTCTAAAGGTAAATAAACAATCTATTAAATAGAACAAAATCTTAAAAACATCAAAAGGAAAAAGATAAATCTCTAAGTTACTGACATACAACAGAGACAAAAAGAAGATACGTATTAGGATTCCTCCAGCCCAACCTTAGCCTACCACTACTTAGAAATCTGACTTTTATTTTGAACCACAAAGTGAATCATCTGCCTTAGACTTGACTAGGGGTGGGAAGAGGTGCTGGATGTGGCTCTGGAATGTGCACTGGCCCTTGCAGCCCTGGCTGCAGCTCGGGCTCGGGCTCTCCTTTCCTCATCTCTCAAAGCCTCTTCATACTGCAAAGGGAAGGCACTGGGGACTGTATCATTGACCTTGGCCACAAATTCCAGCACCTTCATCTTGCTGGTTTCAGCATGGGCTCTGGGACCCCACAGGAATTCATAGCGTGGAGGATCACTGTTGGGTACCTGCCGGTACTCCAGGTACTTTTCCTGCACCAAATCTTTGGTGATGAGCTTCCTGGGCTCCCCATAGATTAAGTGCCTCCTCCCATCATAGACCCCCAAAATATTCAGGAATTCCCAGATCTCCTCCTCAGTGGCCCGGTTGCCCTTCATGAAGATCACGCCCAGAAGAGGCATCAGGAGCCCATTCTTCGGAAACTCGCCACCATCATTCATAGCGTTTTCGTTGGTGATGTGTAGTTTGCTGACAAGGGCATAGGTTTGACTGCTGGGATCCACTTCCTTCAGGTCAAGGCCAAAGACCAGCTCCACCCGTTCAGCTGCTCTCCTCAGGATCTCAGGGAAGTGCTGCTTGTACTTTTTGCCGATACTTTTCATCATCTCTGTCTTCGTAAGGGATTCTTTCATTCTATACTTGTGCAGCAGGAACTGCATCAACATACCCGCCTGCCTTGATAAGGGATCTTTCTGAGGCCTCTCAGTGGGGCCTGGGGCCTCAGAGGAACCTGGACCTCCCTCATCTTGGCCCTCGGCCCCTCCAGCAGCTCCTGTGCCCGAAGCACCTGCAGCAGCAGTGGTGGTGGGCGGGATGCTCTGAGGCCCCTGGGAAACGCCAGCAGCAGGGGAGCTCGGGGGAGACTCCCCAAAAGGAGGAGAGGAAGAGGAGGGGGACTCTTCCTCTGCTGCAGTGGCCTGAGCACCCTGGACACTGTGGGCGTCACCTCGGGCCTGGCGACGTTTCTCACGGGCACGGAGCTTACTCTTCTGACCGCGAGGCATGATGACTCTGGTTAAGGACAGCAGACAGGAGTGTGCAAGGAGGGCAGGTGACGCGGGCCCACTGGAGGAGGGAGGCTGAGAGGGTGTGCACCCCTGCAGCAGGGAGATGCTATCCTAGCTTTAACAATGGCTGCCTCTGCAGTTTTCCTTGAAGACACTACTCTAGGAACCCACAAGGCTCCTGTTCTCTTGGTCAGCCTGTCCTGAGCACCCTGTGGAGGAAGTTAGGGTGAGAATTAGGGTGCAGGCTGCCAGCCTTGCCTGGGGTTGACTGTGCTGACAGCAGGGGCCGGCAAGATTTAGGATTCCTCTCTTTACTAACTTGAGTCCGCCTGAAAGCTCGAGTGGACTTTAACGCCCAGACTAAGGCCATCGCCTCCCTAGAGGGGAGGCAGGGCTCAGCATATCTGTCTACCTTGCCAGGAGGATCCCAGAGCTGGGAGCAGGGATGGGTTGTGGGCGGGCCCCTCTTTAGAGGGGAGGCCTCCTTATTAGCACTAAGGGTCCTTGCCTCACCACCAGTTAGGATCTAGGCCTCCTTCCTCTTCAGAACTGGGACCAACCAATTAAACAAAAGCTCCTCCCTCCCTGTGACCTTCCAGGCAAAAATGAGGGGCGCCTCAGTGTGACAGTTACTACGGGGCTCCCAGGGCTGATCGCAGGGGCAACGCTCTTGTAGGGTCACCTCTGTTAGAAGGATGTCCCTCATTAGCACCAAGGGTCCTCACCTAAACACGTGTTAGGGCCTCGGTTCCCTACCTCTACGAAGTGGGCCACCTCCATAGGCCAAAGCCCTCACCTCCCCAAGCCCTCCCAAGTGGAAGTGGGAGGCTCCTCAACTTGAAGCTCTGGCAGGGACCTCCCAGGGCTGACAGGGGCGGGACTATGTGGGGCCTACATGGTTCTGAGTTAGGTGGTCCCCTCCGTCCACGTTCAGGGTCCTCACCTGGACTCCTGACCAGCCCTGGGTCTCCGCTCTCGTCGGTGATGGGCCTGCCCCTCGGACCAGAGGCCGCGCCTTTCCAGCACTTAGGAGATGGCAGTCAGAGTACGTCACATCCGGTCAAGGCGGTTGGGGGGGGCCTCCGTGGGCCAAGGCTGTTGGGGGGCCTCCGACAGCCGACAGCACGGGCGGGGCTCATGGGCTCCACTGTTTAGTGCTCACTGAGGGTCTTCACCTTCATACCTGTCAGGTCTTGGGATTCCTGCCTATACAGACCTGAGTCACAGGCTTAGAACCAGACCCCCTCGCCTAGCAGAGACCCTAGAGGGGGCAGTTAGGGCGTGCCTCTTGCTACCCCTGCCTGGAGTCTCACAAAAGCGCCGGCTGCGTCAGCGCCCTGAGAAGACGCTCTTTGGGGGGTAGGTCCCCCCTTTAGCACTAAGGGTCCACACCTTACTCAAGTTAGGCACAAGACTCCGTCCTCTGCACAACGGGGGGCCGCCCCTTGGGACCAAGGCCTTCCCTTCCTGACACCCTTAGTGCTGAAAATAGGGGACACTTCAGGCTGATAGCTGCCTGGTGCTTTCCAGGATCAAAACAGGGGCTAAGCTCTATAGGGGTCTTTCTGTTGTTGGGGGTCCTCTCAAAACACACAGGGTCTTCACTTTGACTCCTGTTGCGTCCTAGGTCTATTCCCGCTCGAGAATCAGGGGTGCTCTCCCTCCCACCCCCCATTAGACCAAAGCCCTTGCCACACAGAAACCCTACAGGAGGAAATAAAGGGGCGCCTCAGACTGGCAGCTTTGCCAGGACCTCACAGAGCTGTGAACAGGGGTGGGACTCTGTGAGGAGCCTTTTGTTTTGGGGATCCCTTCATAACAGGAAGGATCCTTATCCTGCCTCCTACTAGGGCCTAGGTGTCCTCCCTCTGCAGAAAAAAAAAAAGACCTGAGACAATTTCTGCATAGCCATTTCTGGGAAGGAAATGAGGGTACTGCTTAGCCTGACAACTCTGAGCTTTGTATCCCAGCTCAACAGCAGGGGAAGGGACTTCGTGGGGCCTTCTCTGTTCCGGGGTGGATGGTTCTCTCATTTCTCAGTCAGGGTCCTCACCGTGACACCAGATCAGTTCTGAGAATCTACCCTCTACTTACCTGAAGATCCTCTCTGATCAAGGTCCACACCTTCATGGCACCATGATTTGGAATCCGGGTGATGCATATCTCCCCACAGCTCTTCAGGACTTTGAAGGAGTGACAGCAGAGATGAGTGTCTATGGGACACCACTATCCTGTCTGGGTCCTTCCATCATCCTCATTCAGGATCATCAGCTTGATGTCTATCAGAGACTGAGACTCCTGCATCTACTGACTTGAGGTGTCCTTCTTAGACCCAGGCTCTCAAGTCCCTGAGAGCTGTAAAGGATAAGTGAGGGGATGCTCAGCCTGACAGCCCTGCCTGGGGCTTTCTAGGTTTGAGTGCAGGTGCCAGTCGGTCTCTGGGTGAGCCCTATATTCTGGGGTGTTCATCTTCCCAGTCCTCACTCATGGATGTCCTGATCTTGGTTTCTGTGTCTTGGACTAAAGGCTTCCCAGGAAATGTCACATCCCTCCAAGTCTTGAGTCATTTGCCTCCTGGAAACCTTGCAGAGAATGGGTCCCTGTCCGAGAGCGATGTAAGATGGGGACGCTTCAGCTCAAGACAAGGGGCCCAGGTCAGGTGGTGGGCTGCCAGAGAAAATACACCGGGATCTAGTCCATCACTTCATCAGCCAGACTTGGCATCTGTTTTTTTTTTTTTTCACAACCAATTCTATCCATTTTTTTTATTGTGCTTTAAGTGAAAGTTTACAATTCAAGTGAGTTTCTCATACGAAAACTTTTACACACATTGTTATGTGACCCCTAGTTGCTGTCCCTATAATGTGACAGCACACTCCTCCTCTCCACCCTTTCCTGTGTCCATTCAACCAGCTCCTATCCCTTTTTTCCTTTTCATCTCACCTCCGGACAGGAGCTATACATTTACTGTTGTGTAGCTACTTGAACCAAGAAGCACACTCTTCACGAGTATTGTTTTATGTTTTATAGGTCAGTCTAATCTTTGTCTGAAGAGTGGGCTTTGGGAATGGTTTTAGTTCTGGCATCTATTTTGACTTCTGTCCTAAAAGGTTTACTTTCTACAGCAAAGGAGCTGTCCAGGATGATTTGTGAGCCTCTATCTTTTGAGGTTATCTGAGATAGCATAAGTAAATGATCATGCTCTCAGTGAGAATTATCTCTTTATCTCATTTATTCATGTTGTAGGGGAAAAAATCACAAAGTTTAGTTAAGCAGAAAAAAAAAAAAAAGCTTTATTCGGCATACATTCAAAAAGGAAGGCAAAAGTGGGAAGCGGACAAGCATGCTCCAGAGCCATTTCCGCCCGAGTCCAAGGAAATATTACAGAATAAGCAAGAATGGGAAAACAAACAAGCATGCTGCCACAGCCATGTCTGTCCAAGTCCAAGGAAGGTTACAGAGTCATCAGTATATATTAGCATTACAAATGGGCAAAACCACTGAAAGCTTCACGTTTTCACAGATTGGCTAGAAACTGTGATCTTACAGTTTGAATTGTCTTTCTTAAGGATCATAGGTGCAGGTTTCAGTAACGATAGTCAGGAGGGTCTTCACTGGTCCAACAAATTTTCTATTCACTAAATGCTAATAGAAAAATGATAAGAGTGGAAAGTCTTTTGTGTTCTGGCTTATGGGAAAGGTTCCCTAAAATATATTTTTCTTCCCTAAAAGATAATTTCTAAGATTGTCCCATCTATTGTCTTAATTTCAGGGCCCAGTTGATGTGTCCTTCTGAGTCTTTGTGGGCCCAGCTCCATCTGGGTCACATTCTTAAAGACAGGAATGATGATTCTAATATTATTTTCTAAATCGTCATACCACTCATTCATTTTAGTATTCTCATGGTTCTGCCTGTGTATTCCAACTCAGTGCTTTGAGCATAAAGATATTCTTTTTATCACCTGAGAGACATTCTGTAGTGGTGAGGACAGTGAATTAAGAAACACAAGGTAAGCCTCTGGCTGGGAGGAGTGGAACACTGTGTGCTCCAGAGAGATTCAGACCAGGGTTCTAGTCCAGCTCTATTATGTACTAGACTTGTGAACTCGCACACATAAGCAAACTTTCTGAGCCTAAAGTTCTTCGTTTGTGAAGTGGATTTGATAAGTCCTGTCTTCTAGGATGGTTGAAATTCATGTAATATATGTAAAGTACCTGGCACAGTGCCTGGCACTTTTTGAGACTTTAAAGAATGGCAGGTATTACTATCATTATTTTGACCCTGTAACCTGTCGCTATGAATGCCAGTAAATTTCCAGTAGTCCTTAAACTAGCCCAAGTCAGAGTTGGCCCATCCCGCATGCGCAGAAGGGCCAGCTGTGACCGCTAAGTGACCCCAGCAGAGGACCCAGCAACAGGTGGAATGAATCAGAAGAAAAATCATCACCCGGACCCTATTCCAAAGCCAGAAATCTGACAGGAACCACGTCACTTCCTGTTTCCTGGCCACCTTCTAGAATTTTTCTGTCCCCGGTATGCCTGCACAGTTGCCATCTTGCTGCCCAAATCACAAGTAAGCCCTGCTTCCCTGTAGCTCTAGGAATCAGATCTGAGAAATTTCTTCCTGGCTCCTTGCTCTGTGCATTGCAATAAAATTCTTTTCTCTTTCTCAAAGACCAGTGCCGAAGTTATTGGCAAGTCTGAAAGTGCTGGACAGGGATCCACCTTCCTGGGTTAAGTAACAATTTTGGAGCCCGATGATGTCTGGAGCCCAGCAGCCCCTCAACCGTGAGCTGAACGTCCACTGGCCCTCAGCAACCATCGAACCCCTTGTATGGGAGGATCCTATGGGTCTCCTAACTGTCACCGAGGCAGCAACCGGCCCGAGGCACTTTTGCTTTGAGAATTAGAAACTAACTCAGGAATGGACGTACACTAGGTAAGTCCCCTCGGAATTTCTCTTGTTAAGTGTTTAAGTGCTTGGAATTGGAGGTATCAGGAGGTATCTGGAGGATGGAAGTAGGACTAAGACAACCTCCTTAGGGGGGACTGAAGCGCTACTAAGATCATCCTTGTACTCCACAACCCCACTCGGTTCTTGTTCTGACTGAGTGTGTGTGTGTGAGTGAAAAATGAGAGACTCCTGGCGCTCTTTGTTTTTTTAATGTGCATTCTAATTACTGTTTGGGGTCCCTTAATTATGCTACCACCTTACAGTTAGATCTGTTTTACAAATGAGATGAAATCCCCTAAGTACAAATCTTTATGTCTCTCTGGCAAAATAAAAACCTACAAAAAACAGTGTAAGCTAATGGTGAAGGGGAGAAAGCCCCACCTGGAGAGGTCCGGGGCTAAAGGCAGGCCACTTAAAAGGGATGACTGAGAAGGCAGAGCCAAGATGGCGGAATAGACAGATGGCTTCTGGCCAGCCCTCTTTACAACAAAGACCCAAAAAATTAAGTGAAATGAGTGTATTTATGATAAGCTAGGAGCCCTGAGCATCAAAGGCACGCTTAGAAAATGAACAGAGGGGCGGGGTCGGGGAAGAGATGGTTCAGAAGCAGAGGGGAGTTACCGGACCTGAATCGTGGGGAGCACTTAGGCACCATACCCAGAGTGGCGGTGGCAGGCTGGTACTAGCATTTGGCAACACTTTCCTCAGGGAGAAGCAGCCAGCACACAGCCTACTCACACCTCTGGAACCAGAGAAGAACCGCGCTCTCCGGAAAAGCTAAGTACTTTTGTATATTTTAACACACCCCCACCCGCCCCCAAGCTGCCTTCAGCAGCTGAATTCCCTGGGCCTGAGATAGGCCCTGTTGAATACCTAGAGCCATCCTCCCGGCCTTGCAGAAGGAAGAAATTTGCAATTGGGGTAAAAGATAATTTGCCAGCTCCACTCACCAGGGGAGCTCAGGACAGAAGCAGCTCCTGTCCAGGCATAAACAGTCTGTGGACTTTGAGTACCTTTCCCCTCTGCATGGACCTGTGCACGCCTATTTCAGGAGAATAGGCCCTTGTTGGCAGACTCCAACTGTTTCAGCTGTGTGGTGGAGAGGTGGGTATCTAATGTTTGACATGGCTTTGCCTATAAAACAGGGTCCTCACCTACCCACATGAGGGGCCTAAGGACTGGTGGCTCCACTCAGGTCATCCAGCCACCTGTGAGAGGGGTCCAAGGATAACTGGTACCTCGCATTTCTTACAACCAAAAACATTGGGTGCCCATGGTCCGTCTGCAGAACCCACCCACCTGAATGCTCTAGGGAACAGGGATGCACTTTCCTCAGAGACACATGGGGGACGATTCTCAGCCCCCTGCCTTGTTCAGAACATGACCCCCTGCTGCAACCAGATACCAGTACCTATGCTAATCACCCCTGCCCCTCTGAGACTGCAGGAGAGAGCCTGTACCACACACTTGATGATCAACTACCTTGAAACCTGAGATGAATTCATACAAGAAAACTGAATGGAATCCTAGACTTATATACCTGATAACAGCTAACGCCATTTGGGGATTGGACGTCAGAGCTCCAAAGGTGAAAATAATCAAGCTAGCTCACTCAAGCAACTCATTTGGGCATATCAAAACAAAATAAAGCAAGAAACTATCACAGTAAGCAAACATAAAATAAACTAATACAATAACTTATAGATGGCTCAGAGACAACAATCAGTATCAAGCCACATAAAGAAACAGACCATGATCACCTCAACTAGCTCTCAAAACAAAGAATCAAGGGATCTTTTAGATGAAAGTGCCTTCTTCGAATTACCAGAGGCAGAAGACAAAAGATCAATACACAGAACCCTTCAAGACATCAGGAAGGAAATGAGGCAATATGCAGAACAAGCCAAGGAACACACACATAAAACAAATGAAGAAATTAAAGAGATTATTCACGAACACAATGAAAAATTTAATAAGCTGGAAAAATCCATAGACAGATGGCAATCAGAAATTCAGAAGTTTAATAATAAAATTACAGAAGTAGACAACTCAATAGAAAGTCAGAGGAGCACAACTGAGCAAGTGGAAGGCAGAATTTCTGAACTTAAAGATAAATCACTTGGCACTAATGTACTTCAAGAAAAATCAGATAAAAGAAATTAAAAAAATGAAGAAACCTTAAGAATCATGTGGGACTATATCAAGAGAAATAACCTACGAGTGACTGGAGCCCCAGAACAGGGAGGGATAACAGAAAATACAGAGAGAATTGTTGAAGATTTCTTGGCAGAAACATCCCTGATATCATGAAAGATGAAAAGATATCTATCCAAGACGCTCATCAAACTCCACATAAGGTAGATGTTAAAAAAAAGTCACCAAGACATATTATAATCACACTTGCCAAAACCAAAGATAAAGAGAAAATTTTAGGAGCAGCTAGGGATAAACAAAAAGTCACCTACAAAGGAGAGACAAAAAGAATAAGCTTGGACTACTTGACAGAAACCATGCAGGCAAGAAGGCAATGGGATGACTTATATAAAAAATTGAAGGGAAAAAATTGCCTGCCAAGAATCATATATCCAGCAAAACGGTCTCTTAAATATGAAGGTGAAATTCGGGCATTTCCAGATAAACAGAAGTTTAGGGAATTCGTAGAAACCAAACCAAAACTACAAGAAATACTAAAGGGAGTTTTTGGTTAGGTAATCAATAATATCAGGTATCGACCCAAGACTAGAACACTGGGCAGAGCAATCAGAAGTCAACCCAGACAGGGAAATAAAAAAAAAAAAACCAAGCAAGATTTGAAAAAAAAAACCCTTAAGACATGGTAACAACGATGTTATTATGTAAAAGAAGACAACATTAAAACAATAAAGAGAGACTGAGAAATGTAGTCATAGATCTTCCATATGGTGAAGAAGATACGGCCATACAAAGAAATAAAAGTTAGGTTTAAATTTAGAAAAATAGGGTAAATAATAAGGTAACCACAAAGGAGACAAACTATCCTGCTCATCAAAATAAAATACAAGAAAAAAATAGAGACTCAGCAGAAACAAAATCCACAACAACGAATATGAGGGAAGGACAATATATAAAGAAAATCTACTCAGCACATAAAATTAAGTGGGAAAAAGAAACTGTCAACAACACACACAAAAAGACATCAAAATGATAGCACTAAATTCATACCCACCCAGTGCCATTGAGTCGATTCCAACTCATAGCGACCCTATAGGACAGGGTAGAACTGCCCCACAGAGTTTCCAATTATGAATAGGTATAAAAAAAAAACAAATTCATACCTATCCATAATTATGCTAAATGTAAATGGACTAAATGCACCAATAAAGAGACAGAGAGTGGCAGAATGGCTTAAAAAACATGATCCGTCTATATGCTGCATACAAGGGACACACCTTAGACTTAGAGACACAAACAAATTAAAACTCAAACGATGGAAAAAATACATCAAGCAAAAGCAAACCAAACCATACCCACTGCTGTCAAGTAGATTCCAACTCACAGCGACCCTGTAGGACAGAGTACAACTGCCCCATAGGGTTTCCAAGGAGCGCCTGGTGAATTTGAACTGCCAACCTCTTGGTTAATAGCTGTAGCACTTAACCACTATGCCACCAGGGTTTCCATATCGAGCAAACAACAATCAAAAAAGAGCATTTACAGTAGCCCCCAGGAAGATAAAATACTTAGGAATAAATCTTACCAGACATGTACAAGACTTATACAAAGAAAACTACAAAACATTTCTGCAAGAAACCAAGAGAGACCTACATAAGTGGAAAAACATACCTTGCTCATGGATAGGAAGACTTAACATCAAAAAAATATCTATTCTACCAAAAGCAATCTATAGATTTAATGCAATTCTGATCCAGATTCCAACGACATTCTTTAATGACATAGAGAAACAAATCACAAACTTCATATGGAAGGGAAAGAGGCCCTGGATAAGGAAAGCATTACTGAAAAAGAAGAAAAAAGTGGGAGGCTTCACTCTACCTGATTTTAGAACCTATTATACTGCCACAGTAGTCAAAAAAGCCTGGTACTGGTACAACAACAGATACATAGACCAATGGAACAGAATTGAGAATCCAGACATAAATCCATCCACATATGAGCAGTCAATATTTAACAAAGGCCCCAAAACAGTTAAATGGGAAAAAGACAGTCTTTTAAACAAACGGTGCTGGCATAACTGGATATCCATCTACAAAAAAATGAAACGACCCATACCTCACTCCAGGCACAAAAACGAGCTCAAAATGGATCAAAGACCTAAATATAAAATCTAAAACGATAAGATCATGGAAGAAAAATAGGGACAACGATAGGAGCCCTAATACATGAGATAAACAGTATACAAACCATTACTAACAATGCAGAAGAGAAACTGGATAACTGGGACCTCCTAAAAATCAAACACCTATGCTCATGCAAAGACTTCACCAAAAGAGTAAAAAGACTACCTACAGACTGGGAAAAAGTTTGTAGCTATGACATTTCTGATCAGCGCCTGATCTCTAAAATCTACATGATACTGCAAAAACTCAACTACAAAAAGATAACCCAATTAAAAGATGGGCAAAAGATATGAACAGACACTTCACTAAAGAAGATATTGAGGTAGCTAACAGATACATGAGGAAATGTTCATGATCAGTAGCCATTAGAGAAATGCAAATCAAAACTACAATGAGATTTCATCTCACTTCAACAAGGCTGGCATTAAACCAAAATACACAAAAGAATAAATGTTGGAGAGGCTGTGGAGAGATTGGAACACTTATACACTGCTGGTGGGAGTGTAAAATGGTACAACCACTTTGGAAATTGATTTGGCGCTTCCTTAAAAAGCTAGAAGTAGAATTACCATAAGATCCAGCAATCCCACTCCTTGGAATATATCCTAGAGAGATAGGAATCTTTACAGGAACAGAGATATGAACACCTATGTTCATTGCAGCACTGTTTACAATAGCAAAAATATGGAAGCAACCAAGGTGCCCATCAAGAGATGAATGGATAAATTATGGTATATTCACATAATGGAATACCCTGTATCGATAAAGAACAGTGATGAATCTGTGAAACATTTCATAACATGGAGGAATCTGGAAGACATTACGCTGAGTGAAATTAGTCAATTGCAAAAGGACAAATATTGTTTAAGACCCCTATTATAAGAACTCCAGAAATAGTTTAAACAGAGAAGAAAATATTTTTTGATGGTTACGAGAGAGGGGAGGGAGGCAGGGTGGGAGGGGGTGTTCACTAATTAATAGATAAGAACTACTTTAGGTGACAGGAAAGACAACACACAATACACAATACAGTCGAGGTTAGCATAACTGGACTAAACCAAAAGCAATGAAGTTTCCTGAATAAACTGAATGCTTCGAAGGCCAACGTACCAGGGGCAGTGGTTTACGGACCATGGTTTCAGGGGACATCTAAGTCAATTGGTGTCTGGGTCTTAAATGGTAGCAAGTGGCCATCAAAGAAGCATCAATTGGTCTCAACCCACTTGGACCAAAGGAGAATGAAGAACACCAACGACACAAGTAATTACGAGCCCAAGAGACAGAAAGGGCCACATAAACCAGAGACGACATCAGCCTGTGGCCAGAAGAACTAGATGGTGCCCGGCTACAACCAATGACTGCCCTGACAGGGAACACAACAGAGAGCCCCTGAGGGAGCAGGAGAGCAGTGGGATGCAGACCCCAAATTCTCATAAAAAGACCAGACTTAATGGTCTGACCGAGACTAGAAGGACCCCGGTGGTCATGGCCCCCAGACCTTCTGTTGGCCCAGGACAGAAACCGTTCCCAAAGCCAACTCTTCAGACATGGATTGGACTGGACAATGGGTTGGAGAGGGATGCTGGTGAGGAGTGAGCTTCTTGGATCAGGTGGACACTTGAGACTATGTTGGCATCTCCTGCCTGGAGGGGAGATGAGAGGGTAGAGGGGGTTGAAGCTGGTGAAAAGGACACAAAAAAAGAGAGTGGAGGGAGGGAGTGGGCTTTCTCATTAGGGGGAGAGCAATTGGGAGTATGTAACAAGTTGTATATAAGTTTTTGTGTGAGAGACTGACTTGATTTGTAAACTTTCACTTAAAGCACAATAAAAATTAAAAAAAAAAAAGGACAACTAACCTCATGATCATGAGCAAATGGAAAATATATACACCATGTAACCCAGAAAAGTAACTTTTGGAAGTCTATCTTTCTTTCACAGTAAAAGCCCCAGTCTTTAGGGGGGGAAGAAGAGGGGGGATGACTGATAGGGGGCCAGGGTCTTCCAGTTCAATGCAGCCAGAGACCCAAAGGGAAATGCATATGAATGGAAAGATTCCAACTCAGAGCAACCCTATAGGACAGGGTAGGACTGCCCCATAGGGTTTCCAAGGAGCAGCTGGTGGATTTGAACTGCTGACCTTTTGGTTAGCAGCCATGATTTTTAACGACTGAGCCACCAGGGCTCCAGTTTACAGAAGACTAAGCTCGAATGTCTTAAAAGGATTGTGTTTAGGTTTATACATTTATCTGAATGTACTATGGATATTGAATGTTTCTCCTACCTAATGTAAAGCAGACTTAAATGTATGCTAGAAATGAACACTGAGTATTAGAGACTACAGAGCATGTAACTCCGCCTTGGATGTGCTAACAGGGGAACCAGGATTTGCCCAGGGGAAACACAGGCTCATTGTTTATAGAGTGGGGGCTTAGGTCGACCACCTGAGCCGCCCTGAGATTTGCATTTATCCATACCCCTTCCGCCTGGAGGTGTAGGCCTGGGAGCGTTACTCCTTTGGTGGAACCCTCCGCCACTCCTCCGGAAAATTGCTCCCAGGCCTCCTGAGTCAGAGACTTCCGGTCCTGCCTAGGGAATAGTCTCTCCAGCACACACCCGTAGTGGGGTGCACTGTGGCCAGGGACCCAGCCAGATTTCCTCAAGGCAATTTCCACTGCGATACATGTCTGCCGGACTGGATCACAACGGCCAGCCTAGAGGGTTTATGTCGGTCCATACACCGTTCTCCACCTAACTCCAGAGGAACAGAAGATGGTCTCAGAAATGACACGCCAACAAGCTGACAGGTTGCATAACCTCAACCTGCAAAATGGCGTTAGACTCCCAGCAGCCCAGGCTGTATGTGCCGCAGATATCAGCTGGGGGCAGGAGAGCTGGAACATGATACAAATTGTTTGACAGCAAGGGACCCCAAAACAGGAGAGCCTTAGAAAAGTTCAGGATGTACAACAAGGCCCCAAGGAAAATCCCTCCAGCTTCCTAGGAAGCATACTGGAATTTACTGACATAAACCCTGAAGACCCAGAGAATGCCTGGTTCCTAAATAATGAGTTTCATCACCCAAGGGCGCCTGCGACATCAGGTGGAAACTTCAAAAGTTAGAAGGAGGTCTAGGACTGACTACTTCACAACTTGTTGAGATTGCCTTTAAGGTCTTCAATAATTGGGACCAGGTACAAGGAAAAAGGCCACGCTCCTGGTAGCAGCTCTCGGAGGTTACCTTCCACCCAGGCAGACCTCATGTTGAATAAGTCCTCGGCCCCGAAAGGACCAGTGGTTGACCCAAGGCCACCTAAGCCCCAGACAGTGTGCCTACTGCAAATAGAAAGGCCACTGGATATGAGAGTGCCTCTGGTGGCCAGCCCGGCCCAAGCAGAAAACCCGCAACAGTTTCTGCCCCTGTCAGCCGATGACTTGGACTGATGGGGCCCTGGGGCTCCCCTGCAACCCACAGGGAACCCCAGGTTGCAATAACAGTGGGAGGATAACTTAATGACACAACAGACCAGAGAACTAGAAAACATGGCCTCTGCTGCTGTCCCAGGCACACAGGGGATTCTCCAGCCACCACAGGCAGGAACAAGTCTGCAGTCCCAGCCGTCAGCCAGCTTCATTGGCAGGATGGAGAGTTGCCAAACACAGGCAGAAGTGCCACACACAGCTTCAGGGCCTGGTGAGACGGTCACCATCCTTAACTTGTCCCACGCCCTGTCAGGGTTGTGACAGTAAAAAGCATCTTGCTGGTGGGACTGGAGGAAAGAAAGCCTACTAGAGATGCCTTTTTGGAGTAATGTACTACATATGGTCAACAGAGGTGGCAGGTATACACTGCCCCGGGTTCCAGAAGGGAGAGTCTCACACAATTAAATGATCAGGCAGCCAAACAAGCTGCTAGAACAAAACCCCCGCCACTTGCTTTGCTTTAATTCCTAATCTTCAGCTACCAGAAAACCCCCAGTGCACTGAATGTGATACAAACAGAACTTGTGAATGGGGCTTTGACCTTGAACAGAGCAGAAGACAGGTAGCTGTAGATTTTCCAAGGAGAGGTGTTAATACCAGAACACCTGATGCACCCGATAATAAAGCTAGCCCATGAGAGCACACATTACGGTCCACATGCTGTGTTTCACTGGCTAGCCAAACTGGTTAAAGGGCCTAATCTACAAAAGGCTCAACAATGCATCACCTGTGTGAAGAACAAGCCAAAACAGGCCCACCACGTCCTATACCTGGGGTACATGCTGGCGGGACTGGACCCGGTGAAGACTGGCAAGTGGACTTAACAGTTATGCCAGTGGCTCCAGGAGGTCTCAAGTATCTTTTAGTGTTTGTAGATACCCCCTTAGCTTATGGGTAGAACCCTTCCCCACTGAACGGAAAAGGCATCCGAGGTAAGCAAGGCTCTCCTCAGTGAAATGATTCCTGGATTTGGCCTACCTTATTCAACTCAAAGTGATAATAGAGGAGCCTTTGTATCCAAAGTCAGGACATTTATGAGTTTGGTGGGAGCTACATGCTCCCTGGAGACCACTATTGTTACTACTACTGCCATGACTGGGTGCTTAAAAGGTCTAATTAGAAACCTAAGCTAGTGTGGGCAATGTGGATGAATACTTGTATTCTAAGAGACCAGTCTGCCCTGGATCAAGCTGCTACATTGTCCTGTTGAGAGCCCGGGTGGCCCCTAGAAGCTGGCTTCAACTGAATCCTTATGAAATGTCGTATGGGAGACCTCTCCTTAAGGCAGCCTGGGGATGTAGTGCTCCAGATGACCCTTAAGTAGTCCAGGAACTTGGTGTTTCCGGGTATCTTAGGTAAAGGCTCTACTTCAGTCTCCTGGGCCGGGGGTGAGGACAACTTGCATTTCAGTGGTTACTGGGGTGTGTTCTGCTTATACAGGGCAATTTCCTTCACTTCTCCTAGCACCTAAGCAACATTTATTGGCCATTCTCTTTGCCCTCCTAAATCTTAGGGATGGAGCAAGGCAGCAGAAGCTGGTGAGTAGCAGCGGTGCCCAGAAGTTGGAGGCCATCAGCAGGTATACAGTGTTTACCGGGAGGTTGTTTTAATTAGATTGAAGGGAAAAACCTCTCTGAGTGTATGAAAGGGCCTGGCAGCAGGACAAAGTCAATAAAGTTTCTGGTGGCAGTATAGTAGAAGGGTCCTGGAGACCAGCTGACTGGGTTCAAATCTCGGCTCTGCTAGTTTTTGGTTTGGGGTCAAGGGACTTCACTTCCAAGTGGCTAAGATAAACTGAAAACCACTTAGACATTTATATTTTTGTGAGTTTGGTGGGGAAGGTAAGGGGAAGACTTAACCTCTCCTTTTCTACCTTCTAAGTCTTCTTTGCCTTCTTCCTCCAGGAGATACTCATTCTTTGCCTCTTCCTAGGTCCCTAAAGCTCCACCCCATGTCAGCAGGAAGTAGACAGATGAGTAGCCGACTCTTATCCCTTAAGGTTAAGGAATTGCTACATCTTAAGGGGAGATTGTAACCTGGCTCTATGAATGCCAGTAAATTTCCATTAGTCCTTAAACTAGTCCCAGTCAGATTTGGCCCACCCAGCATGTGCAGAAGGGCCAGGCATGACCTAACTGATCACAAGAGGGGACACAGCAACAGGTGGAATGAATCAGAGGAGAAATCAACACGTGGACCCTATTGCAAAGCAAGAGGTCTGACAAGAACTGCATCACCTCCTGTTTCCTGGCCACCTTCTAGAATTTTCCCTCTCCAGAACACTTGTGTGTCCGCCATCTTGCTGCCCAAGTCACATGTAAGTTCTGCTTCCCTGTAGCTCGGGGAATCGAATCTGAGGAACTTCTTCCCGGCTCCTTGCTCTGGGCATTGCAATAAAGTTACTTTCTTTCTCAAAGACTGGCATCCAGATTATTGGCAAGTCTGAGTATGTCCCACAAGGACCCACTTTCCCGGGTTCAGTAATAACCCCAGAGGGCCACCCAGCCCTGTAGGATTTTTTTTTTTATATAAATATCTGGGAGATGTCAGAGAAAACATAGCACTCTTGGACAAAGAAAGTCAGATCAGCCAAAATGCTGCTTAACAAGGAAAACTCAGATTTCACCATTAGACAATATTTTACATTTTGGGTATGAGGATGTCTTTCCCAGCTGGATACAATTGAAAGCCCTGAGAAATTGTTCCTAAAGTTAGTCCCTTCCTTCCTTCCAAGCTGTCTTTCTAACCTCAGACAAACAAACAGACAGCTGCCATTGAGTTGATTCCAACTCACAGCAACCCAGTAGGACAGAGTAGAACTGACCCACAAGAGTGTTCTCGGCAGTGGCCGTTATGGAAGCAGATCACCAGGTCTTTCTCCCACTTAACTGTGGAGCTACCAGGGCTTCTTACCCAAAATCTAGACCTCATTTAGAGTTTGCCAGCTTGCACACAAAATAACCTAATTTGAATGCCCTTCTATTTGAGAGTACTTTGGCTCCCCCAGACCAGGGCCAAGTGATAGTCCAGAGGCTGCTGAGCATCCCACCTCAAGGGAGTGTCGCCCTTATTTCTCAGGAAGTCCCTGGACACGCTGTGCATAACACACCTACTTAGCGCGTGTATCCAGGTGAACTTGGACAAGAGCACAGCACACCTTCCAGTTCTGCTCCAGGAGGGGATTTCTCTCTGGTTTACCCACAATCCCAGAGTCACTGTGAAGAGCTGGTTTTCATTCCAGGCTCAGCCTCTCTATGCTAAGACCCATCATGGGAGTGTCTGGCCCTGTGCACCACTCCCACCTTAAAGCCTAACTTAACCTTACACTGAGGCCTCAGGGCATTTACACCTTACTGCTCGCATCTGAAAGTCCCATCTTTTTACTTATCCTTTAGTTCATAGAGATGGTATCTCACCCTCTTCTTTATATGATAGCTGCTCTTACTATAAAATATGTGGGCAGTGGCTGAGATTTCATTATTTTGGAATTCCAGTAGTATCAAGGTTCTTTCCAGGAGCACATGCTCAATTAATGTTTGGAGAATAAAAGAGCACATAGGTGAGAAGACAAATAATAAATTCAATAGATTGAATTTCATAAGCAAATCCTTGTATATATCACACAGTCTAACCAAAAAAAAGTGAATCATCTGCCTCAGACTTGACTAAGGGTGGGAAGAGCTGCTGGACATGGCTCTGGAATGTGCATTGGCCCTTGCAGCCCTGGCTGCTGCTCTGGCTCGAGCTCTCCTTTCCCCATCTCTCAAAGCGTCTTTGTAGTGCAATGGGAAAGCACTGGGGGCTGGATCACATACTGTGGCCAAAAATTCCAGGACTTTCATCTTGCTGGTTTCAGCAGCATGGGCTCTGGGACCCCACAGGGATTCATAGCATGGAGGATCACTGTTGGGCACCTGCCGGTAATCCAGGTACTTTTCCTGCACCAAATCTTTGGTGAGGAGTTTCCAGGGCTCCCCATAGATGAAGCGCCTCTTCCCATCATAGATCCCCTGCACATTCAGCAATTCCCAGATCTCTTCCTCAGTGGCTCGGTTGCCATTCATGTAGATCACACCCAGGAGAGGCATCAGGAGCCCATTCTTAGGAAAGCCCCTTTCCCATTAGCTCTTGTACACGAAGCAGCAGCAGCGTTGGTGGATGGGGCTCTCTGAGGCCCCTGGGGAATGTGAGCAGCAGGGGAGCTACAGGGAGACCCCCCCAAAAGGAGGAGAGGATGAGGATGGGGACCCTTTCTCCTCTGCTGCAGTGTCCTGAACACCCTTGAAACCATGCACATCACCTTGGGCCTGGCAACGTTTGTCACAGGCGCGGAGCTTACTCTTCTTACCACGTGGTCTGATGACTCTGCTCAAGGACAGCAGGCAGGAGTGTGGAAGGAGGGCAGGTGATGTGTGCCCACTGGAGGAGGGAGGCTGAGAGGGTGTGCACCCCTTCAGCAGAGAGATGCGTCTTTGGCTTTAACAACGACTGCCTCTGCAGTTTTTCCTGGAGGGGACTGCTCTAGGAACCCACAAGGCTGTCCTGAAACCTCGTGGGGGAATTTGGGGTGAGGCTTAAGCTGCAGCCTGGCAGCCCTGCCTGGGGCTTGCTGCAGTGACAGCAAAAGCTGGCAGTGGGCTCCTCTGTACTGGGGTCAAGGGGTCTTCTCAGTCCACTTTCATAGAAATCATATCAACAGTTGCCAGGGCTTGGGCCCCTTCCCTTTGTTACTCTGAACTTGACACACCAGAGCCCCCGGGACACTCTAGAAGGAAGGGAAGGGGCAGCCCATCCACCATCCCTGGCAGAGTGTAGACCCCCAGTCCTGACAGTGCAGTGGGGCCCTTTCTATCCTGGGATCTTTGGAGGGCTCAGTCCTCATGCAGGGTCCTCACTTGCCTCCATGTAGGGGCTGGGACTCCTTCCCTCTGCAGACCAGTGGCTGTACCTACAGACAAAGAATCTCCCCTGATAGTACACCCTGGGCCTACAAGGGCTGAAAGCAGGGGCAGGGCTAGGCTCTGCCTTGTTCCCTCCATTTAGGGGTGGATGGATCCCTCAGTTCCCACTCAGAGTCCTCACTTTGACGCCAGGCAGGGCATGGGGCCCTTCTCTCTCTTATGCTGAGTCTTGAGTCTTACCTCCTCATCGTAAGGCCTGCATATCCCTGACACCCATTAGTGGTAGTGATGATCATTCTATCTGGCCACACCTGGCCACACCATGGTCTCCCAAAGTGAATTCAGTGGTAGCAGGTTCAGGCTCTGTGGTGGGGGGTCACCACTTGGGGTCCTTGCTTCAGGTCCTAAATCTGACTCCTGGGAGGCCTTAGATTCCTCCCTCTGCTGAACTGAAACCACCCTCTTCAGGTCTAAACTCTCACTTCTCTGATATCCCTGAGGAGGAACCGTGGGCCATATCTGCCTGAGGCTTCCCAGGGTTGACAACAGGGAGGAATTCTGTGGGGCTCCGTGGATATGTTGTGGATGCTCCCAATACACGTCAGGGTCCTCACCTTGACTCCTGACATAACCTGGAAATCCACTGTCTTCTGACCTGAGTCTGCCAGCGTCTGACCGAGGTCTTCACATTCCTAAGACCTCTGAAGTAGAGGTTAGGTTGAACCGAATGTAGCCATGGCTGTTTGGGGCTTCTGAGGGCTGGCAGCACAGGCAGGATCTTGTGGGCCCCACCGGGTAGGTGCTTCCATTATTCCTCATTCATACTCCTCACTTTCTGTTAGAGGCTGGGACTGCTCACACTTCCAATCTGAGGTCATCCTCTTTATGCCAAGACTCACAAGTCCCTGAGAACACTGAAGAGTAAGTGAGGGGGCTGCTCAATCTGATAGCCCTGTCTGGCATGTTGGGGTACCCAGTCCTCACTTATGGCTGTCATCTTGACTCCTGTTTTTAGATTAACATCTTCCTGGGAAATGCCACATCCCTGCAAACTCTTGAGCAGTTTCCCTACTGTACACCTTGCAGGGAATGGGTCCCTGTCCCGGAGCGATGTGGGATGGGGGCGCTGCAGCACAAGACAAGGGGCCCAGGACAGGTGGTGGGCTGCCAGAGAAAATACACAGTGATCTAGTCCATGACTTCATCAGCCAGACCTGGCAGCTGTTTTGACTTGTGTCCCAAAAGGTTTACTTTCTAAAGGAAAGGGGCTGTCCAAGACAACCTTGCATAATATGTAGGTGATCGTAATGTCCCCATATATTATCATCTTTACTCATTTGTTTTTTATGCTTGTTAGTGTGGCTCTGTATTCCAACCCAGTACACCGGGCACACAATTTCTTTCTTTCTGCCTTGAGATACATTTTGGAGTAGTGAGCTGTGAAGTGATTTAAGAGACACAGATCTGCCTCAGGCTGGAGTTGTGGAACAGTCTGGGCTGCAGAGTGATTCCGACCAGGGGTCTAGTGCAGCCCTGTCACTGACCAGCGTGTGAAAATGAGAAAAGAGCAAGTTCTCCATCGACAACTAAGGCTGAGAACCGTAGCTTGTAAAACCGTCGGGATGCACCTGGTACGGGGCCTGGCGTGTTCTGGGTCTTTAAAGAATGGCAGTAATTATACTAGGATTACTTGTACCCCAGATGATACCACCCACCTCTCTGGGATTTTTTTCTTATTTAAATCCAGGATGTGTCAGTGAATATGTAGTGCCCTAGGAAAACGACAACCAAATCAGCCAAAATGCTCATTAGGGAATATGTTATTTTATGTGTGTGTGGGCTAGACTTTCCCACTTGGGTGGAACACAAAGCTCCTAGAATTATTGTCAAGGACAACCATTCATTCTCCCAGCTGCCCTTCCAAGTGACCTGTTTTCACTGATATCACCACCACCAAAAATCTAGTTTTTGCTTGGAGTTTGCCAAAGACACTCAGGATAACCTCATTCGAATGTCTGTTGAATGCAGTGGGCTCTGGCTCCCCCAGCCTAAGACAAAGTGCCAGAACAGTGGCTTCTTGACATCTCACCTCAAGGGAATATCACCCTACTTCTCAGAATCTTCCTAGAAATAATGTGCGTAACACACCCAGTCAGTGCACGTGTTCAAGTGCACCAGGACAAGAGCACAGGACGCCTTTCAGTCCTGCCCCTGGTGAGGATTTCTCTCTGGTTTACCCACAATCCCAGGGTATCTGTGAAGAGCTGGTTTTCATTCCATGCTCAGCCTTTCGGTGCTGAGACATATCATGGGTTTTTGTCTGGCCCTGTGCTCCCCTGCGGAAAGTCTTTTAGTCCAGCCCTCATCCCCTCACTCCCCCACCCCATGCAACCTAACTTAACCTGACCGCCACTAAGGGATCAAAGTGTTCCAAAGCTGCAAACTGCCCTGCCTCAGGGCATTTACACTAGAGGGCTCTCATCCCAAACCACCCCCCTTCTCACTCTTTTCACTTGTCTTTTAGGTCTTAGAGTACATCACCATCTTCCTTACGTGATGGCTGCTTCTAGACCATAAACTTCTATGGCAGTGGTTAGGGCTTGTTTTCTTTCTTTTTTTTTTAAAACATTCCCAGCATTAGCACTGCATCTTCCAAAGAGCACATGCTCAATTAATCTTGGAGGCATAAGTGAGCAGGTGAATAAACTAACAAACAAACAGAAAAATAAACCCATTACCGATGGGTCGATTCCAACTCATAGTGACCCTAAGGACAGAGTAGAGCTGCCCCATAGGGTTTGCAAGGAGTGGCTGGTGGATTCAGACTGCCAGCCTATTGGTTACCATTTGATTTTTTAACTACTACACCACCAGGACTCCTAATTTATTAATTTCTACTACGTTATTAAATAAGTTAAGCAAATATAGTTATGCATCTTTCTATTTTATTTAATAACAGACTGAAAGAGATTCAAAAATCAAAGCAAATCCATTGCTTTCGAATCGATTCCTACTCATAGCAATCTTATAGAATCTTGTAGAGATTAACCAAAAAAAAAAAAAAAAAAACCCATTACCTTCAAGTTAAAAGTTAAATACGGACCATCTTACTTTTTTCTCTATGTCTTGATTTCATGTATTTTCTTATTGCTGTATTCTTTACATTTCTAAGAAATGCCTATTCCAATGTCATGTTATCTTGCTTCGGATCACTAAAACAGAAGGTTCCCCCTATTTTTTTTTTTTTTACAAAAATAGGAAAGCTCCTTACCTTAAACCTGAGAAACATTGCTAAGTGTGTTATCCATGTCATTAATGAACTTAGATTAGAATGCTAAAAACAGCCTTCACTTGAAAGGGTTAACATTTGAAAAATAAAGAAAGAACATACAGTTAAATCTCTAAGTGACCTACATGGAGCAGAAACAGAAAGGTATGAGACACTGTGTTCCCTCCTGTCCCACCCAGCCCTCCACTACATGGAACAATGACTGCCCTCGTCAACCACAAAGTGAAGAATCTGCCTCACGCTTCACTGGGCCTGGGAGGAGCTGCTGGACCTGGCACGGGAACACGCACTGCACTGGCCATAGCAGTAGGATCAGCCCGGTCTAGAACTGTGGCTCTGGCTCTCTCTTCCTCATCTCTCAAGGCCTCTTCATACAAGGATGGGAGAGCACTTGGCACGGTATCATTGATCTTGGCCAAAAACTCCAGGACTTTCATCTTGCTGGTTTCAGCATGGGCTCTGGGACCCCAGAGAAATTCATAGCTTGGAGGATCGCTGTTGGGCACCTGCCGGTACTGCAGGTACTTTAGCTTCACAAAATCTTGGGTGATGAGTTTCCTAGGCTCCCCAAAGATGAAGTGCCTCTTCCCTGCAAAAATTCTCATCTTATTCAGGAATTCCCAGATCTTCTCCTCACTGGCGCAGTTGCCCTTCATGAAGATCACGCCCAGGAGAATCATCAGGAGACCAGTTTTTGGCAACCCCCTGCCACGACTCAGCCTCCCGTTGTTAGGGAGGTCCATTTTACTGACCAGGGCGTAGGACGGCTTGATGGAGTCGATTTCCTTTAAGTCAATGCCAAAGACCACCTCCATGCTGAAAGAAGCTCTCCTGAGGATCTCAAGGAAGTGGCTCTTGTACTTTTTGCTGACAATCTTCAGCATATCTTCCTTCATGACGAGCTTTTTCAGTTTATACGTTTGCAACAGGAACTGCACCAGTGTACCCACCTTCTTGGTTAGAGGGTCTTTGCGGGACCGCTTAGTGGATGGCGGCTCCTGGGAGGAACTTCGCCTTTTCTCATCTTTGTTCTTGGCACCTGCATAAGATCTTGTGTGTGAAGTAGTGGGGGTGAATAGGGCTCTCGGAGTCCCCTGCAGAGTGCTACATGACTTAGTGCCAGGCTTTCTCTGGGTAGTACACCTAAAAGGAGGAGTGGAAGAGGAGGGGAACTCTTCTTTTGCTGTTGCCATGGCCTGAGCACCCCTGAGAACCTTGGTCTCACCTTGTTTCTGCTGGCATTGCTCAGGTACACAGAGATTACTCTTCTGACTGCGAGGCATGACTGGTCAGGGACACAGGCAGGGGGAGTTTGAGCAGGACACCAGGTGACGTATGGCCCCTGGAAGAGAGAGGAGAGACAGTGTTAGTACCATAAGTAGGGAGATACCACTTGGGCTTTAAGAAGACACCCGCTGCAGGTTTACTTGAAGGCAGTAATCTAGAAACTTTAGAGGGTTCCTGTGCTCCTGGTCAGCCTGTCCCCTGAGAGCCCTGTGGAAGTAATTAGAGTCTGCCTGAGGCTGCATCCTGCCAGCCTTGCCTGGGGCTTACTAGAGCTGAGAGCAGGAATTGGCAGGTCTAGATTCTGTGAGGCCTCCTCTGTTCTGGGGTAGATGGCCCAGTCAGTTCACACTCAATACCATTGTGTCAGCTGTTGGCAGGGCCTTCACCTTCGCCACCCCCACCCCCCGCAGTGATACTCTAAATTTGACACATTGAACCAATGTCCCCATCTCCCTGGGACCACCTAGGAGAAAGTGAAGTAGCACCCTGTCAGGGGACACTGAGTGCCGATTGCTCAATTGGGTCCTTTCTGACCTGGGTTCCTTGGAGACCTCAGTAGTCATTCAGAGTCCTTACCTTGGCTCTAAGTAGGGCCTGAGAGCCCTACCTTTTTATTTTTGATTTTTATTGTGCTTTAAGTGAAACTTTACAAATCAAGTCGGACTCTCATACGAAAATTTATAAACACCTTGCTATATACTCCTAATTGCTCTCCCCGTAATGAGACAGCACACTCCTTACCTCTGGTCTCTCTCTCGTGTCCATTCGGCCAGCTTCTGAACCCCTCTACCCTCTCATCTCCCCTTCAGACCGGAGATGCCAACATAGTCTCATGTGTCTACTTGATCCAAGAAGCTCATTCTTCCCCAGTATCATTTTCTGTCCCACCGTCCAGTCCAATCCCTGCCTGAAGAGTTGGCTTTGGGAATGGTTCCTGTCTTGGAGCCTTACCTAGGGCTATAGTTAAGGCCTGGGTCACCTTCCTCTGCTGATCTGAGGCCCCTCCCCTCAAATCAAGGCTCTCACCAACCTGACAGCAGCAAAAAGAAAGGAGGCTTCACACACACCTCCAAGGACTGCAAACAGGAACTGTCTGCCGCTTCCATTTTTCTGTGGTGAGTGATACCATCAGTCCTCAAACAGGGTCCTCACTGCAACTCCTGTTAGGTCTCCTCCCACTGCAGAATTGGGGCTGCTCCATTAGACAAAGGTCCACACCTCCTTAGCCCCCGCCAGGAGGAAATGAGGGGGCAG